>NC_064597.1:4259654-4860372 GCF_943734845.2 Anopheles funestus | reverse complement strand
TAACCAGCTAAGCAGCTTAACTTTAATCATTAAAGGTGTTATTTCTTGTGGTACGCAAAGACACCCATCGTGCGGTGTCTTATCACGCACCAGCTTTGTCGTAATAGTGAATCAGGCATACAGTGCCTTCCAGGCACACATCGTACATCAAAGGTCTCCTATAATGTTTCCATTCTAACAACACATTTTCCTTTCTCTTTTTAATGGTTTGGGCTCTTTTTTTGGTCCTTTCCCTCAACAGCAAAACGTTCGCCTCCGTCCGCATGCAGGGGCTGTTGACCGTAGGACGCTAAAGTCAACCATCGTCCAAGCAACGCAACAACTCCTAACAAACGCAGAAGATGCACGAACAGTGAGACATCCACCGCGCCCGCTCCAGCCCGTATCCAGCGTCCGTGTGTGTGTGTGTGTTGCGACACGTGGAACGGTCGTCCGAGAGTCGTCCTCGTTAGAATTTTATGGTTTCCACCTTCCACCAAACACGAAGATACGTAACCCCGGCCGGAGCACCAGCGGTCAGACATCGTCCGGATGCATATGACGCAGTTTAGGAGGTAGGCACAGGTTGACCGTTTATAGGGTGACGTATCTCGGCACTGGTTGTCCCACAACACCCGACAATCCAGTCAAACCGGATGTGCAACATCGTGCGACAAACGTGTTCTTGGCTTACTCTTGGTACAGGAAGGTACTTTTCCACTAAAACACAGGATAAAAGGCCCCTAAGGCCCTTTCGTATACGATGTTTCTAACGCCATCAACAAATGCGCCTAGGAACACGTCGATGTTGGGACATGACTAATGTCCATCCGTTACTGGAGAGCAATATTTAATCTTTTTTACTCGTGAATGATAATTGCAATAATGTTGGTTTATTAATTGTCATTTGATTACGTACAACATTCAATATGTTCACGAAACAGGTTATATTAATCAGAATATAGAATTGATTAGATTTTAGTGCTATTACACCTGTTTCCAGCTACGTTGGAATAACGTGTCATCTGCCTTGAACCGCAAGCCGTCTGCTTCGAATCGCGTGCCACTACGGTTGAATCGTGTGCCACTACGTTCGAATTTGACAGCTCGAGCTGAATGGGGTCGCTGTACCAAAGCAAAACAAACGCTCTTAGTAAATGATTCGCAAATATTGTATTTTTTTTTAAATCAATTTTCGATAACTAAACGAAAAAATTATGGATTAATTGTATTTTGAAAACAAGTTTCATCAAACAGCTAAAAAATAGACAAATTGTTAATAAACATGCATTCAAGTAGAAACGCATGTCAAATTCGAACGTAGTGGCACACGATTCAACCGTACTGACACGCTTTCGAAGGTTCGAAGCGATTCGAAGTAGACGGATTGCGGTTCAAAGCAGATCGCACGATATTCGAACGTAGCTGGAACCAAGTGTAAATGAATTGCTTCCAACAAAAACCAATCTTAAAGCGTTACCTTTACTTTATGTAAACTCGATACTTATGTTTCTTTTATTTTCATGTTTCCTTCCCCTCCCGCACGTTGAGATTCTAGTTGTGATTTCATCAACATCGACAAACCCTGCAACACTAGCTGCTAGCGCTTTTGCGAGTACCGAAAGTGTGAACTTGTACGCATCCAGCTTCCAAAAAAAAACCGCCCCAATCAACCATCAAACAAAAACACTTTCTGGCCCTTAAAAGCAAAGCCCGAAAAAAACAAGGAAACACCGTATTGAAAATAATACCGCTCAAACATGTCGTCCAGCTGTTGCGGCACCAAGAAACAGAAGCTTAACGGGAACTACTCCTCTGCCAACGGATACTGTACGTCCACGAGCAATAGTGCGGGACGCACCAGCAACGGTGTCGCCGAGGGCACCCAGAACAATCACAGCTATTACGGGCGCGGCTCGGGGAGTAGCGGTGGCGGCCAGCATCAGCAGGCGCAACAGCAGCCCCACCAGCAGTCATCCTCATCGTCCTCGTCCTCGTCCTCGTCGTCGTCGGCTGCGGCCTACAATGGCTATCTGATGAACGGGCACGGTAACCATCTGCCGCATCAACCGTCGATGATCGGTTCGATGCCGGAGATGTGCTTCTACTGCTTCGAGGTGCTGTACCGCGAGCTGCACAACCTAGAGGAACCACGCACACCGTGCTTTACCAATGATCCATAGTAAGCGAACAGTTTTGTTACCAAACCCACCGGTCGGTTACAAAAACGTAGAACGAATGTAGGAAAACGGTCCGACTTCTAATACCAACCCTATGTTAGGGTTTTTAGCACTTATTCTTCATTTCACTCCCTTTTAAATTAGGACGCGCGTACGACTACGGAATCGTTTGCGAACTATGTCGTTCATGCAGGTTTGCCATCTGCTTATCATTTTTCGTTATTTGTTACAGCCCACTGTTCGTGACCTGGAAGATTGGCAAGGATAAGCGGCTGCGCGGCTGTATCGGTACCTTCAGCGCAATGCGTTTACATTCAGGTAAGCATCGCTCGTTATTGTTCGCTCGTAGTGTTTGCCATTAGCTTACGGTTTTGTTTGTCATTTGCTTGCAGGACTTCGCGAGTATGCAATAACAAGTGCTTTAAGAGATTCCCGTTTCTCGCCAATCACCCGTGATGAGATCCAAAGACTGACCGTCTCGGTGTCAATCCTGCAAGGCTTCGAGGAGGCACGCGGTTACCTGGACTGGACGCTCGGCATACATGGCATCCGGATTGAGTTCTACAACGAGCGTGGTTCCAAACGCACCGCGACCTACTTGCCACAGGTTGCTACGGAGCAAGGTAGGTGCCCAGCACACACACACCACAAAAATCTTTCAATGGAGATATTGAAATGAATCTTCTCTCTCTTTTTTCTCTTCATTCTCGTAAAAAAAGGATGGGACCAAACGCAGACGATTGATTCGCTGCTCCGAAAGGGTGGCTACCGGGCCCAGATTACGCCCGAGACGCGCCGCTCGATCAAACTAACCCGCTACACCTCACAGGAGTGTCAAATGTCGTACAACGAGTATCGCGATCTGCTCGAGAAACAATCTCACTACCACGGCCAGCTCTGTAAGATGCAATGCTAACATCATCAACCGAACCGGCACCACAGGCGCACGGCGTTGCCATTCATCATCGTTAATTATCGCACGCAAGACGTTTCCGCGCGCGTTTCCGTCTTCGTTCGGCACACCGTTGTGCATTGCCTATTCTATTTTTTTATTCTTTTTTGTGGCAACTTTTTCTAACCATTTATTAACACAACCCGTGGCCTAGTTTTGCTTGACATATATCGTTAACTAATTTTTGCGTTTACCAGTTGGTTACGATCCCCTTTTCCTTTAGGGCTTTTGTAATGTTTTGTTTTTGTTTTTCTTTTTTGGCATTTGGCTTGAGTGTACAGTTTTTAGATTTACTTATTGAGTCACTGATCAGTTAGTGACATTTTCGCTTCAAAATTACACGCGTACGCGGCACCTGCTCTCGAGTGTAATATACGATACCCGCTCGAGTTTTCATTGTCAGCAAATCTTTCGTACAGTGCATTGGTGCATTCGTGAAGAGTTAGCGTATCTTTTTCAAATTGAAAAGGTTATCCAGTTTTGGTGGATAACACGAATCGTTTGCATGTAATCTTTTGTCGTTTCGTATCTGGTCAGTGGTGTTACTTTGATCAATTGTTAGATTAGTAGTCCACGAGATGCACTATTATAGTCGTCCGGTGCGATCCTCAAAAATCCGCGTATATCGAAACTCGGTGCAATTTCGTTAAACATTGAAAGTTATAGGATCAACTTCTTTCTTTGCTCGTAATGTATTCCACTTTTTGGGCGATTTTTTTTAACTAAAACATTAACACAAATAATATTTTTTGTTAATATTTTCCCTCAAAAAGGTGACGAAAATACGGAAGTCATTCCGAGCAGTGATGGAAGTTGGATCTGTAACTGTCAAATTGTTTGACCTACGTGAAAATTCGAGATACTTAGGGCAGGGCCCGGTGGTGCATGTGATAAACCGGTCCGGTCCACACGGGCAGGACCGGGTTCAAATCCCATCCGGACCGCGTCCCCCTCGTAGCAAGGACTGACTATCCGGCTACGTGGTAAAAATAAGTCTAGTAAGCCAGAAATGGCCGGCGTGGCCTGTGGAGGTCGTTAAAAGCCAAGAAGAAGAAGATTTTTGGGAACTTGTCGGAGATCGGATGCAGGCGTGGATGAAGGACTGCAGTCGTAGACCAAGTTTCCTGGAAACGGATTGTCGACCAGGCTATGTCTTCGCGACGTGCCCGACCATGAGCAGATCAAAAAGAGAGCTAAAGAGAGAGACTTTTGGGGGATTTCTGCAGTCTTCTGTAATGTGTATCTCAGAGGCCACCTACATTGTGTACAGATACCAAATAATAACTTGCAAAAAACCATGAATATGAATCGTTTCTACTTCCTGTTTGACAGTTCGCAAATTTTATCGGTCTTGGGAAGGCCTAGATTCTGTGGGAATTATGTCTGGGAGTTCTGGAGCGTGTGACTTTGACGTCCGGTTTCTGTGTCTGCCCAAAGACAGACGGCACACGATCCCGTCGAGATTTGAACACCCGAACCGGAACCCCTACTGTACCATTAGATCGGCCCATTTTTGTTCATCTAAGGCCTCCGGGCCACAGTGAATACAAGGAAATAGATGCAAATTGTAGCATTTATAGCTCTCTTGAGTAAATTTCTAACAATAAACAATGAGCTTTGCAAAATATCTGGAACGTCCATAGAAATGTTTGCAAATAGCAAACTGCTGTATTGGGCACTCTTGGTGAGTGTGTCTAATAAAATGAGATATCGCAAATGCAAAGCTTTTAAAATTTCGACTATAAACTCACGGTTGCAGAAAAGTGATTCAAGTGTCAAGATAAAGCTAAGTGATGCCGTGGCCCGGAGCATAACGTTACTAACTAATACTGTTTACGTGGCATGCAAAATACAAAGACCGGTACAAACCAAACCAATATCCTTACGCTTATCATACGACGATGGAACATGTTCGTGCTAATGGTAGCAAAATGGCGGTTGCATCATACGAGCGTTTTAATTTTAAGCTCTAAATTTCATATGCGTTTTATTTTTTATTTTTTTAATTTTTACTTCTAATCCCCTTAAATTGCACTACTCAGTGGTGAACTCGAAAGAATTCTTACACCCAGGCTAGTTTGCTAAGCGAGATAACGGATTGTTAATGTAGCAGTAGACGGGGTTAATAACTATTATTTGTCTATCTAAGGTATGAGCATAGGTTAAGCATAATCGAACATAACGTTAACGCTATCAGATAACACTAGTACCGTATACCGTGTTTTAGAAGAGCGGCAACAAAAATTATTGCTACACTGTTACGCTGGATAAAGCTATCCTTTCAATTCAGCAGGGCCTGAGTGCAATGCGCATTCGAACAGATACGTAAAGCCGAGCCGAAAATGTATCAGGTGAGGAGTGAGTTCTACTGGCACGATGGGCTTGTCAAACACTTACCGCTCAACCAGCAAAATCGGTGCATTTTCACGAAATGTGTTCGACTAGCTGCAGTGCTAATGAAAACAAAACAACAACAACAACAAAAACGGTTTATTCACAATAAAGCAACAACAAACAAAACCCGTAACCCAAGACAGCAGCACACTCTAAAGCAACCAACATTGATAATTGATAAGCAAATGAAGCAAAAACGATGCGAAAAATCAACCAAGCCGGAAATGTGGAAAAAAAGAACAAAATAATAACACAAATGCAAAGAAATGATAAGAAGAGAAGGATGAAAAAAAAAGAAAAAAAAAGATGTTATACTATTAGACATACGTTTATATTTTTCCTCTAATAGGATGCGATAAACTTAAACAGAAGAACCTTGAAAGAGAGTAAGAAAACGAACGAGACCGAGAGAGAGAGAGAGAGAGAGAGAGAGAGAGAGAGGGAAAGAGAGAAAAAACAAGCAGGTGATAATGTGATTGCACTTCACTGCCACATTACTTTAAACTAAGGGTGGGAGGCAACTCGAACGCATCACAGGAAGCCCGAGCACCGGATGCCCGCTTATGACGGATGTTTATTGCGACAACGACGATCCTTGCCAAGTGGCGGGTGTATAGATATTTATGTATTTCTTCGCGTTGATACGTATGTATATGCTTCTGGTATGCGCCTAGAGCTGCGCGTCCGGTGCGAGCGTTTCTTGGGTGGAAACATGCCCGTACAGCATCCCGCAAATTCGATTAATTCCAATACAGTGGAGAACGGTGTTGTTTTAATAAAAATAGATTCTAAAACCCAAACTGTGTGTTTACTGGCTGCTTTCCTATGTATAGACCGCGTGAGAAATGTATGGTTTTTTTTTGTACATATCTATTTTCTCATGTTGGTCAATGTTCGCGTCAATGTCCAATGTTGGTGAATGCTTACGGTTGAGAAATTATCAGCCAAAAATGTTGTATGTCGACGAACAAATGTTCACCACCGAATCTTTCATTTACCATAATTTCTCTGTGTGATGCTAACAGGCAATAGTAGAAGATCCCCTACTCAATATATGAGAACAGGCGTCAATATATGAGAAAGGAACAACTATATGAAGGACTGGCACGACGAATGACAGGAATTATTAAGGCATATTTGCTGGATATGAAATTGGTATTTGGTGGATATTGAAGCACAACACTGCAGTCAAGATTTCATCCTACAACTCCTACTCGTATCACTCAATAAACAGAATGGAGTTATCAGAAGTCTTAATGGACTTAACACCCGCAATTTGTAGTTACAGAGATGTTCTCGTCTAATTATCTTTAGAAGATTTACTTGCTACTCGCGAGGATGATGTGATCCTATCTCTACATGGTGATCATGGCGTCATTAAGAGAGTTGTAGCAAAATGTCTAGAAAGTTCCCAGTGGGACTTTGATCGATTCTCCGCCATGACTGATGCAACTCAGATCAATGTGCACATCATCTGTATCTGTACAGCAAGGTTCTGTTCCGATTCTTGCACTTAGCGATAAATAGAAATGTCCGATTCCCTCGTTAAGGCATGACCAATTTCCAGGGAGAACTACTCTGCCATTGCCTGATACCGGAATGATCGAAAACAGTCGCGTCCCAAACGACCGTTGTTTCCGAGTCAAGGGGCAATAAAAATGCATGAAAATAGCATCAACAACCAGTTACACCCAGTGGAGAAGGTAAGGCACAGGTTACAAAAAAAAAACTAAAACAAAAACCTTCCACAATCATCCACGTTCATTCGCTTCCCAGCAAATGGAACATATCCCCCATCTGCATATCGGCGTAGATCCCTCAAACCTTGGTTCCAAAGTCGAGCCGGGGCACGGGCATCATTAGCAATTGCAAGTGCAATTGCACAACAACAACGCAACAAAATCATGCGGCATTTGTGGAGGTTAACGTTATCCTTCCCACGAGCGTCGTACGCGAAAAACGCAGCAGGAATACATGATGGCGTATTGGCGATGTATATTTGAGGTTAGAAAAATCGTCGCCTGACTACGGTACAACGGTAGGACGGCCTGGTACAGGTTATTATTCGCAGTTGGTAAAACTCGTTCCACCGTGTTTTGTTGTTGTGCTGGCTTACACCTTCCTCTGGTGCTTTCCTCCCCCTCCTCCCCCACCCCTTCTATAGTGCCTTGCCCGCACCACATTCCACCAGAGCCTTTCTTTTTGTTCTTCTCTGGCCGTGTCTCACCCCCGGATAATCCTCCCGCTGCACTGGTGCTGGGAGTCTTTCATCGGTTTATCTTGTATGTATTCGTAGCTTAACTCTTTCACGATTTGCTGTTGTTGTTTGGTTTTGCATGTAAGTTAGCAATCGCCAAAGATGGTGGTCCCCTCCTTTCGAGCCGCCCGGAGACCCGGAGAAGGCTCTTCCGTTTGTATGATCGCGTTCCAGATCCATGCGACGTTCCAGCTCGCCAACAGCATCATACCACCGCGCTACACCGCACCACCGGACAAGATGGTGGACGGATCCGCGTCGAAAACAAACTTCGTTGCCGTTGTTGTCGTCGTCGTCGTCGTGGTCGTTGTCGTCGTCGTCGTCATCATCATCATCGGCTTGTGCTATGGAATCCAACTGGTTCGGGATGCTGTGAAGGTTTATAAACGCCCGCGACACCATGGTACGGCGGCTAGTAGTGAACTGGTATCCAAGCGAACATCCCGAAATCGTATCAAACTGGATTTTTCCCCGTTGACGGGACGGCGAAGCAACATCTCAACTGTGAAATATATGAATATCTCCTCGACAACGGTGTTTTTTACAGTATAGTGTTTGGAATAGTGCGTGCTGACGACACCGTTAATGTAGTGTGTGCGGGAGGTGTGGTTTTGGTTTCGCTCAAGAAGTGCGTAAAAAGTGCATTGATGTAAGCATCCTACCTGTACCGAATGTCCTATCCTGCTGTGAAGGACCCGTGCATAGTCTCAGGTTTAGTATTAGACACTCACCAAACCGACTGCTGAATGAACAACTTTCAACCGTGATTGTTATTTCAAGTAAGGACTTGAGGTGCGTGCAATAAGAGACTAGAATTGGACGACCTAGTGAGAAGTCCTCAGTGATTTCGGGGGGGTTTCATACCGAACGAGCAAGTTTTGCTGAAGGCAGGACCGTCGGAAAGTAAGGCACATTCCAGAATACTACCGAACACCGGCAGAAGGGTCAGAAAAGCTGTTGGCAGCCAATTTCTGTTTTGGTGACTATGAAAGATCTGGTCGATCTACCAACGACACTACACCAACTCAACGCACAGCGCCCGATCAAAAGCAAGCGCAACCGATGGAACGTGGCAATTTCGGACTTCGCCCGGCTCACGCATAACCCGATCCGTGCCATCGTCGAGGGACTTAATATCCAACCGAACCCGAACAAACCACTGATCGCACTCTCCATAGGTAAGCTATTGCGTTAGTACAGTAACTCAATTCCCGCCACAGTAGCAGTATTTCCCTTGAGGATATTCGTCAGTCCGCAAAGAATTTCACCAAAAAGGGGTTTCCTCCAAAAAGTTCCTCCGGATATTCGCTACCAATAAATCTTGGATCAGAATCTTGCGCAATCGTCTATGCAGAATTCTTCGTAGGTTCTTCATCCCCTTCCACCTCGTACCGGTGGCGCTTAATGCTGGTGGTGGTGATCACCCCGAAACCACTGCGTTATCGATGCGCACACGAGAAAAAAAAACATTCACGGTTGCTATTGATATATTTCTAATACACTCCTCGGATACACCCCCGTTGCGCTGTGCAAACCCTGAACCTGCTACTGCTGTGACTTCGTCACAGAAATTACTCGTTTTCTAGCCCGTATTTGCATAGTGCCCAAACTGCTTTGTCATGCTCCGCACGGATACAGTGTCGCCCGTCAGGGGAGTTTGTTCGTTTCTCTCTCGACGGGGACACGACACTGCGATTGGCTCTACTGCGCCAATCGCGCCATATCGCGAAGGGTACGTACCCAACCAATCGGCAACCGGATCGGATGGGATCCGATGGGCAAACAAACTGGTTTTCGTTTCGAGTTTTCATGAATCAAGCACCGAATCGGCAGGACCGTTCAAGAATCACCGGGACCAGGGTGTAGGTGTAAGCGTGTGTGTGTGTGTGTGTGTGCGAGTGTGATGGACGTATTCATATTAAAAGTAAAATCCTGAATTCCTGAGCCGAACGTCAACCAACGAAATGTTTCTTGTCGGTATCCCTCTTTGTAGCGGTATCTTATCTTAATTTGTTTCTAATGTAGAATACACCGTGCACCACATTCTGCTCTAGATGTATCGATCAATCTCAAACTGTCTGTAACTGTGCGTAAATTTGAAAATATACGATTCTATTACCTCCATTAACAACTGCTTAAAAAACACGTTCGGGGGAACCTTGACGAAGTTTACGCCGATCATCTTCGTTAGTGTTATAGTGTGTTGCTTTCACTTTAGCTAAATTCTGATCCAATCTGGCTTCCAATCCAGTTTGGGTTACTCCTGTCTTCTTCTCTTCTCTTTGGAACTCGTCCAAGCTTTAGGAATTCTACCTTCCGTTGTGTATGAGGTTCTGTTTATCTCGTTTTTTCAGTCTCCACGCTTTTCTAAGAAATTCGATCTTTACATTGTCACAAAACTCAACTCTTGCCTCTCTGCAACGGTTTCCCTCCATTCCATAGGAGATCCGACCACGTTCGGGAACCTCAAACCGTCACCGGAAACAGTCGACGCGATCCGTCAGGCGATCGAAGACGGCACTGGTAACGGTTATGCGCCAGCGAACGGTCACCTGGAAGCAAGGGAAGCAGTCGCCCGATATGTCCAGCACCAGGGTCCAGTAACGCCGAACGATGTGATCTTGTGCAGTGGATGTAGCAGCTCCCTGGACCTATGCATCTCGGTGCTCGGTGGTCCGGGCAAGAACATACTGATCCCGAAACCGGGCTTCTCGATCTATCGCACCTTGGCGGAAGGGTTCGGTATTGAGTGCCGCACGTACGATCTGCTACCGGAACGCAACTGGGAAGCAGACCTGGTCCAGCTTGAGCAGCTGATAGATGAACAGACGTGTGCACTGGTCGTTACCAATCCGGGTAACCCGTGCGGTAGCGTCTTCCCACGGGCCCACCTCGAAGCGATCGTCGATATCGCCGAGCGCCATTTTGTGCCGATCATTGCGGACGAGATCTACGAACATTTCGTATTTCCCGACCATGAATTCCACTCCGTCAGCTCGCTATCAAACCGAGTACCGGTGTTATCCTGCGGTGGACTAACGAAGCGCTTCCTCGTACCTGGTTGGCGTATGGGCTGGATCATTGTGCACGACCGGGACGGTACGTTTGGGGAGGTACGCCGCGGTCTGGCGAACCTATCCGTACGCATCCTGGGCAGCAACACGCTGGTACAGCGCGCTCTGCCGGCCATTCTTGACAACACACCGAACGACTTCTTTGACGATCTAGTCGCCACATTGCACGTAAGTTACCTAACCGGGAATGTCCTGAAAACGCCCATTCCATCTTCCATTCTTTCCAATCTTCCTTGCAGCGTCATGCTGAGTTGGCGTACAAGGGTATCAAGCAAATACGCGGTCTCAACCCAATCATGCCCGGTGGCGCCATGTACATGATGGTAGGCATCGATGTCGAACACTTTCCCGAGTTCGAAACAGACCTGAGCTTCGTCGAAGCGCTCGTCCACGAGCAGAGTGTGTTCTGTCTTCCGGGCCAGTGCTTCGAGTATCCCAACTTCTTCCGGCTGGTGCTGACCGTGCCGGAGGAGATGATTGTTGAGGCTGTGAAGCGACTGGAAGAGTTCTGCGAACAACACTACAAATTCGACAACGACATCCTGCTGCAGCAACAGAACGGATTGCTGAATCAGATGACACAGCTGTGAAGGATCCCCTATTGGGAACATTGCCTGTGTTATTACAACCAGAACATACAACAACGCAATAGGTCAAAACCATGTGTTAGAAAGAGCATTACTTTAGAGCGATATTATCCTCACTACACATTATAGTTACGTATGTAAACTGTCTTTCTGTCTTGGGAAATAAAGGTGCATATTTTTTTTCTTATTTTAACTACATGTTTTCTTCTATTTGGGTTCTATTAAATATATCATTTTTAGTTGTTAACAGGTCTTTGCTTCTTTTTCTCCTCTTATATCCCCGGAAGAACTTTGAGCGGTTTCAATTTTCTGAATGATTCTTTAGCGATTATTTATCGGACTTTAAAGATCTTAACAGTAATTATATTGAAACTTTTCATTCTAACTAGGAAATACTGAGGCACAAATTATAATTCGAACCAGTGGAGCATTGATGACATGAAGATGTATGACATTAAGGACACGATTGTTAAATATAACCAAAGTTGGAGTTGGAGTTGTGAATCGCATACCTTCTGCAACCAGGTCCTCCAGTAGCAGCTAAGATTAATATCACGACATTACTATCACAAGCGATAGACGGCAAAACTTAGGGTTCTTCTTGGCGTAACGTCCTCTGAGGTCATGACGGCCATTTCTGGTTTACGAGACTTATTTTACCACATAGCTGGATAGTAAGTCGTTACTATGGGATGGACGGTCCGGATGGGATTTGAACCCGGTCCTGCCGTGTGGACCGACCCCGTTTATCATATACACCACCGAGCCCAAGCCCGCAAACTTAAGCTACTAGTAGTAGATAATATAGTAAAAAAAGAAGCTGCGCTTACTATCCAATCAAAATGGTGGCAAGAAGAATAAGAAAAAAATCAATTGAACTAATACTATTGCATATTGCACCTCGCTGTTCACACACGTGAACAATAAAGCAGTGAGCAACACGTGATCAGCGTTGGAAAAAGGACCACGATTCTCACAAGACAGGTGGTTCTACATGAGGAGTACTTTTTGTGAGTGTGAGTGGTGAATGGCTTCAAATTATTTTTATCCCTCTACCATCACCGATTCAACTCGGTAACTGTAGCTGAAAATAGCATGTGGTGCATCAGCCATCCGTTCTCGATCACGGTCAACAAGGTTCCAGTGATGTTTTTCGAGCGAGGTGCAACTTTGTCACCTGTAGCATTTACGTAATGCTTACAATCCCGCGACTGTACGCCCTCGAAATCATTCACTGTATCGTTTCCGTTTCTTGCTAGGGGAACCATTTCAAGGGTATTGTAAAGGCGGAAACATTGATCGTGTTGTAAAGTACATATTTCCCCTTTTTGAATTTTGATTTATTATACATCACTACGCTTCTACAGCTGGCAGTTAAAGTTTTTCCTTAATAATTTGCACGTAATTTGCTCCAGTAAAGCACTAAAGGTAGTAGCGAATCCGTGCGCATAACGTTTGGATCGGTAAGGTGAAAGTTGGCAAGTCGCAACCGCTGCAGGTAACGCTCGATAGTGACAACCGGTAGGAATATTGGTTTGTTGGTGCGTGGTACGGTTTTGAGCAAACCCTTTGCCGTCTCCAGATGGCGAAAGGCTACGCTGGCCAAGCTGAACGTCACT
This sequence comes from Anopheles funestus, assembly GCF_943734845.2. NCBI lineage: Eukaryota > Metazoa > Arthropoda > Insecta > Diptera > Culicidae > Anopheles > Anopheles funestus. The sequence goes on along the minus strand of NC_064597.1, from coordinate 4,847,330 downwards.
TCCTCCACACCCTTATCATCCGGCCTGTTGCGTACCATCCGCTCCTGATTGACACCGTGCGTCATCAGTACCTCCTGCGGGATCGGTACCGCATTGCGGCGCGTCTGGTACGGGATCGACCGCAACAGATTCACGATACCTTGCGCTTTGCCGAGATGGGATGCAGCATGATCACAGTGCACGTTCCGTGTGCCGTGCACTTCCAGCAGCAGATAGAACACGCTCGAAACCGAATGTTCGGCATAATCCTCCAGCTGTTTCACCGTGAGAAAGTTCAGATTCGCATTAGCCCGTGCGCTAACCAACCGCTGCAGGTACATTTTCGATAGCTTATGTTCGCTAATTGCCCGCTGAAGCTCGTGTATGACGGGATGTTCCGGTACGTTCGTACCATCATTGCGGTATAGACTAGTGATCGTGTTTTCCCAAAACTTAAGCGGCAGCACGCCTACATTGCCGGCCGACACTTTCTCGCTAACCTTCGCTACCTCCACGTTGAATCCGCGCACAGCAAACGCTCCGCGACGCTGTGGATTCTTCAGCAGCAACGTGCAGAGAAAATTTTCCTTATCGTGGTTCCTGCAAGCGGGAAATTGTTGTGAAACGAAATAAGCAAACCCCTTTTGCCGGCATCTTACCTCACAAGGTTTAAGCAAACGTTCTGGGACGCCGCATCGCTAGATGCCATTCGTTTTAGACCACCGGAGGATGGGACTCGAAACAGCCGGGAGTACCACATTTTGTGGTAATTTAAATTAACTTATGGCACGCGTTCTTTTAATTTTCCATACTACACCTTCGGTAACAACCGGTTACAGCTTTCCTTGCAGCTGTCATAACACCGAACACTCCCGTTGTTGTTAAAGGAAGACGAACAACAACAAACAACACGTTTTGACACTTCCACCTTTGGTGACGATTGCTGATCGCGTGTGTGTAAAAATAATTTTTAATGCGTGTGCACGCATTGAGCAAACTTGACAGAAAATTTCATCACATTGGTGTATTAACATTACAAATTCATAGTTAAATGTCAAAAGTTTCTTATTATTTCACTTGAAAAGCGGGGAAATTACAAATCATACCATTTTTTAGACACAGTTTCAATCTGCTTACACGCAAAATACACATCTTCTTTGAATGTTGTAACACTTTCTCAATACTTTATAAATAAGCCAGAGCGTCAAACGCTGCTGTTCAAAATCACTGCTTGACGAATTGACATTTTCAAGTAGATTTTTTAATCGATCAAACGATACATAATGCTTCCAACTGGTGGACATAACGAGGACGCGGATAATGTGCGTCCGAAGCATTCTACACATCCGTCGCGTCCTCCCCATTGGCCGCCGCGGCCGGATGTTTACGGTTTGGATCGTCCGGCTTCATGGCCGGGAATAGCAGCACCTCCTTGATGTTGTTCGAATCGGTCAGGAACATCGTCAGCCGGTCGATGCCCATACCCCACCCACCAGTTGGCGGCAGTCCGTACTCGAGCGCGGTACAGAAATTTTCATCGACCATCTGTGCCTCATCGTCACCGGCCGCCTTGTCCGCGGCCTGCTGTTCGAACCGTTCCCGCTGTACGGCCGGATCGTTCAACTCGGTGTACGCGTTGCAAACCTCTTTGCGCATCACGAACAGCTCGAACCGCTCGGTGAGGCCCGTCATGCTACGATGGTACTTCGCTAGCGGGCTCATAATTTGCGGATGGTCGCAGATGAACGTCGGGTTAATGCAAGTCTCCTCCAAAAACTCACCGACGAGCTTGTCCAGCAGACGGGCGGCCGTACGCGGTGGCTTACAATCCACCTCGTGCTTCACACAAAGCGCATCGAGAAACTGGACCGCCTCCGGTGTGTGTAACTGGTCTGCCGGTGGAAACCGCACCTTGAGAATCTCTTCCAGCGAGCTGATCATCGAGATGCGTTTGAACGGGGGCGTAAAATCAACCTCGTACTCCTGCCCGTCCGGCCCATCCGGATGATACTTGATCTTGTACGATCCGTGGATGGCGTGCACCATGCCGGATAGCAACTTTTGCGTGATGTCTATAATGTCGTTGTAATCCGCGTACGCCATATAGAACTCGCACGTCGTAAACTCCGGATTGTGCGTTAGATCGATGCCTTCGTTGCGGAACTGTCGCCCAATCTCGTACACCCGGTCAAGCCCACCGACGGTCAACATCTTCAGATAAAGCTCGGGTGCAATGCGCAGAAACAGATCCATATTCAAGTCGTTGTGGTGCGTGATGAACGGTTTAGCCGTCGCACCGCCCGCAATCATATTCATCATCGGTGTTTCGACCTCCAGGAAGCCCAGATTGTCGAAGAAGCGCCTCACGTAGCTGATGATGAGTGCTCGCGTCACGAAAATATTGCGTACATTGTTGTTCAGCATCAGATCTAGATATCGCTGCCGGAACCGCGTCTCCTTATCCTTTAGCCCGTAATGCAGATGGGGCAACATGTGCAGACACGGTGAAAGCAGCTTTATCCTTCGCGCCATCGCAGACAGTTCTCCCTTCTTGGTCTTTCCCGGCATACCGGTCACACCGATAATGTCACCGCGACGTAACCGCGCCGTTTCCTCAAAGAACAGCTCCTCACTTTCGTACGTCTTCGCGTTCGCCATCACTTGCAGCTTTAATCCTTCGCCGCGCAAATCGAAGAAGATGAGCTTCACCCCAGACTCACGGATCGCGTGTACACGGCCTGCTACGCTCACCGTCACACTGTCCAGCGTTTCGCCGTCCTGCAGCCCGTTGTACCGCTCGATAAATTCGCCCAGCGAGATCGAAACGGTGAACTTGTGCGGGTAAGGATGCGTTTCGGGATCCTTCTTCAGTTCGGCCACGGCCGTACTGCGTAGCTTGAAGTACTCGTTCGGGGAGATCTCTTCCATATTCTCCTTTGCCGGTTGGACCTTCCTCTGGTTGGACGCATCCGGCTGATCGCCAGACTTACCGGCACTTTGATCATTCTTCGCCAGTAAGCTCTTTTCCTGCTTTTCCTTTTCCTTCGCTTCCGCCTTCAGCCGACGCTTCAGCTCACTGTGCATGGACAGAAACAGTTAACATAGGGGAAGGTAGCATGGATAGTACGATCGGACGGTAAAGAAAAGAAGCAGAGAAGAGAATACACATTAGTTGCACTGTTTCAGCATTTCGTAACCGCCAGTACTAAATTTGAAGCGGATGGCTAGTTAGGTGCGGTTGCGTGGCCAAGTACATTTTCTGTCGTTTCGATTTCCATCGCACCGTGGCCGTTGTGCCCAGGAGCGTTTGAACGGACGACGGCGGAAAACCAGGTACTACCGCCCTGTGGAGCGGTTTCCATGCCGACACAGTACGCCGTGCTAGTGCGAGCAGCATGTTTTCCACCGCGCTCTGTACTTTTTTTCACACAAGACCACTATTGAACTATCGCCCCATCCACGTCGAAGATGCACATGTGTCCAGCTGCAGCGAAAAAACGAGCAGAAGAGATTTGTGCGCGGATTAACATTACGTTACACTTACTTCTTCGACAGTTTCTCTTCGCCTTGCTTTGCGTCGGCCATATTTTCAAAGAGCAGCGAATCAAATTTACCGTTGAGAAGGTTTATTTTTCTTGTTTGCTATAAATGTGGCAATAATTTTGCCGAACGGATGAATAAGCGAACCGTGCGGGAATATAACGATCGACCATGCAGTGCCGGACGGACCGATGCGGATTGCTGTATATGGATATGTGTTTGTGTGTGTGTATGGGTGTTTCTTTTATTTTTGACGCACACCAGGTGAATAATTGAGTAAAGGAAGGGGATATACAAAACTATCTCCATCACACCACGCATGAAAGTGTGCGATAGAGAGAAGGAGAGCGGGAGTGAATAGGAAAACGAACTTCCTTTTTAGCATTTGACAGTTTTGCTCGTTTATCTGTCAAATGTGTCACTTTTTGACAGTGCCGTGTGAACTACAGGTACAAACATATATGGGAATATCAAATTGGTGAGGAAAATTTCCACAGTCTCTACTACTTATTTAGTTAATTTATGGTAGTAGTCATTCCTCCACCATCTACTATTATGCTTCTACAGGCAAAGAGAGAGAAACACTAACTTATTGTTGAAATAAATGGTTTTTCTGCCCGAAAGCTAAAAAACTAAAAAGTATACGGATTAACTATTTACAGAAACGAAAACATACACATGCGTTTTGTTCGTAAATAGCGCTAATATCATCAAAAATACATGTTTTCATTCATGATTCCGTGTCGATTTTACAAAGCGAGCCGTTTCTCCAGACTAAGGTTAATACAAACTCTTTCTCACTACTATATAAACCTTAACTTTGGTTCAGTCAAAATCTTTTTCCCTGGTGGAAAAGAATTTTCTGTTTGTTTAGGTGGGCGCGGGTGGTGTCCTGGGTGGCTTTTGCGTGCAAAGGAATTTTGGAATCGTCGTACAGCCAACAGGAGAAAAAGGCTGAGTGTTTGCAACAATTATCTTCCACCATGAACGATGCCTGGTTGGAGTTTTGCTAAATAGAGGATTGTCTTCCAAGGGACTTTACGCTCCATTCTTGCCATACCATAGCAGCATGTATGCGTTTTTTGTCGTTTAGGTAATTTAAAAAAGAAACTGTGTTGTTTTTTTTTAAATGTGTTCCTTTGTAAAATGATTTCTGTATACTTAATTCGTTTCGTTGCTCTTTTGTAGTTTGCTGTGGTGGTATTAGCGTTGATCGATAAAGCAGTTTGCTTCTCAAAACGCCAGACCAATGGATTTCTCGGAAGCATTAAAAATTCCCATCAGCAAATCGCACGCCCCATTGCCTGGCGGTAGCATTGTGAATGGGGTACCAGGTGCCGGAAGTACGCACGCCGTTAGCGGTCCGGAGCAAGGTGCTGGCTATGTTACGGAGAAGCTGTACATGTTGCTTCAGCTGTACCTACAGAACAAGGGTTGGAATCCGTCGGTGGAGCTGTTGCAGTGTTTTGCCGAGCTAAAGGACACACCGATTCTGCCGAGTGCGGCCTACCTGCAAGCATTGGCGAGCAGGGTTGCGTTGGACAATCAGGGACGGTTGGTGCTGCGCGAGACGGGTAAGATTGTGCTACCATACGAACATTTCGCGAATGCGGTCATGTTGAAGCACATGTCCGGACCGCACGGGTTGCATCTCAGCATCGAAGCGACGGTACGGGCCGTGATGGATTCGTACACGATCGGGCGTGACAGCTTCGGTATGGAGAAAGAGTTCATTGTGGAGGTAGTACAATCGTGTCCGAGTCCAGCCTGTCGGTACTACAAGGGACAGCTCGGTGTCGGTACGTTTATTGATCAACCCACATTCGGTGCTAGCAGTAGTGGTGGTGGCGGTGGTGCAAGCGGTCCACCACCAGGAGGACATCTTAACTCGGCAGAATACCTAACACATCTGCAACAGCAGCTCGGTCAGCAGAATGCTGGTCTTTTTGAGCTCGGTGCGAATGAGCGTGATCCCGCCAAAGCGTTAATGGGTCAAGTGAAACACTCGAAAACGACCGCTTCGCCCCAGCACCAGCAGCCCCATATAAATGCGGCTCTTTTTCAGCAGCAGCAGCAGCAGCAACAGCAAAATCGCGCTATTGTACCACCAAAAGCGCCACCGTTTGATGGTTTTAGTAATCTATCGGCGTTCGATAAGCAGCGCATGTTACAGCATCTCCAGGACAAGCAGAAGCATTTCGAAGCGGCACATATCGCACCACCGTCGCACGTTGTCGGTACAGGTGTGTTGGGCGCAGGTGTGATCAGCAAGCAGCAGCAGGTGCAACAGCAACAGCAAGCTGCCACTCTGCTTCAGCAACATCAAACACAGGCTCTTCAGTCGAGCAATGCATCCCATCATCATCTTCATCATACGCAGCAGCAGCAGCAGCAGCAACAGCAGCCACAGCAACAATCGCCATCGCAACCACCAGCAGTATCCGTACAACAGCAACAACATACCCAGTCATCCACCATTGTTGGACCACTGATACCGCCAATGATGAATCAACCACAGCAGCAGCAGCAGCAGCAGCAACAGCAGCAACAGCAACAACATCAACAACAGCTAGCAATGCAGGCCCACCTTAGTCAACCTCCGCTGCAGACGGTCAACATGGACACCGGGCACAAGCTGTCGGACTACATGCGTGGTGCTATCGATCCGCACGAGTGTGTGTCTACAGCCAGCAGTGAGCTGTTGGCCCTTCACAACGGAGCATGGAATCAAGACCGGGGCGATGGTGTCGCCATCAGTCAGGATAAAATAATCCGTGCATTCAGCGAGCTGATGCGCAACATCGCGAAGATGAAGACGTTCATACGGCCGAGTATGTGCAAACCGTACGGCAAACAGTCGGAAAGCCTTCAGAAAAGTAAGCGTACCTCAAAAGACGTCTAAAGTAGTCCCCATATTCTATTAAAAAAGATTTTTTTAAATATTTTCTTTTAGCACTTTTCGACACCATACAGTTACTGCAGATGCTGCGCAACTGTCTACCGGCACCACATATTCCGGTGTCCTCGTGGAAGGGCAGCGAAGTAACCGGAAGCACTGAGACAGCATTAAATTAAGCTAATCATGTGCTTCACCAGGGATGTTTCAAACCATAACTTCATTAGACGATGGGAAAACACTTTTCGGAGTATATTAGACCTTTTAGTCATTTTCCTCCTACGTCCCTAGCAAGACTTGCATGTAAAGGTGCGACAGGCCTAAGCAAATAGCGACCACAGAAGAGGGAGTTTCGCATTTCAAAGCGCGTTAAACAGATGAGAATAGGCGAAGATGGCTAATTGGTGTACGTGACGCTTAATCCTTTTAGACTTTGAATAGCAAAAAAGGGCAAACATTCGGCAAACTCCGTTTTACCACCGTGTTAAGGGACGTCTATGTATTCGCAACAAGCACAAATCTTCAAGACCAAAAACGACAATTGCATTCTGCATGTCGGGTTTTTACAATGACCCACTAAAGTAAAAGGGAGCAGGTAGTGTACCAAGGCCACTTCTATCACTATAATTATTACTGTGCTGGCGGTGTAACAGCTATAATAATAATATTTTCAATTATCTAGTCCTTAAATCCCAACCGGAACAGCACCCGGGAGGAAATTGATTGCCAAAGAGTAAGCGCATTAGCGCAAATAACTCCAGCTTAGCGGTAGTGTTTTTTTTACTAGCTTTTAGGAATCCTAATATCTTTAGCAACATTATTTAAGATTAATACCAGTGGAAAAGAGAAGGAAAGCAACATAGTGTAATGTATCAGTCGCAGAAGGGATAACAATTGCTTCGTACACCCCGTACAGCGGTACTTAACGAAGGGGCGAATCGTTTTCCTTAAAATTCTGATGTGATTTTTTTTCTCTTCGACCTCGTCCTGTCCATGTGCAATACACAGTTTACGAACATTATCTCATAATCTCCATTTTTTTTGGGGTCGACTAGCGCGCATCCTCAAGTGCTCATGTGTGATCATACAGTAAAATAAAATACAATAACTTAACATTAACACTAACCGACATATGAATGTGTTACTTAACACTTTAATCGTCATTAGCAACTGGCATCTGTTTCAAATTCGCTTGCAGTTACCGAATGAAGTATTTCAAAGAAAATAAATAGTAAATTAATCTACATTCTCATTATTAAATATTTAACACATCTATAAAGCATAAGTTTTGCAGTTGATTATATTCTTCTTGTTTCAGACGAAAATTCCTCAGAATAAGACCGGGGTTGACTTGCCTATATTGCATGTTAGGTTGTCTGCATGGTCTGATCAGTATTGGTTACTTCCAACGTTTTCGGTATAACGCCCTTCCGTGCCGGTAACACTTGCAACAGCGTCTGTAGCCAATCCTTTCCATTGTGCACATTATGCAATATCTCAAACACCTGATTGATCGTTAGAATGGTGCGCGTCTTGATGACCAGATGCTCTGCCAGGGGCAAACGAGCATGCCGAATGCCTTTCTGCTGCGCCAACTGGTAACAATGGCCCTTATGCTGGTTGTGATCCACCAACCCGCCGATCACATACACACACCCGGGTTCGAGCCGGTCCAGCACGTTGTCCGATTCGCTCGTCAGATACACAAGGCTAGATGGTTTAAAAAGATCCATAAAATGTTCGTTGCTAAAGCGTACGTCCCAGTGCCGGTAGCCATCGTTGCGCGATAGATGTCGCTCGACCGCACCACCTTTCTCAATTCCAACAAAGTGCAGCGGAATAGGATGCTCCGAACGACGATTTAGCGTATAAATACGTAACAGTTGCTTTACACATTTAGCCACATCCTTATCTATCATCATCTGATCGAAGCTAAGATCTACGACGATCTCTATCGAAGCATCCGAGTAGCTAATTTTACGTCGCTTCAACTCCTTTCGGCTGGGGCCATTCCGCACCGGTAGCCCTTGCTGAACCGCTTCCATTCGTTTAGCTTTCATCTTTTCCTTTTCTTTGAGACGTTTTTCCTTTTTCCTTTTTTCCCAATTTTCTAACTTAAGCAACTTTTTACGTTGGCGCTTAGAAAGCTCTGCAGGCGGCTGTGAGGGGTTTGGTTGATTGTTATCAGTTCCCTTTTCTATATCACATCCTTCCGGTTTAGGTTGTGGGATCTCTCTCTCCTTTCCCTCATCGAACGCTGATGAAGCGTTTGATGTTACCGAACTGTTTGGGGTTTCTGTTTGCTTTGAATTGTTTTCATGTTTGGAAGATGTTTCTTCTTTCTCCGTATCATGATGTAAAATATTTTCCATAACTTGCTCCCTTGCAAAATTGATATTTACCCGTAGGAGATATGGTCAATTGAATAGGATAAGTAACGTAGGCGTGCAGTATCTGCTCTATGAAATCATCAACAATTTTTTCTCAAAAGCTTGTCTTACGTACGTTTTTTTGTTAACTGCTGCATCGGTTGATTGGTATCCTGAGTTTACCGGTGGTATCATTTTCTACTGCTCGTAAAAAGTGATTGATTTTCCATCCTAGCAAACCTACGGTTATGCGAAAGATTATATTTATATTAATGCAAAGTTAACTGTGTTCTTTTAAAGTAGATTATAATGCCGTTTATTTTACCTTTAATATATTTTGTCTTATACACGAGGTGTTCGATTCGGAAACCGATGATAACGTATGCAGAAGCAAACAGACGAGCGTGCTAGCCTGACTAGGATTCTATGAAAGGCTAGAATTTAAGGATGCTATCATAATAGCATAATTAGTTGTTTCTCTACTAATTACAGAACAAATTGTGAATTTCTTATAGTGCTTAGCTGTACAACCAACTAATAATAAATACCACAAGGTGAAATGTAGACAATTTTGACATTCGCGCAAAAAAACAACACATTTGACAGCTGCATGTGCAGCGTGGTAATTGGGTCTTTGACATTCTCCTTCTACGCGTATTTGTTTACTTGACAAGTAGATTGAATACGAAACAACAGCTATCCCGGACGCATATAGCGCTTTGTTTTGTTTTGTTTTGTTTTTTTTTGCGCCGGCAAAATTTATTTCTCCCAAGCTTAATAATCTTCTATTCATGTAAGTATTATTCGTTCCATTGAATTAAACCATGATGTGGATAAAAAGATTTGGTACGCTTTTCGTTTCAGCTTGACTTTTGCCGAGCTGCTTCTCACAATCCAGAGCGTTCCAGAGTGGAACTACAAGCTTACAATAAAGAAGCATCATGGCAGCGAATCGCAATATTTCATCGTTTGTAGAAATCGACGGCCGTCAGAATGTAGGAATGGATCTCGACTCGGAAAACGATATCAACAATGGCGAAGGTAAATGAGTTGTTCATCGGTAAAATTGATTGGTTAATAATTCGATCCTGTGTTTGTTTTTTCTCAACCAGACACGGACGATGCAAGCGAAACTGAGCATTTGTCTGGACCAAATCATCATCCCAGCGTTGATCAGCGGATGGAAATTCGGGAACAAATGTATCAGGAAAAGCGTGCGAATCTGTTCGGACAGTTGGAGCTGTGTAAGCAGCGATTACATCCAGAATATTTAAAGATTGTGGAACGACTTCAAACGGAATTGAACGATCGGTTACTGCTGAATGAGGTGGAACGTGACTATTTGTTAGCTTGCGCGGAACGCGAATGTATCCTAGAGAAGGGAGCCGCCGAAAAGGAGTACGAGGAAAAGAAGGCCGAATTGATAGAAAACTTGATCGCGGATCTGGAGGATCAAAAGAAGACGATCGAACAGGAGTTCACCACCATGGAACTGACCGGAGATTCGATCGACGTGAAGCCAAAGGTTACCCGTAAACTACGCCGTCGTCCGAATGAACCTTTGCCCGTGCCAGAGAAACGCCGGAAGCCGACTACAAATCAGCTTACGTTTTTACTTGACGACAAGGAGATTGATCACGATTTGAAGCTTATCTCTCGGAGCAAACCAATCTCGGCTAGCCGTGCATCTCAGCTGACGACAAACGACGCGGCTAGTGGAAGCAATACAGGTAGTTCGACGGGCAACGCTCACAATCGGAGTGGAGGTAACCTCAATTCCGTTTCGAACGCAGCCGACCAGAATGGTTCTTCCTCGGAAGTGTACGGAAGCGGAAGTACTTCTGCCGTAAGTATGGAACCGTAAATAGATCATTTTTTTGTTATCATTTTAATATCTCTTTTTCTACTCTTATTCAGGGTCAAGTAACCAGCGCCCAGTCAAACCAACAACCATTGGCGGATACGCGAATCGAGGATGGCAAGTTATGGTACGAGCGGCGTTGGTTTCATCGCGGTCAACCAGTACACGTAGAAGGTCGAGATATTTCGCGCTTTTCGGCCAACATTTCCGCAATCGGCATCGAAGCAATCTGCGTAAAAAAGACATCCGATGCACAGAAGGTACGGATTTGTTTGTCTCATTTGCGCCGCGGCAAAGTCTCAATCAAACGGCGCGCAAACTAGTGTATTAATTGTATTGCTTTCTGAAAATAATTTTATCTATTCTGAGTTTCATAAGTTCATAAGTTTTAAGCAATAAGTATGATCCTCCAGGCAGCGAGTTAGTTTCCCTCCCATCCGTACAGTTTTCTTCGTCTGACACTGTACGATCCTGAGTTGTAGAGACAACTCAATTGGCAAAACAGACTAGAGAAAGGCTTTAATTTTGTTTTTATATTAATTCGTACAGTGGTGCATGCCCAGCTTTCCCCGAATATTAATTTACCTTTTAACTGGGTAATTTGAAGGGAAATTAGCGTACCTTAAATTACCCAATGTCACGTGTCAAATTCGCCGAACGGATAAATATAAACGAATGCTAAATTATCTTGTAAATTAAAAGTGATTTAAATGTAAATCAAGCAGATTTGCCTGACTGTTCTTGCTACTCAAAGAACGGTCCACGATCAGGATAGAATTTTGAACCGTTCCTATCGTGTGAAACCGGCACCGTATTGTGTAAAATTAGATGTACGACAAGCTCAAATCATCCTGGAAAAACACACAAACTGCGAGCAGTACGCTGAAACAGGTTGACTACCGTTCAAAAAAAAACAAATCGAGGTACAAATCAGTTTTTGGAATAAATAGATATTAAAACGTATTAATTTTACAATCTTTCTAAATGTAGTCGCTTTTTGCAGATGGTTAGTATCCGAAAGTGGTTTTAGAGTGTCAGAATGAAATCTCTTCTGTTTAATTTTGGATTGATCGTCTACTAAATTTTGAGTAATGTTTCTTGAAAAATTGCTCTGGTGTAAAACCAGTCGATGCTATGTTTGAATTTGGCAGGTCCACCGACAGGACTGAAGGTTCTGTACGTTTACGTTTCTAAAAAAAAACAATTTGATAAGTAAAAATATCACTTTGGAAGAAATGTTTGAGGATCTATAGATCGTTTTATAATCGTACAATCTCCTGAACAAAAAGTAAAATTGCATTCATGATACAGTGGAGCACCGATTATCCGGGTACCTTTTATCCGGCTGTCCCATTATCTGTGTAGCTCGGAAATGACAGTTCTAATGGCTAATTGACATATAAACTGCAAAACTAATGATGCCAAGAAATGAAAGTCGCAATACTGAAGGATACAATTTACTGAAGATCGTCCAAACAATATTTATCAATAAAAAGAGTTGTGCCTATTATCCGTGATATTCGCTTGTTCGGCAAGGGGCCGAGTCCCGATGAGCACGGATAATCGGCGCTCCACTGTGCTTGATTTCGATTTAAAAACTTGGGATTGGCAAAATATGCAATTGCTATTGAAGCGTGGAGTGAGTGATGTGAGCTTATATCGTCCGAAAAGAAACACGCCGGTGGTTAACTCAAGTACTCGGCGAGCAAAGAGAGCATGAAGTGAGTCATGTGAGCTTTCAAATGACGTCGATATTTTTAACCCAACGAATCTTTTGAAGTAAAACATACACAGAATCACGATTTCACTGAATGTCTACACAAATATAACGGAAGAACACGTTTTGTTGTCAATTTTTTAATTTCGTGAACCGTCTGAACAGAGTCTGAATTTCTCCTTCTTTACGAGCCCCTTTTCGAGCGAACGCTCTTTGTTGGTTGGGTCACGATTTTGGGTGGTTGCGTATGATACGTATTATTTCCCTTTTACCCCTACATCCCCTATACGGATTAGAGCAAGACACAAGGCTGTTCTGTCAATTTTACCCCCGTTTTTTGTTTGCTTGACGCTATCCTAAAAGGAAAAGTCGTGCAACTAAAAGTTTTGTGCGAAATGGCATCTAAAAGCAAAATTAGTGTAAAAATCGAAGAAGATATCCGAATATCAATCCACAGACAGATAGATCTGTTTCTGCAAGACGAAAATCAGATTGAATACGATTTTCCATCCGATCTTACCAATCAACATCGTGCGTACATTCACGAATATGTAAGAAATAAGCAATTGAAATCGAGATCGCACGGGAAAGGTAAGCATCCTTCCGATTGCAATTTCAGTCAATATTTTCATCTAATGAACTCTGTTTGAATATTGCCTTTCTTCAGGAGACAACAGGTACTTAACGATATGCAAAACAAGCTTGCCGGATGTTACGCATGATGATGCTGTGCTAAATGTAACACCCGAATCATCGGTATTGTTAAACAAAATCGAAAAGAGCTACAGTACGCTTCGTAAGCCTTATAAGCGTACGGGTAAAGGAACATCCGTACAATTACATTCCATCAATGTTACTTCGGTTTCGCCTTCAATACCACCACTGCCGGCTGGTTCTGCGGAGATACATGCCGTCCGTCAGCGTTTGCCAATAGCACAATTCCACGACGTGATACTAAAGGGTGTACAACACAATCAAGTCATTATCATATCCGGCAATACTGGATCTGGCAAGACAACACAAGTTCCTCAGTACATTTTGGAAGAAGCGGCACAAACCAATCAACCTTGTCGCATCATTTGCACGCAACCGAGACGCATTAGTGCGGTGACGGTTTCGGAACGCGTCTGCTACGAAAGAAACGAACCATTAGGCGATACGGTCGGTTATCAAATCCGTTTGGAAAGTCGCGTAAAACCCACCACTAACGCTTTGTTCTGTACGAACGGTGTGCTGCTCCGCTGTCTGATGGGTAAAGGTTGTTCAAACTTTCTGAAAAACGTTACACATATTATCATTGACGAAGTGCACGAACGCGATCAATATTCCGACTTTCTGCTGATAGCGTTGAAGGATAATTTGGCTAAAAATGCACACCTGAAGATCATACTAATGTCTGCTACCATAGAATCAGACACATTTTCGACTTATTTTAACAACTGTCCAGTGATCGAGATACCTGGCCGATTGTTTCCGATCAACATTGTTTACTTGGAAGATATTTTGTTTAACATTGAAACGTGCAACCACAGCGTGCGCGATATACGGACAAGGATCAGCAAAAACGCTGACGGTCAATTGGCAGAAGGATTTAAACCGATAACGGTGAATATAGACGATGAAACATTACTGCTAATGAACGACATTCTGGAGGTTTGTTGGATAGAAAACAATCCCAATGATTTCGCTAACTTTTTCGTCCTGATCGAAGAGGAAAACATCCCAATTGATTTTCAGCATACCGAAACACAGATGACGGCGCTGATGATTGCTGCTGCTAAAGGTAAGCTTACGGAAGAAAGTGTTTTCACAATATAAAGAGAATTTTTAATCTTTTTTTTTTTTATTTCTTCCCGTCAACAACAGATTACACTGAGATCGTGCTAAAGCTGCTAGATATGGGAGCGGATCCAAACATAAAGGAAAAGCACAACTACAATGCATACGATTGGGCTTGCTTTGTAAATGGAAATGGTAAATGTTCGACGCTGCTGAAACAGGCAATGGTCAAAACCGATTTACCAACCTCGCGTATCGTGACGGTAGCACCGAACAATGCCAAACAATTGCTGGACGCATATCATACTTCTGTGGGAGACGATAGGATCGATCATAATTTAATCTTCGACATTATTATGTACATCTGCCATCAAAAACCAGAAGGTGGCATACTGGTATTTTTGCCCGGGTACGACGACATACAGGAACAGTATGGGTTGATCAGTAGCAAAGCGCCGAATTTGCACAGCATAAAAGTGTTAATGCTGCACAGCAAGATGCAAACAACCGATCAGCATTCCGTGTTCAAGCCGGTGCCTTTGGAAGTGCGCAAAATAATACTTTCGACAAACATTGCGGAAACATCCATAACGATGGACGATGTGGTGTATGTAATTGATAGTGGTAAAGTGAAGCAGAAATATTACGATTCGCTTACATCGACCAGTTCGTTGGCTGCAACGTGGATATCGCAGGCTTGTGCGACACAACGTGCTGGACGGGCCGGGCGTACAAGACCGGGGACCTGTTTCCGATTGTACAGCAGAACGCGCCATTGTGCGATGGATCAGTACACGTTGCCGGAGATATTGCGCGTACCGCTTACGGAAATATGTTTGCAAACTGCGTTGATCATGAAAGATGCATCGATACAGGAGTTTCTGAACAAAGCAATAACGCCACCGGCGGCACAGAGTATCAAGCAGAGCATAAAATATCTGCAGAAAGTAGGAGCATTGGATGATGACGAAAGCGTCACGGATCTCGGTTACACGCTAGCGGAACTGCCCGTGGACGCAAGGTTGGGAAAAATGCTGCTGTACGGAATATTGATGAAATGTTACGAGCCTGTACTGCTGATTGTTTGCATCCTGAGCGTGAACGATCTGTTCGTCATACCGCCATTTTCAGGTGACAAAGAAAGGGCGAAAAAAATGCGCCGTGATTTGTCCGATAATTCGTTTAGCGATTGCTATTCGCTAATTCGTGCCTATCAACGTTGGTTGGGTACCCGGTCGGTTCTGAAGCGTAAAGAGCTGTGCAACAGATTATTTTTAAACTATGGCAAGCTTACGATGGTGCATGATTTACGCAACAAACTGCACGGACATTTATGTACGATCGGTGTCGTTAAATCGTACGGAGCGGGGAATGTACACAGTTTGAACGAATATGCCTCCAACTGGAGCTTGGTAAAAGGCATACTGCTGGTAGGCCTTTATCCGAATGTGTGCTATTTGGAGAAGTATTCCAAAACCTTGAAGACACGATTCGAAAAGAAGATTTTTATTCATCCCTCGTCAGTAGTGGGTGCAAAGATGACAAAAAAGCCCAAGGAAAAGAACAACACGCTTTCGCTACCAAGCGAATGGATGACGTTTGAGGAGAAATGTAAATCTGGTAGAGGATCCATGATCCGATGCAATACAGTTGTATCACCAATAACGATAGCAATTTTTGCCGGACCATTAGCGTTAGACGAGGCAGAGTGCATAGTTAGGTATGAGGGTGAGGAGGATCAGGAGCAGTGCCGAATAGCAATAGACGATTGGATAAACTTGACCACAACGGAACATGTTGCCAAGTCGGTACTGCACGTACGGCAGGCGTTAAATGAGTTGTTTTTACGATTCATTGAAAATCCCAAAGCGCATCAATCGAACCTGGAGGAGCTCAAGATGTTAGACTATTTGGGCCGAATACTTGCTGCGGAGGATGAATCGATTGAAGTGGCAAACCAGTTACCAGATTTTGCTAAGCCCGCCAATAAGCAAAGGGAACCATCATGCGGATATCAAAGAAGAAGATAAAATTTTCTTAACATAAGTATTTTTTCGCAACGAAGAAATATTGAATTATAATGCAAGAAGTGAAATAGAACGGAAATAGCCAAGAATTGTACGACAAAAACAAAAACACAAAAAACACACAATTAAATAAAGGAAGAAACACAGTAGTTTAAAAGAAACAAACTTGAATAAGCAGAAGTGAAAGAAGTGAAATAGAACGGAAATAGACAAGAATTGTACGACAAAAACAAAAACACAAAAAACACACAATTAAATAAAGGAAGAAACGCAGTAGCTTAAAAGAAACAAACTTGAATAAACAGAAGTGAAAGAAGTGAAATAGAACGGAAATAGACAAGAATTGTACGATAAAAACAAAAATACAAAAAAACACACAGTTAAATAAAGAAGGAAACACACTTGAATAAAAACGCACTATAAGAAGTAAAGCGACACGATCATAAACAGAACTCTGGAAATATTCAAGCGCGACGGTAACAAATGAAAAATCTACAATGTTTTAATACAGACAAGCGAAACCAAAAAAGGAAAATCACGAAAGAGAAGATCGCGTCCAATACATTACAATAGCACTGGTATATGAGAAATACAGTTTTAGAATAAAGCTTTTTACCATTCGAGACACTTTGGGTCTTTGGTCTTTGGTTTGGAATCTTGACGACATTTTGTACTTGGTTTTCTCCGAAGTAATTCTCTGAAAGAAACCTCAAGTACATGTCTGAAGATTATCGTCTTTCACATGACCTCGGAGGTCATGTCGGCTATTTCTGGCTTACGAGCCTTATTTTACCACGTAGCCGGAGGAGTCAGTCCTTGCTACAAGAGGGACGGCCCAGATGGGATTTGAACCCGGTCCTGTCATGTAGACCGGCACCGTTTATCACATACACCCGTTCGAGCTTTATACCGCTCAACCGTTAAAGTTCAGATTAGAACTTCTAGGTAGTGATGGGTAAATTATAACTCGGAGTCGACCAGACTCGACCAGACTCGCCGGAGTCAATTTTGGTTTTTGGTCGGAGTCGGAGGCAATTTTTCATACGTGGAGTCGGCGTTGTTCCACGATTCCACTCTGGATTACACAACACTACTACTTAGCCTCAGTGCAGAGCGATTGAGGTACTTCAATGTGTGCAATATGTGTTTTTTCTCAAACATAAGATTGTCGTTAGCATTTGTGCTGTGATAGAAAGAGAAAATTTTATTGGGGTTTTTTTTTACCAACAGAAATGCTGATCTGTATGAGGGGTTATGGATGGGGTTTTTGTTTTGTTTGCAATCAACAACTATTCGAATAGTACTTGCATAATTTATGCACATGATGGATCATCTAGATGGCATCTAGATCATAGGAACAAGCATCGTAGAGAATAACTTAAATCAAACCAAAATGTGAAGCTGATGTTGAAAGTATGGCATTTGCATTGAAGGAGTGGCGAATTGGACTTTTGGCGAAACCTTCCCATCGTTCGGTTGAGTTGGCGCATGAGCCGCGCACGCGTCTTGGTTCTCGCATCGGATATGCTGATATGATGTTGGTTGTTACGCTGCACGCCTCAATGCGCTGGATTTTGGGATGATTATTGAACCACTCTTCGAGCGTAGATACCTCAACGATGGTGAGGGATCGAACTAATCACGCGTAGCGCATCCGTCACGCAAGATTGCGCCGGCGTCGTAGTATACGAGGCGCACTGCTTGTCGTGTGCTGCAGGAGCAACGCGCATGATATTAGAGCTGTGTCGGGTTGATTGGATTCTGCACGTGGCCGGCGGCAGAGGTGAATCAGAAGTGCGTTTGCGAGCGAATGCGTGCGTGCTGTATGATCTCGCGGCAAGACATTACAATGGCGATGGTAATGATGGATACCAGCAGCCGCTGGCTGCTGTTTTATGCTGGTCCTTGTGCGGTTTATGGGCGCGGTTTAATTGTTTTCGATGCCGGCGGCGGAATTTTGCTAAATCCCGCTGCATCAAACACTGGGAGCAGCTCCCGCACACGCCCAGGAATGCTTCCGTCAATCATGCGTCTAATTGGAGGATTGAAAAAGTATGCTTCATGAGTACGTTGGGCAACCGAGCATGATACAACAGCATAATTGTTTCACCAACTGTTTAATAACAAACGTCTTAATGCTTCAAATGTCATTGAAACGTCTTAATTCTTCAAAAAGTAATGAAGAATGGCTGTCAAAGTAAGCAAACGTCTTAATGCTTCAAATGTCATTGAAACGTCTTAATGCTTCAAAAAGTAGTGAAGTGAAGTAGTAGCTGTCAAAGTAAGCACTAGCAACCATCTGTTTACTTACGTTCCCCGTTTAGTAGCAATTTTGGCCGCGTGTGGTGGTAGTTGGGCCTCGGTAGGGAAAAAAGTAGCCCCATAGAAGTCCAACCCGTTCTGCAGTAGGTGATTGTACTCATCGAGCGAGGCGAGCGTGATACGTATCGGTGGCGGTGGCGATTCTTTCTGCAGGGCCACGTCCTGCTCGTCGATCGGTTTGGTAGTCGGCAGCTTTGGTACCTGGGGTTTCGTTTGGGGCGCACCGGCGGCTGCTGGGTGTGGACCGATCGTTCCGATGCGGGATACCGGGATACCGGGTACACAGGTAGATCCGACAGACCGATAAAGACATACAAATTGGGGTAGGATGGGGATAGAGAAAATGCAGAAAAACAGAAAGAGAGACCGAATCAGTTGGGCGCTTGTTCGCCTACACTTACCGGTCGCGTGCATCTGACCGGGATCCGGCTGGATCGCGGGTTTCTGATACTGCACGACCAGCCGGACGACCTCGACCACCGAGTTGAAACGATACAGCGAGTGCCGGATGTCTTCCTCCGGCAGGTCCTCCGGTACGTCAAATACGTACAGCATGAATGTCTTTTGCGGCCGGCACGGGATCGCAATCTTTTTGTAGAACCGTGCACCGGTCACCTTATGGAAGCCCTTTTTGAACACCGCCTGATAGTCTTCCGGGTTGGAAAACTTAAACAATATGCCGGTGGCCGTCTTCGTCAGGCTGAAGCAACCCTTGAAGTTCATCTTTTCGCATATGAGCGCGGCCCGGTCCATCGACAGTTCGTGCGAGGGCGTCAGCAGAAAGGCACCCTTGGCGAGAAAGTTCTCGCTGTCTGACACTTCCGAGTCGTCGTCATCGCTCGCATTCACAGCACGGCTCGCGGCACGCTTATCGTTCCACAGCACGTCGGACATTTTCGGACTGCCGACCGATTGCTTTGTACCGGTCGGCATCAGATTGCTGGAACTGCGCTGTCGTCGATATTCGGACAGGTTTTTCTCCTGCTCCACATCGGAGGTGTTGCCAATGTAGGACATTTTTTTTTTGTTGAAATCCTTGTTTCAAGGTTCGTTTTACTATTCCCACCACCCAGTCACAACAGGCCAAAATTCAAATCTTGTCTCCAAAACACTTTAGCACAACTGTTCCGGTTACAAAGGATTCACAAGCGAACAGGATCGTTTGATGTACTTCGGTTGCGCACTTAGATCTCGTGTTGAGATCTACTGCTCGGTAGTAGACGTTTTTGGGGGTAGTTGTTTGATAGAAGAGTTTGAGGTAATCCTGCCGGGTCCGCACTACTCTAAGGCGACACAACACGATTCGGGATGTTACACCACTGCTGGCGTAATGAGACGACACACCACGGAGCGTTTGCTTTTATACCGCACACGTCAGGTTTTTAGGGTTATGCCTGGGTAGGTTAAACAATTTCTCAGCGATTGTTGGATGGAGACGTGAGACGCGTGCGGAATATTACGACCTAACCGATCGAACCACAAACAACAGTTGAAGACGGGACGAGAAGGACAATCGCGCTCATCGTAGCATAGTGGAACAAAGCACCAAAAAACTGGAAGACAATTTGAATTGTTTCAAATCAATTTGAGCTCACGCACGCAAATTGCAGACCATGTGCGCGCGCGCGCACACACCACCGTCGATCACAATCTTCGTCCGCGATGTTCCAAACCAAGCCCGATTGCCCCGTTGTGCATCATTTATCACATGATACGTTAAAACAAAAGGTGGAATCTTACAGGTTTGGTAGGGAATGGTGCGGACAAAATTGTTTCACCCGTTGCTGGTACTTTGGTACGCTCTTTAAGGGAAATTCCTTCATTCCTTTCGTTGTGTTTTTGCTTGATCTTCGCTGTATGTATTCTGTTTTAGCGGCTTTTTGTGGCATTATTAATTAAAAATTGGTCGAATAAAGGTGGAGATGAAAAAGCTTTAAGCGATGTAGCTTTTGAGGTGAAAATCTCCCCTTTAATGGTACTTTGACCATCATTTATGAGGATGATAGCGAAGTCACTGTATCTTACATTTCAAATCATGACAAGAGAACACTGTCCTCCCGACGAATATAGATCCTCTTTCAATATCGCATAACTTTCACGCCTCATTGCTCATGAGCTGTCGGATATTGGCGATGTTTAGCTTGCCGCATGCCTTATGGTTTTGCTGTCCAACGGTTGTTAAGTTGTCTGTTCCCTACGTCATACAGACAGGGAGGAGCCGCCTGCTAGATTTGTGCGTTTTTTTATTTGCTTTTATTTAGTTTTTGGATGCTCCGTACTGTTTGTTGGCTATTCATTTTCCATTTGTTGCTCGTAAATCTCGTGCATGGCATTCATGGGTTTCATTTCCTTGTAATGTGCGGTACGGCAACGGGGTTCTGCAAATTTCTGCTAAACCCGTTCACTGCATTGGATTGTTGGTGGGTTGGAGATATTTCGTTTTTTGTTCTTATCCAATCATGGGTGAGGCTACAACGAAATCACAAAACGTTATTACTCATGATCATCCCTAATCCAGGTTGATGCTTAAGATGCTTTCCATGTGGTTTTTTTCTTTTTTGTGAGTTCTCTTTTTAAAATCTAAATGGAAAGAGAAATCGTTTGCATTTGCTAGTGTGTTGAAATGTTTTATTCAAAACGTTTCCTCCTGAATTAATCGTTTCGTTAACTTTAGCTCTGGTAACACTTTTCGTCTACGGATAAATTCCTTCCCGTTCATAAACTTGCGTAACGCTACCGGGACCGTTACCGTGTAGTCTTCGTTCTGAAAGTTTTCCAGCAGTGCAATCAACATTCTCGGGATAGCACAGGCGGTACCGTTTACTGTGTGGGCAAACGTTTCCACGCCAGTGTGATTGTTTGCCACGCGAATACCGAGCCGGCGAGCTTGATAGTCTGTGCAGTCGCTGCAACTCGATATTTCACCGTACATGCCGCGTCCGGGCATCCACGCTTCGATGTCATACTTTCGGTGGGCTGGTGCACCTAGTTCGCACGGTGGCATGTCGAGCAAAAGAAAGTGTAATCCAAGCTGGTCAAACAGGCTTACTTCGATATCACGAAACTCTTCTAGCATGGTGGCGGATTGATCCTGCTGGCATACGGCAAACATTTCTACCTTTGTAAATTGATGCACCCGATAGATGCCTTTTTCCTCCTGCAGTGCAGATGTTTCCGCCCGGTAACACCTGCTCACAGCCATTAGCTTAAACGGTAGCTTTTCTGCTGGTATTACACGCCCAGCAAAGTAACCAGCCAATGCCATTTCAGACGTGCCCGAAAGACACATCGATTCACTTTCATCGCCGTTCAACTTGTAAACCTGATTACGTTCACCATGAACGCTCATCCCGCAGCTCTCAATAATGCGCCCTGGCAGTAAATCTGGAACGGTTATAAGCTGGAAGCCTCGCCGGCGTAAACCCTCTACGGCATAATTGATCAGGGCATGTTCAAGTTCCGCTAACTCATCAGTCAAATAGTACGAACGATGCCCAGTAAAATTGCCCAAATTCTCCATCCGGTATAAATTCATCTTCTTGCAGATATCGTTGAACTGAAAGTACTTGCGATCGGTACGTTTATGGTGCTCATTGAACCGCTTCAGGATTTTTGGTTCGTTACCATATTCGAGCACTTGCGGATGAGTGCGGTTAGGAATTTTCCCCAATTCCACTTCTAGCTGCGCTTTCAGTCTGGTCCGTTCGCTTTCCGTCAGTGCTGTTCCCGCAGAAAGTTGCTCATGGATGCTCTGCACAAGCCGTATATCGCCAATTCCCTTCCTGTGCTGTATGTTCGCTTCAATGTTTGGTCTATTGCTTGGGTTTAACAAATATTCCGTGTCAAAGCAAGGCTGCTGAAGATTAAATCGTTGCTGGGACATACGGCGGGCAATCAGCCGTACAATACTGTGCCTCATTGTGGCAGTCACCACGCACTTTGCAACGAACATTGTCGCCTTTTTAAAGATACACTTTTCGCTTGTTTCCGGATACAATAAATTTCATACTGGTGACTGAAAAATGATGACAAAAAAATTAACAAAAGCTGTGGTTGTCGATTTCTCTTATTACGCAAACTTTACTCTACCTATTGTATTATGTTGTTTTGAAATCATTAGCCGGTTCCGTCAGTTTTTATTTGTTGTTATTTTTGTGTTTGACAGCAATGGAAGCATTTTTTTTGCCCTGCATTTTTAACAACATAAAAAATTCAATACTAAATTTTTTTAATTTTAAATAGCACTTAACTACTAATATAATTATTATCATAAGAAATTTCATGTAATAAATCAAATTTCAAATGAGTACCTTTATTTCAAGGTTATTTGTTCGCTTCATCACAGCTGCTGCAAATTTTACATTTCATTCGAATTATACATCACCTTGGTGAGTCTATTCCATTTTCTCACTCTATTTGAGCGTGAAATACATTATTTTAGCTGATTATATGTTAATAAAATGTTGTAATTAAACATGCTGTGTAAATTTGTAGAATTTTTAAAATGGGAAAACATTGGAACATCCAATTATGTTTATAAATAGGAGTTGTTTTCTACACATCTGCATGTTTTCGTGGAAGTCAATCAACATTCAACCATAAATGCATAGAAGTGCGAGATGACAGACTACATCGAGTACCGTGTGAGAAGTAAACATGGCGCTATAAACCATTCCATCCCTCAAGGTTTTGTTGTGTGCGTAGCTGTCAGTCGGCCTTGTTTGTAAAAAAAATCGGCCTAAAAGCATAGGAAAGGAAAGAAAAAAAGTGCAACGAGAGTGTGACTCGTCTCGGCAGTCCGAAAATAAAGACAAGATTCTTTGGGGCCAGAACATCGAACGGCCCAAAAACCCGAAGAGACGGTGTCGGAGGCAAAAAATAAAACAAAAACCAACGGCAATAGTGCAGCGAAGGTAGCTGGGGGGAAAACGACGGATTGGCGCAGCGTTTTCGTCGGTTGCACGAATGATTACACCCAGGCCTGTCCGCTCGGAACGCGTACGATCGTACCGTAAAGGCATTGACTTGCTGTAGGTCCCGTACCAGGACGGTGATATTTAGTGCGATAAAACAGGGCCCGCTCTAGGATATGGCATCGGTGTCTCGGAAGCTGCCGTCCAAACTATGTGAGTCTGTTTTGCGGAATCTATGTGGGTGGGGAGCGATACTGTTTGTCGACTGGTGGTGCCCATCTGTTTGAATAATGTCCTTCACCGTCGCGTCGCGATGGGTGTCTTTCCTTTGTCGTGCGGTACAAAAAAGAAAACCGGAAGCAACGGAAATCCCTATCAATCAAGACCCTATCAAAACTGCATCTTCGCTAGCCTTTCGGAAAAAATGTCCGCGAATGTCGAGCAGGGAACGCAAAAACGACAAATAAAACGCAACATAAATACGACCACCAGCTCTCCCCCCCACCCCCATCCCCCGCTTGCTTCAAAAGCGAGCATTGTGATTGTGAGTGGAGACCGTCGTCACTGAAAAAGGTCGGATGTTGTGTTGGTGCAACGGAGCGCAAGGTTATGTGCCTGTACCAAATTAGGCATAATGTTCGATTTGCTGCTTCTGTTACTACCGTTCATTCTAGTTCTTAGCTCGTTGTTAGAAAAGCAATAAAAATAAGAAAACGATGCTTGTGTAGAACGGTGACAACCTAAAGCGTACGATAAAATTTAGAGTACAACAAACACTGCGGCTCTTCCAAACGCAAAATCAGCTACAGTACGGACTGGAAGCATCAAGAATGCTTTTGTTTTCAGCAGCGTGAACCATTTGTTCAGCCAAAAGTCAAATTACTTCCTTCTAGACTTGTTTTACATACAATCGTTTACAAAGCGAGAAGAAGCAGTCAACAATTATCCAGCGAAATCGAATTCCCATCATCTAATCTGACGATCAAATGTTTTGTAACAAACATTAAATGCTTTTAAATAAATAATAAATTTTCATTCCCGTCTTACAGATGCTATTCAAGCTCATAGCAGTAAAGTAACATGCCTAGACATTGGAGAAACAGGACGCGTGTTGGTTACTGGTGGTCAAGATCGCAACCTAAAGCTATGGACATTCGGTGACGAGAAGTGTTTTATGGTAAGCTGGTTGTTGCCAGTCGTTTGACAAATGACAAGTGAATCTGTAGCTAACCACATATTTTCCATTTTACTCGCCCCCCCCCGGTACAGACACTTCCCGGTCACAATTCGTCCATCGATTGTGTGAAATTTGCATATTCCGATGACTTTGTCTACTCGGCGGATGATACGGGCGTAATCAAGCGCTGGAATCTGAATGCATCCGATTCCACGTCACTGTTTGGGCACATGAAGAGTGTCCGGACGCTTGATTTCTATCCGTACAGCGATACATATCTGGTGTCCGGCAGCAATGATACGTCGATTCGGCTGTGGGATGTACGGGAGAAGGTGTGCATTAAGCGTTACCGGGGTCATATGTCGCATGTGAACTCGGTTAAATTTTCTCCCGATGGATCGTGGATTGCTTCTGCCGGTGCTGAAGGTAAGCTTTACGATTATATATTGTCTGTTTTCTTACCATCGACAAATGATCTACAAAGCTCATTAATTAACTCCAAAAATCTATTCATTTTCGGTACGGCAGGAAGCGTTATTATATGGGATATCAGAATGAGCAAACTTTTTATGGAGTTTACCGAAAGACAGACACCGGCAACATGCGTAAAGTATCATCCCACCGATCTGTTAATGGCGGCCGGTCGTAACGACGGTACGGTGGATCTGTACGATCTCGAAAAACGACAGTTGATTACACAAACGCCTGCACTGCACAGTCCGGGCGCTGGCGGCACTGGTCAACCCGTGCGTTGTATCACGTTCGATGAGAGCGGGAAGTGTTTGTTCGTCGGTACCGGGGCTGGCATTACCGTTGTAGGATGGGAACCGGACCGGGAGTACGATCGAATCGATTCCAACTGGTGTCAGCTGGGCGATATGAAGATTGCCGGTTCAAAGTTGCTGTTCGGCACGTACGAGGACGCGTCGGTTGCGATCCATGCCGTACCGTTAGGGCATCTGCGTGCGTTCTACAATCCGCAAAATACACAATCACAATCATTCACCCACAATCAAACGTCGCGGAAAAGCTTCAGCAGGGGAAGCGGCAAGGTGCGGTTGTCTATTGGTGGCAGTGGGGGTGGTACTGGACTGGCGTCGGATGTGGGCCAGGAAGGAGAGGGTGGCAGTGGTAATGGGGGAGGTATGTCACCAAATTTGAACATCGAAATGATTGACGAAGAGGACGCTACGTATGGTAGTGCGTTTGATTTCGATCTACCGCCGGCCAAAAGTTCGCTGGATGCTCTCGGGAATGGAGGGTTGGCGGTAGGTGGTGGTTCGAATGCAGGAATACCATTCCCGGCCGGTTCGGGTGATACGGTAATGCCATCGGCTGGTCCGCTCGTTAACAATCACTATCTGGTGCGGGAAGAGATGCAGATGTACAACTTGAGTAGCCTCGATTACTATCCACTGCCGAAGGGTATCGTGCCAGAGGTCGAAAAGGAAGACTTCCCCGTGAACAATGCTCAACCGCCGGACTACGCACCGAAGAGTGCCAGTCAACAGATGTCTGGTGGTTCCGGTTCCTCTTTTGTGAACGGTACTGCCGGTAGCACATCCGGTACGGGAAAGAGCACCAGTTCCGGAACGGGTGGACGAATAGCGAATATGCGATCATCGACCAGTACAGCGTCGGATCAACGACGGCCCGGTAGCATTCACGGAGGTGTCGGCCATAGCCGATCCGCCGGTAACCTTGTACGACGTCTTGCCACCTCAAAAAGTACACTTGAACTAAACAAGCTGCCTGCAGACGAAACGGTCACGTTTAAGAAACCGATCAGCCGCGGCAGCTCACCTATCCGCCAGCAGAGCCATCAACCCCCCTACCACAGTGGCACGGGATCGAGCATGAGCAAAATTCAGCGTAGCGAAAGTAGTGCCCAAATCACGAGCCTGCGTAACGGTACGAACGGTGGCGCTGAACGTTCGCGACAGCATAACGCAAACGTAAAGGTACAAATTGTCACCAAACCGGTGCGCTCGAAAACGTCACTGGACATACGCCATCGCACGACGGCTGGACCGGCCAGTGGCATTTACGGGCAGCGTGCAGCCAGCATTAATCCACACTCGGGTGTGAATGCACACGGCGACCCGTTGGCAGATTACGGTAGCGTTGGCAATGTGGGCGCGCTGATGCTAGATCAACCGACCGGTCCCACCATCCTTCGGTACGCTGGGCACGAAAGTTCAAGCATGGAATACGAAATACAGGTGTTACGGAACGAGCACGACACGACGTTACAGGCACTGTGCAATCGTACCGCACTGCTATCTGCCATCCGGAACTACACCAAATCGGGCGATGTAACGGGTGCGTTAAAGGTGGCAGTACGTATGAACGATCAGCACATACTCGTCGACGTGCTGGGCGCAATACTGGAGAAAACGTAAGTTGTTTGGGGGGCATGGCCGTGCGCTATACGATTGTAACGACATGTAACGGCCTGTTTTGTTACAGCTCCCAATGGACACTCGATATGTGTGTGCTGTTACTGCCAAAGGTGTACGATCTGCTACAAAGCGAGTATAAATTGTAAGTAAACCATTCGAATAATAGTCTGATTACAGTAGAACTTGGATTATCCGGGATGCTCGGGACCGGACTGATGCCGGTTAATCGATTTCCACGGATAATAGTTCCTTAAACGGATAATAGTTCCTTCAAATCCCATCCGGACCGTCCCCCTGTAGCAAGGACTGACTATCCGGCTACATGGTAAAAATAAGTCTAGTAAGCCAGAAATGGCCGGCGTGACCTGTAAGGTCGTTAAAAGCCAAGAAGAGAGAGAGAGAGAGTTCCTTAAATATTTAACGTCATTTATATATCTAGATAAGGCGTATATAGTATCCATATACTATATTATGGTAGTCGTTTTGATGCTAAAAATGATTCTGGATCAAGCAAATTATTATCAAATAACAATTAAAATTTAGAACGTAAAATAAAATCATTTCAAATATATCGTTTGGTGACGATTTTAATAATATTAACCAAAATTACATTAGTACAAATGTTCACCACGGTTAAACAGTTACGTTCTACTGTACTTTAAACTTCAATTACTCGTTTATTTTATATTTAAGCTATAATTTCATTCTGGTGTATGCTGACTTAATACAAAATTATACCAGATTGCCTTGTATAATTATACCAGATAGTAATTTAAAAGGTCGATTTCTGCAACGTTCTTTTTCTTTGCATGAAATTTGGAATGTGATCGTTGAACTCAAAGCACATTCCGGCAAATGTAAATGATTTTTGCATTAACATAAAGATGATCTGTTCTGCAAATAATTCTGGTACCTATTTCAGGCATGTCAAACGAACTTAACAGAGTAATTTCTTGAAACATTTCCTTCAATTATCTGTTTAAAAAAATATTTGTCTAACAATAAAAAAATTGTTGTCTGAGTGTTGAAAAGGAAATAATTTCTTAATGTGAATAGAATCACAAATCTCTAGCATTCCTGCATTTTGTTAATGTTCATGCTCTTTTTGCTATACTGTGAGTAACTTTTTTCCCAGATTTTATAAATATACTTACTCTACAGCTAGTGTAGTAAAACGATCTTCTGCAGTCGTTAAGAAAGTTTTTTTTATGTTGTAAAAATGGTTCCCAATTCCTATTGTCCTATGGATTAAATGCTACTGTATGCAATATTTCTGTACGACAAAGGTTTTGAAGACTTCCTCGTACAAACACGCTGCTTTCAAGCAGAATTTCCTTTCGTCCCTACCGTAGGAAAAAGATTCACGGCCACAGAGCACGAATTGGGAGGGGTCAATGTGTATCGTAACCAACAGCAAGCGGCATCCGCCGCGTCTTTCATCACCGCCGTGATTGTGATCAGACCGGTTTGATCCAAAACCCTCCACGGATAAATGTCACCCGTTGTCACTCCTTGATTTTGCTTTGAGCATTTGCACGAGGGAGTGGTTTCCCTTTTTTTTTGAAAGGCAAAAGGGAGCGGAGTGGCGAAAAGAGAATGCAACAATATTGCGTGTAACGTTATTAGCGATGAAGTGCGATGGCGATTAACGATTGGTACAGCTGGTAGAAAGGAGCGCATTTAACCGTTTATTCCGAAGGTGATTAGAATATAAGGTTTTATGTTATATAAAGGGGCTAATAATGGTTTGTTTTGAAAACAGTGTGCATTATAGCGAAAGGTATTATAGCATATTTAGAAAATAACAAAAAATGGGTTTTTTCTTCGTGTTTAGACTAAGTAATTTTTGGTTCATTTTCGCTTATGATGAGGGATATAATATCAGGGAATTGTTGTGAATTATATTATACTGCGTTTGGTAACAATTTTATATCACGCAGGATGAGACCAACTCAAAGGACATGGGAGAAACACTTCTATAACAAAACGGTAACAAGGGGGATAAAACACATCTTCTCAAGTGTGAAGTGGATAGCGTACCGAGGGATAGCCGTGCACAGCATATTAATAAAAAATAAGAATTGCTTGTGCTGCTCGTGTATCACTACATGCGCCATTGATGTTGATGACGTCGGCCCTTCGGCAAACAGCAAATCGTCCAACACGAATATGGTACCAGGACGCCTGTGTCGTCCTCCCTTTCGATGCAATCGCAGACATTTTATTCGCCGATCGCACAAATGTCAGCCCACTAGGTAGAGCTAGCCAGGGAAACGACCGAACCTGTATTTGATGGGAAGATTATGAAAAGTATCTATTACGGCAGCCTCTATCTTCCTGGCTTGTTTTGCACGGTTCCGTGTGCCGTGTCTGGTAGCGAAACGGATGCAGAAGTGGAAGGCGATAAAGCAGATATGATTTTGTTTTCATGCGTATGTCCTTCCCGTTTTCGTCAAGCAATCCCTCCGAACAATAGTAACTATTTTGCAACGGCAATGGCAAAACAGCAATTCGGTGTAATGGCAGTGAGCTCTTAAGGGCAGGAGATGAGACTTCCCTCTGTTTATGTGTACAATGTTTTTTTTACGTGATTTGTACGAATTGGGACATTACGAAACGGGGACGTGGCTTCGAACAATACGCTGCAACCTCCCCCCTCCCCCCGGGTTTGTCGTTTATATAGGGATGTTTTGTGCACTAAATGTGCAGATAGGTTTAATGTGCCAGTTGCATCAACAATATCAAATTACCGGTACCTAGCATCCTAGGTACAAAACACATGAATGTGTTAAAATGAATGTTTGACATTGTAATTTGATGTATTTTGCCGAAAACTTGCAGATGTGATTTAGTGTTTTTTTATTCCTTCTTTTGAAATATTGTTTCTAATGCTGAAATGGAGATTCCAGATAATCTATTTCCTGTAGAAAATGATGTCTCCACAAACGATTTGATAAGGGTGGAGCATTCTGGAGTACGCGTTGTACAGAAGGCAGTGAAATCGATTTCTTTTGCTAACAAAAGATTGTGAAAGTGTTCCGTATATCCAGTAAAATCGAGTCAGAATCGAGTCCCAATCGAAACTCAATTGAAGCTCAACCGTATCAAATCCCAGTCGAATCCCAATCGAATCGAGTTCCAGTCGAATCTTAATCGAATCCCAATAGAACCGCAATCGAATCGAGACCCAATCGAAGCCCAATGGAATCCCAATCGAATCAAGTCTCAATCGAATCTCAATTGAAGCTCAAATGAATCAAATCCCAATCGAAACACAATCGAATCGTAGTCGAATCCCAATCGAATTCCAATCGAATCGAATTCCAGTCGAATCTCAATCGGATCTCAATCGAATCCCAATCGAATTCCAATCGAATCGAATCTCAATCGAATCCCAATCGAATTCCAATCGAATCGAATCTCAATCGAATCCCAATCGATTCAAGTCCCAATCGAATCGCAGTCGAATCGAGTCTCAATCGAATTCCAATCGAATCGCGGTCGAATCGAGTCTCAATCGAATTCCAATCGAATCGCAGTCGAATCCCAATCGAATCGAATCCCAATCGAATCGAGTCTCAAACGAATCTCAATGGAAGCCCAATCGAATCCCAATCGAATCACAATCAAATCCCAATTGAAGACCAATCGAATCCCAATAGAATCAAGTCCCAGTCGAATCTCAATCGAATCCCAGTCGAATCGAGTCTCAATCGTATCTCAATCAAATCCCAATCGAATCCCAATCGAATCGAGTCCCAATTGAATCCCAATCGAATCACAATCGAATCGAGTCTCAATCGAATCGCAATCGAATTGAGTCTTAATCAAATTACAATCGAATCAAATCTCAATCGAATGCCAATCGAATCAAGTCTCAATCGAATCGCTGCCGAATCGAGTCTCAATCGAATTCCAATCGAATCGAGTCTGAACCAAATCCCAATCGAATCGAATCTCAATCGAGTCCCAAACGGATCTGATGGTGGATTCATGTAACTACAAAAACTAATCTACATTTTCAATGCTATTGAAGTCTAATTTGTATTTGTATTTTTAGAAACTCCCTTATTATGTTAACCAAAACTCTATATTGCTAATACTTTTAACATCTCTTTTTCATTTCTTTTCTTCTGCAGCCATTGTACCCGAGCTTGCGATACGCTGCGTGTCATACTGTCCACATTTCTGCCCGTGATTCGTGAAAACACCGATCCGTGGGGCGCATGTACGATCGGTGTGGACGTTAGCCGGGAGGAGCGCCAGAGCAAGTGTCTCGAGTGTAAGAACTGGCTGCTGCGAATACGATGTTTGCCCGAGAACCCGAAAATGGGCAGCAACTTGCAGCAGTTGCAGAACATGATAGTGGACATCTGATAGATGGTTTTTCCCCCTACCGCTAGATACTTTTCTAATGCTTTTTACCATTTCCCACTTCCTTTCTTGCCTCTGTACGCGTTTCGTTCTTCCTGACGGATATGTGGAGTTTTTGTTTTGTTATCTTCTGTCTGGTGATCAAATCGGAGCTTAGATCCAGTAGCCATGCTCGCGATCGTTGTAATTTGTTTTATATTTAAGATGATAACATATGCGCGTGGAATCCTTTCTAACCCTTTTGCGACTATAAGACGAAAGTAATCAAAAATCCCTCCGTTTGTGGGTTCGAACCTAACATTTAACCATTGCGTATCGCGTAGATATTTAATGGCATTATTGCAGAT
Organism: Anopheles funestus; assembly: GCF_943734845.2. NCBI lineage: Eukaryota > Metazoa > Arthropoda > Insecta > Diptera > Culicidae > Anopheles > Anopheles funestus. The sequence goes on along the minus strand of NC_064597.1, from coordinate 4,815,627 downwards.
ACTTATTACTGAACAAATTGAAATGAAATAAGAAAATGTTTGACCCATTCACATACCGTCATAAACTATGGAGCATCATCATGTGATCGTAAAACCTCAGCCTGGAAAAAACGGCCTTTTTGCGTCACGTGCACAGCGCGCGACAGCAACGTCTTGATTGGAATTGTTCATATCCGAGAAATATCAAAAGTAAGAGAGGACCAGTGTGATGTAGCTTTCAAAAAGCGTTGTGCACCAATTATAACCCGAACGCCATTAATCAATTGTTATATTGTGTGTGTTCTTGCTTTTAATTGTTTCTCTTACTTTCGATGCCGTACAATATGTTTGGTTTTGGTCTGTTTTTGTTTGGCCTGTCAGGGGCGGCACTGGTGGTGCATATGATAAACGGCGCCTGTCTACACGACTGGACCGGGTTCAAATCCCATCCGGACCGTCCCCCCGATAGCAAGAATACGGCCATTTGTGGTTGTTTCTCGACAGAGTATTACAGTTCTCGATCTGTTTCCGAAGGTTGGTTTTATTTGTCCGATCTATAATATTAAAAATGGATTGTGCCTGAAACATTTTTCTTTCGTGTTTGACTGCAAACCGACTCGAACAATTCACATTATGCAAACAAGCTCGCCATCCAATTGTTAAAATAAAATACATTTGCATTAGTGAGAATTTCGAATTTCACTTCTGCTGTTCCTTTCTTTTCCATTTTGTCCCATTCCTTTAAATTATATAACGCTCGCATTTTTTTTTTTAATCTAAGCTATACTTGTGTTTAGTGTGCTTCACACACGTGTAGGCAATCGGTTCGCTATTAATTTAATGTTTGAACAAAAAAACCATTTCTTTTCTTTCTGCTGATGATATCTAATAAGACTGATGTTATGTCGTTTGTTGATGAATGCTGTGTGGTGGAACCGGCCTGTACTAGATACATTAACAAAATAAAATTAAAAAAAAAAACAAATAAAAAAAAGCAAGAAAAGTTAACATATGATGGATTACCAGGACGGTTGGTAATGGAGGCGTACACTAATAACTAATTACGATCTTACTAGCTAACTCGCTAAGTTACTGCAGAATAAGTTACTGTAAAATATTAAGTTAACAGCATAACAATACGAACCCGAATGGTCGTGCAATGGATCAGCAGTTGGAATATGTGCGATGTGTGATGCGAATTCAATAGGTTCGATAGTCTAACGGAAGCGGAATTTAAAAAAAAAGGTTTAATGAATTTGAAAAAAAACAAGATAAAACATAAAGCGAAACGTTGTGTAGTGATCGGCACTAACCAAAAAATACTAGATTTACATTTAATAGCTGCATGCCTAAAAGTATAGTCAATATACATTTACGCCTGAAGGTAAAAGCATGGAAAAACGATGGTAGATAATTAGACAATAATGAGCAAAATTAGTATACTAAACCTTCCCCCCGCTCCCCCCCTTCCCCTCCAACCCATTCCCATCTTTTTACAAATTAATAACAGTTTTTTGTTTTTCAAGAAATAGTGCAAAAAAAAACAAAAGGCACTGTTTTGTAGGATGATTTGTAAATAAATCCCACTAAGCAAAAAACAAGATACACAAAAAAGCATAAAATATAACAAATGGTTGTAAAAACAAAAAACAAGATAATCAGTTTGAAAAAAAAAACGAAGAAAGATAATAACACGCTACAAACATATAACTCGCGAAATGCGATGCTTCGCGGTGAATATTAAACTATTTCTCTAAAAAAAAGAAGAAAAAAAAGATAATCTAGTTGTAAGGTGAGGAAACAATTATTGGGAACAAAAAAAGCTTCTTCACAAATAGGCAAATCTGCACAATACATTTTTAGCATTGGGCGCGTAACACAACGGAAAAAACCCCGACAATTTGAGTCCGCCTTACTTGTTACGAACTGCTCAAATTAAAAGTATTTTAAATACTCAATCCGACACAAACTTGCATAACAGTAAAGAAGAACAGTAAAGACAACGATAGAGACGTAAATGTTACAGCACTTAGCAACTGAAAACAGTCTTTCTTTTTTTTATTAAACTACAAACATAACTTTCGGTGTGTAAAAATGTACAAACATAACTTGCCCAATTTACATGCTGTTGGATTATTTTTTTAAAACATCAAATTAAATAACAGCTAAGCAGTAAATGTTTGTTGTGACTACATTTTAATTGCTTCGGACTGTCTAATTTTATTGAAAATTGAATTCGCCAACACATACACACACATATACACACATCTAAAAGTGATATGCCGACTGAAGCGAAGCGAAGAAACGTAAAACAATATCAGTGCACGTGATAAAACATAAATAGCAAACAATGCATTAAAAAAAAGCAAGATGAGAAAGATGATTTTGTGAAGGGAACAATTACGATGGTTTTAAATTAAAAATATTATAATAAAAAAAATGACGAAATTCTAACTTCAAAGTCACTGATGTTACCAGAGTGGTCCTATTGTGATGATGACTGTTTTGGGAAGATGCGAGATAAAAAGTTGTGAAAACCAACATCGTTTTCATTAAAATTAATTATTTTAAGAGTGAAATAAGTGAATATTTAATAGTGCATGAATATTTCTTACTTGAAGCGCAAACATTCTAATGGACGAATAGCAGAAAAAAAATGTTCCAAGGATTGCCGAATCCCGCCAGGTATTATAGAATCGCTAACGATCTTTCTCTTAGGACTAGGATGATTTAATTTGCCCATCTCCGTTTACAGTGGCCATCTTCCTCCGTTATGAAGAAAAAAAAGTTTCCACAAACAACTAAGTATTTTCCTCCCCCCACCCCCTTCTCGAAATGGGCCGCACTGGTCCGTTTAATATTAACCGTCCTAATCCGTGACAATAATAATAATAATTAACAAAAAAAAGCCAGAGAAGCTGTCTGTATTCACTACCCAGGGTCAAGTTTGGAAATGCCGAACGTCCGACGAGTTTGCCGCTAATCCGCTTAACGATGCAGCTTCTTTACCAGAGTCGGAATTAACAGTGTACAAGAAGAGAAGAAAAAAAACACACACACAAACAGTTTTGCAAAGAATTTGTGTTTTTTGGGTTCCGGGTTTTTTCACTTTCTTGTATTTCCGTGTTGTTTGTTTTTTTTTTGGAAATGCTTTTGAAGTTTGTATGTATTTTTTTTTCTTGAGCTGCTTGCTCTCCAGTCGTCCAGACGGACTATAAAGGGAGGAGAGACTGGTGTGGGAATAGCATTTAAAAAATGAAATACTTCTGCTCCCGGTCGCGATTTATGACTTCAAAGATTCACTTTTCGCTTTCGCGGACATCGCAGACATTGCGCGCGGTTACAATGTTGAAGGATGGTAAACACTGAAGTTTTTTCCAAGGTTTGCCCACAAACTACAAGCTACTGAGCGAAAGGAAGATTTGTGCGTCATAAAAATAATCTCTTAAGACATTGTGTTGCGTGGTGTGGAGGAGTAGTCCATACACTCACTTGTGAGTGGAATGAAAATAATTAATTGCTTAATATGTGAAACGTGGAAGGAAGAATCTGGATAAGGATTTGAGGGGATGGGTTTTTTGGTGGTAAGTTGGTGGGTGAAAATTTGTGCGTTCGGATGAGTAAATTCAAACAAGGAATAGAATGGATGAAGGCCCCGCTCCTCGTACAACTTGTACCGTAAGTAAACAAAGTTGCCCCTCGGTGCTGACGGGTGCTGAGCTCAGTTTCGCAATCGAATTTTAAGGGGGTTTTTCGGGAGACCAAAAAACACCTAATAGATTTCAGCCGACGTTACCCCTTATACCGGTAACTTTGCGCAAATAAATCTTGTCAGCCAAGGCGGAATTTTAATTTAGCAAACCTTCAGCAACATTCCAGCCCCGCCGGGGTCGGTCTTTTCTTATTGGGCGTTGGCGAACCCTCCCCCACGCTGTGTACTTATTATCACACTCTTCACAGCAACAAGAAACAAACGAGGCTTGAGAAGTTTTAAACAAGCGCCCCGTCAGCTCACCCCTTTTTTGTGAATCGGGACTACAGCTGGAGAAATTACTTATCTTCATTCTGGTTCACCTTGGCACCTGTTCGACTTACTGCTGTTCATTTTGCCTAAGCGCACGGTACGATAACCATCAAGCCGTGTGTACACAGCAGCCATCTTGTTCGGTGCGGTTATATTTGAGGAGGAGGCGGGGGGAGTAAGTAAAGTCATATTCGGATAAGCAGAGCTGAAATGTGAGGTTAAGCTGTCGTTGTACGAGCTTAACATTTCACCGTGCGATTTGCTTTAAACTTTTTCCAAAGCAACTCATATTAAAGACGACTCGTCGAACCTAACGTTCATGTAATGTTGCATAGTAATTATGTCTGCTCCAAAAAGTAACTAAACCGGGGAAACTTGCTTACAAATGAAACCAAATAGAACCATGATAAGATCGGTGTTAAAGGTGGTAATGATAATCTTCAGAAGAAGAACGTTTTGTTTTTTCTCGACCGAAAAGAGGATATTCGATATCGTATGTGTAGTCCGTAATGCAACAGTAGAAGAATTCATGAACATCAGATATTCGTGAGGAATCTTTGAAGTTTGTTGGTCCTCGCCTGTCATGTCACTAGTGTGATCAAGGTATTATATCAAAATTCATGACAACTGGAAGATGTATAATTTACACGTGATCGTGCTAGTCTTGACTCGAAACTCTTTACCTTATCCACTGTTTCGACCTAGAAGAGGTTAGACGTGATCTCTTTTGAAGAATCTGTTTAGACACTAAATCGGCTTTAGACTCAATTTCGAAAGGTATTTAATGTAATTCAATCTTGAAAATATGTCATCCATCTTAGGTGTGTGTAACGATCTCTTCTTCTCGAAGACCATATACGTCTGTTTTGTGATCACAAAAGCCCGTAACTGCAAACATGACTCCTTAAGGACATCGTCTAAACGTTGGTGATGTATTGTGAACTACTGCAAAAAATAATCCAATAATGGACAATGCCAACTACTTCTACCAAGAAGCGAAATGCAATCAATCGTAACTTTCTTTCTTTGCCGTGTCACATCCACAGCAGCAGGGACAGCAGCAAAGGTCAGAATGAAAAGGGACTTCGGCACATTCGACTTTCCTTCGGGAGAGGAATCAGTTCCGACAGGCAATAAAGGAACATGAACCATTCGTTCTAATGGAATATAATATGATCGAGTCGAGAAATAGAGACATCCAGAAACCCGTGTCGTTCATCCATTGCCGCTTCTTGCGCCGCCCATCCCTTCCCAAAAAAGGATACTTTCCGTCTCGTTGCTTTTTTTTGCCTATTCCGGCTGCATTGCTGCAACGCTACTTGAGATTATTCACCGCTTCTCGATAATGGGCTTGTTGCCCATTCGGGTGTGTGTGCGCCTCCCCGCCGTGATCGAGACTTGAGCGCGCAGCAGGCGGTCGAGGCGTTCGTGGGCAACTATCAAAACATACCGTCCCTTCCCTTGATCGGCCGATCGGCCAAAAAGTGAGGTCGCCTGTCACTTGGAAGCGCAACAATCCCGAGAGAAGAACAAATCACACTCCTGCACCCGAAAACGACAGCAAATGTACACAAAAACAAATAAACATTGAGTCCGGACCACGGCTTCAGGATCTTCACGGATGAACAGGGTGAAGTCACCTTAGCGGGTAAGGTATTCTTGATCCCATAGGCGAAAGGTAGCAGCAATATCTCGCCGCTGGGTGCCACCAAGGTTTGTCGCGAGACATCGATAAGCTTGATACACGTTCTCGGGTGCTGCTCGGGGTATGAAAGGTGGCAAAGACAGCAATAAATAAAGCATCGGCTATGACATTCCTCACCGAACCAGCAAGTCTTCCAGATGTTGTACGGGTGGAGATTTAACGCAAACGCGAACTATTTTCCAAAGGTTTGTTTTGTAAACTCCGTTATTACAAACGTTGTCGCTTTTTTATCAAACAAAACACTAAAGGTGTTTATTGGAGAAGGAATGTCGTTTGTGAAAAAAGGAGACACAAGCTTTGAGAAACGATCCGATTAGCTGAAGGGGGAAGTCAAGAGGCTTAAGAGGGCTTTTCTTTGGTAGCGAATGCTGACAAAAGCGGATGATGAAGGTTTGCTAGCAGCTCACTGCTAGATCACTGCTTCTGGGTGTAATGAGAAGTTTTGGTGCAGGAAACAGATAAGAGCTTTATTGTAGTTTTTAATGCCCCAAGAACGGAACCGTCCCTTGGAGAACCGTACGGAATAAGTTGTATTGTGTGAGTCCGCTTTTTTCAAATCAACTTTTGCTGGCACCTCATATTATTTGAGTAAAACTTCAGAACTCGCCATTTGGATGATGGAAAGGGAAAATCCCAATGAATTCTTACGTCGATTCAAATCGGCAACGGAATTAGATTAATGTACCATTCATACCAGGGCAAGGTGGCTGCCGAGTACTTCATCGATGCGCGAGCCAGACTGCTCTTGTATTGTTCATTTTTATCCACAGTATACCTTTTTTTTGTTGCTCTCCTTCCTACTCTATTACATAGCTCATACTTGTGTCCAAACATAATAGCAGCAGCATGTGGACATGGGTGCCGGGAGGTGGTATAAATCTTTACTCTCACGCACACAGACCATGAGTTATGTCTGGACATCAATTATGACGCTTAGGCTGGCGGGTCCACAATTGAAGTTGGTTCCTTTGCAACGAGCGTGGTCTAAGGAAGGTCACGCATTTTTGAGGGGCAGCCGTTACTTCGCGGTTACGAAGTGAGACGATGATCAAAAACCTCGTCTAAATGAAGATATTCGGATATTCGGTCCAGTATCTTGTGGCTAGCCTTAAGCCATTAAAGATCTTTATCCAGAGGAATAAAAATTGAAGAACATATTCTCTTTCATCGTTAATACGAGACATCTCCCGAATTACCAGAGTTATGGTCATAACGCAACCCCATCTCATAGAGAAGTACCTTCCCAAAAAAAAAGCTAGAATTGAAAGACACTGGAAGAAATCTGAATGCATTTGAGTTTGCATCTCTTGATGGCGAAGAAATGTTCAAACCATTTCATCCTTGGTTCTTTCGTGTCTTTTTGATTTATGCTCTTGCTTTGTGCAATTGGTTTCACAGTAATGCTTGAAATATTGGAACAATTTATTTCTTCTGTACATCTGGTACAATTGTCTCATGGATCTTGGGACCTGATATACTTCTCAATTTTGGTAACGTGTCTGTGGCGAACAGGTGATGAAATTATCGCACCTTGGAAGGGCCCGCACGTTGTCACATTACAAAAACCACAGCGTGGACGGCACTGATAATGGTAATATCGGTGCAAAATTATGATGCTGTTGATTATGTCCACACCGCAAAGTGGTTGCTTCCGTGTGCGGCGGTGAAGATGAAGATCTTCCAAACAGCTTCTAACTACTTCGGTTCTTATACGTGCACTCATGCATGGCGTCTGGTTCTGTTTTGGTATCGAGGCCAGCAATCGACCAGTACACTGGTCACCATTCTTCCTAACCCTCCACCCAGCGGAGGATCTCCTCCAAATGTCGCTTGGTAATGGTAGCCGTTCACCAGCATGTAATATCCATTCGAGAAGTAATCGAAGCGGCACGAAATCGACAGCAGAACAAATCGATTTATCGGCCTGTGCGTTTTCTTGCCTTGTTGAATCTTTTGCACAGCTCTTGGTGTATTCCTTTCTTGCTTTCTTGCTTTACCGTTACCAATCTTTGCGAGGTTGGCGAGTGAAAGATTAGCACAGACCCAGTTTACCCTGTGCCAGTGGGGGCAATAGCAGATTAAGGAGAGTTGCAAAAAAAACACACACATCCCACACACACAGAACACAATCGAGGGAGAACAATTTGAACCTCACCGTAATCTAACCTCAAATTGTAGCAGTCGATGTAACCGCAGTATATCGCTTCGGGACTCCCTGCGCCCCCCCCCCCCGTCCCCGCACGTTAGGGGTTTTTTGGGGGCAACCCCGGGTGGGGGAACCCGGAGGATCGGCAAGTTCGCACCACAGCCACAACTACCAGTCGTCGGCGGTTTGCCGTTTTGCGGATCCGCAAAACAGTAGCAACCTTGAACTTGCCACCTTCCTCTCACGGATGCGGTTGAGCGGTGGAGGGGCGTCCGTTGTTTGGTCCGGCCCTCCACTTGCCTTTAACCCGGGGAAAAGGTAATTTACAACAAAACGAATGTGACGTTGATGATGTCGGGCAGAAATTTATGAATGAGCAGCCGCAAACAGAAAAGAGGTTAAAATGTTTTTTTTTGTTGTTTTCAAATATAGCTCACCCGTTTACTAATAGCTTCACTTAATCGACGCTAGAGACTAAGATATTACGAGGTACTTGGATGTGCGTTACTTTAACTATCAGGCTATAAAAGATATCCTTAACTGAGCATTCCTTATGTCTTTATGATACACATGTATATATATATAAATCTCACATCAAACGAAAGAGTGAAATGAGTGAAGAATCTGGATATAAATCTTCAATAAACTCACATCAAAAGCTTGGGATCCAATAAATTTATTCTTGGACGACTGACATAGACTGTAAATTCTCAGCAAATATCCTGCAACCTTGCTTGCTACAAATGTTCTCAAATTAGCAATCTACGAATACCCGATCAGGCCAATAAGTACCGGTACCAACAAGTCGCACTAGATTGGCTTCAAATCGGGCTACTTCTACGGCGACTCCTATAGCAGATGCCCAAAACCCACAATTATTCACATTCATAACCCCACTCGGGTGGTACGAAACTGACCGATTGCCGTTCCCGGAGAGGTCAATCAGACGTCCAAATCAATGGTCAGAACTGTACCATGCTACCGGGGTTCATCATCATTTCTGCCTGCTGGCACTGACCTGCCCTCCCCCAGGTAAATCTGATGCCCTTTTTTGTTTCCGGGGCCCCACACGGCGTACGGTTCGCGTGTCTGCGCACTCCGTTAGACGAGCGAACGTTTTTTGGGGGGCAGTACCTGGGCAGATCCGGTAGATAATAGCTTCAGCAAACCCAAACCGTGGAGGGCGTGAGTACGTACGTACAAATTCGATAAAGTTTGATTTTGGGTGTAGCAAAAAAAAAAAAAGATAAAGAAACTGAACACACGATCATGGCCCGGGGATTTGTAAAGAGCTGTAATTTTTGCAATCACCCTCTCCAATGGTGACGTTGAACACAAATGGTGCAGGGATGCTGACAGGAGTGAGTCCAGCATTCGATTGATTCGTTTCGTGCCGGGCAGATAATTACAACCTTTTTGCGCGCAAAACGGTGTGCCGAACGGTGTTTCGTCACAAAAGACAGTCATTTGGCGGGGATTGGCTTCAAGTAAAAAAAAACACACACACAAAAAAGCCAAAACCCCTCCTGGACGCGGTGGCTGGATGCCCCGCGACTGTCAGCGGGATTCAACGCCATCAGATACAACAAATCAGCACCAAAAACCCGGTACCCTTGTACCAGGAGGGCATCGCGGGTGCTCTAGCTATAGCACGGAAGGTCACAAACGCGATTTGCACAGCATTATTACCGACACCGGTTTCCTGCTCGTTTCCATCGCAGAAAAAAAAATCGGTTCCCCGATGTCGGAAGATGGTGCACGGCAGGAGCTGTGTTTTTATAGAAATTTGATTTTGTTGATTAAAAAAGTCGAGCTCCCGTCGGGTTTTTCGTACGGCAGGACGGCGATCTCCTGCAGCTGCAGTTTCGGTGCTGTACTTGTCAACTTGTGACCATTTTAATATTGGTACAACTTCGTACAACGGATTCTAGCGTGATAGTTTTACCAGGAGAGAAATATTTACTCGTAGAAGGATAAGCTCTGCACATGGTGGGACCAGAGCGACGTCATATATTATGAACTGTTTTGATGAGAAATTCTACCTCAAAATCTCCTTATAGTCTAGCATTGATACTTCTTCAACCACCACTTGTTTCAATTTGTAGTTGCCGATAATTGCTCCATTTAAGTCTAGGAAATCCCAATGTCCGTTCCTGGACTTAAAAGACGAGAACTTGTTTTAAATCGGGAATTCATATTTTGTCAGAATGTCTCAAAGTAAACTCACTTGTACACCCAATAGTAATTAAATATGATCTCAAATATTTTGCCCTAAAAAGACCAAGAGTTCTTCGTTGCATTGGCCCAAAGAAAGTAGAAAAAGTATGACTGGAACTTCATCTTGAATCCTCCTTCATTCTCCACAATCACGTACTGTTTATTTGATATGTGAAGTAACGCTGCTGTAGGTATTTGGATCAACTTCTGCTAATGTATCCCTTGCCCCCAGCACGATCAGCTTTGCGCGGCGTGAGCCCTGGCAGTGGAGTGAATTAAAGAAAAAAAATCCAGCTGCAGATGAAAGACCCATTGTAGTCATCACAGAGACAGTAAAGTCGTTAAAACGGGGCTGCTGCCCTCGCGGGCCACGGTTACGGATGATTACATTAGCTCATCTGGCCGCGGAACGGGCGGCATATGAGGAAGCGGTCGTTGCCAGTAACCGGCACCGTAGCATAACACTGCTCGTTTAACGCTTACTCCACAATTTTACAGTGGACGCGCACAGAGGTCTCTAAATAGGGTTTTACGGCGTTTCTTTTTTTGTGTGGGGTGCTGTTTCCTAAACTGTTTCGACATACAACGGTGGTGGGTAGAGTTGAGTGAGTTATGTAGCGGCCGATCATTCCGTCAAACGGGGGACGGGTGCGCTGTTGCATTATGGGCTTTGGAGAAGGATTAAGAGCATACCGGGTTTTTGGACAGTGTGTAAACCGGGGAAGATATCGTGAGTTGGAATACTATTACCAGCTACTGTTTCGGAGTTGACAGACTCGTTCGGGTTGATCTAAAACCTTTACTGCAGCGGGGGAAAGCAAAAGAGGGCAACAAACCCTTGAAGAATGATACCGCCCTGATGCTTCCGGGACCGTTGTACCACGTTTGACGGCAAATGCCGTGGTTGACATGTTGTCGCTGTCGATCAAGAACGAGCCCGTTTAGAGAAGAGGGACAATGCGTTAAACTCTTTGTCAGATTCATAACATCCACTCCTTAAATGAGGCTACTGATCCCACATATTAAATGACTTTTTGTTTTAAACTAATAAACTGATGGGAAACCTGAAGTCGATTTATGATTAGACTCCTACTACGGAGTTGAAAATTCGGAGTCGCCTCGATCCTTGTGTTCCCTCGGATGTCTACTCCGCAGTCAACACGGGAATCAACGCTAGTGTCAATACCGGATTTTTTTCAGCAGTGTTCCGCGAGTTTTTTTTCAGTTTTTCTCATTTATTTTCTAGTAATTTGCCACAATTTTCCTTTAGGGTTCTAAAAGTTTTCTGTTAAGTGTTCCAGAGTTTGTTTTGTAATCATCCCTAGTTGTCAATTGATGATTCAACAAAACTTTTTGGCATTTGAATCAGAATTCATGAAGATTTTCGTATCTGACCAGTAAAAGCCTTGTATTTTCTGCAGTTTTTTGTGAGGTTTTTTTTCTAAAGTTTTCATAGTGATTTTTCCGAATTTTCAGGAGCCTACCAATTAAGAGCACATACACACAACAATGACTACAAGCAAAGGTTCAACGTTTAACAAAAAAATCAAGATTCAATTATCCATCCTTGATAGCATTCACCAAGTACGAACGATCGGTATCAACCGGCGTCATCGTTGTTAATCCTTGCAATGGGGAATTTTGAGCTGATTTTTTTTGCCTTTCCACCTTTCGCCTAAGCGAGGTAAACTCTCGTGTTTATTCCTCCTCCTTACTTTTCACGCACACCGACCGACGATTATAATCAATCAATCGAAAATCCTTGCTGCCGTTGCACCGAAATCGGTAAAGAAGCGCCGTGCGGTCGCGTGGCTGGATGACGCTTTTTTACACGTTTGCTATTTACCCTCAGCCGTTGCCCGTGATGTCTTGTTTACGTCCTTATGGTTCACGCGCCGCTGGTGCGATTGAGCATAGATTAAGTGGTGCTTCGTTTTCTATTTTCTCGATTCATGGGGATTATTTATATCGTGATTTGTTTAGGTTCTTTTTTTCTATTCTGCAGGATCTCTTTCCTGAGAGGGGGAAAGAAATACCCCGTTCGTGAGCTATTCAATAGTAATCATGACGGTACACAATCTAGTGACCCCGGCTCTTGTGTTTCTTGTCCACTTCGTCCCACTATTCTTTTGTTTATGGGAATACAATACGGGCCTTGGTTTTTGGATGTCCTTGTCCAGCAAAAGAAGAACAAAAAAAGGGCGTTAGGTCGCTAGTTTCAAAGCTTGCCCAACAGTAAACCTTCTACGGTGGGTGTTCCATTTTGACCACAGCTGATTGCAGCAAATGGAAGTGCAGCATGAATAATTTCTACTCACTACCCCTTGATGGAATTGCCGGTATTGCCAAAGCAAAAACCTATCTTTAAACAAACGCACCGGCCCCCGTAAATTCTTGTCAACAATGCCCGTTTAACTTCCCCGTCTCATCCACGAACCCTTTCCGTACACCTTCGCGGTCAGCTACCTTGAGCAAGCAAGTTACGCCCACCCGACCCGACCCAACTCCACCCGGGACCCGGTCAGTTTATTCTAAATTAACCTTCAGGCACCGCGGGACACACTACCTGGTGGTACCGGGACGTTCCAAACCATATCCCGAACTGGTACACCAAGATATCGATATCATAAACGGTGCAGGTGATTGCTCCCGAAGCGGCAGTTTAAAGGTAATGGACGGTTTTGCAAAGGGTACGTGTCCTGGCAAGCGTCATTTACTAGACGTTGTAAAACGTTTGCAATGTGTCAATAAAACGCCTGTTTCAGATCGGTTTGCCACAACAGTCGGATTTTTTTGTACCTTTTCCAACATCTCTTATTAGCACCCGGAAGACCTTGAGCGTGAGCGTCGACTATTGAATACCGCATTACGGTGGGATTTTAACCACTTCCAATACGACCAGAAGCTACCGGTATAGAAATTAAGGATTGTTCTATTGAAAAGCCCTCACCTTCACCATTAGTGGTGGACGATTCACCTTCCTTCCTTTACGATGCCAAGTGCAACATGCGGCAGATACTTGGGGGTACTTCACCAAAGTAGAGCATTAACGTTCATCCTTTGAGAGACAAATTAATTAAGGCTAGTTTGAACAGTTCCGAATGCATAATAGTTGTCAGGTTGAATGGTTACGTGATCTGAGAAGGATCAAAATTGACAGGCATGCCCTATCGGCTATTGCCTCACTCCCTTCTGGGCGATATGTTCCACATCCCGAAAGGCTATTTTATTGACTGGAGAAAATTAATTTCCGTAGTCCGCTTCAACTCCTCCTGCCACATGTGCCCCAGTGTGCTTTCCTTTTTCTTAACTAGATCTGCCGACTGTTGCTCTCTCATTAGAGACAACAGCAACAACAAAAAAAACCCCCTCCAACAATATCTGGTCGGACGCGCATGAGTAAAGTCTGCGTGTCAGCTGAATGTACACTGGGACGCGTTACAGCGAACGCAACGGTACACCATTAAAGGTCGCGGTTGGTCGGGTTTTAAGCTTCGGATCATTGAGTTCTAACGTTCTGATCCAGGTGTGTAACGGAGCTGTCAAGTGTTCTAAATCGTGGCGCTCGCGTAACGGTCTAATGAACACGCTTTTTGGGTGCATTTTGACTCGCTCGGGGCAATTAGTACCCCCGTTCGAAACGGGGACCCGATGTTCGATGTGTCTTAGTTATTGAATTTAACACACTAATAAAGCTAGTTTTGGGGAGTTCTGAATTAGGGCAATTAATATCTGAGGTATCCGAGGATACTGTTTTAGATGTACCGACTGTGCTAACTGAGCTCAATAGACGGCAACTCCGGCTAGAATTCCAAGGCATTTGAGAGTTGTACATCTCAGTAATTATGATGTCCAGGAAACATAGAAATAGACATCTCAACTCTCAAGAACTTAAATCTGCAATACAATTATGTACCCATCTTCATCAGAACAAGGATCTGTGTTTCTTCCCGGGACTGCGTGCTTAGTTGAAGAGCTGTGACACGTTCCGAGAGGTCCTGCTCCGTCGTACCTTTTCGGTCGATGGCCTATGGCTTTTGCTAATTGTATGCATCCAGCCAATGCACACGGCCGAACCGGATGCTTGCGCACGCCTGGACGTGCCCAGCAACTACGAACCAGGACGTGCACGGCAACCTGCTGGCGGGAGACCGTTGACAGCCCGAGCCTGAAACGCCGGAACGTCGTGCATTTGTCGGTGTGCCCGCTGGTTCCCGGGACGCGATCCGACACGCAGCGGGACGCGGTACGGACTCCCCCACCGGGTTGATGTTGCTGTCAGTATGTTTTGGGCCCCTTGTTGTGGCCAGGCTGATTGAGGCGGCTCAACGCTAATAAGCCCCGCCCGATGCATTTACAAACACACACACGTAGCTACGCTGCTTATCATTCACAGCCAATATTAGCACCTCCTGGTACTCGAACCGTTGCAGACCGTAGCAGCATCAGCAATAAATTTCGATATTGCACCTCCACAGTGTGGAAAACCTTTTTTTTCGTTGTTTTTGTTTTTGGTACGGATTTGGACGAGAGATCCCAGGACGCACCATCGTGCAACGGTTGGCCATATAATACGGCAGCAAAGCAGACCCCGTCTCTGTGGATGCACATTTTTGTGCTTCGATGAAGCAGGGAGGAATGGTAGAGGCTGGCGGTTATAGTGTGCTCACCGTGTTTTGCCTATTGCCCTCCCGTTGGCCAAATGCAGCCCATTGTTTATGTTTTTGGCTGCTGTTTTGCTTCATGCTACATTATTGCTCACCGCTCCTACGCTTTTGTTGCCCGAGCGGTTTCCCGTAAATGGTAATTCATGCACAGGACATTGGCAGGACATACTGGGTACTACCCTTGTAGGTGATGCACCTATTCCTGTTTGCCCACCGTTCCACCGGGGGCAAGACGTGTACACACACACACTATCGTTAGAGCGCGTCGTATAAAGTTTTATTGTACCATATATTTATACAGCGCACACCTCAATTAGGACGTTCTGGGCCCAGAAACCGAGAGTCGACAGCCAGAGGGGTTTTCCTTCTGGGTAGGCGAATTGGACCCTTTTGTACCGATGCTGAACGGCAGCAACAGGCTGATTGGTAGCCGCCTAAGGGCTAAAGGTAGTGCATCCAGAAGAAGTTTGCTCGTGAAAACTTCTGTGTGCTGACTGACTTCACGCAAATGTAAAAGCACGGAAATATCGTTACTTTAGCTCAGTAATGCTCAAAATTGGCCAGCATTGACTTCATCCTTATATCTTAGGTTAAAACTGTTCACCGAACTATTAATTAATATTAATAAGGAGCGGAATTCTAGTACTTCAGTTACGACTTCTAGAGATCTCATTCTAGAGATCACAATTCTAGAGATCGCAATTCTAGAGATCTTCCTTTGGATCAACTCCTGAGTCTATCAATCCTGAGGATTACCTTATCAAAATGAATTCTCCATACCAAAAGAACAATATTTAAGGCTCGATCTCCAGTAAAAAACTTTAATGTTGAAAGGGTCGTCATCTTTCATGTGCTCATCTTAAAACTTAATCCTAATATTGAGTTTTGAACCGTAAGTCAATATCCACAGAATAATTTCCACCAACTTAGAAAACATAGTTTCTAGACAATCGATTTAAAAGTTTGAAGATACTTACTTGATGGCGAAATCATATTTTTTATTGCGGTCAAACATTACGTCCAAGGTTTTTTTTCCAGCTGGTTTTTCTGCGGAAAGATAAAAAATAAAAAAAAAATTAAAATACAAACTTCAATGTAGAAGGGGTAGAAAAAATATAGTTTTAGCATAAAGAGGTCCATTTCTTATTGCTCGTTGTTGCCCAGACCGTTCCCTTCCGGACGGTGATTTCTGCTGTCCTCTTTTTATGCTTCACAACTATTGCTCGCTTACCGCAATCTGGTCGAACCTTCTCTACTGTATGAAGCTTAGTTATATATTTTTTTAAACGAATGTTTTGTTGTATGTTAAATGTTGGTACATTTTGGGTTTGTTGGGATAGATTTGTTGTCCCATTTTCACCCGAGCCTGTAGTGCTTTATTGAGGTGGCAATTTATGCGTGGTTCTTTTTGAATGTAATTTTGTAGTAAATTTATATAAAGCAAAAAAAAAATAGAAAAACCACCAACCAGGTAAAAGCATATGCTTAAGCAGTGGCATTCCATCAGTGGTTGTTGTTGGGTGAAAGGAGAAAGTGAAGAGTGTACGGTGTACTGTATGTGTAAGGGAATTGAGTCCACAGCTTTTTGGGTTGACTGTTCCCTGCAATTCATCCATGCCTTGTACGGAGCGTTTTATTGATGGGACAACTATTCGTAAAGATTTTACATACAACAGGGTGTTAATTTTATGACACAGTGCCGCTGGTGAGGTGTCGCTTTAGGTCTAGGGTTGAAACGAGCAGAGGAAGTGGGAAAATAGTTCCCGTATCTCAGGCGATCCTTCTGGCCTCTCAGCGGGTGCATTGAACGGTTTCGATTGAAAAATTGCACAGTTCGTTTGGTTGAGAATTGTACGTAAAAGCAGAGAAAAATATGACTGGGAAAAGCCAACAAAAGTGAGCATCATAACTCTCCAAGATTCATGCAAAGTAATGGGAGCTTCATATTATTATTATTGGCTTATAAATTTAAGCCTTCTGACGTTATCGTCGCAATATTAAATCAATGTCCAGAGTACAACTTATCGTCTAAAAGCCAGCAATTCTAAATTCAACTGGCAAAATCGTTCAGGATTCCTGGATATAGACTCAAGACTCAACTTTGGAACTATGAGAGTTTAAGAAGAGATCTAGTAGAACCTGCTTTTGATCGATTTTAGTATGTTAGTCAACTTTTTGAATCAGATTTTTCGACGTAATATAGTTGGAGGAAAGTATATAGGATAGAGATCCAATAGACTACCCTGTGGTACTCCAGAAGAAGGAAGAAATGGATATGAGAAAATAGCGTCATTTTCTTTGCGATAAATAAGAGGAGAACCACATAATAGCACCAGCAGAAACAACTGAGTGACATCTGAGTGTAATAGTGGTTAAAAGTCAGTGTCTTAAAGTGCTAAATCGAATAGCCTGACGACACTCAGTCGAATACTTCCAATTACTGAAAAATTGACATTAATAGATTCTACTCAGCACGAATCGAAAGAATGTCTTTTGGTGATTAGAAGGATTTTTACCTTTCTTTTAAATACATACTGCCTAATTTCATTAAGAAAAAAAAAATGGAGTATTCTTAGCCTACTCCAATATTGAAGAACCAATATGATGGAAATGAGTAACTATTTCGTCTCGTTTTCAACACAATTGTAATTGGGAATAGATTCTTTCCTGCGTTCTTAACGCAAAGAGACTTACCACATGAGGAAATTACTTTCCAGCTGTGACCTTGCTCATGTGTTCCGAGTGTGGTGTTTAGCTAAGGGCTTGTTTCACTCAACTCAACTCAACTCAACAGGAGCGAGTACTTACTTTAAGCAACCTGACGGATTCACACGAGTCCCGCGTGTTGACCCCTCGGCCTCGGGTGCGTTATATAGTTCGTGTGCACCCTTAATTCCATCAATAAAAACACGTTTATCCTTTTTAAGCTACGGGGGCGTAATACGGTGCACTTGTGCTTCCTGCTCCGGTACACGGTACACAAGCATGCAATCAGGAAGGTAAATTCACTGCTTCGTCGAGATCGAGCGAGAGTGAATGATGGCAGTGGATTACATAGCGCCCTCATGAACTAAAGACGGCAAATGCACTTTCGTTGTTTTGTACGACTTTTTCTTGTTTTTTTGTTTTGGGTTTTTGCATAAACTAGCAGTTCGTTGTGAGATTCACCCTCACTCTTACCATCGTCGGCGGCGGATAGGTGCGTCAAAATCCAATTAATACGCAATGGTGACAACCAGCAGGTTCCATTCCCACGCTGGAGAGAGAGAAGCCTTTCTTTCCGCATGTCGCTATCGCTTGTTTTCCCCTTTTCGGACCACCGTTTCAGGTCAACAAGTGTTTTTCTCCCCCCTCGGGTTGGCCGAGGGACAAACAAGAAAAAAAGAGATATCCCTTTCCTGTTAATCTGTTCCACGCGCTCAGGCTATCACAGCCCGCGCGTCACAGGTGTTGCAAAACTGGTTGATCTATACAGCATCATCATCATCATCTGTTCAGCTCCGGCACAAGTGCCACGTGATGAAGCTTGAAGTCGTACCCAAAGGGACAGCTATTGCTGAACGGAGTAGGGTGTCGTCTCTATATATTCAACCTACATCTGCATTTCACGCATTCCGCGCGTTTAATTTGCCAGTTTCCGGGAACTAATTGTGAGTGAGAAATGGGTTTTTTTTCTTGTTGGACGTGGTTAGGCAATTGCTTTTTTATTGCATTCTGGAGGGAGTTTCAATAAAATGCGTTTGAAATTAATTTTTGGAAAAAAGAAGCTTACTGAGCGTGTCTTGATAATTTTGGTTAGAAATACAAGAGAGTAAATTGTAAGGATACTTTCGGTGATTTAAAAGAACATATTCCTTCCACTGAAGTTTCGCAGAAACTTTGATTCCTTATTGATACGATGAAGTAGTTGTGGCTGTAATTGGGCTGCAAAAATCCAATTTGTCGACTGTTCCGGCCTGATGCCTGATGCCTGCACAACTAGCAAAGCACCGTAACCTCTGAAACATCAGTCGTCTACTGGTTGCAGTTTATTGCATTCAATATCTTTACGACCATTTTCGTCCGCATCGTTCATGCCACGGAGTTGCAGAAGGGGTTGTCTGTACAGATATATCCTTTTTTTTGCTGTTCTCCATTTTCCTATGTCGACCTTTCGCGGGGTTGATTTGTTCATTTTATTTTTTATTAATTCGCTTAGTTTTCGGGACCCGACGAGAGGGTGGGTTTTTTCCGTGAATGTATGGAAGTGGGTGAATTTTTCAAAATACTCAAAAAGCAGAAGCACAACAAGGGTTTTATTTAAAAAAAAAACACAGACACACATATCCGACACCGATCATCCTTTTGATGATGTACGATGATGTTGATGATCCTGTTTTCACCTCTTTTTTTATGCTGCATATATTGAGAGGTTTTGCCCTTTTTTCTGATATTCCTCAGCCCTCTCTCTCTCTCTCCCGCATCCGCGGGATGTGTAATTTATTTGAGTTTAATGAGTTTTTATTTAAAATAAAATAATAAAATTAAAAGCACAGTCTGCCTGTGCGTCGTACGATGAGTTCGTGGAAAGAACAATTTGCATCCTTTCGAGCTTTGGGTTTTTAGATCCTTTCAGATCGATTTTATGCTCGTGAAAGATGTCTTGAAACGATGCAAGTGCTTTATCCAAGTACAGAGAAATCAAGGTTTAAGTGATTTTCATTCAAGGGTTTACAATAATAGATTCATGGTTTAAAGTATTCAATCTTAATAATTTTTCAAAAAAAATGCAATTAATCGATCCGTTTATGACACAAATTTAGTATTTAGAAGAGTTTATGACGAATTTGTTTTAATTAATTACTTTTCCTAAAAAAAACTATTAGAATCAAAACTCTTAAGCCGTGAACCAGTAGTTATAAACATTTGAATTTTGAATGAAACGGATTTATCTGTCATTTTCGTAAGAATAAATTTAAATAAGTACCCAGTACGTAATCAATTACTTCACACTTGCAAAACAATTAATGTGATTAAAGCAAGAAAAAGAGATTAAAGCAATGAAAACAGATGTATACAGCAGTCAAAGCGATAACGAGCGGAATCAATTGCTGAAGAAGAGGAGAAGAAAACAAAAGAAACAAAAGTGCCCAAAAGCACTCATATCAGGAGCTCGTAAGCTGATTAAGCTCGATTTAAGGGGTCGAATGTTACGTAACGTTGATGACGTGCGACTCGTCGTTTTCCCTAGCAAACGGGTCTGGAAAAACAGAATTCCACATCGCAATGGCCAGGAAGGTATGAATGTGATTTTTTTTTTTCGTCTCTTTCGATATGCTTTCGATACGGCTGTGAGCAGCAAATTTTCCTTCCTTCTGTTCCCTTTTGCGTACGGAATTGTTACCCCTCGGTTGAAATATGGCTGCACGCCGTTTTGTGTCTGCTTCCCGCTTTAACCATCACTGTCAACAGTCCGGTACGGTGTGCGACGGGCAGGTGGCCTCGGGGGGTAAAACCACGGGTGGCCACTTTCTTTGCTGGGCCCCGAGGGCGTACGGGAGCATCCCGAACGAGTGCGGCCCGGTAAGTGCGTGCGTGTTTACAAATGTTTTCACGCATTAAAGAAGGTCCCTGCCAATGTTCGCCTGTTTCGGGCGTGATTTTCGGCGGCCCCTCCGGACTAGTGTGTCCCCGGAGCGGACCATCGGACGCGAACGGTTGACGGTACGATGAGATTGATCACCGTACCAACGAACGACGCTCGACGGATGACGTTTGACCCGCACCGGGCGGTCTGCCAGCAGAGTCCGTTTTGCTCTGTTTTGCATAGACTGGTCTTTGAAACGTTGCACCCGTGCAAGTAGCTACCGACTGCCGGCAGATCACGGGATGAGAGTAATTTAGCCTCAAACTGGCCGTGCAGTTTGCCCTTAAATTGTTGATACTTCCTACGTTTTAGACCCATTCTCGTGTGTGTGACATTCTCGTTGAGTTTTTCCCTAATTTTTACTGCACGCTAATCACCCTTCGCACGCTTTGGACGCTGTTGGTCTACTCCGAACGCAACATAAGGTCCTCAACGGTTCACGCTCTCTAGGCTGCTGAGATTTTCCATCACCACCGTTGGGGTCGGTTCATTTTCTCCGCAGTCCGCGTTTCGATTGATTTATTTCCCTGGTACCTGGGTACCTGGGAAGCGAGGCATAGAAAGGTTACTGATGGCTCAATAACACGATCCGACATTCGTGAGCTGGGTGAGTTTTTGTTTTGCTTAATTTTGTCTAAAATTTTTTGGTACGACAAAAAGATAGGACCATATCGATCGTTAATGGACACTTTAAAGCGTTTTGCGAGAGGAAGGAAAATATTCGATGATTGAAATTGAACAATAAACGCAACGTCAACAGCAGCCGATCAATGGCGTCGGATAACAGCGTCAACATGTCATCATTTCGGCACCACCGTCCAGGGATCTGCCAGTCATTTTGACAGCTCATTACTCGCTCGCTTTGGAGTGGGAAACAACAGCACATGGGCGAAGAACGAGGAAAGGAGAGAGCGAAAAAAACATAGTAATAATGCCGTGAATTTGCAAAACCCAGACCCGAAATTGCAACCGTCCCGTGATGTGGGTTCGAGAGAAAAATGAAAAACCCCGTCCCACCAGGAGTTACTGCGGGGACTCTCCAATGGGAAATGGTGTAATTGATAACTTCTTCACTCTGCTGTCTGCCCTTATTGTACCGTTTTGCTCTTTTATTTCTGCCCAATGTGGCCTGCCAGCAAACTTCCTTACGACTTCTGTTAGAGGTCAAGAGTACCTTTTGCGGATTTATGGCATATGCGTATACCTCAAGGTATTCTAAACTTCCTTCCTTTTGTCAATACCTCCCACCGGTCCGGGTCCCTTAACGGGTGCACAGGAAGCTCATTTGGCATCTTAACACACACAAACATACATTTTCGGCCTCAAATGTATTCTTCACCTACGAGCACAACGTCTTGAAGTGCATGCATTGACACATTCATGAATGAGTCGAATGTCCGGTTCATTATGCGGCTAGGATTCGACGTACCGGGCAGAGTGTTCGGGTCTTTCGAGTGTTCCTACTTCTAATTGAATCCAATGTTGATGGCAAGCTGCAAAAACCTCGGATCGGCAATCAATGCAAACAATATCCGCTTTTCGCCAACTGGACACACTGTTCCGATGGGGCAATGAGCAAACAGAATTTATGATGGGTTTCTGAGGTTTTTTTTTATTCGGATTCTGAACCAAGCAACTGCACAGACCACCGTCGTTGGTAATTGACCACCTACTGAGGAGTAGGTTGTAATTCGCAAACACTCCAGCTGCCGGGGAGTTTCGAATTCTGGAAATGGAGTTTGATAAATCTTGATATTAGACACTCAAGATATCTTCAAGAAGTAAGTGTCTAATTATATCCAAAATTCTGAGTTGCTTGTGTACTTCAATGTATCAGATATAAACAAAAACTCCCACTATTACTCAAGAATAACACACACACACATGTTGTCTAGTTGTCTTCAATATCCGATTTGCTTCATCTCCACTGCAAAGGATTGGGCAGAGTTCAAGAACATAATAGCATAATCCCAATGATACGGTTCGTTGGTGTATGAATGAACCATTCATGTCCTTACGGTTCCCAGGATGTCCTCATATGACACAAGCACATGTAATCCATCCGGTAATCAGGTTACCGAGAACTGCATCATCACTCGGTTAGTTTCATCGTCGCGAATCAGTACGCTGAAAGAGACCTGACCTGGCCTGGATAGGTAACAATGGACAATGGTTGCGTTACGCACGGATATCGATAGCGAGGAGATAAGTCATCCATTCCCACACGGGGAAACACAAAACAAGTGAGAGCTGAGCTAGATCACTGATCCAGTTGTTCCAAGGGTTGGAGGAGGTCGTATCATAGAAAGCGGAAGACGTTCCGACATACAGCGAAGGTAAGCAGAAGGTTTGGCCGTAATTAGTACAATTGTTAATTTCGTTTCCATCCTACAGAATCCACACATGGTACACACGGCCAAGAGACACTTGGATCGGAAGGTAAGGATCAAGATCGAATTGATAACCTACCATACGGGAAGGGTATTCTACACCCATTTGTTTCCGTTGGTGTCGAAACACGGGACTTGGTGCGTTAAAACAAACCTAAACCTTGGGCCGGACGGAGTACACAGAGTGACCCGAGGAATCCTGAGGTAATTTATCAACTCGCCCCATCGGGATGTGCAGACAAAGCGCACGGAGAGCCGAAACCGAAGCATTTTGAGCTTATACCGCCCCTACACAAACAAATGGTTTGGTTTGGCTCGAGCTGGTGTCCTCGTCGTCCGGCAGTCCGTATGTATCGTCCGTCCCCGGGATCTTCTGAAGCGCTCGGATTTGCTTGTTGTTGTTTGCCGGTGCGTAATACCTTACGTTTCCAATTGCGTTAATCTGCTTGTTTGATTCGATCCGTTTAGAGGGCGATACGATCGGGTCGCCGTCGAAATGGGGTCGATCTGGGCAGAAGATTTTTGCTTTGAGGTAGGTGCAAAAAAAAGTAGCATCGTCGATGAGGAATATCAGATAGGTAGAAGCGTTTTTTGAGGAGAGGACCAACAAAAAAAAACCAGGATTCCTGAGTAGGAAGTGTCACTTAAACACGGCGAACATTACGGCGATCTAAGAACCATTTTTTCGTTGTTTGTTTGATGTTTGTGAGCTTTCTTATCGTGACATCTACGTCTTAGAGGCGATATATATCGCCGATGGAAAGGGGACGCAATCTGCTACAATCCTAAGGCAGTAGCGGTAATGAAGACGTAACCCGATTAAGGCTCGAAAAAGGAAACTTACACACGAAGAAGAAAAAAACACGAAACAACCAAAAAAGGCAGACAAAAGCTTGAAGTAAAGGTTTTTGCTTGCGCTTTATCCAGTTTCCAAGCAGCTATACAGGGCGTTTCCAATGTTTGATGTCTAGGATTCCTTACAAACTAGGATTCGCAGAGGTTAGTTTTTTGTATGTTATTGTTAATGTTTAATTTTCTTCTTCATACGAATTACCAGCCAGAATTCGTGTAATGTCTTGTCTACTGCAGCACCTTAGCCCGTACGATCGTGTCCCACTATTTACCAGGACGCTGTCAACGCTGTACCCTGGTGAACCCGCGGGACATGATTTATCGAAACCCATTGTACAAAATAGCCCCGAGTTTTTTTTTTGCACCGTTTTCGGACAAACACCGTTCCCAATTTCTTTGTGTGGCGTGGTGTTTTCCGCAGCGCGGTTGCCACAGTATAATGCTTCGGGAAAGGCAAACGCGTCCCACAACACGGCATCAACAAATGGACACAAAACAGTAAAATCATAGTAAAAGGAAAAGATAATGCATTAAGGCAACGATTTCCCGATTGTTGCACGGTAAAAAAGTCAAAAAAGTGTCCACATATTTTAAAAACACACAACAAAAAGAACAAAGCGCAAGCGTTTCAAAAAAAAAAATATTAAAAGAGATATCAAACGAGACGAGAAAAAAAGCCCAAAACGTTGTTGGTGCACACCATTGTTGCGAAAGTCCCTTTGCCGAGCTTTAATTCTCCCAAAAAACAGGGAAAAAGAACAAGGCGAGAAGTAGCGACCGAACCGGGTGACAAAAGGAACATTACATATGGCGAATGGTGAGCGAATGTCAAGCGTTAGCCAGTGAGTAATTGAGTAAATATTGAGGATTGCATGAGGCAGAATAGGGCCGAACCCTTATTGCGAAAAAGGGGCACACAGTGGGACGGCGATTAAGGAGGGACCCCTGAGCAGTGCCGTGTCCGCTTCCTGTCAATGGAAGTGCAAACGAGACGCGCTTGAAGAAAGCGACAAGCTGTGATGATCAGATCAGAAGATGCCTGGCTTCCCATACTCCTCAACTCGCCTCCCTTCCACCCCTTCCACTGGACCATAATAGGATGGAAGTAAAATGTTCGGTACACAGTACCGACAAAGGCGCACCCCGATGAGTACCCGTACCCTGAATTCCGGAATCCTGAAGTTGCAATAAAGGCGAGTAAACGTAAACAAACAAACAAATAAATTAGCTTCGAGCGATAGTGTGTTGCTTGGGGTGGAATGGGAGGAGGGCGTGAGGGAAGATGCAGAAGACGCGGCGCGGAAAATGCACCGAAAACGTCAGCAAAGCTGTCAACCGATTCGGCCAACAACAGCAAAACCACTCTCTCGCTCCAGGACAAATGAGGTCTCCAACAATAACAGCAAACATCGGCATCAAAGAACCAACAAAAAGAACAGGCGAAGACTTCCAAGGAGAATGTGTCAACCTGGAGTCGTTTCTTTTTGGAAACAGTTTGGAAAATAACAAACTTCCCGTACGATGCAGCAGTGTGCATCGGGGTGTTTGCCGGTGCATTCGACTACCAAAAACACCCCGCTTTTGCACCCGCTCAAGATGAAGGAACTGCAACGGCTAACGACCTGGATATTCTGGATGTCCTCGGCAATTGCCCAAAAAAAAATAACCAGGGAATCGAAGAACTAGACGCCTCCAAACTACAAAGAAGAGAAATGAAATAAAAATTCTAAACACAGAAGAAAGACCTTGTTTGACATGGTTTTCTATTTTTTCGCCGTACGTGTCAACCAACCGGCAAAAAGTTCGTGTAGTGTGTAGTTTTGCCGACCTGGTTCATCGTCCAAAGATGGCCTCCTTACCCAGGGAATGCACCAAGAAATGAATTTTTTTTTCCCAAAAGCAAGCGTGTTTGTTTGACACATCTTGTGATACAGTTTTTATTCTGATGTAGCAGTAGAGGAGATATAGAGGGAAGAGAGAAGAGAGAAGAGGGAAAGAGGGAGGCGAGATACCCAAAGTCACCGGCTGGAGTGGATTGGAGGCGGTATTTCTTTGCTGACAGTTTCAACCCAACACGTTCATGGCTGTCCTCCTTCTGGAACTCCCCACGTGGAGTACGTTTGATAAACGATTTTCCATTTTACCCACGTCCATCTTGCTAAAACAAAAAAAAAATAGGGAAAGAAGTGTACGGAACCTAAAAGGGAACCAGAACCCCCAATTTCCGTAACGCATGGTTGCGGGATGGTGACATGGACATGGAACCCACAAACCCAGCACAACTTCCCCCGCCGGTACAAATTGAAACAAGACTGTCCTGTTATCGCCCACATCCTTTTTTCCACATCCTCAAGCGCGGCAAGCGTTTACAAGTCAAGATTTTCGTGCAAAAGATTTTACTCCAACGTTCCGCCGTAACGTCTGCATTATGCATAACTCTGCGTGTATCGTGAGCAAATCGCAAAAGAAAAAACGCAAACGAAGATTGGGAAGTGCTTTAGCGTCATTTTACCGCGGGGGAGTAGTAAAAAGGGCATGCTTTTGGGCTGAAAAATGATACGTTAACACAGCTTCATACCGGCTTCAACTGCAAGCATTGGGAACTGTGTGGCAAAAATTCATATTTAATATCGGTTCTTTGAGGGATGATTTGTTTTTTTTCGCTTTTGTTGAGAGGGTGACTTTTGATTCAAATGGAAAGGATATACCCATGGCATGTACAGAATTGTTTGTGGCGTGATTTTTAGAAAAGATTTCAATATGAAAAAGGATCATTTTACAGTAATAAATTCTCAATTTAACATATTTCTTCTACATTAAAGATGTCCGCTATGAGAGGTGAGTGAGTGAGTGAGTGAGTGAGTGAGTGAGTGAATGAGTGAGTGAGTGAGTTGAATCCTTCAAAAGAATGCATTGATTACATTCTGCACAATAAGATTTTATGAATCTTATCACTACTCTTTCGCTAGTCAACTCACTCACTCTTTGCGCCAACTAAGCGACTCACTCTTTTGCGACTCAAATCACTCAATAAGGCTGAGCACCGCTAAGAGTGAACTAAAAAAACGAGTGATTATATTCATCTCTTTTCTTAATGTAAAAATCTGTTTAGTTTTCTCTCTCTCTCTTTCTTTCAAAAGGGAATGATTGTTTTGTTTTGTTTAAATTCTTACAAAATAGCAACACAAAAAAAAATGGAGAAAAAAAAACTTCACGATTCACATATTTTCCCCAAGCTTGTGGCTGTGCTGTGTCTTCCTCAATAATACATATTTTTTACCCATGTTTCCACCACACACTTTTCCCGCAGCTGGTTAGGAAAAGTCTACCAGCACCATATTGGGTACAACGTTCACATTTCCACACAAAATATCTCCCCTCCCACCTCCCCCCTTCCCCTCTCCCCTCTCCATCCATCTTTCCCCACCCACCTTGTCTACATTTGTGTCTGCATGCGTAGCAAAATAAAGGGAAAACATAATGGTGGGAGTGCAGCAAGAAAAAGGAAATCCAAACAAATACCCTTAAGAGATACGATTCACGAAACGGCGCCCTAACGGCTGCGATGGTGGTGGGAGGAAATTTGGAAGGGCATTTTTGGGGAGTTGGGCCTGTGGGAGGGGGAGTCGTTGAAAAGACGACGTGGGATGGAAATAGGGCAATGGCGGATGTCTTGTTTTCCAACTCTCCCACCACGTGTCGTAAAGAACGTTTCGGGCAGCCTGGGGGGGGGGGGGGGGGGGGGGGGGCAAGGGAAAAGAAAAGAAAAATCGTTCCGAATCAAAGCGCAGCGAAACGAGCATCGATTCGGCTGTGAAAAGCCCACCCACTCTTACATTCCCTCTTGTTTTCCCTTTCTCTCTCTCTCTTTTTGTACCTCCAAAGAGGGAGAAAAGGAAGGCGCGGTTGGTCTTTTGGGTTTTTGGTGGGGGGACGACGACTGTTGTGTGGAGAGATGGATAGCTGTTGATAACGAGCAGTTGATGATACCTTCGAGTGTTGATTTCTTCCGTCCTGCTATTTGTTTGCGTAATTGAAGAAAGCAGTGGGAGTCACCCACTGGCGGGAATTTAATTCGCAAACGCTACCAAAACCACCGGTAGCCGTTGAGAGATATCAGAAGGAGAAGAAGTAGGACGAGAAGTACGACGAGGAGGGTGATGGAAACGAACTTCTTGGTCAGCACACGATTTTGCAACAACCGTACACCCGGGTGTCCTTGACAGTTTGCTGACACTGGATAGGGATTGTAGTTAAGGGAAAAAAAGAAATCGTTTGCTTCCGGTCGCATTTCTTCGCCAGTTGTACTTAAGCTGACGGCTCCAAAGAAGGTTAGCGGGTGGTGGGGAGGGAGGCGGTGGATAAGGAAATGAAAAAGCATAAGAGCATTGTTTGCACGTGCGGTGAAAAGCCGCTAACCGTACGGTGTGTGTGTATAGACACGGACACTCTTAGGCCACATTTGCATAATAAGGTGGGTGAATGGTTGTTTGCTTTGGCATCGGGTAGCTTAGCGTTTTAGGTGGTGGCTAAGCGGATTAAGCAACGAAACAATTGAAGATGTTGCGCCGCGTGTTTTGCGAAAAAAAAACCCGGAAACGGTCCCGGAACGGTGGTTAAGCTGTGTCGGATGAGCACATTTACTGGAAGTACTGGAGTAAGCAACCAGGCTTAAGGAGATGCAATTGTTTTGCGCGTAACAATGTCCTCAATGACTCCTATCGCTCATTGCAATCACCTCTGTTTGGTTCATAAAGCAAGATGCTTACAGATGAACTGAGCGCTTTAAGGTGATTATTTTACCCCCAAAAGAAGGTGTTGTTGAGATTTGATGTTTCAATAGCTTCATCTCCCGGTCTGCATAATTGTTGGAAATGGAAACAAAGTGTTTAAAATTATGAAACTTCTTAATATCTTCCGCCAGAAACACTTCCCAATAATGTCTTTCAGGCAAACATTTTTGAGAAGAGAAATTCTTTTGTCATATGAATCCTGAGTTGATTCGCGATTCGTTAATCACCTTTTCTTCTTGGACTGCTCAGGGTTGAGTATGTCATGAAGACTCCAGGTCAGATCTCCAGTCCGTTTCCAAGAAACTCGGTCTAAGACTGCAGTCCTGCATCCACGGCTAAGTCCAATCTCCGATAGATTCGACTCCGCCTGATTCAGCCAACGAACTCGCTATGCTCCTCTACGTCTCGTCTGAAAGTCGAATCTGGTAATTGAATCTTTAAAAAACCATGAATCTTCATTCTTCATCAGACTGCTTCTTTCGGTTTAAAGATTCATGCAGATTCATGAATCTGATTCCCCGTAATCCAACCAGAGCCATTCAGATTCATGAATCTGAATCAACAAGATCCTGCTAGAGGCAGTCAGATTCATGAATCTGAATCCTCGTGATCCGACCAGAGCCGTTCAGATTCATTAATCTGAATCAGCATGATTCAACCAGAGCCATTCAGATTCATTAAACTGAATCAGCATGATTCAACCAGAGCCATTCAGATTCATTAATCTGAATCAGCATGATTCAACCAGAGCCATTCAGATTCATTAATCTGAATCAGCATGATTCAACCAGAGCCATTCAGATTAATGAATCTGAATCCACATGATCCTGCTAGAGCCATTCAGATTCATGAATCATAATCAGCATGATTCAACCAGAGCCATTCAGAATCATGAATCTGAATGACTCTGGTCGGATCACGAGGATGAATCTGAATCCGCTTCATCCAAACAGAGCCAGATTCATTAATCTGAATCAGCATGATTCAGCCAGAGCCATTCAGAATCATGAATCTGAATCCGCCTGATGTAACCAGAGCCATTCAGATTCATGAATTTGAATCCGCTTCATCCAACCAAAGCCATTCAGATTCATGAATCTGAATCAGAATCATTACTGCTATTTTGTTATTGAACATACTTGTATGTAAATAAACAACCGCTAATGACCGTTTCCCTTTCGAAAATCTAATAACCAACACAATAACGGATAAGTATCGATGCCATTTTCTAATCTGCTCCAAGCCTATTACATCCCATTACCGAATCATGTCCGATCGATCTGAGGCACTATTGTGTGTAGTTTCGGGCATTGTTTCCACAAATAATAACCTTCATTTTCCATCAAACCACCCCCGGTAAAGGTACGATCGCACACATTCGATTGCGTTAATACGCTCTAAATTCGTCTTGTGATGTGTTTCCTTTTTGTTTCCAGAAAATGTTAAGTAATCCCTGGTTTTTTTTACAAATAAAACACACACAGACCCACGCATATAGGGATGGCGAAAAAACAACGCCACACAAAAAAAAACGGCAAGCTTCAGCGTTCCGACTCGTTCCGATCGAACAATGGCATTAGCATCGTAATCATCCATGGGTCCGGGCGAATCCGAACAGTTTTGGTCCGCAATCACCATTGTCGTAATGTACGGCACCGAAAATTGAAGTTAAGTACCAGGTGAAAACAACGGCCCACATACGGGAGAATCATCTTGAAACTCATTTTCCACTGGAGGACGTTCGAACAAAAGGGCGAAGGCTCCGGTTGACCATATCCGGGCAAAGATCAGGGGCAGTTGTGCGGGATGTGTTCTATTATTAACAAGTCTTTGCCGGGCCGTAAGTGGGTTTTATGGGGATTTTTTTGTTGTTGTCTTGTTATTTTGTTTGGTTCGGGTATTAGATACAGCTCGGTACTAGCTTGCAAGGATCTTGAGGATACAATTTTTCATTACGGTTCGGTTACGGTGCGTAAACAGGATTAAGCGCATCCCGCAACGTTTCTCCAAATAATAATGGAATTCCGGCGCATTAAGGCGAAGCGTCAATTTCTCCCACGGGCGCTGGGATGCTTGCACAAGCACAACTGAGCTACTTTTCTTTTCTTTTATTCACATTGTATCAGTGAGTGTAAAATCGTTTACAAGGATGGGCGTCCGGTGAAGATCCACCAACAGGGGAAGGAGAAATTAAAATTTTTTTTCGGAATGAAAGTAACCGTCCAAGAAGGCCAGCAATTGAGCTGGTGATACCAGTGTGACATCACTCAATATTGCACCCGTATGTGTGGCATACCGTGACGAAGCGAAGATAAGATGGTAGTAAAACAACAAAAAAACATGAGTTAGTTACACACCCCGAAGGTAAACGCATCCCGGCAACATGATATAGAGAATGGTCCGTATCTTATCCCGTTTTCCCAGTTACATCTCGATCTGTGATCTTTCCCGTCTAAGGTTGCTACCGTACCCGAATTGCGATTGCAAGATTGCTCACTACCGGTCCCGGGGTTGAGCTTCTTGCAAAATGGCCAGGTACTTCCAGCCTACCGCTGCCTGGTTCGTACGCTAATGAACGCAATGCCACGGAACACTTGCGCAACTGAATAGCCGTACCGAATCTTGTTTTTTTTTCTTCTGCATTACCCGAACGGTACCTGGGAAATCTGCAGCCCAGCATTTGGCAGCCGTAGGAAAATGCAAAAATGGAACGTTTCAGTTGATCGGAACCGTGTCCGAATCAGGGTTGCCAGTTTGGCTGCCATCGTTCGGTGTTCGGCGGGTACCTCCACAAAATCGGATTACTTGTCATCCGAGGTGCAGCCGGTTCAACCGTGGCCGTACCGTGACCGATTGGGTCCTTCGTCTCGTCTTAAGCTCCCTGTGGCACCGTTCGTCAAATCTTCGACGTATTATGGTAATCAGCGATGAAGATGCTGCGATTCAGCAAATGGGCCACTTTTGGGCTGTAATCGGAGTACGGCGGAATAGCGCTGTTGCTCATGAAACGAAATGATCTTTCTGCCGGCTTGCTAGGCTCAGCAAGAAGTTTGTATTCGTTACATTATTATTGGGCGATTGACACTGATGACTCGAAAATATTCTGGTTTCCTACTACTATTTCTAATCTGAAGAAGCTGTAAAAAAATATTCTTTAAATTTTATACTCATTGGTGTAGGAGAAATATGTGTTTTTTGTCTCCTTCAGTACCTCCAAATAACAAAATGGCTTCCACAAAATACTTTGAAGATATTATGACGAGTATATTCGGCGAACCTTGGAAATTCTGGTCAATTCTGGACATCGGGTATTCGGGTGAACATCGCGATACTGGGATCGGGTGTTAAATCTGGACCGTAGACGTGGTAAGAACAAGTCTAATAAGCCAGAAATGACTGACCTGAGCTTAGAGCCAAGAAGGTGGAGGAGGAGTTTTAGAACTCATCCTGATCTCAGAACAAAGGAATGAGATCTCCTATAAAATTGGAAATTGAAGAATTGTGAGGTCGAAAAGACTTCGAAGTATCTTAACTCTGGATATAGTTAAATTAAAAAATTCCGTAAAAATCAAAACTGAAGGTAATACCATTTCATGGCCCTCATTCAGGAATTGAATCAATTTCTCAAACACACCGTTTCATAGTTTCGGGTACCTTGTCTCCGTTTTGTTACACCACACACACACACATCATTCCACGGCAACAGCTCCGATTACGGACAAATATTTTCATAACACAGTGCCTAACACCGTACACACGGAGGGCCACCGGGAGACCTGGAGGGAATGTTTAGGTATCGCGTCGTATTACACCCGCAACACGAGCCTAAATCGTAGCCAGGGCCACTCACATCCCCCAAAAAACCGGCAGTCGGAGGTAAGGGAAGGCATTCATTCATGGCTTGTTAAACAAGCATCATCCCACCGTCGGCGTGTGTTTGTGTGGCTGTTGTCATCCCGGTGTCTACGTCAGTTTTGATGCTGTTGTGTCGTTTTACGAAGGTTACACCCTTGAAGCCTCCTTGTCAAACGGAGGTACACGGGGTAAATGCCGCCGGGCAGATAACTCTACTCGGATTACGCACCGTTCCTGCTATCCTTGCGTCGTGTTGGTTTTTGTGGATGTATGAAACAGCTACCAGGCATTAGATTGGATCAATCAAGCGCTTGATACAATGCGCTTTTCGCATTTTTTAATTATACTTCCAAAAGTCGCGTTAAATGATTAGCGAGATGAAGTTGGAAGCAATTAGTAACGTACGCATATCTTCAAGGATTTCAAGAATCACTATGAAGATATAATATTGGGAAAAACATGTCTAACGACACCAACTCTTCAAACTGAACTCTTCTCCCGACTCGGGCACGGCTTTTGATTGACAACTTTCAATTTCCTAACGCTTCACAATCCGTAACCGTTCCCAGACGCCCGGTGTGCCCTTATGTTTTGCCCCCAAATTATCGCTTATGTTGCAACAATCATCACCTTTGAGAGGGGTTTTAGCAGTTGCAATGTGATTACTTAAAAATGGGAATGGAAGAATTAAAAAAAAAACCGATCCTTCCAACGACTTCCAGCGAGCCGAAGCGAAAAAAAGGGAAAAGAAAACAACGGGCAACGGGTAGAATACCGAATCAACGCAAAGAAAAATGTAACAATAAAAGAATCATTCGTGAGAGAATATCGGGCATCCGTACAGCAGTAGCACGGATGGTATTGTAAATAAAAAAACTAACGAACGCGGCAGGGGCGCAACGGCATTTTAATCAGCATCGAGCCGAGCTGGCACAACAGAACCAGCGTGCAGCCGTTAATTCGTCGAATTAAAAACGCGTCGTCTCGGTGTCGTTAATGTCGCGCACTCGGAGTACCGCACCGCCGAAGGATTACAAGAACCCGTGGTACGGCCAGAAGCATGGAGCGACTGTTGCGCCAACTTGCACCGCATTGTTTCGGGTGGCCTCAGGTTTTTTTTTGCAGCGGGGCCCACCAGCCGTGAGGAGGAGTCCATTGTTCGCTAGAACCAGTGTGGCCCTGTTTTGAGCTACTTTTTGAGCACCATGCACCGTGGCGTACTTCGGGCCCACAAGAGTGACAAACAGCACTTTGCTTCGAGTGTTCTTCCGCTGTAAATTAGTTCCCTCGTCCCCGGGACGGTAAGCCTTTTGAGGCGTTTTCGTTTACAACCAAAAAAAGGGTGTCTTGTTGCTTTGCTGGAGATGCTTTTCCGATTTTCCTTGAGCTCGCAACACATGTCTGAGAGTTCGAACTGAGAGCATGTGGTTCCACTCCAGAACGGTCGTCAAGGCGCAATCGGGCTATCCAGAGTTGGACCGCCGGTCAAACTTCCGGTTTTGCGAAGTAAGAAACTCAAGATGCAGCATGTGGTACGGCGCAAAACACCGAATATCTGCACGTGTCCAGTTCGCTGCCCAAAAATGCAATGGGCGATATAGCCCAAAAACCCAAGCATCCGAGCTTTAACATTTAATTATGCACACAGAAACAGTGATCCCGGCAAGCTGCGGGTGTTCAAGAGTCGGTACAGCGCTCAAGCTGTTTCGGTTACCTACCCGGTGCTAGTAACGCGCGGTGTCCTTTCAGAGGTTTCCAGTTTCTGTTCCGGACCACGTGAGGACCATCCGTGCTGTAAGCGTACTGCAATAGCATCCAATCCCGTCGGTATCATGCAATGCGAATGGTCATGTCTAAAATCCTGCAATTCTTTGGGCTTTTTTATGGTTACACAATAATAATGTCCAAGTGTTTCTCCACACATATGTAAGCATCCTCAATATTTCGCCATCTTTCTTGGTATCGTTTCTGGAAATGGTGCAGAGTTCTAGCTAGAACTTCTTCGTACTATAGCATCAAACCCAAACAAACAAACACAGCTATTCGGGTAGAATATATATATTTATATCCACCCTCCAGTTACACACCGACTAAACCAGCAACTCCTTGGAAGATGTGCTGTACAATCAACCGAATCTTCCCAGCGGATAGATATGGATGCGCACCACAACAAATGTACGGCGATTTCCACCACAAGCCATTTGCTGGGGATATGAAGCGAACCACGAGAAAAGCCTCGAATGGGTGGGAACTTTGGTGTCAACTTAGTGCACGGTTGCGTTCACCATAACCGGGCCTATTATACATCGCGCTGTACATTATTGGTGATAGGCAACCGCAAATTTAACTCTTTCTAGGTTAGCTCCACTGTATGTTTGGGCGATTTGGTGTGTATTCTTTTTGTTTTTTTTTTGTTTTTTCATTGGTTTACCCGGTGTCGGTTGATTTGTTTGTTGATAGTGGGCTATCAGTGTGGAGCAATTTGGAAAAATTACTACCCCGCAGAGTGTGGTGGCGGTTCCAGGTGTAATTTCGTGTTCGTAAGTACCATAATCGGGGAGGCCATGTTGGGAGGCGCGCCCGTTTGTTTATGATACGAAACCTCGCCCCAATGGTTTTGGGGTTTTGTGTGAACCTTCAATGATTCCCTCACTGTACACTTCTGCTCAAAAAAAAACACGATCCACCCCAAACAAGGTCGGTTTGTGCGTGTATATCATCAGCAAGGAGGCACCGTAACTCATCGCATAATTACAAAAATTGTACTCATATAACACACACACATACGGAACACACTTTGCGACCACTAAATTAACATCTGGTGGTTTGGGTAGATCTGGTGTGCTATTGTGTGTGAAAGACCACACATTGATTAATTTCTATATTGTTTTTTTTTCTCTGTTTGCGCGAATTGAAACGCAATCTCGACCCACAAATTTGTGTCGGATGCATTAGACGTGCGGGGTGAGGAGAGAAACGGCAACACACGACCCCAAAGTGTGGACCACAAAACTCACCGATAAGCTAATCACAATCGAGCACAAACCTTCCTCCCCCCCCTACCCCCGGAATCCTTGAAGTCGTTTCGACCGCGGCCTGAGGTTCACCGGATTTTTGTACGATATCTGCGTGGGGAGTTCTGGGACTGATTCGTTGAAGTTTGCTTCTTGGAGCACCCTGCAATGCTTGCTTCTCCAAAAACCCCAAAAACCTCGATACAAATATTCCTGGATCAAGCGGACTACTCCGGGGATGTTCTGTGTGCGTGTGTGTGTGTGTGTGGGTGTGGCTGGCCGCAAACCGTTATCCATGCATGCTGGTACTTGTGCGGGTGAGGTAGGATGTCCAACGATACTTGGACGCCCTTTTTGGGCCGTATGGTTCTAGACTACCGGACTACTACGTCCAACGTGTCCAAAGTGTGAGTAAGTTTGGGGAAGGGCGGAATGTACGTTATGCTTCCGGTTTGAGGTTAGAAAATCGCCTTACTTCATCATATAGTATATACGGTAGCTCGGTACGGCAAGAAGACGTCTCCCAGAGCTTTGTGTAGTTAGATGCAACTATTGCCATCTACCGAATCTTCCTCAACAAAGTAGTAGTATTAGTTTTAGCAGTATCATAATACTTCAAAACGATGCTCTTTTTATGCGAAGCTGTAAGATGTTGAGAATTCCGAATTCTAAGCACTTCAATAAACTGAGTTCATTAGTTGATCGTCATATTTTGGGCTATTAATGTCATCAGAAGTACTAGATATATGCAATGTACTGAGAACTTTATTGGTAATACCTTAGCTCACCTCCCTATGAAGAATTCCAATGTTTAATGGAGCGCCTGTGAACAATGTGTGGATATGTCAACGAATCAATACACGGGTAGCTGTCAAAGGTCAATGGAGCACTTACCCATTCGCCGACAGAGCGTTGTGCAGGCAAACACAATTCCCCATACTCGGGTCCCCAGAGTTGGAAAAGAAGTCATTGATTATTAACTGGGTTGGAGGGGGTGTTGTGGGAGAGACTTTTTGCACTGGATAAAATTGGCTGTACGTGTACGCGTGTGGGGGGCTTTGTTTTCGCTTTTTCCAATCCGTTCCCAATCCGGGCGGTGTAAACAGTATACCCAACAAAACGGCAAAACTTCCGCCTATCCAAACCTCACCTCACCAAGATTATGCAATGTGTGCGCGTATTTATATGCTGAAGAACGATGATGAAGTATAGAGAGTTCACGAATATCACTGTGTGTGTGTCGGAGGGGGGTGAAGGGGGTGTGTTTGACACAAGAGAGAAAATAAAGGGGACGAGAAGGGTGTACACCAAAAACCACTTCTCGCTGGCTCACCACTCGAATGGTTGGTGGGCGTTGAGAGGGGCTTTTCGTGGAGGTTAAAACTAAGGGTCTTGTACCATTGGGATGCAGAATGGGGGGAGATGGAGAATATGTTGGAGGTCTCACCCACCCTCACACACACACATCCACACACACACACACACACAAACAAAAGGACGGGAAAGCCCTAGCAGCCAGCGCAGCCAACATTTTACGGGCAGAAAGTGTGCCCACAAATGGCACACGCAAAATGGCCGCCATCGTTTGGTGACAAGCGTGCGGATTTGTGGGTTTTATACGAACCCCCAATCCCCGTCCCCCTTTCCTTCAACTTACTCGCTTCCTTTCCCTTCTCCTCCTCCCCCTCCGTCATCATGATGTCTGCTGTGCCCGGGTATTCGGGTGCTTTTGCTGCACGAAAGGGTGGCTCCCAATCGCGTTTCGGTTCACCCCCCCCCCCTCCCCTCCCCCACTCCTTCTCCTCTTCTCCTGGTTTGTGCTTTGTCTCGCAAAACTTTACCGAAGCGATGCTGCACATGCTCAACACGGTTCGTAGTGGAGAGATGTTAGTTCTCGCTGTGGAGCCTACTTGCTGTGTATCGAGCTGCTCCATTCTACGTCCCCAATTTCTGTACGCTCTCTCCCTCTCTTTCACACCCAATTTCTCTTCTCGCTTCTTTAAACGTATCACGTATCCGTAGATGGAGATGTAGCATCTCCGGCGAAAGTGGTTTTGTGTGGAGCACTTTTCATGCGAAAAAGGATCTAGAAACCTTATTGCTCTCTCAGTTTTTGCTAGCTATCTATCTCGCCTTACAGCATACAAACACACTGTACAAAAGGACACTCGTACTACTGCAAAACGGTACAGCAGGTTACAGGCCACACACTTCGGGTTGAATCTGTTGGCTAGTTTGAGCGGTTTAGAAGGGAGAAGGGGACGGGGGGTGGGGGTGGTGGGTGGTAGAAGAAAAGGAGGAAGGTTGTTTTTTGTCTCACTGCATGTGTGTGTTTGTGTTTGTCCTGAACCCTTTCTAAGCTTCTTTCTACCGCACCGCACCGCACACCCGGATGCGGATGTTGGCTGTTTTGTGGGTTGGTCGGTCGGTGGCCAGTATATTGCCGTTGTGTGTTGGTTACTGTGTGTGGCCTTGCTGGTTTGAAGCGGCTCAAGCGACTTGTGTGCATCCTTCTGGTCATCGTCGAACAGAATATACCCCCGTTTTTTGCTAGGATTCGACCAACCATTGAAAGTACCCATTCGAGCTATTAATGAGCGACTGGGAAAATATCCCTTCCCCCACCCCCCAATTCGACTTTTCCTTTTTCCCATGACTTTTCCTTTTTTTACTTCGAAAATGATGCTATACACTGTTTTTGAAGTATTCTTCCCAAGAAGAGCTTCGCATCGTTATCCGATAGAGGGCGTTGTTTTTTTGTTGTTGTTGGGTAGTTTAAGTATTTTATGTTTTTTCTTTTCTAGTGGGAAAATAGCGAATGATGGGTTCAAGATTCCTGCGCAAAAGGTAACAGCAACACACACACACACACGCTTTCCTTTCCATTGCTAAGAAACAAAGGAATGCTGGTAGACGCCACATTTGCGAGGTTTTTCCTTTACGTGAGAAAATGTTCCGGTTTGTTAGGATGAATCTTTCATGGCTTCCTTCAAACCTTTTGTTTTTCTTTTTGTTTTCTGTTTGGTGGTATATGTGAGTGTGCGTATTGTGCATATATCCTTTTCGTCCTTGTCATGCCGAAAACAAGTGTAACGCATCCGCTTCGGCAAGCGTATTTCGGAAGGTTTCGTCCTTTTCAGCTTTTCAGGCAGGACCAACCACACAACAAACCGTTCCCTTTGGTTCCCCCCCCCCCAACCGAAGGTTGGTTTTCGAGGCAAAGGACCCCTCGAGTAGAGCAGAGCGAGAAAAACAGATAGGGTCGCGTTACGCATACACACACATATATATGTACACAAATCTCTACTTCCAACTCCTCCCCCCGCTCCCCCCTCCTCTCCTTCCCTCCTTTTAGGGGGTTGTAAGTGGTACATAATTGCGCCACGAACAAACAACGGCAGCAGAAAGCAGTAAAGAAGGACTCCTTCAGCCCTCCCTCCCCCCTCCTTCTTCTACAAGGACCCTATCCCCTCCTTCCGTAGGGGAACTCCATACGCCCCTCCTCACAAACTACTCCACATGGTAGGAAGCCACAGCCTACCACAATCGGCCGCACACAAGTGGTTGGTTCGTCGGTTGATTCATTGGGTTGGTTTCGGTTGCAAATAGTAGACCAATGCCACACGACTACCACACATACTACCACACACACACACGCAGAGCGTTCGCACACGCACACGGAGGGGCGGCATGTACGAGGACGAATGAAGACGTGGTGAATTGACGGTTTTGATCTTTTCTCGTTATGGGTGAAAAAAGGGTGGAGAGGGGGGGGGGAAGGGCGGGTAGAGTCGTGTTTGTTTTTTCATCCCCTCTCCCCCCCCTCCCCCAACCAAAGGGCACAGTAGCAACAAAATGGAACTAACAAAACCATTCGAATGTGTCAAACATGTGCTCGACTTAATGCTTCGCTGTGTTTGAAATTGATTTATTCTTTGCGAGATTTTACCAATTGATGTCCTTTGCGATTTTTTTCTCATCCTCTTGATGTATCGTTTTAAATCTGTAAAACGCACACGTTTAAACTCTGTACGAGCAAAATTTGTGATATTAAAACCTCATCCATTCGTGTGAGGCATGAGTGCGCCGGAAAGGAATTAATCGAAGGAAAGCTAGCAGAAGACGAACCCTCTCTAAACGCTAAACTTCTTTCCTTTTTGTAACTTCTTCCATACACATTTAACACCTCCGCCTCGAACAGGGATTCTACTCCGACGTATCCCTGAAGTAGTTATAAGTAATTATACAAAACTCCATTTCATCAGCCGCTCACCTAACCTCACTTTTCGCTAAGTTCGCATCCCCTCGAATGTGGGGACCTCATTAACGAAAAAGCTTCCGAAATTATGCAAATTGGAACTCGATCTCAGTTCGAGAAGGTGAGGGAGTTTTATTGGATGAAGAAGAGTAATGTACCCCTTTTTTTGGAAAACGTTCAACCCTTTAAATGAATCCTTTTGTGTACTATTCTGGTGACAGATGGGGCAAAAGGGGGGGAGGGTTAGCATTTTTTTTTTGTGTTCACTTTTACACTACAATGAATATTCAGTAAAACGCGTTTTTTCCTTTTCTAAATTTTTGCTCCGCTTACTGTTGTTGCTTCTAATCCTTCCAAGGTGATTATTATGTGTGGCGCATCCACTCGTACACGGTCGGTCGGTGGAGTCAAGAGCAAAAAAAAAAGGCAAAAAGCATCAACAACTATCTCGCTCACACACACACACCGAGCAGAATAAAAAAAAAATGATACCCAAAACACACGACGCGTAAAGGGATGAAACGTACGCAGTGCACGATCTCTCGCCGAAACTCGTGTCCCGACGCATATCAACCCCCATTTGCGCCCAGCAACCCCCCTCCCCAAACGTCGGTAGTATCCGTGTGGGAAAAAGGGTCTGACGGGTGACGGGTGGGGGGGGGATCGGAAAACCGGTACGATTGTGGTACGCCGGCTTTCGGCGGCTAAAAAACAGGCCAAAAAACGGCACCACAATGCCGCCAAACCGCCATATTGCCCTGAAACTTACCGCGGGCGGCAAACGGGCGAGGGGGGGTTTAGGGGAAGATCACAGCCCTGTTCCGGTATCCTACCCGGTCCATTTGTACATGCTCTCGTGTAGGAAACGTCCGCCCATCCATTCACTTTCCTTTTTTTTCTTCCTCCCCCCCCCCCTCCCCCTTTATGGGTTGGTTTACGGTGGAAGAAAGCAACAACAAAAAAAAACCACCCTCAGCAGCCTCAACATCAAAAGCGCGCCCGGAGAATAATCTCTTTAATCCATCTCCTGCGGAACGTTTCGAACGCTGTAGTGCCATTCGGGCCCGTAAGCGTGTATGTGTGTGTGGGTGAAAGAGAGATAAATAGAGTGTTAGAGAAAGTATGACAGCTAGCATGTGTGAAAGGGTAGTAGCGAAACTGTTTGCGAAAGTGAAACCAACTGACATTTTTTAAGGAAAGGCATGGTAAAACATTTGACAGTAAACTTAAATGCTTTAAAAACATTTCTTTTAATAATGTTTAAAAAAATTCTTAACCACTGTAAAGAGTTTTAATTTAACATAATTTTTTAAATAATTTTTTTCCCTAACACAAACACTGCGGCTCCTTTAATTTGCATTCCATTCGAGCAGCTGAAGCGTAACGCACGCAAAGGGGCGTGGTTATCGAAATTCGAGCTCGTCGCCGTCGTGGTTGCGAAGCCGGGAACGGACGCGAACATCGCGCGCTGCTGCCTTTGCGCTGCATCCACCGTTTAGCTCCGCCCCCTTTTTACACCCGAACGCAATACGCTTCATGTACGTGCAACCAGGGCGCGTTAGAAAAGGATGGCGTGCATCCACACGCAGCTGAAACCGAACCGTTTCGAGCAGTTGTCCGTTTCGGAATTCTCCATTTTCGATTCCTTCATCTGGGCGTACGTTACGTACGGGGTGTCATTCCATTCCGGCCAGCCAACGGAGAACGTACCCTACGATTCGGTTTTGCGCTTTTTGTTGTTGTGTGCGAACAGCGCCTTGTGATACGAGTTTTGTGTCTCGAACACGTCGCTACTTTGCCAAACGTTACGTTTGGCTGATCGTTATACTTACCGACGCGAAAATCGACAACTACCGCAAGCGTTACCAGGTGTTGTAGTGCAGTGGTGTGTTACGGGATTAGTGCGTGTGGTTGCGTTATTTTTTGTTCCTGTGGGTTCTTCAGTCGTGCGTTATCGCGAACAGTGCGCGACCGAAAAAAGTGACAGTTTATTTTGTTATGGTTTTTCATCTTTTGTTGTGGCGTGGCGTGAATTGATCTGCATCTAGTTAGTATCGATGTGTTAGCAAGGATAAAAGCGGAACGCTCTGTACACGAGAGGCGACCGATCTTTAAACCCACCGTTCAAATTTAATCGCTAGTGCCGTTTTTTTTTTGGTGTTCGTATGTTCGTGCTTCCAATCTAGCGGATTGGCACACAAAACAACAAAAAAAGAAGGAAGCTTCCATAACCGTGTTGGAGCAACGATTTACCACAAGCAACAATTCCGCTTTCTACAATCAAACCAAAAAACGGCCAGAGGACCAGAGCAGTTTGACAGCGCGATATTACTAACACGACAAGTGTACGATCGTTTTATGCATTATTTTTTTGTTTTGGTGTTGTGCGTGTGTTTGTCTGTGTGCGTCCCAACACTGATAACCGGGGACGTAAAAGACCGGCAATAGCTCAATCAAATATCGTCAACCACTCAATAGCGTGAGGAGAGTTTAAAGAGGAACGTTTTGACCGGATTGACTTCTAAGCCAAAGTCTACTTTTCCTTCCGTGCTGCACCATGATGAACGATCCGGCCGCCCTCGGGATGATCCCGTTCGATACGATCGGGCTGTACGAGCAGCCGAAGCCGCGGTTTATCTTTAAGATGCCGCGCGTCGTACCGGACCAAAAGTCCAAGTTTGAAAGTGACGACCTGTTCAAGAAGCTAAGCCGCGACAGCGAGGTAAGTGTGGGCGGTGTGTATGCTTGAAGTAGATTAAATGGAAAAATAGTTTAAAATAACTAAAAGCGTTGGATTACCTTTTTCGGGTTGTAGAAGGAGGTAAAGGTGAACTTAAAAATGTCTTCAACAAGAATAAAACAAAACCTCAATATAAAAGTTATGGTCTGTTTACAAAGTCATTGGATAGATTTAATCAAAATCTCAATTCTTTGAAATGAAGCTACAAAAGCAGCAATTCTCAATAGAGTAGAATAGGGAAGTAACTCTTTAAAAATTATTATAATATATAAGTAACTCTTTAAAAATTTTATTCAAATCAAAGTACACGAAAAAATTTTGTTAAAACAGTTTAAATTCTCTTAGTAAAGTTTGTTCAAAATTTCATGTTTAATAATTGGAAGAAATTGGGGCGATTCGGGCAAATCCCATCCAGACTGTCTTCCCGTAGCATGGACTGACTATCCTACGCTACGTGGTAAAATAAGTCTTAACACGGCCAGGCCATTCTAACCGAGCAAAAAAAATGGAAAAAACATGAAACTATATTGACTTTGCTGTAAAGTGTATTTGTTTCATTGAAATTTAAAACAGAAGTAAATTATAGAGAAATATGAAGCTAAATATTTGACAGATATTGATAAGAAAATATTGACAATAGGGCTAAACGCCGTAATAATTAATCATAAATAAATAAATAAATAAATGAATAAAAAAATAAATAAACAAACAAACAAACAAACTAACTAACAAACAAACAAACAAGCAAACAAAGAAATAAATAAATAAAAAAAAAAGAAACAAATAAATAAATAAAAAAGTAGATAAATAAATAGATAAATTAATAAACAAATAGATTAATAAAGAAATAAATAAAAACATAACTAAAATAAATAAATAAAAAATAAAAAATAAATAAAAATTTCAAATATTTTAACTTGGAAAAATTTCAAAATCTATTTGAATAAAATTCAGATACAAATTTACACCTTAAACTGCAAGTAAGCTGAAGAGTACAGCCCATTGAATACGATTTTTCATTTATTTATACTATCCATCTTTGGCCCAGCAAACAAATTCCCATCGGATCGTCACAAATTTAATCGCTTTCTTGGCGCCTTGGCCCGTTTTGTCTCCTAAAGCACCGCAAACAATGCGCCCAGTCCGGGCGCCATTCAGATTTTTTTTAATGCATCTCCTTTAACTTACATGCACATGCACTTGTGTGTTTACATCAATCCACCACCGCCAGTACAGCCAGGATGCACTTTTATTGGAGGGTGGGAGGTTTGTGGAATGGAAGGAAAATAAAAGAAAAAACCCCATAGTGACAAAAGCGTTCGTTGCTTCTTTTTTGTTGGTGCGATTCGTTACGTGTAAACAGTCATTAAAAATTGGTTGTAATACTATTGCCGCCAGCCCAAAAAAAAACACTAGCCACTGAATGATATGTTCGGGTTTTTATTAACCGTTTTTTTTCGGGTGTCTTCTTTTTATCGCTAGTTGTTGTTTGTTTAAATTAAAACTACCACCGTTGGCAGGATGGGGAAGTTTTGGTTTTTTTGGAATTTTTCGAACGGGTAGCCCTTTGATGTGTGCACGATAAATAGAAAATAAAGAAGAAAGAAATGAACCGACACGTTGAAGTTTGGTTTGATGAAATAAAATAAATATTTTAAAGCTTAAACATCAAAATGAAATTTATATTAAAAAAAAAACAAAGCGAAATTAGATAAAAAACACACAAAATTCAAGCAAAAAGGTTAAACAACTTCAATGCGAGCGGAAAAGCTAGGAATGAACTCTCTGCCGCCTTGTAAATAGCGCATGCTTGGGGTTCATCCCGGCGTGTGACGTAATTTAGCAAATGGCTTCCGTTCATGTCCCGGATGCTGCCCATTTCGCACGTTGATGCGCAGTTAAAGCGAT
The DNA here is from genome assembly GCF_943734845.2 of Anopheles funestus. Taxonomy (NCBI): domain Eukaryota; kingdom Metazoa; phylum Arthropoda; class Insecta; order Diptera; family Culicidae; genus Anopheles; species Anopheles funestus. The sequence continues at coordinate 4,771,453 of NC_064597.1, read as the reverse complement.
AGCACGGGATGGTGAGAAATAAAAAACGCGTTATCGACTCTTCGCTCTATACATGTAATTTCACTCCAGAAGGAAGTGTGTAACGCTAACGATTAGTAACCGTCGGGGAAGCTTGTTTTTTGGGATGAATCTTCCATTCTGGTGGGGGAAAAAATTACAAAATTAAAGAAGAAATATTTCACTACTTTAATATAAAGGAATTAATTATATGAATTATTTCACTTTAAACCAGGTTCGATATACGGGCTTTCGCGACCGTCCAATCGAGGAACGGCGGGGCCGTTTCCGGGCGGGATGCTGCGAAGGCCACACGGAAGTGTCATTCGCTGCCACCGGCATTAACCTGCAGCTCGTCTTCAACCCGAACCATGGCCTCTACCACCACCCGCACCATCACCACCATCACCATCCCGCTCATCTCGGGCTGGAAAAGGAGTGTGACTTCGATAAGGAGCACGGCAAGGTATGTAAAACACAAAACAAACACGCTTAATCATTCGATCAATAAATGTAAACCAAAACAACAAATAACGAAAAACAAACGTCAAAAACTATGACAGCTAACCGTGGTGAAAGTGCAACCGTAAATTAGAAATCAATCAGCACACCAGTGCCTGTGCACCGGGATCGTCTGCACAAGGCAGAACAAAAACGCACAAAACGGCAAATTGGAGAAAACAATTTAAAGGAAGCACCAAAACAAAAGTGGCACAAAACGAAAATGCATCGAAACCTTTTTTTCTTTTCTTTCATCTCTCTTTTGTCCTGTTTTTTTGGTTGGCTGGGTGAGAGTTCTTGTTTGGTTTCGCAAGCGTAAATGGTGTGTGGTACCTGCCACTCGACGGCCGGCACCAGTGAAGGCCTGTGTGGGCATCCCCGGGAAGAACCGGGATCGATTAGGTTGAAATAATTGAAAAGTAAATTTTCAATAAGCAGCAGAGCGAATGCAATTCGTGCCATCCGCATCCGAGTCGGAGTAGAATGAGCAATGTGCGTCTGTGAGTGGGTTTTTTTTTGTTGTTTGCTCTTTTTGGTCCTCATTCCCGACAGCCGGTTGCTATTAGGCGGCGGGTTTTTTGTTGGAAAACGGTCAAATTTGACAACATAAACCAGCGGAACGAAGCGAAGGGTAATTGAACACTATTCGCAAATCCAGCTCGGGATGTTCGTCAACCTTTTTTTTGGTGCTTGTTCCAGTCTCTTTCCTATTTCCTCGTTTTGCTGGACGGTAGGGATTATTTTGGGCGATTTTCTGCGGCACAGTTGCATCATGAACGATACTAATAAGCGGATTTGTCTAACTGTATCTTTGCTCCTGGTACCTTCCGGATGCCTTTTCGGTTGCATTACATGATGCTGTTGTACTTGCCATTTAACAACAACGAAAAGGGCATCTTTTTTGAAGATGATATCCTAAAGTTGGAATCTTTTCAAGAAGAAGTTGTAGAATCTTTCCAATGTTCTTGAAGTTTTCCAACAAGAATTCGATTCTTTCTCCAGTCACACACTTGTGAAGCTTTCCAACATGCTGAATCTGCTCATTAAGAAAGCATTTTACAGCATCAACTTCATTTTGAAGGAGTTCTAGAAAGTTAGACAAACTCCACAACTACCTCCACATACTCCACATCAATTTGAAAAGAGTTGTAAGAAATATCTTCAACTTTGCAATACTGAAGTTTGAAAAGGCTCGAATGGCGTTATAGATCTCGCAACGGCAAGACAACGAGTGGTCCTTCCTTTTTTCGGAGCCCTGGTGTGGCCTTTCGCCGGAAATGAGAATGGTGGTTGCATCGTACTACTGCCCACACCAGCCCCCGGGGGTGGTTACCGTGGCGATATCCAGGTTTTTTGGGGGTACGACACGCGACGACACGACCACACCGACACGGTACACACCCGGGATAATGGCCGTGAGATGATGCTGCAAGCCGTTTTGGCGAATATACATATTCGCGACAAACAAACACACACACACACGCAATTTGCTGGTCCTGCGCAGACCGGCTTCTTGTTTCGGAGCAGCTGCGAGCGGTGAGGCGAATTTCGGAGATGAAGATTGCGGGTGGGATGAGGGTTTTGGAGTTTGGCGAGATTGGTAAAGATTGATGGTTGCCTTGGATGGTGGCGTCTCACCGACAAGGACACTCCCCTTCGGAGGAATGGACTCCCGCAATGTGTGAACTAAACCTACATATAGCTGTACATTTTAGATTTGTTGGAACTTTTTGTTTTGCGTTTCTTCAGAATTCTTGTATCCAATTTCTAAATTCTTATGTCTATTTCTCCAAATGTCCAAAGTCAGAATGTACTTAGTTTTGTTAACTCTTAATGGAAAGTCTTATAACTCCCAAGGGTACTTTGTGTTTCGTGCTCTAATTGGTTACTAGTTCTCTGAATTCTTCAATACTAATCCAAGTATTTTTCGCTGGATTACATCGAGTTAATTTGGGCTCTCAAAATACCATATTTATGCACAATTCTTACATAACACTTTGTTCTTCTACTGAAATTAAATCTGGAGAAGGATTTCGACATTATGAACTTCAAGGATTTTTCTGTTTTTGTTAAATTATTTTTCTGGGGATTGCATCCAGCTTTTGGAATCTTCAAGAATATATTGCGATTGCAATAGATTTGAGTAATGTAAAATTGGTTCATTGGTGGTGATTACATCTCAATTGAAGAGAGTTAAAGAGAGCCTTAAAAATGTGGAAAGTTTTATCCAAAGATGTTGTCTATATCTTAAAATTCTTGAGGTTTTATATAAAATTCTTGAGTTTGTAGCTTCATGCGAAATCATTTTCATCATTTCATCAATCATCATATCCTTAAACAACAAGCAACTTTGGAAAAGAGGATTTCAACCTCTTCTACAGTGTCTATTCCTCTTATACAATGTCTATTCCACTCTGGATATGGTACAACTATTCTGACGATTTTCTCGCGTACACACGTGACGCATAGCTGTCGCAAAAGCATTCGGCTAAAGAAAAGCGGAAAAAACACACATTTTAAGCACATTGTTACGATACATTCATCACGCCAATATCGGCAAGTAACTCCAGACATTTTATTGGTAACGCTGGATCACCGGAACGCCGCCACACCGTTTTGGTTTGGCAGTTGGTGAAATGCAGCACACGGGACACGGCTGAGTGCCGACGGGATCTTCCCCCCGGTCCAGCCCAAAACTACCCCAGGTGAGGTATGCAATTACTTGCCTGGGGTTTTTTTTCCTCCTCCTCCTCCTTCTCCACCTTCTTCCAATTGTCCAATTGACAGTCGATGCATTTTCACGCGCTGACGCCTCCACGTACGGCTTCCTGTCCATCGGGTGCTGATTGTGGCACCATTGTACCGGGACACTGGATAGCCGGAACCGGAAACGGTTCAGGTGCTTGACATGGGCCTACCCAACAGGGTGTAACGGGCGTACGTTCCAAAACGCGATGAATGACAGTAGAATTGGCGAAATATAACAAACACGCCAGCACGGCCGTCGGGGTGTCAATAAGAGTAGCTAGTAAATACCTGTTTGTAACGTACCCGTAACTCCCTCGCCTGTCACTCTTTCTAGCTCTCTCTCTGCAGTAGCAGAAGCATGTATACAGCAAAAGAGGTGTAGGAGTGTTATTTAGCCCACGCACACGTACCCCTTCCGAATGGGATGGGAGAGGCAGAGGCAGGTTTAACCAACCTGTCAAACCGCTTTGGCTTGGGTTTTTCGGTCCTATCTTTTTGTCGTAAGGACACAAAGCCACCGACGGTTAAAAACGGTTAGCCCTATTAGGACCAGGTATCAAAGTAGTGCACATTAGGCCGAGAATAATTGAACTTCTTTTTGTGTTTATTTGAGTGACAGTGGCCACACCATCTGGATGCCGGAACTGGTCGAATTGATATTGGTAAACATTTTTCGCACTTCCGTCTGCAACACGGATGTGCGTGCCTCCCCACATATCTACCAGCTGGTACTACTGCCAAGCGAATTGTGCCACTTGTGCACCTTCCGGGCACAGTACCTGCCCGAAAATCGAGGCACCGATGATCGTAATTGTGCGCACACACCGAACCTGATCGGGGCTTTGTCTTACATACAGAACCGGCTGTGTTGATCGTGGCGGGGATACGCCCGAACGCGCCAATCACACAGCTGACGTTGTTTGGCGATTGTTCTGTATGTCACTACGGCTGTTTGCCGTTGTTTTCGCAAAAAGCGAACCCTCCCTACCATCCGGGGTTGTGCTTTTAATGATCGTCTACAAGTGTGCGCTCGCGTGCCACTAATTGGTCCTCGCTCGTAAGCCCCGCTTGTTGTCTTTAAGATGCATGCAGGAACCACCCGGTGTACCCGGGCGTCTGCCACTGGCAGGGTTCAAACCCGATACACGAATGAAGCGGTTTTACAAAAGCGGACGCCCGTAACCTCTCTTACACCATGTTCGACCCATTTTTCCGCTCCTACGCTTTCGGATGCGGCTAATTATTATGTTTTACGAAGCTTAGCTCCGTTTTGCTGTTACAACTTCTCGAAAGCGGTCGTCAGCTTAATCCTCGTCACTTAAGGTTAAGTGTGGCACGGGTCGAAGATCGGAAGGCCTACAGTGCCCTGTATCCGATTACCTTTTTTTTTGGGGGCGGGAAAACGGGATCGCAGTGCAGCAGCTGAACCTCGGTGGTATCCGACTTTTCTACTCGGTACGTAATTTTTGCATTGAATGTACGTATGCAATTTCAATCACTAGCCGATTTGCAACTGTCATCACACGACAAACCGATCGGATGACGGAGGGCCACAACCAGCGAGACACTCGCGGGCGCTCACTCAACGCACTCAAGTGTCTGGGCCACCGGCGTTGCAACGCACAATGGTCCAGATCAAGCTGATGGATAGTCAGCACAAGAATGTCTCGTTAATGTTATATAAATACAGTAGAACTTCGATTATCCGGGGTGCCGGTTAATCGATTTCCACGGATAATAGTCCCTTAAATATTTAAGGTCATTTATAATATCTAGACAAAAGCGTATATAGCATCTATATACTATACTATGGTAGTCCTTTCGATGCTAAAAATGATTTTTTATTAAGCAAATTATTATCAAATAACAGTTAAAATTTAAAACGCCATTGCAAATATATCGTTTGGTGACGATTTTAATAATTTTAACAAACCTGACATCAGAAGAAATGTTCACCCAGGTAGAACAGCTGTCAATTTACGGCGCACGGTTAATCCGCCCCCGGATAATCGACGTTCTGCTATATTGCAAATAAGGCAAAACAATTTTTTTTAATCGAAATACAGTGGAACCCCGATTATCTGAGTGACATTTAAGCGGGTATCGGATTATCCGTGCAGCTCAGAAATGACAGTTCTAAAGGCGTTTTGACAAATAAAAAAGATCGCAATTGTGAAACATAAAAATTGCTCAAATTTGTAGATGCCCGACCAACAACCATAAAGAAAAACAGAATCCGTGAGCTTGAAGAAACACGAATTACACTTTATGCACTGTTAATTGTCAATAAAAATGACATTCGTCCGTTATCCGTGTTATCCATTTATCCGGCTGGAGTTAAGTTGCAATCTGCAACGGGTAATAGGCGTTCCATTATATATGAAATTCTCACCCAAAAAATGTCCACCTCCGGTACCATCGTGTGACGCATGGGATCGATCGTCCGTGTAGCGATCGTTCGCTCCCGTGTCGCTTGTCGCTCGGTGCTTAACGAGCGTAAAACAAGCGCTATAAATTATCACTCCCTCAGCTCCGGCGTGTTTGTGTACCGCCGTGCGTTGTTCGTTTACCTACCGCCAAGTCGATATTTGAGACCCTTGAGCATTTGCTACACCCGCGCACAGGGTATGTCACGAGAAAATATGGGGAGTATAAAAAAAAACAAAGAAGAAAGCAAAACAAAACATTGACACAAATAAGCCCACCGAGGGTGCAAGGGGTGCAGCGCGTGTTCTGTTCGAGTCCATTTAAAACGGCCTTCTAAACATCATTGCCATCCCTAAATGCTGTTTGTTTTTGCAGGACTCGTAAATCGACGCACTTAGTACGATATTAAGGTCGGTGAAGTGTGTGGGAGAGAGAGAGAGAGGGGTGAGGAAAGGTTTAAAGAAGGGGAGGGAGAGGGAAGGGGAACACTACTTGCGTGGTGGTCCGGGTTGTGGAACGTCAATAAAAATGACATGATGTCACGACACCCCGCGGTAACCATGCAAGCGGGACAGAAAACGGGAAAGGAGTTTTGCGCCGGAAGGTAGGCAATGCGCTTAACAATTCTGGTTCATTTAGCACCATGCCGTGATTGATCGGTTCATCTCGTAGTGGGACCTACTGCAACAAAAATCCTTTGCCGTCATATTCTAATATATTTTTTCTTTCTTCTCTCCAATTTTTCCGCCCTCTCGATAGGTTCACATCAAATCCCACTTCATCATGAACGGTGTGTGCGTGCGCTTCCGGGGTTGGCTCGATATGGAGCGTTTGGACGGTATCGGTTGTCTGGAGCTGGACGAGAAGCGTGCCGCCCAGGAGGATGCGATCCTGCGGGAACAGCTCGAGCGGTACAACCAGCGTTTGCGCGACTTCGAGGACAAGCAGCGCACCTACCAGCGCACCACGCAGGACGAGTTCGAGCAGATGCGCCGGAACGGTTCCGGCATTGGGGTGGGCGTGACGGCCGGTGCGTCCGGCATGTGGAGACGATAAGCCGAGGACAGGCCGTGGGCGCTGTGGACAGAACGTGCCAAATCAAAAAAAAAACCAACAAGAATGTAACGGAGATCTACCTAAGGAACGCTTTACAACATCAGCGCCGGCACCCCGCCCCGCTCACAGAGCGCATCGGTGTGCTGTGGTTCGACGCGCCCGAGGCGCATTACTCGTTCCGGGCATCACAACACCAGTAACGGTGCCTAGCGTTGCTAGCGGGTAGTTCGACATCGACAACCGTCAACCTTGGGTCTTGGAGACCCATTTGGTCCAGATCTGTCAAACTAGGGACTTGCGGTGAGTGTGTGTGTGTGCTCTGCTCTGCCGTGCTTTCGGTACACATTTCCAGTGAAGATACCGTCAAGTTCTACCCCACCCCCACCCCCCTCCCCATCTTTAACACATACATCCACACGCACAAAACCCAATTACACTTATAGGTTAAGAATCCTCCTGTTACAACCCAAAATAAGCTAGCGAACCACGAGATTAGGCTCTTCATCTCTTTCTCCCTGCCAGGAAGAGTATAAGCTCGAGCCAAAATGGAAATAGATATATGGGACACACCCCGAATATTCGCTAGCTTTGTTTGTATATTGTATATTTGTAAATCATCTGTGTTATGGATTATTAATTATTTGTACACCCTGTTTCCACCCTGACCACCCTGTCCTTATTATATCCTCCTTTTTCCATTTCCTGGTGTATTCTCACAAAAACCGAGGTTTGTCTCGGATTTTTTTTAACTTCCAATGAAGCATCTCCTACCGCTACACTGTGTCGTGTAGCAGACTGGAGACACGCATGCAACATTTGTGAGAAACCGGCATAGTGTGTGTGTGATGGATTTTTCTTCAGTAAAAATTGTGCAGCTTGAAGTATCCCAGAAAAAAAAGACCAAAAAAAAAAGGAAAAACTTCATGAATTATGTTAAGGAATGAGGAGGGGGCAGCGTGCAGAGGATGGGGGATGGGGGAAGGGAAAGGAAGAAATGTGGGGCCGAGATTGATTCGTGGCAAAAGGGGTTTAGAGCTTAGCTGTAAGACTAGAGAGAAGTAATTATACGGAAAAAAGCGGAGCGCCAGAACAATTGTACATTAAGTTTTTAAGTAAAAGTAACATTTTAATGTGAATAGCTCAAAACAGAGGGAAAGAGAGCGAAAGAGAGAGAGAGAAAATCTAACAGTAACAAAGGGACATGAAGAGAGGTTACAACAACAAGAAAAAAGTTGTTTGCACACAAAGATACCAAACACACAAATGGGTACGGCGTAATGCGGGGGAGGGGGGCAGGAAGGGTAAGACGAAATACTCTGCAAAACGTGAAACGCAAGAAAGTGACAGCTTTCCAGCCAATGTAAACGTAAATTTCGTTTTCTTCCATTGTGTCCGTACCAAATGCCAAAACAAAACTCTTAACGGTATAGCAAAACAAAAACAAAACAAAAATAAAACAAAAAGTAGACGTTTCCACACGTATAACACGGATGGGTTTTGCGGTAGTATGAGGCAGGGAGGGGAAAAAGAAAACATGTGTATATATTAATGATTTAAGCGAAATGGTAAATTCAATTGACGTAAAACGAACAAAACATAGAGAAGGTAAATGTAGAGCTGAACGTTTTTAGATGCGATACTAGTTCCGGGCAAAAAAGGGACACGAACAAGATAGAAAGAAGCAAAAAAAAACAAACAAAATTGAAGAAAAACAAACAAAAAAAACAACAAACAGAAATGAAACGTTGCACAACACAACAGCAAAGAACAAAACACTCTCTTAGAAAGAACAGATCGATATTATAAAAAAAAACTTCGTTTAAAACAAAACAAGGAAAACAAAGAAATGAAAAAATGTCTTAGAAAAGCGACTATTTATGAAAACAAAGCATAAATAGATAGGGACCGAGAGAGAAAAAAAAAGAGAATGTGGATGAACTGAAACCAAAAAGAAAACAGAAACAGCAAAAAACCGAATCTGAAACAACCCGAAAAGAAAAACAAGATAAAATACATTTTAAGAAACGCATTAAACAAAAACAAAACCATAGAACAATTATTCGTTTTTTTGGGGCAAGTGATATCATAAATGTATCCTTTTGTTTTTCTTCCAACCTTCTGATATTTCCATTTTTGTTTTACTTTATTGTTTATTTTGCACTCCCTCCCCTACCTTCCCCACCCTTCTCTCACAAACTGAGTACTGATAGTGTTAGCTGTACCGGGAATGTGTGTGAGTGTGTTTTTTTGTTCTTTTATTTAATGATAATCGTTAGCGAAACAAAACAAGATTCACTCACTAGTATGTAATAATATTATTATAGTTATTAATTGATGCTGATATAAATATATTTTATATATTTGCCTTTTAAAACGCTTTCGTTGTCTGTTTTCTTTTTTTTCCGTTCCATTTGCGCTACTTTCGTATTTTGCAAAAGGTTTTTTTTAGGGTTTTTAAGCATATTTATTTACAAAAACAAAATCCGAATTCTAGACGATTGGTTTATGCAGGGTAAGGAAAGAAGTGAAACATTGAAGGAAATATTCGAAACTGTAACACTCGCTCAAATCTATTTTTTTTTAATTTTCTAAAGAAAATGGAAAATTTTTCAGCATAACGTATCTTTTCACCGTGGAGAAAATACATGTGTTTCCCATTTGCCCACTAGAAAGTTGTTGCACAAGAATGAGAGAAGACTAAATGCCCCATCCTGCCTTTCCTTGTTCCTTCCCACTTTACACCACATCACAGATAGGCAAAAACAGAAAGAATATAAGAAATCGACACAAAACCCAATAGAAATGGAAAAAGTTTGCCGAAAAATGGAAACAGAAAACAAAACAAATCGAAACTAAACTAATTGTATCATCCAGTAGGAAGTAAGAAGGCAAAACAATGGAAACCTAGCAAATAAGCTGATGTTTCAAAAACCGAATGAAACAAAAAAACACTAAACAAACAAAACTGAAACCGAAATAGAGATTTCTTTTTGTTACGTATATCCTACGATGAAAAACAAATCGTTTCGTTTGTTTTTTTTTTTACTCATCGCTTAGGAAAAAGGGTAAGTTTTAGTTGTTTTTTTTTAAAAGTGTAATTGTTCATAAGTCAAACACACGTTTTCTCTCGCAGAATCGTCGAAACCAATTGATTTTTTTATTTTGACATTAGCATGACATTTTCAGCATGACGTTTCCATCATGACATTTGTGTCCGCGATAAATACAAACTAACAATTTTAAGGTTACTACAACTCGGCTGTCCTGACCTAAAATTGACCTCAATTTAATTTCATACATTACAAACTGAAAGTGTTGCATTAGGTGTCTCTTGAACAGGGTCAGCGTCGCATGTGATCCATTTTTTTAATTTATCTGCCTCAAGAACCCCATCGTAAGGAATCTGGGTTTGCTGACATCCTTCAATATCGCGAATTATATACCGATCGTTTGGCAAACATCTATGGACGACGTATGGGCCTTTAAATTTAGCTATTAGTTTCTTATTTGTATTTGGACTATTGTCTACGTTACGAATGACGACGACATCGCCTTCTTGAAATTCAATGGCTGGATGATGACTTTTTGCAAACTGTTCTTCATTTTTCTTTTGTGACCTGATGATGTTCTCAGAAGCCTGGTTTCGTATGCTGTATAGATCTCTTTTACCAGAATCTATTTTTTCTTCCAAAAATTCAGTTAACTCGTCCACAGCAACACCTCGCTGATCCACACCAAATAATAACATTGAAGGGGTAAACATAGTCGAAGAGTGAATGCTATTATTCAAAGCATACTCTACGGAGAGAAGTTTGGCACTCCAATCTGAGTGATCACGCGGATCGGTTGTCTTGCTTAACATCGGTCTCAACACTCGGTTCACTCTCTCTACTTGCCCATTAGCCTGAGGCGATGAAGTAGCTGTAAGAATATGAGTGATTCCGCGATCCGACAAAAAATCTCTAAATTCATTGGATGTGAAGCATGTACCTCTATCACTGATGATCCTTTTTGGGCGACTATAGTAAGCAAAGTATTGTCCTAGTGAATTACATACACTTCGGCTGCTAGTTGTAGCGGCTGGGTAAAGTTTCGTAAATTTAGTGAATGAATCTATTACTACTAAAATATACTTTTTCTGCGATTTTATCGAAGGTAAAGGACCTAAATGGTCGATATGTATAGTATGAAAGGGAAGAGGGACCTTTGGTATGCTATGCAAATTCTTTAAATTTTTTCTTGCAGGTGCAGAATATATAATGCATTTCAAACAATTACGTATGAAATTTTGTACGCGCGTCTTCATCAAAGGAAACCAATACTGTTTGCTTATAACAGAGCAGCACTTACTCACTCCTAAATGTCCCATCTTTTCGTGAGCATTTCGAATTATGTTGTTAATCATTTCACGAGGTACTAATAATTGTCTTTTGTGAGACGGGGAAATTCTATAGACAACCCCATTTTCTATCGTGAATCCTTCAATCGTCTCTGATTTTAATTTACTCTTAAGATCCTCGATTGTTGGATCTCGTGATTGAGCGATTCGTAGTTGACGGTCAATATCAACATCGTCTGTAATAGCTACGATCTGCTTTCGGCTTAAAGCGTCCACGTGTCCCATGGAATTTCCAGGACGATGCAATATAGAATAATCATAATCTTCTAAAAATAATGACCATCTTGCTATTTTCGCAGAAGCGTTGCGATTCTTTAGTGTCTCCACTAAAGAATTGCAGTCAGTAACAATTTTAAACGGAATGCCATGTACGTATGTGTGAAACCGTTTCAAAGCATATATAATCGAGAGCGTTTCCAACTCGTAACTGTGAAGCTTTGCTTCATCTGGAGAAGCGGTCTTAGAAAAATATGCAACTGGATGCAGCTTTCCATCTTCCTGTTTCTGAAGAAGCACTGAACCAAAACCAATTGCACTGGCATCGCAATGAAGCTCCGTCGCACAAGATGGGTTGTAAATGGCCAAAACGGGAGCATTGATCAGCTTATTTTTCAGAATATTGAATGCATCTAGACAAGTGTCGTCAAAGAGAAATGAGGTGTTTTGCCTCAACAGGTTACTTAGTGGTTTGGCTATGGTCGAAAAAGAAGAAACAAATCTACGAAAGTATGAGAAAAGGCCCAAGCATCGCTGCACTTCCTTTGCATTTTTGGGTACGGGATAATTCTGTATGGCCTGAATATGGTGATCACTGGGGCGAACTCCTTTTGAACTTGCACGATACCCGAGGTAATCTAATTCCTCATAAGCAAATTTACACTTATCCATTCGCAGTTCAAGTCCATTTTGACGTAGAGTACTTAATACATCGCTAAGTGTACGCAAGTGATCTTCAAAGTGAACAGATGCAATAATAATATCGTCTAAATATACTACTAGCTGTCCATTGTCTATATACTTTCGCAAAATATTATTTATAAATCGTTGAAATTGGGACGGGGCATTTTTCAATCCGAATGGCATCTTCACATATTCAAATTGACCATCCGGTGTGACGAATGAAGTGAATTTAATTGAGTCTTCGTGCATTGCTATTTGATGAAATCCACTCTTCAAATCCATCAATGTGAAAAATCGTTTGCTTCCTAAATGTTCAAGACATGTATCAATAAGTGGGAGGGGATAATTATCTCTAATAGTTATCTTATTAATTTGTCGGTAATCCACACACTTGCGGACTTCCCCATTTTTCTTACGCACTAAGACAATCGGTGAGGCATACGGGGAACTGCTGGGACGAATCACACCTTTTTCAAGAAGATCATTTACTATTTTCCTTACTTGATTACGCTCAGCAATAGAGAGGCGTCTCGGTTTGCTAAAGATAGGAGTGTCATGCATCAGACTAATTCTCATCGCGTGATTTCTTTTGTCAATTACATTACCAACATCATCAGGAACATTACAGTAGTTATCTACTACGACTGAGTTAACGGCATCGCTTTCGTTTGGTTTTAGGTGTGTACCAATGTCTAGTTTAGGATTTGTGTCTTGTATGTCAATAGCACACATTTTCTCGAACGTTTTTCGGCAATTTTCGTAACTATCATTAGAATGGCCATTATTAATTTTGTTTGGGTTAGGTTCATTAATGCCATCTTCCGCCTGAATGAGGCTGTCTACTGTTTTTGAGGGAATGTCGACATTAGTTAATATACTACGTTCGGCCTGTTCCGTTGAAACACCTTTGAAAATGCCAAATGAGCGCAGACGCGAAATCATGAGTGGTTCCAGAAAATTTCTACTTTTATTATTCATTTTTAATAACGCTTTCGCGGAATATTTACGTGAAAATTCACACAAGTGAACGTTTAGTTTTTCCAATAAGTCTCTGCCCACAATTATGGGCCAAAATATTTCATCTTCCGGTAGGATGATAAAGCTATGCATTACCGTCGTCTTATGGAATCGTATACGGCAGTTCACTACGCCGAAGGATGTTAATTGGCGATTTCCAAGACCTCGGAATCCAGAATTACACGCATGCCTAAGAAAAGTGGAGGGCACTAATGCCTTACTGAGGAAGCTCTTCGAGCTACCCGAATCGAAAAGAGAACACACTCGTGAGTAACGGCCCTGACGCTCATTTTCAAAATCAAATGCAACACTCACCTCCTGTTCAGCATCTAATACCTCTCTATCGTGTTCGCTAACAGCAGCAGATGTCTTCTTTAGTTTATCAGGGCAGTTTTGGTAAGTGTGCCCCATTTGGTGGCAATGAAAACATGATCCAGCCGGTCGACGGGGTGAAGGGCAGGATCCCTGGTAATGTCCGAGTTTTGAACAATTGTAGCATCGGATTTCTTCGACGTCGCTCTTCTTCGGGGCAGCCACAACCGGACGGACGGATGTCTTCGATGGGGTATTGTCTGTTGAACTGCATTGGGGTCGAATCTTCTCGTATTTCTTCAGCAATTGTTGGAGTTCATTTACAGATTTGGCAGCAAAACGGATAGCAGCTGTGTTAATTGGGTCCCCAATACCATCAATAATGATATTGATTAGATCCTCTTCCGCGATATGGTCACCAGCAATTTGCTGCATCTCTAGCACGTATCTGGTAATCGATTCATTGCGAACAAGTCGCCGAGCTCTCAACTGTCTAAAAATGTTTTCGATTGATGAAGTTTTCTTGAAGGTCTTCAATAATTGCTCCTTTAATTCGGCGTAAGTCACAACATCTATCGATTTGGCAAACAATGCCGCTGTACCTGTTAACAGGCGACGAGTATTGTAGAACTTAGTGGATTCGTCCATGTCGTGTGGATTGAAGGCTCGCTCCAACTCGCGGATCCATTGTTCGATTTTAACATGGTCATCGCCGCTGAACTTATCGATGAATTCCTCGAACTTTATTATGATCGCTGATGATGACGCGTGAAGGTTGCTGCGTGCTTCAAGCTGTTTAATCTTTTCTCGAAGCTCCAAAATTTCGAGTTGTTTTTGCAACGAAACTATTTCATCATCCGGTTTCATTGCATTTAATGTTTCCTTTACGGCGCTCACAACAGCTGAAGTTTCGGGAATGGTATTTGCTTCGAATGCTCCTGCCGGGTCTACCACCAAAGCACTGTCGGCACGTGTTTCTGGAAGCGCATTCTTAACCTCAATTTCCGAAGAGGTATGAGCGCTGTTAACAACGCTATCATAAAGGTGACGAATTTGTGCGATGGTCGCTGTTGAAGGTACTGGAATTTCCGCATTGATGAGGGCACAGGTCATTTCGTCTTTTGTCGGCATTTTCACACTAGTTTCATTAGGATTGGATCCCACTTCTGAGTTGTAATTGTTCATAAGTCAAACACACGTTTTCTCTCGCAGAATCGTCGAAACCAATTGATTTTTTTATTTTGACATTAGCATGACATTTTCAGCATGACGTTTCCATCATGACATTTGTGTCCGCGATAAATACAAACTAACAATTTTAAGGTTACTACAAAAGTAATATTTATTTTTTTAACAAGTTGTAAACTTTACTAGCACGCAGTGGAAAGATATCTTGTCAACACTTTCGAGCGGTTCTGCTTGAATTCGGTATAAAGATAGGGGGGAAAAAACAGTCTCACTTCATCGTTCCAAACTCATCGCCCTAGTAACGAACGCCGTTCGATGTGTTGGCCATTTAATGTGGAGCCCCAACTATCCACCATTGGCCTCACTAAACCTCTCCTTCCCCATCCCCTTCCCTTCCCACTAACTGACAGCTGGTAAGCCAAATAGTGTGTGGTTGGTTTGTGTTTCGTTTTTAGCTGTTCTTTCTCACCTGATTTGCCAGCTCGAAGCATTCGAACATTCTGAACCACGAACTGTCAAATGTCCATCATGTGAACCAGGGTGGCAGAATGGCATTCCTTCCAAATCATCAAGCAGGATGAAACTGCAATAGAAGAGCGGGAAAAAAATTAGTAAAAAAATGGTAACAAACGCACGCAAGGCTCCAATCGCTTCTATCTTCGGAGTGGGGGGAAAAAAAGGATTTTTTAAATAACTTTTACACCCAGCACAAAACACTTAACCGGGCGGCACGCGACCCGAAGTGATAACCACCTAAAAAAATAGAACTCCCCGAAAACGCGCCTTAAAAACAATCTTATGTCGGAAAATCTTGTCTCGTACCACGAATTAAAGTCTTCTGCATTGTGCACTTGTGCACCTGAGCAACTTTTTTCTTTCCCTACCAGTTGGGCCAAGGTCTTCATGCCTTCTTTGTTTGCTTGCTAGAAATAGTACGCCACGATTTCCGTGTGTTTCAACCCCATCTTGAGGGACATCTAGCCTGACCGGGGAACCGGAAATCGAAACGCTTTCTTCAACAAAAACACACCAAAATCGCGAGGCCATTCCGGTGGATTGACGGGTAACCGTAAGCTACTAACCGGGAAGCAGACTCCTTCGAGCTTGTTTCTCCTGCTGACTTCCAGACACGTCGGTCAAACGTCAAACGAGGATACAAGCGTATGTGTAGGGGTGAGGAAGAAGAGGGATCGAACATTACCCGGAAGTGCAGTACGCGCCGTGCAGCGTCTTTGTGGTGTTTTTCGAAACCTTGGGCAAAAAAAAATTGGGTGGTCGATTTTCGCTTTCGTTCGGCAAACACCGGTGAAAGAAAATTTTGGCCGAAAGTCTTCGCCGTGTGCTCTAGAACGCTTTTCGCAACGTCAATACCGCAGTATTGAATTTTTTCTGCTGTGCCGCATATGCGCCTGCCGACTGATTGACACATATGGTTGGTGCACTCAACAACCCTTTACGAAGAAGGTAAGAAATATTGCTGCATCTTCACTAGAGTTCTTTTTTGGGAATTGTTTGCCGTAGAAAGAAAGTTTGAAGGTAATGCCCAATTCTAGTGAAACTATCTTAAAACCATCACATGGAGCTATGAGAGCTATCATCGGGAGATATGAGCAATATATGAAATGTGTCTTAACCTCACACATTTGTATTTTTAATGCTGCTAACAAAAGTACAAGTTGTTTGATGGGATTGCTGAAAATTGAGGTTAAGTTTTTTTGTTCCTTGAAGTATTATTGACAAGATCCCTCTTTCTGACACTTCAAATCTCCAAATCTCCGTTCTTCAAGTATATCCCCATAAGTCCCCATAAGTATTTAAGTCCTTGCATCGCATCGGGAAGTTACGGTCAGCATGAGATTTGAACTCTATACCATTGGCGTAGAAACCGAGCGCCGATCCACACGGTCATAAGAACACATGAATCAGGAGATGCTAATTGTCCAATAAAAGCAATTAAAATAAATATTTTATTTTGTATGGCCTGTCGTGTAATATGTTGTATCGACTGTCGTGTAATATGACGATAAGAGCAGTACTAAATCCTATCCGGGATTCGTTACCTCAAAAACAAGGCTATTCTGAGACGGATAAATACAAGAATATTGAAACCTGGATTTTCCCAAGGTAACTATAACACTTGATGCCAAGTAGTTTACGTAAACTAGGGCTCATAATGTTCTTGCTCAGCTCACCCATGTTATTATATGCCTCAAAAGACACATGCAGTAGTTGATGTAATTGACCCATAATACACTACCCTTAATCAGCATCCGAAACATCACTTAACGCACCTTAATCTAGCAGCCTTAGAAACAACGGATCGCTTATAAAAATGCGTCCCACGTGCAAAAAGCATAAGAAACTGCTGACTAATGGCATGGTTGTACTGTTGCCGAGAATTCAATACACTTTTCTTTACGGTGCCCTAAACGCAGTGACTGCCTTCGGAAGCCGTACAGCCGTACAGCTAATCTGGACAATGGTTAAAGGCCGTTCCGCACCTCCAACTCTCACATTACGGGGTGTCATGATAGATACATCCTATACTTGAGATGTAACAAAATGGTTACATCCTCCATCTCTACACTATCCGGTTCACTTCCTAAAATCTCCCACCACCGTTTCATTCGCTCCTTTCTTCCCGTTTTTTTGGCGCTGCGGGAGCAAAAACTTTTTCATGTCTGACACGATTTCTTACACGCTTAGCTTTTGACGGCACAACACACAAAGCAAGAAGGAAAGTCAAAGGCGCTGACGGAAGGAAATTTTCGTTCCAACCCACCGGGAACTCTGGTTTTTACCCCTCTGGTGTGGAGCGCAGACATGGAAGGCGTTTGCAAAATTCGATTACAACACAACACACAATGGAACCCACCCAAAAAAAAAGAGGAAAAAAAAGGAGCAAGAAGTAAAGGGAAAATGCTCCTTGGTGGGGGAGGCGAGTGAGAATAAACGACCATATCCGGAATGGGGAAGACAAGTGGTAATCATCTACGTCACGGTAGAAGTAGCTGGGCGTGTTGTAGCGAGACTATTTGTGAGCAATAAATAAAGTAACACGCGCGCGTGTGAGACGAAGCGATGCGAGAGTGAGATAGAGGGATGGTAAAAAGGGGACTCCAAAAAAAAAGAAAGGGAAAGAAAAGAACCACCGGAAATTATGGGGATTAGGGTATGGGGCAAAGGATACTCTCCATTTTCCCTTTTTTTTTCAAGCACACATACGCGCGTGTGCTATACCATGCTTACAATCTACTTGACAAGAAAAGCACCGGAAGGATCGAATGGGTCCGGATGAATGAGCAAAACTTTTTCCCCATTTTTTTTCTGTGTGTTAGTTGCTGGTTCCTTTTCTCCGTTTTCTTTCTTGAACGAAAAAAAAATTAGTTTCGGATTCTGAAGGAGGCGCCCCCTCCCCTTTTCGCACTGGATGCTTCTCGAGAGTTGTCGCAGCAACCCAACCCCAATCTACCCGTAGGCTGGTTAGAAAAAAAAGAAGAAAGAATCCGGAAGTCTGCCGACACTTTTACTTCGTTATCCTTCGTTAGCTTTTTGCTAATTTTCGTTGTTCGCTTGCACGCTTTGTGCCAGCGGTTTACAAGCGAAGGAACCCTACGACAAAAGGGGGATCACATTAAATGGTTTAACAGGCACCCACTCTGGAACGGGGGATACCGCCTTTGACAGACGGTCCAAAAACCCTGCCAGTGCGATGATCCGTTTTCGAACCGACCAGGAAGCACTGTGCGGAACAACGGTTTAGTAAACGGCACTACCGTAGCTACTACCTGTGCACAGTGGGCCTTTTTGTGGACAAATGATGGGATAAAATTTTGCTACTGTAAATTTACTAATTTAATGTTGTTATTTATAAATAATTTTGAAAATTAATTACATTTTATATTATTAAAAAAAATTGTTTTAAAAAAGTTTTTTTTTTCAAATTGTAACAATAAAAATAATTAACCATGGGGACGCCTAGTACTTGATAAACTCGGATTAAAAATGCGTTAATTTGAAAATAGTTTTCCAACATTTTCTTAATAACTTTTTTATTAATTTTTTATTTATAGATTTTAGTAGCCTTTCTTTTTTAAAAAATGATAGGATAAAGACCCGGATCTTTAATATTTTTTATTAATATTTCCTTGCTTTAATGTGCTGTTTATAAAAAGTATATTTTTGAAAAAAAAATCTGACAAATATCCAACGTGAGACGTTGTGATCGTGAGCGTGTTTTTGTTGTATTTGCGTGGGATATTTTCCTTTCCTTATACGTCGGATTGCGGATGTTGCTGCCTTCTCGACGACGTGGCAGCGTTTAATAACGGACGGTACAAGCGGCTTTACCCGTCGGCTTCGGATGGTTGAATAGATTGCGTTTAATTTAATTTGATTTCCATCGCCACCGGTGTCTTCGTTATTGGGTGGATTGGGTTCGTTTTCCAATGGCGGGGTTTTTTTTCTTTCTTTCTGCTTCTCGCTGTAAAAGATCAGGGTACTTTTTTTTCGGGGGTTTATTTCTATTTTTTTCCGGTTGTTGCGAAAACCATCCGTTTAGCTGTCCCAGCTGTGTACGGTGAGCGCGTAAGATTAGATTTTCCGGAGTGTTTCTTCCGATTCGATTGAACTCTGAGGCTAACCAATCGATCGCAGCAGTAAAACCTATTTCCACCCCCCAACCCGGCAAAAACGGGAGCATATTTCTTTTCCGGATTTTATTTTTTTTTTTATAAATGTTTATTTCGATTCGTGCATGCTTTTCCCATTTCGCTTCACGCGTTTGTCAAATGAAAAGCCATCGACAAACAAACCAAGAATAAAAGAAGCAAGGGAAATGTTTTTTAGAGGCTCTTCTCTCCTGACGAGGCACTCAATTTAAACTGACAGACCGCATAAAAACCTACTCGAAAACAATGCACCCACCGTGGTTTAATAGCGAAAGGGGGAAAAAACCCCTGTGCTGTGCAGAGGGGTGGCCACCGTGAAGTGCCGGTTTTTGCTGACCGAAATTGTGTGTCAGACGATGGTCCTGGCACAGGCTCCTTCGGAACTGGAATGCGTCATTAAATTAATAGGCAAACCGGGTTGGGTTCAAAACAAAAAAGAAAAAGAGAGAGACGGGACAGAAGAAAAAGTATAAAAATCTTGCAAAATAAGGGAGCAAATATGGGAAATCATCCTCCCCCCTACCCCAAAAAAGCAGTACAAACTGCCGATGAGGATGATGAAAATGCCACCGTACGGCGAAGGGACACCGGGTCCTACCCCCTGTCAACTGGCGGCCATCACAACGAGAAGCCGTGCTCAAAACCTGAGAGTGCATCCAATTTTTGTCGAGTGAACAAGTAAACCAAAAACAACAACAACAAGCGTACAAGAATGGAAAGGAACAATCCAAAACAACACCCGCGTACCGTAACGTGCGCCACCGAGAAGCCCTTGAAACCGGACGTACGTCCTTGGCAAGGTAAGGCGGCAGGGGTAGGGGGGGGTGTCGAAGGGGAGGGGGAGGTTACGAGGGCGGGAATTCCACAGCAGCATCGAATGGTAGGCAAAAGGTGATGAACCTCTTGCTCCCTTGGCGGAGCGGAGCAGACCGAGCGCAAGTGCCCGCTTCGTGTCCCGCACACGTTCCCGGGATTTGGATTGAAATAATAATAAACATTCCTTTTTTGGTACGCATCGTTCGGGGGGGGGGGGGGAGAGGGGGTACCATTATTTTACAACAAAAACAGCAGCACACAAGTGAGTGCGAACAAGCGGATGATGAACGCCGGGCGCCGTTGATGCGCGTTTTTGAGATGGCGAAGGGAGGAAGCGATACAAACCCCTCCGCGCCACCTACACCCTCCACCCTTTTTTTCCACCCTTCATGGGTTCTAATGATGGTGGAAATGCAGAAGCGGAAACCATTAAGGAAGGCCCCGGACATTTCGGGTTCGACTGGGCTCGTGCCAGCTTTGATCCCTTCTTTGGCAGGGGTTTTCCACTTGGTCTTATTTTCATCACTGATTTCGTCCTTTTCCGATTTGGTTGCGGTGTTTTCCCGTGATGTTATACCATATTTTTATACAATAAAATTTCATAATAATTTATGCTTTTTTGTAATAATTTTTAAAAAATTGTTTCATATAACTAAATTTATTTATTTATTTTTATAAGAAATTTTCAAAAAGTAAGTTTTTTTGTCTATTTTTAATCTGTTGTTGTATTTTTCCGTGATGCTATATCATATTTTTATACAACAAAGTTTTATAATAATTTATGCTATTTTGTATTCATTTTTAAAAAATTATTTCATATAATTATATCTTTATATTTACTTTTATAAGAAATATTGAAAAAGTACAATTTTTTTCTGTCTATCTTTAGTCTGTTGTGGTATTTTCTGGTGATGTTATACCATATTTTTATACAATAAAGTTTTATAACAATTTATGCTATTTTGTATTAATTTTTAAAAAATTGTTTCATATAATTTAATCTTTATATTTACTTTTATAAGAAATTTGGAAAAAGGTAAAAAAAAAAATTTTGTATACATTTACTTTTATAAGTAATTTTCAAAAAGTACAATTTTTTTCCGTCCACCTTTAGTATTGACCACTCTATTAACCATTTTTAGTATTATCACATTTTAGTATTAGCAAAAAAACCCTGGCAAACCCTTTTTCTTCATTCCGGGCGCTGTAAGCACGGGTTGGAATGATTAGCGTGAGCAGATGAAAAACAACGCTTCGGTTGGGTAGGAAGGGACCTAAAACACGGTGAAGGCACGCTTTAAACTCCTTAAAGGTTTGTTACCGGTACCCCCCCCCCCCGCGGAAAACTTTTAGTTCCGTTTCCGTGTGCTACCAAGGGGGAGGGGGGAGAGTAGCAGAATAGGGTTGGCGCGGAGCTTGGACAAAAAATCTGAGGTTTGAAGGAGAAGAAAAAAACTGTCAGCAGAGGGTGAACTAGGTGGGCAAAAAGGATTGCGTTTCGTTTTTGTGGAGGACCACTCGAATGCGCAATCCTTAATTGAACCCCCGGGTTCCCCCGGGTGCTGCACCCTGTTGTGCGTAGAATGTCGAGAATGTTGTTATTATTGAGATCAGTGGGTGAAAGCATTATAGGAGGCGCTTGGGCTCAGGCGGTTTTGTGTGTGTATGTATTTTTTTTTTCTTCGCTCCTACATTTGTTTACGATTTGTCGTCCCCGTTGACGTACGGGATGCTGTAAATCCTTGCTACGTGCTCCGGACTTTCCGGTCCGGTTTTTGGGTTTTTGTGTGTGAGACGTTCGCAAATATTTCTTTTCAATTTAAATTCACTTCTAGTGGGAAGTCCCCGGTGGCTGCTGGGACGATTAGGGGGAAGAGGCCTAAGGAAATGGTTTTTCGCTCTGCCGTAGTACGCGGGTCCTAATCCTGGTGGTAATTGTTGCTAATGCTGGACAAATAGACCATAAGTAAGCGGAACATGGAGCTGAAGGTGCTGGAGCTAATGAGCAGCGTACAAGCTGTTTGTGTGCAGTTCGGTGACTCAGCTTCAGTGCGTTGTTAGGTGGCGTAGGGTGAAGCGTTTCCAAGCGCGCACACGGGAAGTTACATCACAACTCATCGCCGTTCTGCAGGTGAGCCGGGACACCTTCAAGGGTGGTACAAATATAGATGTGACGCACCAATGACATTCTTAATCTATCCGCCGAACAATGGCCGAACGTTCATTAGAACGAGCTTATCCCGGGTAGTTGATCGTTTCGCCTGAAAGGTAGGACATCCAGGCATCACAAATCATGGCAGGTCGGGAAGATGCGCTCAGTCGCACGTGTGCATCCATCACGCACCAGGGATACTCGCCACAGTTCGCCGAGCTCGGTAGCACCTCAACCCGGGTGTTGCGATTTTGGATTACACGGGTGCAACCGGTCGGATTAACCTCGGCAAATCCCCTATCGATTTAAATATTCAATTTTGTAGTGCGCGTCTGATTGGAACGGGGGGCGTGCTGTGAAGTGTTTTTCAATTTTCCAACATCCCGAAGATGACACACTTCTTGACGTGGAGGGAAACAACGATGTGTGTGTGTGGTAAGCAAATAGGTGACAAGGTTCCGCACGTGCTGCACTCGAGTGATGCTTTGCCGCGCTTGCCGCCCGTGCGTTTTACAAGCGAGAAAACTTGAAGCCACCGCTTCAGTGGAAAGGTGGAAAAAGGGACAATATTTTAGGCTTCGTTTGACATTCGACACGCACCGGTGGCGCTAGTGTCAAGTGTGCGTTGGTAGCCCCTGTTTTGTTCCACCCCCTTCTTACCCAATTCCTGCTTTGCTCCTGCTAATTGCTCGTCGCCCCCTAAGGTCGCATCGCAAATGAACCATCAAACGGGTTTATGGAGAAGAAGAAAAAAGAAAAAAAAATAGGAAATACGACCGACCCGAGCAGGGTGGCACACGCAACCAAAATAACGGCAAAAGCGGAATGGTTTGGAGCATGACAGCGCCAGTGGTGCGTTTCATATTGATGTACGTACCGGCTTGGGCGTCGAAGAAAGCCACTCAAAGAGGAAAACCATTGTAAAGCAGTAAGCAAGCGATGAAACAGTTTAGCAACTCTGTAAGACGAGAACACAATTATCTTTCGCTGGTAGTTACAGTTGTGTCAAGCAGCTCAATTGGGTGAGATATTGGATGAGCGAGTATTATTTTTCTCCAGGAATATTGAGTTAACATTTATATTTATGTAACTATTAACATTTCTCAGATCTCTCGTTCTTTCGTTCAGATCTCTGTCGATTGAGAAAAAATCACCTCATGAGTCACCTCAAGAAATCTTCTTCTGAAGAAAGAACTCCGTGAACTCCTTAAGAGATCGGGAGATCTAGGAATTGCCTTTTGATTTTTGAAGGCAAATCGCGGAATGTGACGTCGTCTTCCAATACCTTGAAGTTGAGTCCAGAGTTCCTTGCATTAAAGACCTAAGACCTAAGTCTAGGCATTTTTGGAATGTTGGCATGAGCTCCACAAGATGTCCTCAAACCAAGGCTCCAAAGAAACTTGAGTAATCGAAGAATATAGTATCTCCCACAATATAGACAACCCTAGTCTACCTTCCCCACATATCAGTTGAAGCTCATTAGCTAGATCTGCTGAGCCGGGACTACTTGTGGGATACCCTAGCTTTCGTTCACTTTCCCACATCGATGAGCGCTCGAGCTGACTAGTTGGCAGATTTGATACAGTTCTGCCACGATGTGTGCCACAGCAAAAACCGTACACAAATAAACCTACTTCAGTCATCCAATATCGCCTATCGGGTACGGTCGACGAGGCAGTCGTAAATTCTGCGACGGCGACACCATGCAGTGTGGACCCCTCCCCCCCCCCCTTCCCCCCCCCCCCCTTCCCCCTTTACGGTGTGCCGCAGACTGGGCACACTGGTCACTCGATCATCCTCACCTCCCCCTCGGGTTACCATGCCGCGTGTGCAGATAAATAAACATGCACGTATAAATAATACAGAAATGATGCCCGCGTTACGGTTGCGCTCGGTTAAAGCAATCCCACCCAGAAGCTGAGGGCCCCCCCCCCCTCAAAAAGGGGCGCGACAGGGCAAAGGCGTACACGTACCGCAACCCGAATGGTTTTCGTAGTACAACGTCCGTGATGTTCTTTTATGCTACGTGCACTGTATTTCTGTTCCCGTTTTAGCGTTGGCCTGCATACACTGATGCGGCATCTTAATTACTACCACTAACGCAGCACTGGCAGCACTGGCGAGTTTTGCCGGACCGAATGGTTTGCAGTTAATTAAAGCTAGTCCGCTACCGTAAGAGTTACCAGTGACATAAAAGTAAGACACCGTGGTGTATGTGTTTTTTTTATTCTCTCTCTCCTGCAGGATCATGTTTCCCATCGGCCAAAGTCCAGATGAAGGTTTGTTGAATGTTTGGAATATAAAACCTCAGACCACTAAACATGCCACCAACCGTGAATGATGTGTGTTGGGCATTGCCTCTTCCCCATGTAGCAAAACTACCATCTCCTGGGGGAGAGACATGTCTGATGACGCAATTGAACATCACACAACACAAATAAATCGGGTTTTATGATATGTTGTTTTGCTGTAGAAGCAAGTTACTCTTCCCACAGTCTTGAAGGAGTTGATAAAGTTTTCGATAAAAGTTTCTTGGTGTGTCAGTGCATCCGGGATTCGAACCGAAGAGGTTGCGTATTGCTCACCCATACGTTACCGCCTACACTGTGAGGGCCTCTCGTGAGAGGCTGTGCAATAGAGCAATATAATGAAAGCTCCTCTTCAAGTTCAAAGGTAACCCAATTTTACCAACCCAAATCTTAACCGATGTAAATTAACATCTGGCAATTCTTTTAAACAAAATGCCGTCGGTAAAATCAAAAACACATTCCTTCCAAGCTGAAGATGATTAATTTAATATTTTTTTTCCTCTCTTTTTTCACTTCTAAATTGCCTCAGCTAGTGATGCGTGTGAGTGTGTGTTTTAGAAATGGGTGGAGGGAAAACCATTCCAGACATCATCATTCCAATAAAACAACTCGCTACTCGTGTACTGGTGCTGGTACGGTCATTTCCCCAACAAAAAAAAACAAAGCACTCGAACGGCTTACCTCAATTTTGACAGCTCATTGAAAAACGGAACCCCGGGATAAAAACAAAACCCAAACTACAAAGCCAAACAAGCGCTCACACTGCCCACGCTGTGACCGTTCGGTGCGCTTTGGCGATTGGCGATGATTGGATTATTGCTTTTTCGGTAGACGGTAAATATTTGATCGCACGGAATCGAATACTGCCTGATTGGCTTTGTGTGTAGTTACGGGGGCCTTTTGGGTGGGCCCCCGGGTAAGCTACGGGGGTACGTGGAAGGGGGGGGGGGGGGGGAGAGTATTTCGGGTGTGCGCATGGCCGCTGTCGGATTGTTGTAGTTGGCCCGTGATTGCGTTGACACACTACGTCCTGCGTGACTGTCGATGGGGTTGGGGTTGGGAGTGGGGAAAGCAAGTAAGAGTATGAAGAAAGAGTAGTGGTTTGGTAGTGATGCCGGGTATGCTTATGCTAACACTAGCGCACGTTATTAAATCGTAAGCGTTAGATAGAGATTATGAGGCAGTATCGTGTAAAGTGTTCGAAATGGAACGTTCGGTACATGTAAACCTTCCGCTCCGGGATGCTTTAAAGTGAACGGATTAATGCTTTTTCGAGGTTAGGAAACATTTCTCCAACATTTTCTCCAAACGTCGTCTCCAACAAAAATCATCCAGTGACGGCGTCACACATCCTCAGCCTCAAAATGGCAACCGTGTACGCCAACACACACATGGCTAAATTTACCATCCGGCGCACTATCTGCCATAAATCAATAGAGACGAAGCACCAGTTCACATATTGAACTGTTTCATGCCCAAATTCCGTGGAGCTGAACTCCCTTCTCCACAGTTGGATTTTCACAATTATTATTTTCCACCCTGTTCCGAGAGAGATGTAGTCACGATCCGGTATCTTCACTTGGACGAAAGATGTCTTTTCCTTGTCTTTCTCCCAATATACCATCCACAGCTTCCTAACGAGCACAAACAATTGCCACATTTGCAATGCTGGTGTCGTTCCGAAATTCATTAGTCAGCTCCGTTAGAGAGGAAAAAAAAACCATTCTACGAAGGATACGCCACGTGTTATTAACACATTTTTTTGTCATTCCTGTAATATATAATATGTACAGCTACACTTCTAACGCGGAGTGGTTTGCTTTCTTTATGCTTTCTTCCCACTGCCTACACGCTACATCCCTTGTTTGTAGCTTGTTGTGATGTTATTATCGTTGTCGTTATCGTTGTTACTATTGCATGGTTGCTCCGCTGCCCTCGGGCTATGCTACAAAAGGCAAAAGCCTTCGAGGTGTTTCGGTGGAAAATGGGACACAAATCCGATTCGGTGGCGATGGGACCACCGACTCGTTCCCCCGTGTCATCTGTGCCCGGTGGCACACACACTATTTGTCAACGTGACCTGATCGGTGGTGCAACGGTACGATATCCGTTACCCGTTTTACCCCTTTTTTTATCGGGGCTGAAAAGCAAAGGGATGATTTTTTTTTTCGCTTCTCTCCTCCGTTTGGTCCGGCAACTACCGAACTTCGTCACACCACCGAACCAGTCATTCCGCTCGGTTGGCTAGGAAGGATTTTTATTAATTTAATTTCACCAAAAACCCTTCGCCAACACAGTGCTTCGCCCAACATTAGTTCCGGGTTTGCTTTTTTTTTTTTATTTCTCGTGCACGAGAAAAAACCGGAAGGACACGGTGGAAAAGGGCTTTGTTCACGCGCAAAGTGAACAGCTATTTGCTGGTTTGTAGTGGCGCGAGATCGGTAAGGGGTTCGGGGTTCTTTTCTTTTTAATTTTGCTATTTATTTTATGAGTGTGCGGTGATTCTTTTCTTTCTATGCCGTTTATATTTCTTTTTGCTTGCTTTTTTTGGAATTGTTATTTTGTCACTGGTAGCAAAACATCGTACACGGGGGGGGAAATGGAAAAATGGAGCGGAAAGAGGGGTGGAGAGTACAACAAAAAAAGGGTTTCGGGGCAGTCCGGTCCGGCCCAGAGGCTTTCTGGGGGGCGTGTCCGTACCAAATGGACACGAACCATTGTACCATCATTTATCTACGCCAGTGCGATGAAAGGGTTTTGCACGCGTTGTGTCGCTGGTTACTTATTGATGGAAGGACAACTCGCCTGGAGTTACTCGCCTGTTGCTACACGATAGAAATCTTCACTACTCGCCAGTCAATCGTCTATGCAAATACAACATTAATCCATCGAGGAGGAAGGGAACGTCCACGGTGGTACAGCTCCTAGTGCGACGGAGGTCAGTTGCATTGGACAGAATTACCACTTTCGATTGTACAACCCTACCTGCAACCTGGACGTACCGTAACGGGAGGCGTTGCAGTAACTTCCGCCAACCAAAAAAAAAGAACCCGTTTGCCGGCTGTGCGCGAGTCACATTTATTACGCCGTACGCCCACTTTGGTAAGCCCTTCGGTTTCGGCATGGAACTGCCTGGTCACCCGGTCGAATATTGGTGAGTAGATGAGATCGTTTATTATGTTGCAACTACGAGGTCTGAAACCAACAGTTACCGTGGATCACCTGGTCTAGCCGTAGTCTATTAAGGTTTCGATGACAGATTTTCACAAACTCCGCAACACCCCGGCCCTGGAAATGACCATGCGTGCGGACAACAATAGGGGTGTGCTAAACAAATTGCGGATATAATAGCTGATGTACGACGAAAGGTGACCTCTGTTCCATGTTGTACGTCCGACGAGTGCTAACGTAACGGCTAATCAGGACCATTAACGTTTTGCCACATCGATTCACACAACAAACCCATTATCGTGAAATGGGTTTCTGTTCAAGTTGCTTTTGTGTAATATGGCAATATTCTCATTCCCAAGTCTTCTTTTTGATACGGTCACAGATGAGAGTGTCGTGTTGACATGGCTAGGACACGCTCAAGTAGTGTCCTTGAGAGATTTTCTTAAAAAAATGTGAAATATCTTAGATTTTTAAAAGCATCCCAGACATTACAACCTGTTAGTCATCTTCGTTTCCTGCAAAGTGTCTTCAGAATTACTCAATATCTTGCGCATTTCTGAATGAAACATCAACGCCATTACTTCACCTCAATTTCCGCATATTACGAATCCTCTGTCAATCGGGATGGATGACTTCCAATATTAGATCACCTTTCTGCTCGATCCTCTAGTAATATATGCTCTCCTCAATCTGATCTTCTCAATCCTGGAGAAAATCTGGATAGATTTATAGGAGATAGTGTCCGAATTCTAAATCCCGAAGATCTCATGAAGACTTTTGAATTCTTGAGACTTCTGACATTTGAAGCTGATCCTTGACATTTTAATAACCAAAAGTGATAAGTTAGGCTGGATCTTCAAAAGATCTCAAGCAAGGACTTGAAGTCTTCAAAGAGATAGTTCACGTTCCAGTTTATCTCTTCTACTAATGGCACCAGATCTTGAAGATCTTGAAATATTGGAGGGAATATCTTATAGACACTATTCAAACCCGTAAGATCTTACTAAAGAGCTAGGTCTAATAAGCCAGAATTCGCAGTCATGAACGACATCTCAGCAATAATGTCGATATTTCTTAATTCGTCCACTACTCCCTCAATACCTAGTGGCGGATGATACTTCAGGGGTCATCAATGGGGTCTCTCAATAAAAAATTGATATCTCTATTACAACCACGATTTTGTTTGCTCGTGAAACCTCCGAGTAACATATGAAGTAACGTCACAAAAATATCCCACAAGAAAAATATATATTTTCACCTTTCTTTCTTACCATCCAAAGATGCAGGGATAATTGGTTGTTTATTGGTGTTTATATACCACCGCCGGTTAGGTTTCGTTTTTAGATAATTTACACTCTTCGAAACATCTTAAGAAAAAAAAGAATCAACACACCTTTTTTCTTCCTTCAGGCTATTCTTCCGGATTTGCTGTTTTGTATCCAATCTACTTCCTGCCCTTTTACAACGAACCCATTGCCGAGGCTGCTATTGCTCTAAAGAAACTCTTTTCAATCGTACTTTTTTTGTACGTTCCTGTCTTACTTCTTTGTGAAAATAAATAAATAAATAAATTTATCGGTTGATTGGTTTGGTTTTAAAAAAAAAACCTAAAACTTCTACTTCCTAACCTACCTGATCGTAGCTTAAAAGTTCCCTTGTTAGCAAACGCGCGGTTTGGTTATCTCCCTCTCTCTCGTTTCTCCCCTTCCCGGGGTTTCTTGTTGCCCTTGTTCGGTGTGTGAAATCAGATCACATACGTGTTGATGATGGTGATCAGTCATTAGCAGATTGAGCCCGGTTTGTAATTGATCCAATGGTTTTGCACCCTTCTTCAGCTGTCACCGAACCGAAGAAACGATGTTTATGTCTGCGCGTGTGTGTTTTTCCGTCGCATTGTTCGGCGAAGGGTCAGATGCACGGATCACCGGATTATTGCAATCGATCTGTATATATTGGTCCGAAACATCCGCCCGTCGTATCCGGGACGGTGCGATTGCGTGCGCAATCGGCCCGAAGTGCCTTCGTACGGATGTTTTATGTCAACTGGTTTTTGGTTAAGATATAAAGGTATATGCCGGCCCAGGTAGCCAGGACGTGAGCAGCAAAACAAACGAGGTGTTTAAGGGTGACGGTAACGTAGCCGAGGGCCTTATTATCATGGGCCCTTCAAGGCCCAGCACCTTAAGCAGACAAAAGACGGTTGACCCATTTTCCGGTGGTTTTCGGTGTGCGATAGTTGTTGGCTGACCGCCTGCTACCGACGTGAGGTAAATTGCGTGGGAGAGGATGACTTTACCATCCCTTTCCCATTTCGCTTCGTTTCATCGTCGCGTCCCACACAGCGGGTGTTCAATTGCAGCTACATTAGCTCAATTTAAGTTTTGCTCGGAACAGATTGCGTTGTGCGTGCTACCTTTTTCTTTTTTTTGGTTTTCTTGAATTTTTTTTTGTTTGAAAACCATTTTCCTGGGTGCTATCTCGACAGTTCTCGGTAGCCCAGAAGCCTCCGGAACCTTCTGGCTCCGCACTGTGCTGCCGTACCGACGACAGGTATCACCGTTCGACAGCATTTATCCACAATACACAGGCGAGAAATAAAATAAAGGTGTGCCTATTTACGGTAGGGGCCTATTCTTCGAACGCCAATCCCGTCACAGTAAAGCGTTTGTTCTATGCTGCATTGACCGCATGTCGGCCTAGCGTCGGTGTTTTATGACCATCGACCAGTCCATTCCACAGAAACCCCGAACCGTTGTGCAGAATAGAAAAAAGGTGCCTAATGGGGA
The DNA here is from genome assembly GCF_943734845.2 of Anopheles funestus. NCBI lineage: Eukaryota > Metazoa > Arthropoda > Insecta > Diptera > Culicidae > Anopheles > Anopheles funestus. The sequence continues at coordinate 4,741,004 of NC_064597.1, read as the reverse complement.
AGGCAAAAGGCAGCAGAAAAGCACAACCTTTACATCTCTATCGTCGGTTGTACTGGATGCTTACCTGTGCCTGTTTCTGAGGATACCGGTCCTGGATCTCCCGCCGTGGTACCAGAAGAATCTTCTTCAAACATTCCGGTGAACGTGCGGTTCCTGTTAAACGATCACACGGTGTTGCACGCCGCCGATGATTCAATATTGGGCACGGTATCTTCGTCTTCTGACCAGAAAGGGGAACAAACTCCTCCACCAAGGTACTTGTACACATTCTGAGAAGCTGTCGACATTCCTTTCCCGCAAAAAAGGGCGTCAAAAAAACAAAAGACTTCTAGCATTCGAGCACTTTCGAGCAGTTCAAGTTCCTCCACCAAGGTACTTGTGCACATTCTGAGAAGCTGTCGACACATTCCTTTCCCGCAAGAAAGTGGGCCAAAAACAAAAGACTTCTAGCATTCGAGCACTTTCGAGCAGTTCAAGTTCCTCCACCAAGGTACTTGTGCACATTCTGAGAAGCTGTCGACACATTTCTTTCCCGCAAGAAAGTGCGTCAAAAAACAAAAGACTTCTAGCATTCGAGCACTTTCGAGCAGTTCAATAAAAAAGTGAACCCCACATTTTTGGGCAAGCAAACGCACGCCCGGGGGCATGCGAATGATGCTTCAAGCTAATTTGACGTCTTATAAAACTTCGTTCAGTCACGGTTGTACCAGCTGCTGGTAACAAGTGTGCCAGCACACAATCCACTTCCATCCTGTCTATACCGTTCAGGCGCACCGGTTGCAACAAGCAAGAAATACGCCGCGTAACAGCCCGATATGACAGCAAAAACCCCCGGTAACCCGGTAGCATCCAATTAACACCCCGCCTTTTATATATATATATTTCTCTTCGCACAATTTCCTCCTGCAGGCGGTACCATCCCGCACCGATCCCGTAACAAATTGGACCAGACGCCGTTGCCTGTGTACGGTGAAGATCATTAATGGGTTGCAAAAGGCCCGAAACATCCGTGGTATAAAAGGGGTTTTGCAGGCGCCCGACTAAATGGTTCTAAAATGAATTCATTAAATAATAACCGATGATTTCGGGTGAAGCGAGCACGCTCGAAAAGGGGTCCTGCCGCGTATTCCACCGTTGTTGGTAACGTCAGTTTTGTTGGAAGAGCTGCGGAAAAGATGCGTTTCCTTTACGATGGTGAAGGAGTGAAAAAGGCACACATCCACCCACACGCACCGAAAAACGAATGCCGCAAGTAGCTCTTTGATCGTCTTCAACTTTACCAGCTTCCGAGTGTCTTTAATGTTTATACGTTTTTAAGGTAATGGGAGCTATTCAAGTTCAAGCTCGAGTTTAAGCCCGTACACGCTCAAGTACGGATGCTGCTTTTTCAGGAAAGGGAACAAACGCCTTTGGAACACCTTTCGTACTGGTAAATGCCTTCCAAGTCACACTACTAAGGGCAGTGTAACATTTTATTACATCATTCACAGCACAGCCCCGGTATCATCCTACCGTAACAGATTAACTCTTCTGCTCTTATTATGTTATTTAGATCTTTTACACCCTTTTACACGCGCATTTCATGCGATGCATCGACTCGTTACAACGCCTTTTTTGTGATTTTTCTTCTCCAGTTTTTGTTGCCTCGTTCTACCCTCATTTATCTATTCCACTCTTGCCTATTGTCGAGTGCTGGTGTTGTTATTATTTTCTTCCTTGTTTTTTTTTTGTTTGATTCCATTGCGCTACAGTCTTCATCAGCCGTTATCCTTTTTTTCCTATTTTGTCAGATACTTCATCAGTACACACTACTTAGCCTACCAAAGCCCATCGTTTCCCCCTCTTCATTTTTTTTGCTATAGACACTGTATTCATCCCGGAACGCTTCACGCGCTTGTAACAAGGCGTAAAGGGGTTAAACAGTGCTACATTACAAACACCCAGCACCTAAATCGTTTAGTTGTAGGGATTGTATTTCTTTTCTCTGCTATCTGCTGCTCTGTTGCTTGTCTCTCTGTCTCTCTTTCGACATTAAACCAAGGCACCCTTCAGCATCAACAAAACTGGGGCCACACATTGTTCATTTCGCTTGTTTACGGGGCATGAACGATATTTTGCACCTCTCAGCTAAGTAGTTCTTTATATCTTTTCGGAGATTGTTCTTAATTTTCGAACCAACTCTGCTAAAGTCGTTTTTTTTTTGTTTGGGGAAGATAGTAGGCATCGTCAGCATTTCATTACTGCAAACATTCATTACGTAAACGAAGTGTAGCATCATCACGATAATGAAGATGAAGATCCGGACGAGATGGTGAGAAATTTGGAGTGGATTCATGAACCCACGGCGGGTTCGGGGCTGGCTAAATTGGGTTCTCAATTCAACGAAATTGTGGAGATGACTCCGGTGACTTCGGGATATTCGGATTATTGTAAAACCTGACTATTCCGATGACTCTGAGCTATTCCGTTAACTCCAAACACCTCGGGAATGCTTCATACTGCATTGGAGATCTGCGGATATTCGAGAAATTTTCCAAGGATTTTGCAATTCTTCATTATTGCAGCATCTTCTATATTTCATCCCTGGAATTTGTTCTAGAATTATATCCGGCATCGGTTTATTTTGCAATAGCGATGAGATATTCATTTTCGCAATAGACTCTCAAGTCATCTAGGCGTTATATCTATTCGTTTCCAACAAAATAATCATATTACCCACCGCTTATGCATTTATTTCCGCCCGTTTTTTTTTCTCCTCCGTGCAATTTTTACAGCTGCATAACATATTTTTTCCCCGATGAAATTTATCCCTAGCGTTTGACTCTGTGATACGTCCGACGAGTGACCCACAGAGATCGCAACACCAGGACCAGATGAATTTCCCATTTGCGCACCATGCAAACGATGATCGGGTCCGAGGTCTTTGGCAAATTACTTAAAAAGCATCATATCCGCACCGCACGGCAGGATACCCGGACGGCCTTGACTCGGACTCGGAGCATTGAGCAATTGTGGACCACTTGCCGGGGTACCCGAATGCCCGAAAGGCAGTCGCTGCAGAGTTGTTCGGATGTGTCACAATTTCGGCGAAAACTGTCGGAGCATATCGTCGGTCCGTGCCCGGGTCACCCACTGTGAGTCGCTTACGAGGATCGTGTTCATGTTGCCGAAAATTGGACATGGATCTAAGGGAACCCTGAACCCCTATCGTAGGAGGTCTGCTGGTTTCGGTTTCCATCGTCCGACATGCATCTACACGGGTACGTTCGTGCACAGACCCCGAAGCCCAACTGCTGCGCAAGTAACCAGCAATCATTGCGTCTTAAATCTGTTCAGGATGCTGCCACACCGCCACACTTTTCGTCACGCTACCCGATGCCGGTGTATCCGCTGGATAATAAGAACCACCTTCGAAGGTCATGACCATTTGCGTACGGAGTGCCTACCGGGTTATTGTTGTGGCGTGGTAAGGTTGGACGCTTTGCTAACGAAAACTTAACCTCGACCTCCAATTAACTTCTGCGCCCGTTTGCCCGGTACCGTCAAGCTATTCATCCTTTTTTTTTGGCCAGGGTGCCTTATCCGGCACGAAAGCAGAGAGTTACGTTGGCCAATTTGTGCCAAACTTTTTTCTTCCCCCCTCCCCGGCCTCAGTACGACCAACCGACATCTGTGCGATATGTTACGTACCGTGTATCGATGCTGCAATCGATTTGGACAAACACACGTATACCCGCTTCCGGCCGGCCATTTGCAAAATTGCCGACCCCCCCCCCCCCCGCATTTCTCTTTTCCCGCTCGTTCTCCTCACCGCCGTTTTGGGCGGAACTGACCGTTTAGCGCCATTAGCAGCGTCAAAACACGCACGCCGTACCCGTACGCGGGCGCGGATTTGAAGACAATTTAAACAAATGAGCTGCTGCACGTTTCAGGTTAGCAAGCCCCCCCAACAAAAACAAAAAAGAAAGGAAAACGTCAGGTGAAAAGACAACCGGTCGAACTGAAATAGACAAAAGCGACGAAAGAATATAAAACGCAAAACAACATATTGGCACACACACGCACACAACACATGCGATAATTTTCCATCGCGGCCCTTGCTGCACCGGCTATTCAGAACGTTCGGCCAGGTTCATGTTTTCACCTGCAGCACGTTTGTGTGCACACAAAAAAGGCAGGTTTGCACAATCCAAAATCAAACGCAGCAATTTGCGTGTCATGCGCAGTACATGCGGTTTGCTGAATGGCGGGGCCCAAAAAACGGGAAATGGAGATCCACGGCTTTATCCTGAGTTTTTTGTTGGGGGAGGGGGGTGAATTTCTCACTCCCTTCCCTGTGCCAATTGGCGCTCCTTTCAAAACTCCAAACTCCGAGCGTGCACAACAGAAGTTGTAACTTAATTTGACCCTTTATTCGTTACGCTTCTTTGAGGGATAAAGGGCACACAGCGGATCAAGCGAGAGGGAGAGAGAGAAAAAAAGAGGATAAATTGTAAAAGGAAACCGATCGCAAAAGGTTGCTCAGCAAGATCCAAGAAGTTTTAGATTACTGCTTTTTGTGTGTGTGTGTGTTCTACTGTCCTTTTCCTTTTCCATGAATTACCCATCCTTACCGCTGGACCGCTGGAGTATCGTTCGGGATTGATTTTTGCATCAACATCAAAGACCGCTGGAGGTTTTTCAAATTCTTTACCCGGTCATTCCGGTCCGGTTGGCGTGCGTGCTGAAACTTACTGCCGTAATGTAGGATAAGCTGCCCAGAGACGTAAGTACGTAAAGTAAGTAATAATTCGTCATGTAATCCAAGGGTGACTTCATTTACCGAGCCGAGATGGTTTTGGAAGGAAAGCCTTCGACAATGAGCAATCAATTAGGCGCTACTGGATAAACTACTCTTCTTGTTTTTGTTGGGAAAATTAGCCAACAATTACTTTGTGTCCAAACTTTGCTTACAATATTACACAATCGCTTTTCATTTGTAACCAAACTTTTTATAATAAAAAAACTTAGTTTTAGTTAAAGAGCGCAACTTTATATTTTAGTAAACAACCTTCAAAATAAAATTAAACTGGAGTTTTAAGACCTTCTGAAAGAATTCTTTTACACATGCTTTCCCTTTCTTACTTGACACTATGAACTAAACTGCCATTGTGCTATAAATACTATAAAATAAGGTGTCATTGTGCTATAAACACTATAAATTAAGCTGTCATCATGCTATAAACACTATAAACTAAGCTGTCATTGTGCTAGAAACACTATAAATTAAGCTGTCATTGTGCTATAACACTATAAACTAAGCTGTCATTGTGCTATAAACACTATAAACTAAGCTGCCATTGTCCTATAAAGACTCTAAACTAAGCTGTCATTGTGCTATAAACATTCGAAACTAAGCTCATCCTAGTACTTACACTACCTTGTGTAAGTAGTAAGCTAAGAAAGAGATGAACGATACTGTCCAAATCTTCCGTCCTACTTTCGGTACTACGCGGCGTTCTACTATGGTTGACAGTAGTGAGATACTAATAGACGGTCTTCTATCCTTATCTTTCATTTTGTGCGAAAAGTAGAATAGACGAACGAATTACTTTCACAATGGATGAGGTGTAGAGAGTAAGGTGGGACAATATTCAGTAAAAATCTTTTAAAAGAATTCAGGAAATTAGTCTTTGTTTTGGAAATGTTTCTCTTAACTGTTTGGAGATTTCAGCAAAGGAGTTATTGTTCACAAAGCTTATCTTAAGCAAAACAATCGTCACGAGCATAATTCTTTCGTTGTGCAGGATTAGAGTGATTAAAAACATTGCAATCGCACGCAAACAAAGCTACCGCAGCGTTTGCTCCAGTGATAAGAAACGTCACGACAAATTAATGACAACAAAGCTGTGCAGAGATGAAGGGAGTTTTTGTTTGCCGTTTTCTTAAATGCTCGATTAATCGTGCGTTCCCTCTAGTCCGAAAGGTAAACTCTACGCGAGAAGGATGAAAGAGACCGATTTTACATATGCTTTTGCACATACAAGTCAGCTTAACGCCCCGGAAGAGGTAGCGCACGGAACAAATTAAAACAGAAATATTTTTTGGCTCAAGGTGGCGGGCAAAGGAGCAACCGAAAACTGTCTGCTTATGGCAGTGAACCTTTACAATGCAAAAAAAAACAATCCCCGGCGACAATGTGTCACGGGCAAATGGGAAGGAAAATGTGAACAAAGTTTAAAGTTGCATCTGTGCACCATTTGCTTCCCTTTTTTTTTACTTCCAACAGTGGATTTGTTTTCGATCCGATTTTATGAGTCCCCCTGTTCTTATTTCTTCGTCCGTAACGTGTCCACTGGGTGGAAGAAAAAGGGGTTAACAGTGGGATAAGCTTTAAAATTAATTGAACAGAGTGATAGACGGCTGTGGGAGATTCCGTCGTATTGCGAAAAACTGTCAACCGGTACCGTCGTTTAGGGAAAAGTGTCTAATTGTTTTTCTTCTCTTGTTTCGTACAATCAAGCAAAAGGAAACTTACCTCATCTTGGAAAAATGTATCTCAATTTTACCTAGCTCGCTTTGATTGATTCTTCACACACACACACGAGCACACACAACTCACTGCAAGGACCTATTAAGTTGAATGAATTTTACCAAACAAAACAAAAATGCATTCATTGATGTATAGGAGCAGAAGAAATCAGATCACTCAATGACGAGTGAATGAGTGACGTCTGTTACCCCTTTTACCCTTTTGTTGCTTTCCCGTCGACGTTCAACCCTTGGCCGTGTTTCGAACCCCTTTTTTTGGGCTTGGCTTTAAACAGTCTCACCCGAGCCAGCAAAATCATATGTTTGCTTTCCGAATTAAATGCTATTTGGATTAATCTCAAAAACATATTTTATTACTTCCACCTTTTTTTTCCTTTCTTCTTCTATTTCTATTGGTGAATTGAGGTTCGTTCGTATTTCCTTTTTCCCCTTTTTTTTTGGCCCGGGCCCTGGGTAATCTGACGCGCTTTGCATCCAGCACCAGGGTGCACATTTGGGAGGTTTTCACTTCCGTTTTCTTTTATTTGGTTTGTTTGTTGTAGCGCACCGTTGCGCTACTTCTTGAGCCTGTGCGTGAAACGAGCCCGCAGTTTTTCGCAAAGTTGCCTTTTCTTACCGAATTTCCCAAATTTTCTTGGTGCCGTTGTGCAGTACGGCACTGCACCACCGAAAGCTGACCTAAATGAAGCGTTTTCTTTCACTTTTTGCGCGTTTCTTTGGCACATTAGCTCGAATTTCCGTCGAGCCCGAAGTGTGCAGTTTTTTTGTGTGGTGCGTGAACCATCGGCCAACAACCACTTCCCCGTCCATCGAACCATAATCCGATTCAAATGAATATCAATTTAACGCCGTTTCTCCAATGTGGCCTTTCTTCTCCTTCCCTCCCTCCTTCCCCCTTTTGGTACACAGTGGCCCGAGGCCTTGTACTCCGAACCGTGAAGCCCTTTTTTTTCGCTAGGCCCTTCTGCCTTGTTCACATGGTATCACTCACGGTGTGTGCAACTGTGTGTGTATATACATATGTATATAGATTTCAACTTTAATCTGATTTTACACCGTCGGGGTATTTTCGGTAAAACGATGCCTAAGGAAACATCATTATACACTTTGATCTGATCCCGCATAAACCGGGTAGGGTTAAAAGACAATAGCGAAATAATTATAAAGCCAAACAATGTTACCGCCGAACGGAACGCGGCACAATTTTGTTAATGAACCAATAAATCAATAAATAAATAAAACTTTTCGTTTCAACTTTTACCTACTGTGTTTGTTCCTACGGTTTATCGCAAGAATAAAGGTGTTTTCAACAGGATTTTTTTAAAGGATTAATTTTTTTTATCATCAGTATGGCCAGGATGTCTTACCTGAAATGAAAAAAAAGAAAAAAATGATCAGTGTTGAGTTTTATGAATTTTTTTACAAGCGATTTTTACATTAGACTTTAATTATATTAAATCTTCAAAGTTTTTCTTTTGATGTCGATTATCATAAAAGCTTTGAAGATTGAAGTCTATATTTGAAGAGTTATTGAAGAGTTATCTTAAGAATTCCCCAAAGTTTCAAGAATTCTATATTTGAAGAGTTATTGAAGAGTTATCCTAAGAATTCCCAAAAGTTTTCAACTTCAAGTGAATTTCCATGGATTCGCAAGATATTGATTCTTGGATTATTACATATATTTAGACATTGAAATCTTCAAATACTCATGAACTCTTAGAGACATAAGAGAGACCTATATCATATATTGAAGAGATCCTTAGTTCTTCAACGTATTTCTGAAGATTTGGATATTCGTGAATTTTCATAATAGAGATCTCGAGTCATTCGGTTTCAAGACTCACCCACAGGTGTGCTTAATTTATTTTCGCAAAAAAACCGCATTTATCAAGTAAACGGTAGTCAGACATCAAACACAACTTCAGGCGTGCAGTGTTGAAGGTAAATCACCCACCTGTCCCTTTTTCACAATGCTGGATAAAGCAGGCAGTAAAGGTGGCGAAGGTTAAGGTCGCACGCATCCCGGCACACACACACACGGACGAGGTCCCTGGTAGAAGTCAAATGTGGAAATCGATCAGGAGCCCGACCCGGGATCACGGTAACACGAGCCCCCGGGGATTGAATCGTACAAAACCCCGTCCAGATTCTTGATCCGCTCAAAAACCTCAACCTTCGCCGTTCGGTAATTGGATTTGCCTGCTTTGCTTTTCACCTTACCACCCGCGCAAAACATAAAAACTCCCCCCCTCTCCCTCCGCACCACCACATACATTATCCTTTCATAAGGTTTTTAAATTCGGGGGCGCGCTACCGGTTTGATCGACGAGCGTACCATCATCATCAACAATCAGCATCTATCCAAAGGGGGATGATCGAGCATCGCCGAAACCGAAGTCAAAATCAAGTTGTCCATACCAATCATTTCCTTCACAATATAGCGCATTTGTGTTGAACGCATGTCAGTGAGAGAAAGAACGAACAACAAACGGGAAAAAAGAAATTACACCAACGACAACAAAAGGCACACTAAAGAAGAGATTGGAAAAATCAATCCAGATCGTCCGAAGTATCCGAAGCGCATTGCAAACGGCATTGCACTGAAACCATTTGCCAAAGGTGGCCCAAACAGCCCAAAAGAGCTATCCATGAAAGGAAGGCGACAACAGGAACAAAAAAGGGGGAAATAAAAACGAACAAAAAGCCCGGTACGGAATGACGCACAATACCGGTAGACGGTTGCGGGTGGGTTGCGCGCACGCGGGAAGGATGAAAACGAGAAAATAACACCGGAAATTAACAAATCATAATATGTGCCAATTTAACGTCCAACCAATCAAAGCATGCTAGGCGGGGAAGTGGAGAGAAAACAAAACAAAAAAAACACTACAAAACGGATCAATGAAGTGTGTGAGAAAGCGTGTGAGGGAAGAGGGGAGGCGTGTGCGGGGGTAGGAGAATAAGGTTGCCGTTTTGCATGAGGAACGCAACTCCTCGGTAAAGGTTCTTCAAAACGGTGAAATATAAATCCCGAGACCCTGGGTGAACCGTTTGTTGTGAGGTTCATAGGCGCGGAAGGTTAGCACAAAAGTCAACCGAATGTGGATGGAAGTGGCCTGATGTTGAGGATGGTCGGCTTTTGCCTCGGACCCCAAAACAATAACACTGCGAAGAGATATCTTAAATTGCCCTTATAAACGACCGTGCTTCCGTATGGCTAAGGAGGCTGCAATTACGTGAGTGGCGCAGGTAAAGCTCCATGGATGATTCAATATCGCAAGATATCTCGATCGTCTCAAATCTTTGTTGGGGGTTAGAGGTGAGATCATCATCAGTATCATTCCAAAAAAACTAATAAACTCTTCCTACTCTCAACTAAAGAACTGTAACGAAAGTAAAGCTCAAACACTTAAAACACACCAAATCAATTTTCTTAGAACGACTTCGGAATTCTGATGGAGTACTCACCCATCAGACATCCTTAAGCTATATAAGACAACAATATTTTCCATCTTGGAAAATGGATGTATTTGCTTCCATTGGGCTTCCAAGTCTCATCTTACCCACCTTGAGCAGCAGCCAGATGCTCTACAGCAGGAGCCTCCAAACTTTTTTGATGGCGGGCCGTTTTGAGTGGAATAGCCATAGCTGAGGGCCAATTTCGGTATCTCTCGGTATCTCTCGGTAGTTTGGAGACCCCTGCTCTGTAGTATCAAATCAATTGATACCAGCTAGCCAAAGTCCTGAATTCTCATTTTACTGTAGACACCTCGTTGAACTAAGTCTATTCCCAATAGACTTCGCAGGACGTCAATTCTCAGAACTTTCGTGGAAAAGTATGGTTAAAAGTATACAGACAGATCCTCATCTTGGATACTTTGGTTGCCTTCCCATTCTGGTATTGCCACCACAGCCTCTCTGCATGGCTGAGTGGCAGAGTTTGTGAAACTTCTTGTGTTCTTGTGAAAGCTCGGGAGGTTTTTGAACTCCATCACTCCCAAAGAATTCTTGAAGTCTCGATTCCACGGCATCTCAGGAGATCGTACGTACATTTCGAGATCGTGCTTCGTATTGCGCGCACATTTCCAGAGTAGCCAGAGAGTTTGGAGGAGGTCAACTCCAAAGTATATGGCAGCAGCCTTGGATACCACGACATGGTTGATCTTCTATGGTCTTGTGTGGAGTCTGTTCGGCACGCCTTGTTAGACGCACTACCCGCGCTACGATCAGGACCTTGCACGTGGGATATAGAACAGTTAACAAGGAAACATTCGCGGAGACCCGGGATATGGAGCCCTTTCACGGCTCGGAGGAAGAAAAGCCTCCCAGCTTAGGTGATTTGTTTTAAAGTTAGTCGTAAGCAAGCTGTTCTTCATGCATAAAAATCATCAGAGGGTTTTTTGTGTTTTAGACGATATTCCAACACCAGCGTCAGTACTCGCTGAAGTGAAAAGTTTGGCCACTTTCAACAAAAAAATACAACGCCAGCAACAATCACAATCAACATGCTTGATTCCCGCATCCAACGCTTCCCTTCCCCCATATGCCCGATTGCACCAAGCTAGCGATAACGATGCATGTGTGACACATGCACTTGCTGCATTCGGCATCAAAACACTGCACACAGACGGCATCAAACCGTTTCGCCGTCGATGTCATTACAGTGTAAATGTTTGTTAATCATTACGAAACACAAAAGCAATTATTTGCTACACACCGACGCCCCACACGTTTCGTGAGCAAAACAATTCTAGGGATAGCAACAAAAAAAAAACAACATAAAACGATTCCATCCAATTGTTGGGCGTTGGAGATATTCATCCACGGTGGTCTACCAAGCGTTAGTAACCTCGGGCACGTATTTAGAAAGCGTATCCACCGTCGCAACGTGCGGAACCGAGAACAAAATGGACGCACCATGAGTTGGCAGGTGTTCGCATTGAGCATTGTGATTTAATTTTAACTGCATCGTTCATTTGGCACAAGCTGGGCCGGGCCATTTGTGCAACCAAGCGATCAAACAGTGTGATCCTTTCTACTTGGCGTAGCAGCTCACTCGTGTCCACATTGGTGTGCAAAAATCTCTCTTCTCCGTGCATTCGTTCATAGTTTCGTGCTAATTTCGGTAAAAAATACCAAAACCCAACCAGTTCTATCAATTTTGACGTCGATAGAGCATCCGTCTACGTAGATGGCATCTACTTACATGCGCCATACACTATTGTATTAGATTCTAAATTCTGAATTTTCGTAATGAAATAAGGTTGAGCATGATGACGGATCCCCAGGAAGACTCTTACCCCTTTGGTATGTACCACAAGAGAGCAACCTTGGTTTGCTTCTCATCGTGATCTTCTTGAAGTCACAAGTCACAAGTGCGCTTCCTCCTGAAAGCCACCTGATTTACGCGGATACCGCAGAATTGTACCTTCCTTGAAGATTAGCTGCCTCTTCAGAATACCCTGAATGCCCTGAGTAATTCCCTAATTACGTATACAATAATCGGTAGAGCCCTTGGCCTTCAGGATTCTAGGAGTGCTTCTTAACGATATCTGCTAGTTGGCATACTGAAGAAGTTTGAGTTGCGTCGCTGGAGTGTCCAGGTGTACTATATATATAATATAATCGACGTTGAGCGTTACTTGCCTTGGAGTCGCCGAAACACGCAAAGACTTTTCGTCGCAGGACTACTTTACAATCGTATCGACTCGACGACGCTATTCTCTGCAATCAACATTTACGCCCCAGCAAGATCTCTTCGTACTAGATCACTACTTGAACGCGTCTTTGCCGGACTCTGCGTTCCTTAATTCCAGTGTGTTTAGTAGCCGATAGTAGATGATCTTCTATCAAGATCTTTGATATTTGAAGAGGTATTGAGAATTGTTGTTAGTTCTGTGGATAGAGATACCTATCAATAGCAATAGTTTGAAGAATTGGCGCTCACTGCAATAGCATATTAGGACACTACGTTTAAAGGAATTCTTAAATATACTTTTCCCATTTTCTAGATGAGCAAGCCCAACGGCTCAGTTGGGCCACTCCTTCTAGGAGCATTTTGTTCATTTCGATTAACTCAGTAGCTCATGATATAACACAAGTTACCAGGATACGGATTGCCCTTACCATTTCTCCTCTCAACCCCGTAATACCCGTGCATGGGTGGCGTTGGATTTACGGTGTGCTATTGCTCAAGCGGAACTAACTTCACCAATTATCGTTTGGATGCACACTGGATATGTTTGCTGCTGCCTTAATTGGCAGTGCGGACATTCGGTGGGTTTTACTGTGTACAGGTTAGGGCGGACCTTCGGTGAAGCCATGAAAGCCTGACAGGACACAACAGTGAAGGTGCAACCGGACAGCGTAAAACTATTGCGGGGATGCACTTGCCCGTTGCTTCCAAAAAAAACTTACTGATGAACCTCAAAAATATCTTTACCAGTGTACAGCGCTCGACCGGAATACATCTTCATTTGCAGCGGTTATGTTAGCCAGCCAGGCACAATGGTGTACCTGTACACTAGGTATTGGTGAGGCGAAACAACAACCAAAAAAATAATGATTCTAAAATCCAGAACTAAAACCGTCCGGATCGAATGTCACCAAGAATCTGGAAAGCTCCACCGCAAAGGGGTATCGATGGCAAACTCGATAAAATTCACATTGTCATTCATTGTAAGTGTTGCCTGTCCTGCAACGGTAATACTGCAGCAACTACAGCACCGAGAACGGCCAAAAACTGTAAACCCATTACCGGGCGTCCAGCGTAACTTCACCAAGCAAATGGTTTAATCGATAGCAACCAACGGAAAGAGAATAAAAAAAAATCAACACCACGCTGTTGTCTTATTTTTCTCGTTTTCCAAAAAAAAAGCAAATCTCAAATACCACCCCTAAACCGGCAAAAGGTCAGCAAACAACCAAATAACCGAGCGGAAAGAACAAAAACCCCAAAATTGGGGAGAGAAAGGAAGAAAAAAAAGCGCGCGGCAACCAGCAGCAACCGACGTGACCGATAGCGGAGAGACTGGACGTACTGATTCCAACAGCGAGAAACAAGTGGAACAATTCGGCTATCCGGAGGAATTTGGGTTTTTGGCAGTATCAGATTTAGGGATCGTTGCACTGTTCTCTGTGCCTCCGCCGGGAGGGGGGTTTGGGTTTAACGTTGTCGGGAACTCGCTGGAGAGAAGAAAAAAAACCTTGGAAAACGTGATACGGAGTAGAATGGGGGGGAAGAGTTTGATAGCGTCACCCGGACTGGTAATCCACACCGAAGCGAAGAAGCGATCTCGTAATATCGATGCCTTGGTTTGAAGTTTTTTTGTTGCTGTTGTTGTAGTTCTATACCTCCTGTACCTAACCTTAGTTGCAACTGTGGGAAAACCAGTGTCAGTGCAATCCCTTATCATGGCCACAAACTCCCGTACGAGGTTGAAACGATATCAGCGGAAGCTTGACGACTTTCCTCACCGAGCCCTAACCTCAAACTTCACCCATCCGTCAGACGTCACCAAAAGGAACTGCGGAATTAAATGAACAAAAAAAAACACAAAGAAGACACATCAGCATCGGATCGTTATTGTTTTTTTTTGGGTGGATTTTCTTTGCTGTCTTTTGCACGGTGGTGCACCGTTTCGCTTTGCTCGGAAGGATTGCGGTGACAGCCAGATAGGTGTATCGGTATCATCGATATCACTGTCATGGGGATTGGGACGTTCAACGGCAACACACCGTCACCAGGAATAAGGATGCGCGCATCCGTGTGTCAGTTGACGTATCAGGTACCTGATCCGTTACTATCAAAACCATCCATACCTTCGGGGCATCCACAGGACGTGGCGTTCTTGTGTGACTACATGGTTTTTTTCCTCAATGTTCTCCCCATATCTCGTTGGGGAGGTTTTTTGTTGTCACCTATTGTCACCGGCAGAGATTCGTTCGTCCTGTTGAAGGGATTTTTTTTTGTTGCGTTGTTTGCCTCTAACCCCCTCCCCTCCCCCCCACCCCCCCTTTGGATTGTAGCCGTCTTTGAGCTCCAAACGACTAAAGTATGCAGCTCACTTTCACAGGCTACCGTTACTGGGGAGCTCGTACACGGCTATTAACAGGCCCTCCTCGGGTACTAGCGAGTCCTGGCCCGAGGGTTTCATCAATTTCATTATACACCCTGATATACCCCGACCTAGCCTCGTTATGTGACACTTACACGATGGTTTACTCCTTTTTTTTAGCTTGTCGTGTTTTTTTTTCTCCTCTGTTGTTTTGCTTCTCATACCACATATTGCATTTAACCTTCCTGGGGACCTCCCGTTAACCCGGGAGACCCATCCCCCATTCCCCGGGGGGTAGCGCTGGTCGGGGCCATACATTCTAGCAAAAGAAAACGGCTTGAATTTCACCCCAGGTCCAAACTATGATCCGAAACTCCATCAGCGTCATCAGATGCGGTGGCAATACTTGGGGAGAACTAGCCGCAATACACCAACTTCCCGGCCCCAGAAATGAACTCTCTCACTCTATCTTGCTCCCACTGCTTCATACATATGATCCATACGATTTGATGAAGCATCTGAAGTAGACACAAAGAGGGTGAAGGAATCCGCACCAATGCACAAGCGATGGGAGAGGATGCTGACGCAACTCCCCCCACGCCCTCTGTCGGAACGTTGCTTACTTTGCCCTGTTTGGGTTTTTGCGGCCCTGTCGCCTGCACGTCACACTCACCCAGGTGAATTAATTGACATGCCGTGCCACCCAGGTAGAAAATTAATTTAAAATTGTTATAGTTATCACCGAACCGAACGCGCTGCATGGTTTCGCCGTATCGGGTTTATCGGAATGGAAAAGTGTTGTGTGTTGCTATATGGAAGGGGAGGAGGAGGCAAAGTATGTCCACAAGCCTGCCATGACCTGGTAACTAGCTCCCTATTGAGGCGAGTTTTGAAACTAAGGTGAGGTTTGGAGACGCACAGTTGTATCCCTTTTGTGGAATTTTAAACCCTTTTCTTCTGCTTCCAATTTCCCCAATCCCCCCCTCCCACTCCACCGTATGTACGTCGGTTAGTGATGTGCTTCGGAGCATTCGTCCACCTTCCGTATTATGCTACCAATCAGACTAATTAAAGTGACATGTAGCCCTGCGGATTTTTTTTCTTCCACCCACACTCCCCCCGTTCCCACACCCGCTCCACTTTGCATGCATTATTTTATGTTGGGGTCGCACATTTGAGGAAAAAACAGGCAAAGACCTGAACGCTCAACCGTGAGCCGCTGTTGTGCCCGATTCCATGAGACATTCGATAGTGTCTAGGCGACGAGATGGGCTCTGCCGACATATATCTGAAGTCGCGCGTGTGTGCGGTTATTGGCTGACAAGCTCTTCCTTTTGCCATACAAAACCGTATAAATCAAAATCAATACGCAATTGCTGGCCGAAAAGGGTTGCATCACGTTTCGGTTTTGCAAAAATGTTCTCACGGTGCCGGTCCGAGAATAACCCCATTAGGCACTGACGCACAAGATTAGATCGTCATATCGGGGCGCATTTTATCGGTCAACAAACCGTTCGCCGTTTTGCCGTGAAGCTGATTAGAAGCGCGCTATTCGGAATACTATTGCACGACCCCTTGTTTTTTGTAGAACGTATGACTGACTTCTTCATTCTTTGAGCCATTGGACGAGTTTTGGTTGGGACCGGGAAGGTTTTTGTGGGACTGGGGTGAAGGTTAAACTGTCGGAACGGAAGACGGCAGACGAAGAACTTATCAACAAGCGTTGACTGGGTACGAAAATGCTAACGGCAAAACGCTGACCACATTCGGAGAAGTGATAAACTTTATCGTCTTTTGCTGTGGTACGCTTGTCCACATGTCCGTAGCATTTGGTGAAATTGAGGGTGCCTTCTCCACGCTAACATCTCTACATGAGCATGCTCCAGAACTCCAGAACTCCCACACGCGCATCCGTTTTAAAGCGCTTAAAGCATAATCTATGCAGCACACTAGTCAATCAGACGTCGAATCTTTGGCATCTCCATCATTGTCAATACATTGTCACTTGCCAGCCAACGAACATCATTGCGAGAAGTTTGTCCGTACGGCAGTGAATGACAGGCCAGCAGAATCTAACCATAAATTAAGTTCGTACCCCCGTACGCCCTCGGTAGAAGCCCATCGCCAATACGTGACTTTTAACGTACGGCGGGCGAACGGATTGACACAGTTCCGTACTCCAGCGTACTCGTCACTATATCCACGGAACCCCAACACTCGTCACTGGTACGACAAAGTTTACAGGCCTTGCTTCCCGCAACCACCCAAAACTTCAGGTTTCATCCGCACAACCAAAAACCCGAAGCCTGCCGGATTTATTCCATCCTGCCGTTATTTATTGAGCGATCAATTCCCATCCATAAGCTCACACAATTTCCCGACTCCGATGATGTCGTGTATTTCTTTTTTTTTCGCTTTCGGGACGAAACACTCATAATGTCTTGACGCATCTGGGCATAAAGCCTCACCGTGGTTTTAATCTCGTCGAAAAAGGGCAGCATACGCAACGTTTGTCTTTTCGTTGCGATTTTGTGTTTTCTGTGTACACCTTCGCTACTGGAGATTTATAGGGGTGATTTTTGCGCGAAACAATGTCTGTGCTGCCGTCGCTATTATGAAGATGAATGAATATGAAGATGGGTGCTTACGGGTTTTATGAGACGTTGCCTCTGTTTTTATTTCTCTTTCTTCATCTCCCGTCGGCAAGTTTCAATCGGAATGAGCGGATGAAAAAAATGAAGAAGCGACGGTAACTCTGGGAGGTCTAGAGATCTCGCAAGTCAGATTAGCTCCAGGCGCAACACGGTAGCAACAAAATGGGCACAATTAAAGCAAAACACTTACCTGCTTTGAAGATACTCTTAAAAATAAAGGGTAAGCGTTCAACACATATGCTCCGTTGTGGGGCATGCTCTTTTTGGAGAAGGATCATTAATGACGTCTATGATGGCTTAAGTAATAAAAGTTGGAAGACGGGATCTCTTAGACGAGCGGCGAATTGTAAACAGGTTGTTAATAATCCTACTGGAACATTAGTTCCAACACATTGTTTAGCGTTATGTAGATGTTGTTGGTGATTAAAAGATTTCTTTACCCAATACTCAACTGCTCGAATATTATGGTAATTCGAGCACATTTATTTTGGAGAACTCAGGAACTCTGAAAAATTTCTACTATTTTGGGGAGAGTCTGGTTCTCCTCAAAGGATATCTTTTGTATTTTAATTTTTGTGTGTGGATATTATACCATTTCCCGACGGAAATAGAAAGACCTTCTCAAGATGTCCGTATAAACCAGGAACTTGGAAGAAGTTGTATTAAATTCAGAATTTCAGAAATTCGAAATGTTTTTTTATTAATGAACTCCGAATTCTTGAGATGAGTAACCGAATACATCTCTGATGCTTGGTGAATACTCAGCCTTGGTGACAGTCGGTCCTTGCTATTCCAGAAGTGCCTATTAAGTTATCAAGATTTAAACCTGGTTAAAGGCCTAAGATATTGAGAAGGTTTGCCCACGTTGTTATTGGAGATTTGCGGCCTTCTTCAACTATCAACTTGATGGCCTAGTGATATCGGTGCTGATCGTCACACGAAAGGCCTGGCCCTAAATCCCATACGAACTTATACGCTCGTAACTCCTTGGTGAAAAATAGTAATATGTGACCACCTACCTTGTGAGATGGACCGAATAGCATATAAAAGAATGTTCTTATTTGCAAGGTTATAAAAAATGCTTTAGATTTCTTCCGAATGTGTGCGCACAGAATTTCGCTTCTCGCGGCGGTAACCGAACCCCCTTGGGTTGGTTTTACATTCCACACTTATTGTAACCCGCTCACCAACACCGAGCGGTCTCGCGTTTTGCCACAAAAAGGTAGCACAGGTGAAGGTGTGTAATGGTTCGGTTCCGCTAGCACAACACCCGTACGGTGGAGCAACAAGCACGAGCCAACCAACGCAAACCAACCATCTCGTGGTTCGCCCATGAAGGTGTCGTCAACACCTGCCAACGTCTCACCCAACTTCGGGTGGGGGGGGTCATGTCGGTTGATCAGTATTTTCCGACCAGAAGAAAATTGTCTTACACCCTGTTTGGAGGGAGGTGGAGGACGGGGGGGTTCCTAACCACCCCCGCTTCTGGTGGGAGAGAAGCGAGAGGGAAAAGGGGGGGAAACATCCATGATCATCACCCCACCGAAGGTAAGTCAGCTGGACCAAAGGACGTTTTTCCACAAAGTAAAATCTCATTTCAGACCGCCCATTCTTTCGGTTAAACACTGTCAGCCTGTTCACACTCACGCCCATCTTTACCCGCGTTATGGAAAGAAACTTTTCACGCCACTTTTCTTTCCGGCTCTTTTGGGCTGCTGTTGGCCAAGGGGTAGGACATGACACAATTTTCAACCCCAGATGAGCAGCTTTATATAGCTGTGTGCTGCATTCTTGCCACTGAGGGAAAAACATTATTTTCCTCTCTTTTGCTGGCAACGGGAAGCTCTCGTTCTGTCGCAAGGGTGGCTGCCGGTACACAACCCAGCACACCTTGTCGCTTGTCTATATTTCTATCCCAAAACTATTTCTCTCTCTTTCGCTGTGTTTTTGCTTCAAATGCAGTAAGGGTTTGGGTAGCTTCTTTCCTTTCCCTACTTCTCTCCCCTTTCCACCGCATCACACTCACACACACACACACCTATACACACAAACTAACCAAAAACGTTACCAGACGCTCGGTAGTTTTGGTGACGGTTGAAAGAAAAATGCGCACAGCATGTTAATGCATCCTCCCACTCGGCAATTCGCTCCAAGCGATCACGAGCAACAAAACCCTAGCTCCATTTTCTTTTTGGCGTTTTTTTTCTGGTGCTCCCTTTGCTCTCCCACTATCCGGTTCGACTCCAAAAAAAAACCCAACCACCGAAGCCCGAAGAAATATCGTTATCGAGCAACCTAATCTCTTCACACTAACAGCAACAACAAAAAAAACGCTGTTGATTGGTTCCCCCCAAAAAGCGTGGCCGAGAGTACAACGAAGTTTTTTTTTGCATTTCTTGCTATTCGGATGCGTTTATCAAATAAGACACGTTTGCTGGGACGGAAATATACCAACTCTTATCCCGTACTGTTAGAGTCCTGAAAGAAAAAAGCGAAGGGAAAATGTCTGACCAAACCCAGTACTCCCAGTTTTTCCCAGTTTTTTCCCAGTTTTTCCCCAGTAGGAAAAGGCAATGATCACAAGCGGAAATGTGTGAGTACACGATATAAATTAATCACGAGAAAGAGAGATGTTCAAAAAGCGAAGCCCTTCACATGCGACAAAGTGACATTCGGAAATAGTTGTCTACAATCCTCACGAAAAAAAAAGACTTTCAAAAACTCTTAATGCCGTTGTAGCAAAAACCCGAACATCTTCCATCTTAACTGCAACACATCATTCTTTATCGCACGTTCAATGTATATCACTTGTTGGCACTTTTAAGTACAGCCGCTTCAGCTGCCTGCCTGGATATACTAGCTTTCCAAGGTTTGCCGAGAGCAAATCGTTCACCGTCAGCTCAGACGTGACAGACGGGACGCAAGCGCTAACGTCGGCACTGAATGTGATGTACACGTCACATACAATATATACATATATTGCTTTTGCGGTTAGCCACAAGGTGAAGGAACCGTAGATGTTCGCATCTTAGCTAATGCCCGTCACATCATGAGGGTCCCATCTGGTACCGTTTCCCAACTCCAACTCCACACCCCCCTTCACCGACCGTTCGACGGTTCCAGATTGTGTACGATATGAGGCTGGTGCGCGATATTACTACAACCGCAGATTGTTGGGTGAGCTGTTTCGCTCAAACGGACAGTTAAATTACAATGTGCTGCTACGGTTCTTCACACAAACGTCGGTGCCGCAATTTTCTTATGCGCATATTTTTTTTTATCCCACCCAGTACACTGCTCCTAAGATTGTCGCACAGACACAGCTCGTTTGAGGTACACCTTTTCTTTCTTTCACTCGTGCAAATGAACAGCTTTCGGTTCAATTCCCTATCAATAGAGCCACAAACCACAGAATAATGGATCACGATACATCCACAAAAAAAATATATATATAAAGCAATATGCCTTTTAGCTGCAACTTCTTTTCTTTTTTTCTCTCAAAAGGGCTCAATAATAACGACAACACAAAAATTCTTCACCCAAAATAATCGAACGCAGACCAACCATAATCTAGTGGCGTTCATTTTCGCTAGCTGGAAAAACCCCAAACTTTCGGCTTTACGGCAAAAATCGTGACGAGTTACCGTTTTGCAGCAGATGCATAACGTGTGCTCCCACCACCAATCAAGGTGCCAAGGTGTTGAACGTTGTAGAGCGTCTTCAAACAGGAAACCACAATCGCCGGTAGAACCGGCTAAATCCCGTAACGTACTTCAGGCAGGCAGGCTATAATAATCACAACCTGTACTGGCGCATGGGAAATGTGACCATTTGTTATTATTTCATTGTGTATTGTAAATAAATGTGCACTTGTGGCACGTTACGGGATGCCCGGAACACAAATAAGGTAAGTTGCCCCCAAAAGAGGGGAAAGAAGGTGGAGGAGAAAGGGGGAGGGGGGAGGTCAAACGTTCGTTCCTCGTCAAAGCAACACGCAAATTAGAATGAAAAAGCATGATAAAAAAAACCGCAGAACGCATTAGCATTCACTTTGTGGTCAGTGTAACCCGGTGCTCTTTCGCACCGTGGGGAAGGAAACTAAAGAAAGCGGTCTTCAGGTGTTTTTTTCCTTATAGTTTCTCGTCGAAAGCATCTGCTTGAAATGTATCTTTAGCTTACAAAAAAAAAGTTTTCTCCCTCTAAGACTTGGAAGAAGAATGCAAATTTAAAAAAAAAACGGATTATGTGGTAGCGGCAGCAGCCTTCAAACGGCAGGGTCGTGTATCAAATCCCATCCATACCGTATCATTCCAGGACTACCGTAGGCAGGGCTGACTGTGCTGCTACGGATAAATAAAATCAAGGGAAGCCAGAAATGATACCATTTCTGAAAAAGTATCCTAAGACCTCTTGAGTTTAGAATTCCCGAAAAGAAAGGTCCTTGTTGGTGGAAATTGATTTTCATTAGAATTTCCAATCACTCAGGAAGTTTTGCGTTTTCCTGATAGAATACGTCTTCTTTTGGTCATTCGAGTCGTCTCTGATCATTAACTAGCCTCAACCTATCCAATTTTTGACACAGAGATCATAAACATGAGAAAGCAACTCATAATAGAAAATCCAGCTCCACTCCCACCAAATATACTTTTCAAGCCGTCATTCCTGGGATTGGGTAAATTAATAGAAAAATAATATCCTATTTCATTAAAAAAAATTGTATCACTCACGCAATAATTCTAATTCTACTAGCTTACCTACACAAAAGCATCACGAGATGAAACCAGCGCTTGCATCATGCTGTCGTTGAGTGTAAATTTTAGCTGACGGCAGCTAATATTCTACCGGTGGTGGGTCCGAAAATACGCCCAATCAATCTTTTCTGCAGGCTTGTTGAGGCCACTACGACAAGCAGCATTTCGCATTTCCGGAAGCGGTAGGTGAGAAGGAAAAATTTTTCTGTGTGTGTGTGTGTTTTTTTTTTGTTGGTTTAATTGAACCAAACGATCTAAGCCGGCCAGCTGGCGTAGGTGTAGCGTATCGTTGCGGTGAGTTGAAAAATAAACACGCACTCGCACACACACACGACGTTCCACGCAAATGTGGAAAGTGCAGCTGAGCGCTGCAATCTCTGGCTCGGGTTTTTTGAAAAATGCCATTCCATTACCGTCCATCCGCCACGATATTGATGGTTTTTCGGTTACGGTCCCGCGCCCAGTGTTTTTTTGGGGGGATGCGTAATGTTGCGCACCGCGGAGGGGGTTTTTCTTTTGCGTAAAAAATCGGCGAATGCGGTGGCCATTGCTGCCGTTGCATTGCCGGTTACCGGCCGGAATTCCTAAGCTCACATGCCAAAACAAAGCAAAAAAAACGCACACACACGCGGGGATGGAATCCGCAACACTCGTCTGCATCCTTCCCGGTTGTTTGTGCATCCTTGCCTAGCTATTTTCTATTTTTATTCGGATCGGTACGCCACGATGCCACCTCATCCATCAAGCGCCCGGTACCCATCAGTTTCATCGGGCATTCGGGGTGGTTCGTTTTTCCGTCACCATCGGGTCTACCCTAACCCGAATCTGTATGCGCTACCATCGCCATCAGCAAAAGCCTTTGGAGCCTTTTTGTGGCTTTGCGTGTAGCCACAGCAAAGCGCTGGCGGTGCGTAAACCTTCCTTTCAAAACAAAAAAAAATAAGAGAAGCACACACACTCACACCCCAGTTAGTATGGCGGGCATCGGTGTATCGGTGGGCACCGCAACGGCTAAAAAACCTTCCACCCCACCCTCCCAAACATCAGCCCAGCTCATGGCGATTGGTTCCCGTAGCGTAGTTCTATATTTTTAATTGCTTGCTAATCGCAAACCGTAACATAAAACGGTGGAAAAATGGGAAATGCTTCCGCACTTTCCCGTGGCCGGGGGCGAGGGGAGGGGGGGGGGGGGTGAGTTGGAAGTCTACCGCATCCAAAATGCACCACACCGAGCGTGCAGTGCATCGGATGCACTATAATTCGTGCGCGCGGTCGGTACGGATAAAAGCGGTGAAACCTCTAAAAGCAACATGACAGCGAAATAAATCCACATCCAGTTTGGAAAACCTCCACTATTCGGTTGCAATATCTGCACTAGCTATGGACGGGCGGGAAATGGGAGGGGGAGGGGGGGGGGGAGGTGGCAAGGGTGGCTAAGCGCAGTAACACACGGAACGCACCCCCAGCTACATTAATGGTGGTAATGGGAGGGTTGCCGGGGGGGGGGGGGGGTGAAGGGGGTTGGTGAGGTGGTGGTTGAAGGGAAGCAAAAAATAACACTCCGATAGTACACGCAGCACAACTGGCCACAATCCTCCCCCCAACCCCCCCCCCCCCCTTTCACCATACCTGTACATCAAGCGGTATGCAGTGTACCGGAATGCAACATCGAACGTCGAATCGAAAAACTCCCGGCCAAATATAATACCGATGGATGGAAGAAAACATTCCCCCCTCCGGTTCACCCGCACCCGCGGAAAAACAAGCGAAGAAGAAAAAAAACTGATCAACCCCGACAAGTGACGGGGTGACGGCAGGTTTCGGTACTGAAGTGGGGCTGTGTGCGCACACCAAAAACCAATCAATGATTGGTGTACTTTCCGCTATCGCCTAATGGTTGGAAATGGAATAGTAAGGCTGTGGTTAGACATTTTCCAAGCTAGTGCTGGAAATGTGATTCTTCGGGAAAACGCACCAATATACACTAATTTGCACTACCATCTCAACATGTTGCAAAGACTTCATGAAATATGGAAAAGTTATCGAAAAAAAAGATTGAGAGTCAACTATTTATAACATCTGGTTCACTTCACTGCTTAGAACTTCCAACAAAATTGACCTTGGACATCAGATAATGGATCAGGATATCCGAGTGTTGAGTGACAGTTGATTCAGCATAGAAACTCCTATCTACACCTTGTGCCAAACGAGTTCTAAATCATCTGAAGAATCTGCCGCACAGTTAAGATTTGGTAGAATTTCCTCAAACAAACCCAACTTAACAGCTTGGAGAAGAAATCTGATTCTGTATGGACAAGTATCTGATACTCGGGACAAGATCTTTGAGGTGGCATTTAGGAAGATTCAGAAGTCGTGAATTTCTCAGAAGTCGTCTATTACTCAGAAGTCGTGAATTTCTCAGAAGTCGTCTATTACTCAGAAGTTGTCTATTACTCAGAAGTCGTGAATTTCTCAGAAGTCGTTTATTACTCAGAAGTCGTCTATTACTCAGAAGTCGTCTATTACTCAGAAGTTGTCTGTTACTCAGAAGTCATCATTTCTCTTGTTCCCAAATCCTGAGAATTATTTGAGAAGCTGAATATCAACAAGCCTCACCAGGATCTCTTTTTGAAGAAAAGAGAAAGTTCTTGAATACCCTCGGATCCCTGATGTCCATCAAGGAATCACTTTTATAGATCAGTACTAATAGATTGTGCACAAATTATGTAGTCCAACTTTCAAGACAATCAATTCGCAGGTCTCCGAGAATTCCTGAGTATCGATAGACAAAACGTTGTGTTGAACTTTGAGGATCTAAGATTTCGCCTGGTGCATCGCATTGAGACAAGACAAACATACTAACTGTATATCACCCTTTTAACAAACTATCGCATTGAAATAAAGCAGCTTCCACAAAGGGAACAAACAATTAACATCTTTACGCATCAAACTCAATCCCTAACGCCTCGCTGCTTCTATAATTCATCCTAAATGAATCGCAACGTTACACCGAACCGTCTGTTTACTGAACAAACAAAAATTTGCCACGCAACACCGGGGATGCAAATATTCGATAATAATGGTCCCCAGCTACGTACAGTTAAAACAGATACAACAAAAAAAACATCCCAAACAGACTAAGGGCGATTTGATCGACCGAAATGACATCGAAAATGACATCCGCGCTCGCTCATCCAGCGCACACCCCATCATCGTTTGATTTGTTTTACCTTTTTTGTTTTTCAAACCCCTTCCGGTGGCTTCGTTTTTTTCTTCCGGCGACCGTTATCCTTCCGCGCGGTGTACACGTTTCAGTAAGCAAATTAATCTTCACCCAGGTATCCTGTGTGCCTGCTGCAACGGATCCAACCAGCGCAACATATCACGGTCTCTGGTCGATCTACCCCCCCTCCCTCCCCCCTTCCCTTCCCCTTAGATCTGTGTACTTTTGTGCTTTTCCACACATTTTTCCATTCGTCCCACTTTCACCCCGTTCCTTTACCGCATGCTCTCGTTTGCATGTTTCCGGGCCGCTGTCGACGCGCCCATGTTATGTGTGACGGATTGTTTCATATTTAACTTTTTGTCCTCTCTTGTTATGTCATATACATGTACCCCTTTTTTCCTTCTTTTTTGCCCTGTCGCGTTTGTTTTCCTTTTCCATCCATTTGCTGCTTATTATTTTTCGTTCACTACTCTTGTACTCCCGTTTTTGATCGCTTTTATTATCACTTTCTCTCACTTTTATATTACACTTTGTGCAGTTTTGTGTTCATGTCCTTATGTGTTCTTTTTTATTATTGTTACCCTTTTGTTACTTTTTCTTTTTGTTTTATTTGCCAGTCACACGGTTGCGATTTTTTTTTCTTTTTGCAACAACTTTGCTTCCTCAACACTGCCTTCCTTATTGATGTGATGATTTGAGTTTTTTATGTGTGTGTGTGTGTTTTTTCTGTATTTTTTCTTCTCTTGTACGCTAGTTCATCCGGTGACTATCCACTTTTCTACGGCCAAGTGACGGCAACAATTTGGCTACAACAACAACAAGAGAAAAAAAATAAATCCTCCAAATCGAACAAACACACACACACGCGCGAACGGGGCACGAACCGTCTGCACGTGTGTGCAACATTTATAGAGATGTTAACAACCCTTTTGCTGTCATTAGGGGTTCGCGCGTTTTTATATGCTTTTATACCTTTTAATGTTTTCGTCGCTTGCTCTATTCTCTTTCTGACGTTTCTTTTTTCGTTTTTTTTTTAATTCCTCGTTTTAATGTTGCCCCTTGCCAGAGGGTTTTTTTTTCTCTCTCCTTTCTGGTCTACACCGGGATGGGATTTTTGGCCCTTCGGGGCTGATTTTCCAAGCTGCTGCGGGGCATTTATCGTTTATGATTCGACAGACGTGCTGATCGTTTGCGAAATCGTGCCATTTCTCGCGTGCAGGCGTGATGCATTCTGCCCTATTACGGGGGGCAATATCACGCATTTTACCCGATCTGGTTTAGCATTAGAAGAGAAGATTTTCTTTTTGGCCTAGCGCCTTTCTCACGATTCTTTCTTTCCCTGATGAGTGTAGTTATCAGTGATAAAAAAGGGGCCCATGTATTTCCTACTCCTTCCTGCTCTCTTTTCCTTCTCCCTCTCTCTTCCCTCTTCACTTTTTGTTCAGCCAAAATTACCGCGAACGAGTCTGGTATCGTGGTCGATACATGTGAAAACCGTATTCCATACCACGGATTCCCGCAAATACCACCGATATGCATACCAAAAAGGGGCAAAAAGGGGTCCCCGTCGTTGTCTAAAATTTCATGTATAATACCTTGGACAAACATCATTTGCGTCGCATCAACGCCGGGCAGTACCGCACCGGAACCAACTAAGTGTGTAATTCTTTCCATTTTTACATACCATCCATAATAGTTTACCTTTTTCTATTTTTTTTTTTGGTCATTATTCTCAACTCATCTCAACTGTTCGCCTTTAACCCTACTACCGTACTAGCACTCGTCGAAAGTTTGTCAATAAATCTCTTTAGTCGTACGGCAGCGGATAGGGCAACAGTAATTACTTGTGCACACAATCAGCGTTCGCGAATCTTCAACGGTTTTCGGGCATGTAAATTTGAATTTTTATGTGTACATTTTTGCCTTTCCTTCTTCACTCGGAGGGGGGAACAGGGAAAAGTGCAACGTGCAATATAACGTTGCGCATCCTCGAAGTCGTCTGATGGGACCATAGCGAATCAGGACACCCTAGAGGGATTGTCACACAAAAAAATGCAACCCGTTTACATTCAGTGTTTCTTAGTGTGTGCTTCATGTCTTTTTTTTTTGTTGCTCCCGTACAACATGATCACTTAATTTCTTCCGGCCACGGATTTGATGGTGAAACGGATTTTCTGTTTCGGTTGATATATGCTGCAAACGAGTGCACTCTTTTGTGCAGTTTTTGATTCCTTTCTCCCTTCTGGTTTTATGCTTGTTTAGTGTAACAGAAAGATTTACGTTCTAATTTCTAATTTTATTAAAATTTGTTTAACTATGATTAGGGATTAAAAAAATTTCACTAAAAAATTAATTATAATATAAGAAAAACATTGTTTGCAACATAAAATTTGCAAAGAATTACAAAATGCAAAAAAATCCAGCGTTTCTTAAGTTTCCTTCATTACGTAACGCTGGTATAGGGGAGCGGGGTCACTGATAGCGTTACGATTTGTTACATAGAGGGAAGGGGGTTATATAAAAGAAGATGTTCTGGTCGCTTCACAACAAATGCAGCAGAAAGTAGTTATGAAGACCTTCTTACGAAGAGGAAAGAGTCCTAAGGAAGATCCGTCATCAAGAGCATAGTTTAGCTTCATTATGAAAATTATATGAAGGAACTAAGAAGAGTGTTACTTTAAGATAAACTTTTTTCGTAGATAAGGGGAATTCAGAAAGCGTTACGTTTTGTTACAATATGGTGAGGATGGAGTCAAAAATTAGATATTTTTGCGTTACGCATTAGTTGAACCATCCCATAACACTATAACTCAGGTAAAATAATGGTGACGGAAACGTTTCATTTTGATAATTTGAGTTTTTGAGGTTAAGTTGTTAGGTTAGTTGTTGTATGAGTGTTACATACCTTTTTTCTACGGAACTTAGAAAAATCACTAACCTTTAAAAGTCATTTATACATGATACATCCTTTCAAAATTGTTTATAAAGTAGCCACTAATAAAAAAAAAAACGCTTAAAACTAAGGTTAATACATTAAAAATTACAAGCGAAACAGAACATTGCATACCTTTCGGGCGCTACGAATATAATGGAACAAACCGGTATAAAGAAACACTTTCTGAGCTAAACGTAGCTAGTGTAAAGGCACATATATATATACATAAAAATCTCTTCTCTTGGCGCACCATAAAACAACTTGTACTTTTAAATGGCAATAATCGTAGAAGTTGTTTTACCTTTTTTTTCACCGTCGCTCCAGGGTAAGCTTATTAAGGGTAATAATCGACGTAGCCCTCACTCACCCAAAATGGACGGCTATGATTGGGATGATTTTGTAAGTAGTAACCGAGGGACCGCGTTTGTCACAAGCTATGTTTTTTTTTGTTGCAATTTTGTCAGATTTTTTTTCCACCCTACGTAATGGTGGGCGTTGACCGGTCAGGTAGCTGTGGGGCTGCTAGTTAGCTAGACGGGAAGTCCTCCCTCGGGAACGACAAAAATAACTAGCCGAGTGGCGATCGAAATCATCGGGCTAGGTTTTTTACTGTTTTCGTATGTTAAGCAGGGTAAGTGTAACGCTCCTGTCCGGAGAAGTCGACAGCATCTTCCTATGCCGGCCGCATACAAAGTGCTCTATTTTCATCACCTTCGGTAAGGGGTGCGGACTTTACGTGTTTTCTTCTGGAGTAAATAAAAAAACGCACAATCATAGCGATCAACTATACTGGCTCGTAAAATCAATGAACGACATCCAGTGCACGTACCTGGTTTGTTGTATTTTTTGTGCTGATTGAATTTAATACTATTACCGATTGATTAATTTTATTTAAAACAAAAAAATAATCTCCCCTAATTCCAATATCATTTTTCACCGGAAAAAAAGCTTTCCACCGGCAGCGAATGGGGAAATAGATCCACGACCGTTATCCAGATAGGGGTCATAAGTTGAACCGCCTCTTCTTGTCAACTCCTGGGTCCAAATGATTCCCATTTCTTTACCATGCTTTTCCTCCCTCGCCTCCAGCTTCACCAAATCGCTTTTGTTTTTCCTTCCTGGTTACATTGGGTTTTGGGGTTAAATCAAAAAATGAAAACCATCGGTGCGGTCTTTGGCGTTGGTCGCGTTGATAAAACAAAAAGCGATTTCCCAACCACAAATATCGATGGTGAGGTTTATCACCCATATACCCGGCCGGTTCCGCTGGTTCTCCCCGCCCCCCGGGGGCTCCCTTCACGCACAATAATCTTCTTCCGGTGATTGTTATTTTTATATTGCGTGCTTTCGTGTGTGTGTGTGCGTTTTTTTATTGATACTGTAACTATTTCCTCGATGCGTGATGTGATGAATTTTAATTGTTTCTATTGTTGTTTGCGAATGGTTGGAATGTGAGCGTTATGTTATTTTTATCTATTTTATCGTGTCACATACCGCATATGTAGCGTAATTGTTTTGCTTTGGTTTAAGTATGTTTTTCCTCTTCTATAGCCGGTGGCATTTGGCAGCAATTTGCATGTTTATGCTATAGTTGCTCTTTTGCAACAACCTAAAAAAAGACGTTTCATTTCTCTACAACACAAACCCAGCCGGTATATTTGTTCTCGAAAAAGTTTCTAGCTGTATTTTTCCAACGCAAGAAAGTGTACTCCACTCCTATTGCGGATTGCTGAAGAATGCTTAGACAGCACCATCCAGTGTGTTCGTTAATCTTAATCAATTTGCCAAATTATTCTACATTTTCCATCCAACGGGCAACACGGGAACGCTGGTTGCAAACAATGAAAAATGGCCCCGAGTGTACCTTCTTCCCGGGAACTGGCAGGATACACCACGCATCCAGGCACTGGTGATTTAGAACGTTTTGTTAGCATAACACGACACCGGCACCGAAGATGCCATTTCCCTCGAAAATCCAATCAACAATCGGCACACATCGTTAGCAGAAGACGGTAGCCAAAAACCGTGCCTTTGTGCCGTAAAATTGAGACAATTAATCGTCACACACACACACACACACGCACACCAGTGAACGAAGACATGAGGGACGCCATGCTTCCGGATGTGTCAACCCGTTCTCCATTTTCGATTGCAAAGCGCCTGTCAGCAAGGGTGATCCAGCGGGAGTGAGGGAGGATGGGTCCGCCATGTCTCACACCTTATGCGCGCGAGAGGATGGTAAGGAGGAAAGGGAAGTAGTTGGGGAGGGGTGGGGGGCGCTTGTTTGCCAAAGGGAGCGTATATTAATCATACTAGTAGCAGCCATTAATCAGTGACCTAACGTGAAGTCTTTCCACCAAACACCATTCCAAGCACTGGCAGCAACACTACACAGCCGGATACGAAGCTGTTACCAGTTTTATGGTTGTTGTTTCGCTGGGAAAACACTTTAGCTTTATGGGATATTACTTTGCTATAATACGCGATATACTTCATCTAGTAGATCTGATCTGTTCTCGGTAGTTAGCTTTTGCTCAATGTTAACGTACAATTCGCACGACATGCTTTATTCTGAACTAAACGTATTGAGGATGTCAAGGATATAGAGCAAGGGTCTCCAAACTACGACCCGCGAGACCCTCCCAAGAGACCCCAAGATTGGCCCTCAGCTGTGGCTATTCCACTCATAGCGGCCCGCCAGCTAAAAAATTTGGAGGCTCCCGATATAGAGGATCTCCAAAAAAGAAACTTCTTCCAATAGTAGCTCTTTGAGCTCATCAGTCTCACAAATTCTTGGAGTAATCAACTGTGGGACATTACTCAAATGCTATGCCTGTGATATAGAGGATCTCCAAAAAAGAAACTTCTTCCAATAGTACCTCTTTGAGCTCATCAGTCTCACAAATTCTTGGAGTAATCAACTGTGGGACATTATTCAAATGCTATGCCTGTTTCTTTTGACACTGTTATTCTGTATAGTTCAAGTCGCAAGTTTAATATCTAATCTTCAAGTATATTGGAGATACTTAAAAGACTTTAAAAGAGCATTCGAGGAGCTGTTAGAATCCACACTATAGCTTAGTAAACTAATAGTATACTCTCAGAACCTATCAGAAAACTATTCTGGATATCTTCTGGACAACCGAAAACGGGAGAATTCCAGCCCAAATAACGTTCTTGGTATCTCATCGATGTGAGTTCCTATCAAGACACTTGGGATATTGGTTTATCAAACGTTGATAATCTACTCCTGCGCTATTCTCTCAAACTGGTACCATGTCTTAATATCTTAGTGCAGGCGTCTCCAAACTACGGCCCGCGAGGCCCTCCCGAGAGATCTCGAGATTGGTCCTGTGGCTATTCCACTCAAAGCGACCCGCCATCTAAAACGTTTGAAGGACCCTGTCTTAGTGCGTGGTCTCCACTAAACTTATTGAAGTTCTTGTCAGTGTGTCGTCAAGTTATTCTCCAGACTGGCAGGTAGAAGTCTTCTACTCAGATCTGAAGTCGGCATTGGATCTTGTAAAACTATTTCTCTTCTGAACTCCTTCGTTTAAGGTTCATCATATAGCCTTATATGAAGAACTAGAACAAATATATATAAAAACCATTTTACGAAAACAATATGCATACGAGTACCAACACGGAAACATCCAATATTTGCCGTCCAAAAGCTAACAAGATTTATCATTTTACATACCATTAACAGCCAGGGATTTACGGATAATTCCTTGAAATTGGGCTTCATTGCGACTTCCAATGAAGCAATCACCGCTGGCTTCGTGATGTTGCGTTCGAAAAGCAATAAAATTCGTTCCAATTTATCGATTAGCTCTGCCAAATAACTA
The DNA here is from genome assembly GCF_943734845.2 of Anopheles funestus. Lineage (NCBI taxonomy): Eukaryota > Metazoa > Arthropoda > Insecta > Diptera > Culicidae > Anopheles > Anopheles funestus. The sequence continues at coordinate 4,709,002 of NC_064597.1, read as the reverse complement.
ACAAGAAGACGCAGTGCGCCCTGGCGGACCGGCGTGCGACAGTATACAGACCACGGCACGGTAGATAACATTCGCAGGACTTAAAATAATAATAAAAAAAAAATATCCGGTCCACCATCAAGCCCGCGGATGTGCGGATGTTCCGGTTACTCGCGATGGTTTTTTGGAAGTAATTTTATTTCACCATGGTTTAAGAATTGTTTTCGTTACGGCTCACCTCAACGTCGCCATCTAGGGCTGGTTTGTGTGGCTAACCCCTTTTTTGCCCTTTTATTTGAGGGAAATGGCAGGAAAAAAGGGGTATCTGTTTTATCATCGATTCATTGATTTATTTTTGCTTCACAATCTTTACAGACACGGGTACGGGGGTTTCGGGGAAGGATGTCTTCTCCAGTTCCCAGATATGGGATGTTTCCCAAATAGTAAGACAAAGCTTCAAGAGAAAAATCTGATAAGTCTGATAGGAATATTTAGAAACATAGTACATCCAGATTTCACCCAATTTCATTCCATTTGTCTTTCTTTTTTTTTTGTAAATACACACACACACACATGAAACAATCAAAACCCCTTTCTTCACTTCACCCAATTCTTCGGACGCTTCAACTAGTCCCGATGGATTTCAGTCAAAGTAGCATCATCGATACGGAACTGTACCAAACTCTTCACCCCGTGGCAACGGAGCGCACGGTGTGACGGGTTACCCAAAAGATTTGTGTGCCACAATTTCATGCAGTGGGAAAAAATTGGCTCTAATTCGACAGGCTCCATAAATTGGGAACTGAGATTTTTCAAATGGTCCGTACTTTCGTAGCTGTGGCGAAATGTCAACCCCTTTTTTTTGGTTGGTGACTCCACTGCTGGCAAGCATTTCGGAAACAAAAGGGAAAGGAACTTGGAACCTGGTGCGACACATATGGACATTTGCAGTTCTTGGGCGCGGTGAACCATGAAATGGATTCCGGTCGGTGGTTTGCGAAAATTTCGGACGGGCAAAGTTTTTGGGAACCAAGAGAAACCCGCGACATACGCGCACGGCAATGTACAATGTGCTGGGTATTCTCAATATTCAGGGAAAAAGGGTTGGAAGAGAAGGGGTATTCGAGAATGTCCTGATTGCCGCGATTGATCATCAGGTATTCGTTGTTTGCTTAAGGCGAATATTTCTTTGTTTTAGCACACGATTCTAAACTTGTACTCCAAAAACTGGAGTGCTCTCTGAAGCACTAAAAGCCTTACTCACAGCACAACAGCATAAATATGCATCACTCTGTCACCTTTCAGGTTGGTTCTTCATGAACTTTGCCTATCGCTCGCACATTGTGACCAATGCTTTGTTTTTTTTGGGGGTGGAAGAGTTCCTTACACCGTCTGGACGGTTCCACGCACCTTCTCACCAACTCCGCCGCCCACAACTTCAGTCGTAATGCGGCACTCCACTCCACGGCACATCTCGAGAAGTGTTGCCAGCTAAATCGTGAAGTTCCAACACCGTAGAACCACAAGTAGTACGGCAAGGTGAGGAAGATTACCGGTACAGTGGGTGAGTGGCGGTAAAATAACTCCAAAACCTTTTTAGATCTCATCAAATATGTATTTCCCAGTAGCAGTAGGTAACGGGACGGTGTTGGGTCGGTGTTTTTGGGTTTTAGGAAATAGAACTGTGCACGGCCATTTGCCATAAACCTCGAACTAACCGAACCGAACAGCACCGGGTAAGGTCTCTATATACTTGGACAAACAAAACTTTGACAGTTTCTTGCAGTTGGGCTTTTTGTTGGAAGTGTGTAAAGTATGGTGTGTTTCGGAGCTCGCTTCAATTGCATCACAGAGATCTCGTCTAAGTAAGCAATGTTTGCCCTTTTTTCCAATATCCTCAATACTCTCAATTGCATCGAGCTCGGAAAGGTGCTACTCTTTAAAAAAAAACTCTCTACACGCCGCTATTGTCTACAATCAGGTCCTATATGTTTGACATCTCGTGTCTACGTCTAGGTGCTTCATCCCGATGTGTATCGTATCTTCCCCTGAAGCATTTTACAGCCTGCAGCAAACTGTGAATGTCATTTGTTGCTTGAGTCAAAGAATGGACATCCGTAATCTACAAGTTGAAAAACGGAATGATATTGGAGTTTTGTTCAATATACCGCCAACTTCCAACATTTTCTCCCCTTTTCACTGGTTTACCGCCGGCTGTGTCTGGGTGCGGTGTCCAGTGAGCTATTTAATGTCCTCCTGGCGTGGTGTAGCTACCGTACACGTCTGCCACACCATTTGGAGCGTACTGCCCAAAAAACCCCGGATGACATCGGGATTTCCTATACTCCGAACGCCAACAGCAATCACACTACGGGGTGGGTGGGTTTCGATTCATGCAGATTTAGGGTGTAACAGTGGGTTGATGCTACGGCAAAATTAGATTCATATGCATGGAGTGATCTTGATGAAAACGGAAACCCAAACACATACACACACGGTCACACACATCACACCACATACAGTGTTGCGACTTCGATCCCTCCGACATGTTCGCATGTACGAATGCTTCAGAATCCTTTCGGGAATCCCGGGACCACCACCCGGACACTCTCCCTTACCTCAGCTGCGCGGAGGAGGAAGAAAAAAAAAGCTAACACAGGTCCCGGCCTGCCTTTGCAGCCATTTTTACCCCCTGTCGTCGTTTATTTACCCTTGATGTCAAATTGATTTAAATTCATTCCGACTTTAAATTCAATTTTAAGCGACTCAACAAACGGCGACCAATTGTATGAGCACGGGTTCGTGGCACGGTGCGCTTTGTGCCGGGTAAAATGAATTCAATAACGTGCCGTAGGCATATTCCGCACGAGGCGGTGGGTTTTGCTAGTAGATGGGCGAAGTTGTGTTTGTGGGTGTGCTGGCTTGATAAGCAGATAAGGATATGTTGTGTCTGCACACAGCAACACACAAAAAACACGCTCCCCTGGAGGCAGCACAATGTTCCGGACCCAGCCCCGGAAACTAGGACGAGAATAATAAATAATCGGATGGATGGAAGAATTACGGCGGTATGAGTCAATATGCTGCCGGACATTACTGGACGGAATGGAAGATTCCAGCCTCCCAAGTTGTCAGATTGCATGCAAGGGATGGTCCGGTGCCGCTATATACCTAAAGAGACCTGGTAAATAGCCACGTGTCCACAAAACCCCGTACCTACCCCGTCCCATCATTTCCTCCTCACAGAAAGTTTATAATGAACTGAGCTTGATAAAATCGTTTCATAAGAGCAATTTTCTATTTCACTTTGTTTTGATTCCATCTCATACACCGGTATCTGGTTTTGAAATTGAACTGTTTTGACTTACTCTACTAGTCCATACATTAAAATCTACATTTACCGATTAAACCGTCGGCATTTTGGCAAACCAAAAAAAAATGGCGTCCAGCGTTCCAGATTCGACACCAACTAAAACAACCAACATCAAACAGCAAAAAGGAAATTGCAAGCCATCCTCCGACGCGCCTTGTCAAACGTCCAATCAAAGCGCGATTGCTTTACAGTGAAGTAACCACAAATTTATACCCGCTAGTGGTTAGATTTGACATCCGCTGTCATTAGTAGCAGTGCATTAGGCAATAACGCTCGCACTACCCTGTACCCCCCCCCCCCCCCCCCCCCGTTTTTTAACCTCCAATCCACCCGTTTGCCAATTTGCTCCGGGACCGTCCCAGACACTCGAAATTGCCTATCGCGCAAACGGGGCCTCTGGCTGTAGAATGCTGCAGAGTTATTATTCGGCCAGCGTCTGGTTTGCCCGGTTTCGATAGCGTAGCGACATGCAAACACACACTAGTAGCCTTGCCACTACTAACCAACGGCAATTTATTTTGCTATTGTAGTTTATTTCTCTCTCTCTCTGTAGATATATGCACACACACACACACTACCACCTAAACTACAAATGAGCGTTGTGGAAATAACCGCTCGGATAGAAGAAATTATTGACCTTAAAACTTCCACCATCCAGTATTCATGCACTAACTACGTTACGGTTCACACTAGTACACTAGAGTTGCCTTAGTAGCTGTCAACTAACATTTGACAAGTGATAACGTCAAAACTTCAACTAGGACCCAAACACTCCATTTGACGTTCAGATGAAGCAAAGTCGCAACCAAAACTAATCAAATTATTTAAAGTTTCTTTTCCTCTAAAATGGTGAATATGCCACCATTTTGCTCATTAACGAACATAGAAGGAAGTACTTTAAGTACACAAAAAAAATAGTCGACAAATAAATCGTGTTCAGTTGAAGTTTTAAACTAAACACTATAGCTTTAAAGCTTCAAGCGGAAAAGCTTTCTCTCAGGAGCTTTACAAAAGCTGTCCTTTGTTGTGCTTTTTAGCACACAAGCTTATTAGTACAGCTTTGTTACTGATAGGACACGAAAAAGCCCTTTTAAAGTTTTGCTGTGCAGATGAGACACATTCGGAAGTCGCATTACCACATGGAGTCACCCTTAGGCAGGATATATTCCCAAAATTTATGGCAAACAAATTACAGTGGAACGTCGATTATCCGTGCTGATCGAGACTCAGCCCTTGCCGGATAAGCGAATATCACGGATAATAGGCATAACTCTTTTTTTTTGATAAATATTAGTGTTTAGTGCGTAATGGATGGATTTTCTTTCTAAAGCAAGAAGATTTGCTTAGTTAAACTTTGTAAAATAAACCTCTGAGGCTTTTACTTCTTACCATCACCGGTGTGCACTTAATATGTCAATTCGCTTTTGGTAGTGTCATTTCCGAGCTGCACGGATAATGGGACAGCCGGATAAAAGGTACCCGGATAATCGGTGCTCCACTATATTTTGTTTGGCTTAGTATGTCAAACTGAAAATTTGACAGTTCCCCATACGATTTGACGTTAAAAGTTTGGCAAACTTTTTCATAGACCAGCCGGTAACCCACCCTCTAAGCTAATTATAATTTAAAAAAACAAGCAAAATTCTCAATTTTTCAACCTCTTTTTTTAATAAACTGCCATCAGATAAGAATATTTCTTTTTTTTTTGTAAATATATTTCAAACATTCATTTTTAACAATTATTACAAAAATTCATATATCTCTACAACAAACGTCTGGTCTGGTAAACAATCAAATATCCTGTTTGAAGCATTGTACGTTACAACACCATAATCGAATGTTCTAAATACCTGTATATATTTCATGAAGCCGTTTTACTGGCCACTGCTCGGTCGGCAGGCGTACTTGTACACAGTGTTTGGGGCCCGGGGGGAAGGCGTCTTTTATCTTAGTCATGTCTTTTCTTCTGCTATATCCTTAATATCATACGTTTGTAGTTAGCAGGATAAAAAAACAACTTATTACTTCATAAAATATAATTGTTATCAAAAATTGTGATTGAACCAGTTTGCTTTGGGGAGGGGGATTTCTTTTTAAATTGCAACAACCTCAACCTGCCATGCTTTACGTCAACTTTTCCTTAAACTTTTAAAAATTCTTATCAAAAACGTAACGATCCCACAGACTTATAATGTGATTATGATGGTTATATGATAATATATACTCAAAAAAAAACAATAAGGTTAGACAAAGTAAGGACTAAACTTATACAAAAAGGCAGCAGAAGGTGTTCATTCCTTTGATTTGATTTTCACCTTACTAACAGACATTTTCACCTCACTTTCTTTACAAAATAAAAAAGTTCATTTTTTCCCCAAAACATTACACTACCTACATTTGTATATGAATATAATAGCCTTCTGTGTATATATGTATATATCGTTCATGCGTTTCTGTGCGTAAAGCAAAAGTACACAATCGTGTTTTTTTTTTGTAGCAAAAAAGTAGTCGTATCAAAAAGAAAAACTTTCCCTGTTGCTGGTTAACGGTTTACCACTACGGTTTGTTAGTTTGTTTGCGCTTTCGTATCGAGGTATTAGAATGTTTCCTTAATCAGTATTCTGATAACGATTATTGCCGCTTGATCGGACAATCTGTTGCACCCCGGGGGCTTTGTTTAGAATGTTTTTTTTTACTTAACCTGATTCGGTTTGCTGTAAAATATATCAGAGCATAAGCGGAATGGATTTGCTTGATTACATGATCACCCTGATCGTGGAAGTTTGTACATCGATAACGGCATTCACGGCGAATATTTCGTAAAAGCTCAATCCGTACGTGTAGAGGAGGGCGTGCGGCATACGGTATCGTTCCGCTAGGAGGGGCAAAAGGAAGTGTTTGGAGACGAAGGACACTACCAGTCCCATTGCCCAAAAATTTTCACTGCTACAAGAGACGAGCGTAAGGCCGACGGCATTCAGGAGTAGTACAGCGGTGGAAACGTACTCGCCGATGTGGCGACGATTCAGGTCGCTGAATATGTTGCACAGGACGTATGCCACCAGCGCGGAGAGTAAAAACGTATAGCCTAGACCGTTCTGAAACAGTTGCTTAAACAGCGGTTGGTCTGGCTGGAGGTACAGCTGCGCATTAAGGAACGGCAGTGGACACACCTTGGCGAGTAAAGCGATATGTTCGTACAGGAAGCGCAACATCTTGCCCGGCTGCGGATGGCTGAAACGAATGATGCCAAGCATACTGTACGCCATCAGGCACCAGAGCATGATCCAGACAAACGGTACAGTCGGCGTACTGTTCGGGCTCGGCAGATACTTTAAAGACCACCCTGTCACGGCGGCAAGCACGACGTGACCGAAGCACGTGGCTATACTGGAAAATTGGCTCATGATGGTTGGCTGGCACGTTCCGGGATACACAGGCAAATAAATCTACAATGAGTAAAGATAAGTTTAATAATCTTTTATCCACAATTATCTGCGTTGTTTTACATACTTACTGATTCGTTTGAAATCTGTTGCTGCCGGGTACCAGACAATCGTCAAAAACGCAGCTCAAAGTTGATATTAAATCGAAGGAACGAAAATAAAACATCTACGGAATGCACAATCTATCACACATCGGAACACACGGAGTCACCGGTTGCACCGGGGTAGAAGAATACCGACTACAGAAGTTTGGCAATACGCAACGGGACAGAATTTGGCGCGCTACCGTACCATGATGATGCGGACGTGACCGGGGTTTATTCCGCTTTGAGCGGCACTTGAAACGGGCACCGGAAGGACAAAGGTTTTACCGACGCCCACCATTAACGTTGAACGGTTGGACGGTAAACCGTACCCACTGACCATCACTTCCTTGTCCCGTGGCAGCAACGTTTAGCGACCCACCTAATGAACGCCGCATGGTTTTATCTCATTAACAGACGAATGTGAAACGACGAACAACCGAAAAACACTACGTAACGACGGCCACCACCGATGGTCAAAAACGTCATAAGATTACGTAGGGAATTTTTGAACCCGGTTAATATCACAACCAAAAAAAGCCTTTGCTGCTCCCGTGTGTGTAGCGTTTGCCAAACAATACCAAAACAACGATAGATTGTGCAAAAAATGACAACCAAACATATGTGATGTCACTGTAGGGTCACCCTGTCAACCGACCTGTCAACTGTCAATACCGACCTGTCAACTGTCAAACTGAAACCGGTTTGAGTTAGGGTTTAAGCTTATGGATCGAAATTGTTTCTTTTGTACGTAGATCGTCAAAATGCGTGATAAATTGACAGCAAAATTTAATAAAATTTACTTCTTGCTATTTACTTACATTGAAAGTAGTTTGTTAAATAAAAAAGAAGTTTTTTCATTCAATTTTATGTCACCTTCCAATCCAATCCGGTTGTTCAAAAACCAATCCAGCAAATGCAGAAAAGCTTTGAAAGTTTTCGTTTTTGTTTCGAAATCCAAAGTGACAACTATTATTAATTATTCGTACAATTAAATTAAGCAAAAGTAGTTCGTAATTTCATTTATATATCAAAAGTTAATTTAATTCACAAATTTAGGAATAAAATACTTTAAAATTATTTAATGCTTTGCATAGATGTTTACCAGTTTTCATTCCCACTCCGAACCGGAACTATCGTTCCAGCGCGGAACATTATCGTTCCCGACGGCTCGTACGGTCACATCACTAGTCTCAGTTGAAGTCAGTACGCGGAAAAATACGGATGTATTGTCGGGTGCGTGTGGCCTAGCTTCCGTATCGTATCGCATCTTCCGCTCGGTCGTAATTGTTTAGAAACGGTGAGTGAATCATCTGCGTACGCCTTCTGGTATCCTGCCGAAATAGGGAGGGGGGGGAGGGGTGACGGTAAGGATACCAAAAGATGTGAAAGGTGATGAGTGAGAGGATGAAGAAAAAAGTGGGCTTTTGAAGTATGAAAGCCACAGCGCCAACCACTCCACACGGGGCTAATCGAACTTCGGACTACGTTCAATCAAACGGACAAGGGACACCCGCGTCCCGCCGCCCCCACCCCATCATGCACGAAAGAAAAAAAGAATCATTTTCCCCTGGTCCAAAAATTGACAAACGGTGGTGAAGAACCATCATCGCTCATCTTTCAACCAGGAAGAGATATTCACGCACGGCGAGAAAGGTAAGGTTTTTTTTTTTTGCTAGCCTGAACCATACACATTCATTCGTGTGTCGTGGACAATTGTGTATGTGTTGTTTCGTTCGATTAGCGTTTTTTTTTTTTTGGTTGGGAAACGAACGCGCGACCGAGGGAGCGACCAGGTCGATGTCTCTTCTACCTAGGCCGATTTAGGAACTGTCAGCGAAGGAAAGAATCTTTTGATCGAAATCCATCCCTTCAAGCTAGAACTGGCCGATCTCCCCCTCTCTATCTATCCCTTTTCCCCCTTCTGTATATGTATTTTATTTTGTAAAGATGGAAGCACTTTTATGTTACTGAAATAGTGTTTTAACAAATTCTATCAGATACCATAGGAAAGATTAATTCTATAGAATTCACATGAGCATACACACACACACACACATACACACACAGACACGTCCGTATAGAGAGCTTTGTCCGTGCACACCCGCAATGTGCAAGTGACCGCAAGGACATTCTTGGTGACCGTGTGAAAGAGATGGCACTAGTGTGAGGGTGAACCATTTACAGCCCAACAGAGGGCAGGATTCATACAGCTTTGTCCCAACAAACAAAAAAAATACGGTCCTGTGCGTTTGCGTGTGTTTGTGTGACGGTTTCGTACCGGATCGATTGGACCCCGTTCGTCGCTCGTGTGCGAGAAGGAGAGGAAATATATACACGGAAGAGTGTCGTCCGAACAGGAGCAGTTGTGGAAACTGGTGTGTGAAAGAAAACTCATCGTGCATTGTGGAGCAAAAAAAAAAAAAGGAAAATTGTCTATCATAAAAACACAGCTACAGCTGGGTGGCTGAAACGACCCTTTTTGCAATGATGAGATGAGAAGAAAATAAAAACTTGACAACTGCGGCTGCTGGTGTGTAGTAAATACAAAACGGTGAGCCAGCCGCACGTGCAGCTGTGCGTGTGCGTGCGCGCGCGTGCGCCTGTGTGTGTGTGTTGGTGACGATCGTGGTGGGTGTGCGCGCGCACACACGCTCTTCACTGTGTGTGTGTGTGTGCGTACCGTTGTACAGCTTCTGCAAATTATTTATATGACTTTCTCTCTCTCTCTCGCTCTTTCTCTCACGCACACAAACACGCAGAAGTTCAGTTTCATTTACCTTTTTTTTTGCCTTCCCTTTCACACACACACACACACACTTGCTGCCCTTAGCGTCCCGATACGGTTAGCAAAAGCGGATGATAATGCGTGCGCTTAACGCGCGATATACGCGTACGATTCGTCCATTATTGGTGGTGTGCGTATGCGGGTTATGCGTGTATGTTGACTGCTGTACACTTCTGCTTCTGTTTCATTGAGCGCTCTTTTTTTTCTCTCTTCTTCTTCCTCCTCTCTATTCGATGGTGTGTCCCCTCTTTTTTTGGTCGGATTTTCTGGACGACGCTTTTACTACTGTTTTCATCCCAATCCGTCTGCTTTGTCTTTCGTGTTTGCCTGTTTTTTTTGTTGTTTTATTACATTCCATGTACGGGTTACTTTCGTTGCATCACATTGCTTTGATTTGTGTTTAAAGTGACATGCTGAAAGGGAAATATTAATGTGTGTTTATCAAATATTTTTACACCTTTTTAAGTTTATATATTCAAATAAGGGAAGAACGAATAAGGTCTTAACCACACAAAATACCAAAATAAGCTTGTAAAAAACTTTTTTTTTAATTTGAAGTATTTTCTACAAATTATAAAATTTTTGCCGTTCTGAAGAAGAAAAAAATTGCGGAAATGCAACATTCCGAATCGGAAACAAACCTACACACAATGCCAATTTACTAAAGCTTTTTCTTACAGCATGGCTCCTACATCAATGGCAAGATGTAAATTCTACTTGTTTCGCAAGTGCAACGTGTGTGTGTGCGTGTGTGTGTGTGTTCGTGACCGGTGCAAGGCGCGCCGCTATTATTAACTCACGTCGATACATTACACACGTATCAACCCCCCCACCCACAAAACCGATGGAAGATGCATCCATTGAATCACCATTAGTGATGGTCACTTGCATTTCAATTTTCTTTCATCCACGAAAAAGCTCATAGTAAAATCGACCTTCCCATCTTTGCCCATTTTTCTTGTTGTTTTTCTCAATTTTTTTTTTCTTAGTTTTGGTCCGGAATCGCATTGTAACAGCATTTGTAGCCCTTCGGGCAATTATCACACGCACACACACACATCATCGAACGCAGCAAAAAGACAAGAACACAAAACACAAGACTTCAGAACAGAAACCCCCCCCCCCCTCCCCAACCCCCAAAAGGCAGTCATATGTTGGGCCCCTTTTTTTCTTTTTTGTTTATCTTGTTCAACCGATGTATTTACCTACTTTTTCTTTTTTTCTGTTTTTGTTTATCTCTTTCTCTTTTGTCTTTCTCTTTTTTCTACGTGTTTGTTACTTTTGTTGTTATCTTTTTATCAGTTTCTTATTGTTGCTTTTCTATCCTTTAAAAGTTTTCCCTCTTCTTAACATTTCTATCTCTCAAACTGTGAGTTTTCGTCTTTTCTTTGTTCTTTGTGCACAAGAAACGATCGACCAAATAAACAATCTTTGCTTTTTTTTCTTTCTCTTTCTCTCTTCTTTCCCATACTCCCCCCCCCCCCCCCCTGCCACAACCGTTTTGCCTTCTTTTGATGTTTCTTTCTTTCCGCGCACATCTGCTTTTGCATGCTTCATGGATAATAGTTGTTTTTTTCTGTTAGCTTCGTTCGTTGTTTTTGTTCCCATTTTCTTGTATATCTTTGTTGCACTTGCATCTTTGTACTGTCAACATTTTTTCTGCTGCGCTCACTCACTCAAACTTGCATCTGTTTTTCATCCCACGCGCGTCACGATGGCGGATGACAAAAAAAACCTTGAAGGACAATTTTGCTGTTCACAAGTTTCTGTTTCGTTATCTTTTAAACGTTTTGCACTTACTCTATGGCATAATGTTTAATAATTGATAATATTAATATTAAAATTAATGTTTTAATTGCAGTTGTGCAAGAAAATAGAACAAAGAAAATGATGGCCCCAATACATATAAACGCTCTTACACGATACGAACTTTTTTTTTGGCAGAAAAGATTTCCCAGGGGTTAGCGGTTAATACGAATCACTTGAAAAGAGTCATTCATATGAATCTTCAGTGAAGAGTCAATCAAATCATGAGCCGGCTCCCAAATCGTTTATAAATTACCATAAATTGGAATGAATCCTGAAAGATTCATGAATCTTTCATTATTCTTGGGGGGGCGAGATGCTACCATCAATGAACACCCTATCCCGAAACTCTTAGGATGCGGATTCATGAATCTTCACAACAAAGATTCAGAATCATCCTTACAGTTTAAAGATTCGTTCAGATTCATGAATCTGAATCAGATTCACCCAACACTAGAATATTCACAACAAAGATTCAGAATCATTCATTCACTTCACGGTTCAAAGAAGATTCATTTCAGATTCATGAATCTGAATCAGATTCACCCAATACTATAATACGGATAATACGAATCTTTTGACAGCTAACCAGTTTGTTTACCTTTTTGCCTATGAGCTAATGTCAAAAATTCTCTAAAAGGATGGATAACCTTTTATGTCATGCTGTTCGTATTAGAATACTTAATGTTCATCAAGTTCGGTAGCTATTTACTAGATGAAAGAGATGTCGTACGAAGCCTGTTTTCGTTGAAATCCATCAACAGCTGTCAATTTTGGCGCACGGTTAATCCACCCGCCGGATAATCGACGTTCCACTGTACTTGTAAAGGCGCAGGAAAAGCGTTAGAATAAACAGATGAACCAAGAAAGGTGGACACCTTTGCAAATAGTCGTTGAAAATAAATCTCCACCCCGGTATGCTCTTTGCGGAAGAAAGTCCACGGTGAATGTTGCGTAGTTTAGCGCAGATGGCAATTCATAGAGACGATTGTGGTGAATTTAGCAAAATAACAAAAAAAGGAAATGGTCGTGCCGGTAAACGGACAGGTTATGATGACGCGTCTCGGCGCTACCCCGTTCGTTACAGCAAACGTATAATGCACGGCACGACACTGTTGTGTGCCCGGCTTGTTGCGTCGTGAAAGTGCACTTTTGCAGCTGCTCGGTACCAGCCGTGGTACCGTCAATTAGCGACAAGGGCAGATGACCGACCCAAGGCATCGGCCTTATTTTCCTTGGCCGCGGGTGCTCTTTACGTGCAGAAAACAGATCCGAAGGGGGGGGGGGGGGGCATATACACTAAAGTGGGTGGGGAGGCGGGTGTATGCTTGCAAGAAAGCATTTAAAATGGTTACCATTTTTATGATGTTGAAATCATGCTGCAAATGATTTTCCGGTGTGTGCTACACGGTCACAGAGAAAGTTGTCCTTTACAGTGCAATCCTTATATTTAAGTGAATCGCAAAAAAAAACATAAAAAAATTTGTCACTTTTTTTTTGTTTTTTTTTCCATCCACATACCACGCGGTCTGGAGTTTATCGCCCCTGGTGTAAACAGCAGCAAGAAGGAGCGCTAAGCAAGGGCTTTCGCCACCGAAACGAAAGACGATTATCGTCTACGGGTTTTTGGTGTATGCGTGTGTGTGTCTGTATGTGCAGAAGTGTAAGTGTGTGCTTGTGCTATGCAATGAGGACAAAGGAATAGATCATTAGTATCCTTTCACTCGTTTTCGTGTGCCACATTGTACGCATGACACAGATAACGGAAAAATGAACGAAAAGAATTTCACTCACACGCACACACACAGATACACCTAGATACATATGTAGATACGAACGGGGGGAAAGTATTTACATGTAAGCGAGAGAAGAAAAAAAAACGAAAATTGAGAAAAGCATCTAAAAAAAGGAAATTGTTTTTGATCTTTTACATGTTTTTAACCCTAAAACAACTTAGACATGGGGAACATGCTGTGTCCTTTTTTTCTCTGTGTGTGTGTGTGCGTTTTTTGTTTGTTCAAACAACAAACACGACTATACGACCCCTTCCCCCCCTTCCGTATGTCGTCTCGTGTTTGTGTATCAATAGAAAGTTTCTTTTTTGTTGTGTGCTTGCCTGCTCCTTCACGTGAAGGGCAAATGCAAAAGCAAGCAAAAGGTCAGCTCGTGGCAAACGCTCGAGAAGGCAAAAAAAAGGATAAACATGATAGAGATGAGAAGAAAAAACAGTAAACGAACACATACCCAAAAAAACACAGTGCAAGGAACGAACGGTTCGAGTTGGGGACGGTTAATGGTCCTTACGTGTGGTAACAAGGAGATTTGTGTGTGTGAGTGAGTGTGTATGTGTACAGTGCATCTCACGAATTGTCCTACACTAACAATCCCTAGGTCGTTATTTTTGCATTGTTCTAGTCTTATCACATTGTCTTTTTTTTCAATTGACTCGCTTAATCTATTGTTATTGTTTTTGATTAATATTTTAATTGTATCCGGGAAAGCCATTCCAAGGGAGGGAGGAGGAGGAGAAATTTTAATGTACCAAGGTTTATACAGCCCTGTTTACCAAGCTCCGACAACCAGTCTGTCATAAAGCAAAAGTCGTAAAAAAAACAAACCGCCTTGTCGCTCTTCGGAGCAAAACATGTTCGACCCCACGCGAGAAGTGAATCTTTAAAGCGTCTCCTTTCGCGTATATTGTAGTGATGGGTTCTCGGGATCGCACACACGGCTCCGAGCTGCTTCCGAGCATAGCAGCTCCGGCTCCGATTCTGGCAAGGTTAAAACCACGATTCTGTCCGGAGCCTGCCGGAGCCGTCCGAAGCCGTCGGAACCGTCCGGAGCCGCTAGTCGGCATTCGGAGCCGTCGGAGCCCTCCGGAGCCATCGGAGCCGTTCGGAGCTGTTCGGAGCCATACGGAGCCGCTAGTCGGCAGCCGGAGCCGTCGGAACCTTCCGGAGCCGCTAGTCGGCAACCGGAGCCGTCGGAACCATCCGAGGCCGTCGGAGCCGTCGGAGCCGTCCGGAACCGTCAGGAGCCGCTAATCGGCAACCGGAGCCGTCGGAGCCCTCCGGAGCCGTAGGAACTGTCCAGAGCCGTCGGAGCCGTCCGGAGCCGCTAGTCGGCAGCCGGAGCCGTCGGATCCGTTGGAGCCCATCGGAGCCGTTCGGAGCTGTTCGAAGCCACTAATCGGCAGCCGGGGCCGTCGGAACCGTCCGGAGCCGTTGGAACCATCCGAGGCCGTCTGAGCCGTCGGATCCGTTGGAGTCGTCGGAACCGTCCGGAGCCGCTAGTCGGCAACCGGAGCCGTCGGAACCATCCGAGGCCGTCGGAGCCGTCCGGAGCCGCTAGTCGGCAGCCGGAGCCGTCGGATCCGTTGGAGTCGTCCGGAACCGTCCGGAGCCGCTAGTCGGCAACCGGAGCCGTCGTAGCCGTCCGGAGCCGTCGGAACCATCCGAGGCCGTCGGAGCCGTCCGGAGCCGCTAGTCGGCAGCCGGAGCCGTCGGATCCGTTGGAGTCGTCCGGAACCGTCCGGAGCCGCTAGTCGGTAACCAGAGTCGTCGGAGCCTTCCGGAGCCGTTCGGAGCTTTTCGGAGCCGACGGAGCCGTCCGGAACCGTCCGGGGCCGCTAGTCGGCAACCGGAGCCGTCGGAGCCCTCCGGAGCAGTCGGAGCCGTCCGGAGCCGCTTCCAAAATTGATGGAGTCATTCGGAAACGATTCCGTTTTTATGTCGAATTTACCCATCACTAGTATATGTGTGCAAGACACAGACGGGTAGGAGGTACACTTGCACCGAGCCGAGTGTGCGTTTGTTAGGGGTGACATCGATCTCCCGATGATGATCCCCACAAATGGGCAAAGTTCATTGCCTGTACGGAGCCGGACTGTCACTTCCGTTCACTTCTTTATGCTCTGCTGTTTGGATTTGCTCCATCCCCTAGTTCCCACCTTTTGGTGATGGTGAGACGGTTAAGATTTGCCGTTCCTTTATCTTCATCCTTCGATCATCGAGACGGAGGGCAAGAGATACAGTTTGTTGATACGTACAGGGTTACCCAACAGCGCAAACAAAGGCCTTTCTGAAATAGCAAATGTTGGTTACACAGTGCAAAGTAAGGATAAATAATCAGTCGAATCCTGAACAGATTTATTTCTCATTCCGAATCCCCCTACATAAATGCTGCTGGCGAACCCTGCATTCTCTTGCGGTAACGATTCGGTTCCTTGCTGCGTGATACATGTGTGCGTGTGTGTAGCAGGAAATTCCCTTCTCTTGTATACATCATCTTGCTACCAAAAAACCCCCCGAAATTCAACATTTCCAACCAATAGGCAAGGAAGGGTAAAAGATATGCTGCAACTTCTAGAAGCTTCTCCAGTGATCCAGGATTTTCTTTGTGTTTGTGTCACGGCGAAAAACGATAATGACTGCCGTAAGGAAGACGGTCGTACATCGCATCGTGAATTTAATTGTTCAAATAAAATAGTAAAAGATTTTTTATTGTCACAGCGCGATCCAAATGGATTTACTGTGGACAATAGTATTTGTTGCAAAGCTTCCTGTCAGGTCATTTACCCTTTAGCACTCAGCTGATCGGACAAACAAGGCTGAGGAAGGAATCGCGCTGGGCGCTGACAGTAAAGCTTCGATGATTAACATCGAATAAAATAAATGCTTTTACGGTAATTGTACTCTAAGACTACAAATTCAATAGTTTTGTAAAGCCAATCGGACACTGACAGCTTTTGTCTTTCGGCTCATTATGTGGTCGTATGCGAACGAATGGACATATGTCTGAGTGGAACGCATGTTCATCGTTCACAGCATGGTGTGAAGATTTGAATATGAGAATATAAACCAGCAGCAAATACACTTCACTACCTCGATGACACTACTTTTGACAGATAGTACCTGCGATACACTACGTAAACATGGAATTTCGTTTATACTTGAATGTTAATGAGTCGAGTTCCTTTTTTGCTCGTCAGACGACTTTTTGGGAGAAAACATTACCAATTTTTTTTCACATTTAACATTTTATAAAAATTAACGCATTTTTATTTTCTTTTTCTCTACTTGCAGCATTCATTCCAGTGAGCCACAGACACGTGTGCACGTGTGTGCACATTGCAAATTTTGTAAAATCGTGGTCCAACGACGGATGTGTGTGTGTGAAGAGTGTGGGGTGGACATTGTGTTCTGTTTCGTTCGTGAGTTCCCTGAGTGAAGCTGATTTGAACTTCCTAGCGATTAACCGTTGCTGTGTCAGAAACACTCCACCCCTCCGGATGACGGATAAACGGACTGTAAAACAAGTGATAGAAGATTTACGTCGCCAGAGTGTCGGAACAAAAACCTGTGCCAGTTGTTAAGCTGCTAACAAGCTAATACAAGAGCAACAATTTAGATGCCGCGTTCGCGCTAATAAACAAATCAGCGAATGCGTTACCCTGTGTAGAGGGGGGGAACACTTTAACTAGGGGATTTAATTTTCCCTCAGCATTTGATGTCGCGGTTCCTCTGTTATTTCATTTTTGCTAACTATTGTTTGTTATATGGGACTACAACCTAAGGAGAGGTCTAGGACTCCCATTTCTGACTTTCCTTGACTTGATTTACCCTTTAGCCGGTTAGTAAAAGTCCTGCTTGCGGGAAAATCTTGTATAAATATTATAAAAATCCAGATTATTTATTTCTTTTCTCCATTTTGAAGAATAAATCACTGAAAATGATTTAATTTCTAAATCTATATATTTTAAAAACTGTACAATCGTTGGACTTTTTGATGTGTGTAGTAAAGAGTTAAAGTGGTGGAAAAAAAATATATATGGCAACAAATACATAACCAGTGTTACTATTTCAGTAGTGAGCCCAACTTAATTTCTCCCCAAAAACAAAAAAACATTCGAGTTTGTGTGTGTAACCAAGGCGTATCTACCGCAAGAACGTGTAAAAATCCCCCTCCACGGCGCGCGGTCTGCCGGTGGAGAGGAGGGTATACGGTAAGGAAAAAAGTCAGTAGTGTAACGTTTAGTGTAAGTGGCCGCCGTGTAATACACTGCTCCGACTGCATCGTATCCCGGTCCGGCTTCCAAGCAAACACACGCACAAACGTCCAAGCGGAGGAGTGTTTTACCCGGTGCCCCCCCCCCCCCCCCCAAGGTGTGGTGGGCGACCCCCGTTTGTACAGCGACCGTCCGCCTGACGTTCTAACAAACCTGGCGAACACCTCGAACAGTGCCGGTGGTGGACCGGAACGGCCATCACCACCAGCGGACGAAGGTAGCCAGCAGCCGCAGACATCGCATTCCACCGTCGGGTTGACAGTCGGCAGCAGTACTAGCAGCGGCGGCGCCACTAACGTTCGCAATACATCCGCCGGGCCCGGGCAACCGGGAACGGTGCCCGCCGGTAGTCGGAATGTCCCAGTAGCGTCCGGTACGTCGACAGCGGGCGGTATGGCCGGTCACACGAGCGGTGCTGGTTCCTCGTACCCATCCACCTCAGGCAATAGCAATCAGCAGCATGTGAATCATCATCTTCACCAGCACCATCATCAACAGCAGCAAAACCATGGCAATAATAATAGCAATAATAATGAACCGGATGGAGGGATCGGGGAATGGAACCCGCTAGAGCACGGTGGTGGTGCCGGCGGTGGCAATGGAGGCGGTAATAATCACAACCACCATCACAACTCCCCGGCGGCGGGTGGTAATAATGCACGGGAAAATAATAATGCCGGCAACAACAACAACGGCAACAACAACGTGGCAAACCAGAATGCGGAGGAAATCGATCGGTTCAGCTTTGAGGATTCGGACCGGTTCGAGGAGGACTCACTGTGCAGCTGGAGCTCCGAACCGGAGAGCGTGTGTAATAACTGGCGCGGCTGGAAGAAACCGGCTGGTATGATTAATTCGTTCGGCGGTGGTTCCGGTCGTCGATTCAATGAGGGTGGTAAGTGTCGGATTCGGTTTGAACGTGCGGCGGGTGGCAAATCTCCTAAATCACATTCCCCACAAATACTTCCAGAACCAACCTCCCTGACGGAGCTGTCCGCACGTTGCGTCGCATTCTACATCCCGTTCGAGCTGGTCGAACAGATGTATCCACCAGTGCCGGAACCGATCATGCTGCGTATTGCCTTCTGGAGCTTCCCGGATAACGAGGAGGACATACGGCTGTACTCGTGCCTAGCGAACAGCTCCGCCGACGAGTTTCATCGCGGTGAGCAGCTGTTCAAAAATCGCGCCGTCAAGGATCCGCTCCAGATTGGGTTCCATCTGTCGGCGACGGTCGTGCAGACGCAACCGCGCAACCAGTACAACGTGGCGGTCACATTTGATAGGCGAAAAATTTCATCGTGCAGTTGCACGTGTTTACCCACCACCTACTGGTGTTCGCATGTGGTCGCCGTCTGCCTCTATCGGATACATTGTGTAAGTAAACATACACAGCAAGTCCTCCGCGCGCGTGTGTGTACACTAGTGATGGGCGGGTCGACCCGAACCTACCGGGTCGGAGCCATCCATAAGCGTAGATCCCGTAGATACAAGTAGGTCCAGTAGGTGCAAGCTGCCATAAGCGACTCCGACCCGTGGGTGCAGTTTGTTCGGGTCGTACTCTGCTTAAAGTAGGTTCAGTAGGTTCGGTAGGTCCAGCTACCATATGCGACTTCGACTCGTGGGTGCAGAGAGTTCGGGTCGGAGTCGGGTCGAAGTAGGTTCAGTAGGTCCAGTAGGTGCAAGCTGCCATAAGCGACTCCGACCCGTGGGTGCAGTGAGTTCGGGTCGGACTCGGGTCGAAGTAGGTTCAGTAGGTCCAGTAGGTGCAAGCTACCATAAGCGACTCCGACCCGTGGGTGCAGCGAGTTCGGGTCGGACTCGGGTCGAAGTAGGTTCAGTAGGTCCAGTAGGTGCAAGCTGCCATAAGCGACTCCGACCCGTGGGTGCAGCGAGTTCGGGTCGGACTCGGGTCGAAGTAGGTTCAGTAGGTCCAGTAGGTGCAAGCTGCCATAAGCGACTCCGACCCGTGGGTGCAGTGAGTTCGGATCGGACTCGGTTCGAAGTAGGTCCAGTAGGTGCAATGATTCTGGTTGATGGTCCCATGGGTCGGAGTCGATTCCGATTTTGTTGCACCCGACTCCGGGTCGAGCCATGAAATGAATCGTATGACCCATCACTAGTGTATACTGGAGTCCGTATACTAATTACAATCTCTGCAAATTCCCCTTTACAGCCTACCAAAGTGAGCCTACGGGCACCAGTGTCGGAGTCGCTGTCACGGTTGCAGCGCGAACAGTTGCAAAAATTCGCCCAGTATCTGATCAGCGAACAGTCGCAGCAGATACTGCCGATCGCTCAACGTTTGCTGGACGAGCTGCTCAGTGCACAGCCGACGACGATCAACACGGTGTACGGTGCGCCGGACCCAACCGCCGGTGCGTCCGTGAACGATCAGACGAACTGGTATCTGGACGAGAAGACGCTGCACGATAATATTAAGAAGATACTGTTCAAGTTCTGTCAGCCCACGCCGATGGTGTTCAGCGATGTTAACTACCTGACGAACTCGGCACCACCGGCAGCGGCGGAGTGGAGTTCACTGCTTCGGCCGTTGCGCGGCCGCGAACCGGAGGGCATGTGGAATCTGTTGTCGATCGTGCGCGAAATGTACCGCCGGTGCGATCGGAACGCGATACGGCTGCTGGAGATCATCACCGAGGAGGTGATGGCATGCGATCAGATATTGGTTTGGTGGTTCAACATCAAGCTGGCACTGCTCGTCGGTTCGAATGGACACGGCGGAGGTGGTGGTGGCGGTGGCGGTGGTAAGCATGGGAATACACACAGCAATCTGAACGCTACGCAGCACGCGTGCGCTTCGCTCTGCGACGAAATCGTTGTGCTGTGGCGGCTTGCCGCCCTCAATCCCGGCCTCGCACCGGACGAGCGTGATATGCTGCACGCACAGTTTACCACCTGGCATCTGAAGATACTGGACCGCGTGGCAAAGAATATGGTTGCCTCATCATCGCACAGCAGCAAACAGCAGCAGAATCTGCGCAACGATGCGGAACTGTTTGCCGGGTTTAAGCCGGCGATCGAAGCGTGCTACCTCGACTGGGAGGACTATCCGATCGAAGGTGTGACGCACACGCAGGATACGAACCCGATGTATCACTGCCCGTTTACCTGCTTCAAGCAGAACAGTGACACGCGCATCGACACAACCGTGCCGGCGCAGGTTACCTCGACCGGGGCCTCGATCGCGATGTCACAGGGGAACGTGAAACAGTTTCAGATGATGGTACATCATTACCATCATCATCATAGTTACCATGCCGACTATCCGCAACCGCAACGGAATCTTTCGATGCCAACGACGTCGAACGTAGGTGGCGGCCTGGTAGGTGGCAGTACGGATCGCTACCGTAACATTACGACCGTGGCGACAAGCAGCACACGAACAGTGGAACAGCAGCAGCATGGTGGTCCGAGCACGTCCGGACTGGTGCCAGCATCGGTTGCTTCAACAGCATCGACAAGCGGCGTGGCGGCTGTCAGCACTGACGGCGCTCCGAATGTAGGTAGTACGGAGAGAAACGAAAGCTCCAGTCATGGAATTGGTGGCGGTAGTACGGGCGATTACGATCCATCCATCGACGATAATGCGAACAACGGCGGAGGTAATAGCAAACGCAGCGGCGGCGTGGGTGATGTTGGTAGTAAAAATCATCATCATCGTAGCAGAGCACATCGCGACCGGTTAACGTACTGCTCATCTAGTAATAATAGTAGCAGCGATAGTGTACCGGATCGATTACAGCAGAGTGCCGGCGAGGCCGGTACGGCGGAAGGCGACCCCGGCAAACCAATGCCGGGAACATCGGTTGCAAAGCTGGATGGAGCGAGCCGCAGCGGTAGCGTCGGTACGCGTAACGTTGGTGTGCGGTGTGATGCGATCGGTGCCGGCGGTAATCGTTCCAGCGTGAGCAGTGAAGGATTCTGTGAAAATGAAGACGATCTGGCAGTGGGCGCGGACGACAAGCTGCAACACTATCTGCAACTACCGGGCGATGCGGCGAAGAAGAACGATGAGGATGGCGGCAATGTGTTGCCGATCAGTGGTGCAAACGTTGGTGACATCGGTGGTACCGGGACGGTCGGCGCCGTCGATCCAAACCTACCGCTGCTGAGCGTTAGCAATTCTTCCTCCAGCTCGTCATCCTCCTCCACCTCCCTGTCGTCCAGTTCCGCAGCGACGGATCTGCTGCAGAAGAAGAAGGTAGCCGCCGAGGGTACGGGTTCGCTGTCGAGCGAATCGAGCAACGAAAATAGCATCCTGAACGATATGAACAATTACGAAATATCGGGCAACATTAAGCTGTACGAGGTGCTGAACATGGTCGAGTCGACCGGTGCCGGTAAGCCGGAACATGCGACTAACGCCGCCACCAAACACACCAGTGCCAAACGACATGGTTCGAGCGGCGGTTCGCCAGACAACGCTCTGAACAGTGCTGATCATGTTGCACAATCAGCGGCGGACGGAGCGACTGCAGCCGCCGGCGCCGCCGCCGCCGAAGGGTTGATAACGGTTACGCAACAGCAACCCCAACCATCGACATCACAGCACACAAACACCGCTAGCCAGCAGCAAAAAGGACCGAAACAGCAACAGCAGCACCAGTCAGCGGCACAACCACACGGCGGTACGGCCGACACAAAGCAGCAGCAGCAGCAGCAGCAAATGTTTTCCAACATCAAACCGACGGAAGACGCGTGGGACATTCTGTTTGCCCGTGCGGAAGGGTTGCACGCCCACGGCCATGGCCGGGAAGCGTGTACGCTCGGTGTGCGCCTTGCGTCGGAAATGCTTGCCAACCCGCCCAACCTAATGATCGATCTTCCACCGCCGCCGAAGAAGAAAGGCAAAAAGCACAACGTTAACCCGATCTCACATCAGCTGAGCGTGCTCGCATCGGCTACACTGTCCAAGTGCGCCTTCCTCTGTACGGTGCTGGCGGAAAACTCGGAACATTACCATCTGGCGTTTCGTGTCTGTTTGTTCGGTTTGGAAATGTCACGACCACCGGCAAGCACGAAACCGTTGGAGGTGAAGCTTGCCAACCAGGAGTCGGATCTGCTCGCACTGCTGAAGCGCATCCCGCTCGGCAACGAGGAGCTGAAAGCGATACGGGACCGGGCGGAACAGTTGCGCGACGGTACGCTGAAATCGCGCGGCGAAGCACTGCTGCCGATCATGCTTGCCAGCTTTCTGTTCGATGCGCTCGTTATGCCGTCGGTCGTCGGTAGGGAAAATCGGTTAAAGATGATGAGCAGCGTTTGTCGGTATCCGACCGATGAAAACCTTGGCTTCGAAGCGGCCGTATCAGCGCTCGGGCTGAAGGCGAACGTTTCCGAGGCGGAACATCCGTTGCTGTGCGAGGGTACCAGGCGGCAGCGGGGCGATCTAGCGCTTACGCTGCTTTCGTACTACAAGGATGAACCGCGCAAAATTTGCCGCATCATGGAGAAGTTGCTCGATCGGGAGATACACGTCCTGATTAAAACGCCACTGCTACCGTCGTACTATTCGAACAATCCGCCAACGCGCAGCCAAACCTCACAGCTGCGGCTAGATGAGTATGAGGCGGGCAACAATAATGGGGGCGGTAGTCATCACCATCATCCACATCAGCTGCAGCCGTACGGTGGGAATGGAGGTGGTCGTAGCAGCAGTAGCACAGGGAGTGCCGAGTTGCAACAGCAACCGGTCGGTTCGGTGGCGGCTTCCCATCTATCTCAGGGTTCGGAGTTTGGGCTGGCGAACAGTAGCCGACCGCAGAGCAGTACCAGCGCCGAGGTGGAGGCAGGCATCGGTGCGCTGAATCTAGGTGGCGGCGTCCCCACCACTAATGCGAACGGTTCGAGCAATAGCGGTGGAACATCCTCTACCACCACCACCACTACTACCACCACCTCGAATGTGGGGTCGGGAATGTTGGGTGGTGCGACCACAACGACTGCCGGTACCGGCACCAGCAGTAGCAATGCGAACGCTGGTGGTTCTTCAGCCTCATCGACCGCGCCGGTCACAACCGGTGCGACGTCCTCGGTAACGTCGACCCGCTCGAAAGATTCACGGTACAAGGGCAAGCGGGCGTACCCCTCCATACCGAACCAACCGTCGGAGGCGAGCGCCCACTTCATGTTCGAGCTGGCCAAGAATGTGCTGACGAAGGCGGGTGGCACATCGGCTACGTCACTGTTTACGCAGGCGACCACCACCCAGAACCATCAGGGTCCGCACCGCGGTCTGCACATGTGCGCCTTCCAGCTCGGTTTGTACGCGCTCGGGCTGCACAACTGCGTCAGCCCGAACTGGCTGTCCCGCACGTACTCGTCGCACGTGTCGTGGATTATTGGGCAGGCGATGGACATTGGTGCGCCGGCGATATCGTTTCTAATCGACACGTGGGAGGGCCATCTAACGCCACCGGAAGCGGCCGGTATGGCGGATCGTGCCTCGTCCCGCGGGTGGGACAGCAATATGGTGAATCCGGCGGCTGAGCTAGCGCTGTCGGTGTTACCGCACGCCGCCGCCCTGAATCCGAACGAGATACAGCGCGCGATCTTGCAGTGCAAGGAGCAGAGTGATCGTATGCTGGAGCGTGCCTGCATTATGGTGGAGACGGCGGCGAAAGGCGGCGGTGTTTATCCGGAGGTGCTGTTTCAGGTGTCACGGTACTGGTACGAGCTGTACCTGCGGAACACGCCCGGCGGTGAGATGGAACCGGACGAGCAGCATGATGTGGTGGTTAATCTGATGCAGCTAATGGAACCGGGTGCGGATGGTGGTGTGCTCGGTGCACCGATCAGCGGTGTTCCATCGCAACCGGGTGGGAATGGACCGGCCGGGGGTGTACCACCGCCGGTCGGTGGTGGTAGTACACCGCAGCAACCGTACCCACCGCATCAGCATCAGCCCGTATCGGGTTTGGCACCGATCGGTATGACACCGTACGGTGGTTACGGCTATGGTGCTGCTATCTACCACCATCAGAACACGCTCCAGTACGCACATCCAACGAATCCGGTGCACCAGATGTATATGGCAACACCGCTCCAGTTTCAGTATCCGCCTCCGCCACCGCCCGGTGGTCAGGGTGGTCAACCGCAGCAACCACAACCATCGGCTGTGGGGTATGGGCAGCAACAGCAACCACCCCAGCAACCGTTAGGCTCGATGAATCCTGCCGCCGTTGCCGCGTACCAGTCGATGCAGCAGCATGGTGTGCCGCCGCAGGCCTACGGTACACCGCCTCAGTATCAGGCGGTACCGGGTGTGCCGGTACAACCGCAAGGACCACCAACCAATCCGGGGGGTCCGATGGCACCGAATATGCAGCAGTTCTACGGCGGTTCACAGGCGGCCGTTGCTGCTGCGATGCAACACCAGCAACAGCTGCCGGGCGTCCAACCGGTACAGGTCGGTGGCCCGCAGGGACCGCCGCAGCTAGCACCACCGATGCCACCGGCCGTTGCTGCTACCCAGCAGCAGGGCGGCGTTAGCTGCCCGATGGGACCGGGTGGACCGCAAGGTCCGGCACCGGCCCAGCAAGTCCCCGCCGGTATGCCGGTCGTCGGCCCCGGCAGCAATAGCATGCGTCCCCAGCACGGTGTTGGTGTTGGTGGACCACCGTACGGTGCCGGTTACGGTCCGGCCACCGTAACCGGTGGTTCCGGCACAGGGATACAACCCCTTCCGCCCCAGCAGTCTGGCACCGGTAACACAAGCGGGCAGGTCGCACGTGCCCGTCATCCGCATCATTCCAACACGGCACAGTTGCGCTATCTGCTCGCGACGTACAATGCGGGCATGCTGGCGCTGGAAACACTCGCCCGGCGCGTCCATGACGATCGGCCACAGGCGAAGTATGCGCGCAACCCACCGTACGGTGAGGATGTCAAGTGGTTGCTGCGCATCTCGAAGAAGCTCGGCACACAGTATCTGCATCAGTTTTGCGTTTGCGTCGTCAACTCGATCGTCAGCCCGTTTGTACTGCACGAGGTTGCCATCGAATCGGCACACTATCTCTCACGGAACAATCCTGCGCTCGTGATGCATCATCTCCGGTCTGCCCTAACACCGCTCATGAGCAAATGCCAGAGCATGTAAGTATTGTTTGCATTTCCCCATAAATTCTTGGTGGCGATTAGTTATATAATAATTCTTCTCAATCGTATTAGGTATTTCCAATGTATTCATCAAAAGCTGTACCATCTCACGATAGCGGATTATGAGGACTTTACCAGCACTATCCTTTCCGCGCGTAATGCGTTCCAAATTACACCGGAAGGTAATGCACAGTTTAAGGACTGGTTGCAATCAATTAAACGGTACGTGTAAAATAATGATTTTTTGGTTGTTATAAGTTGGCAATCTAAGGGGCAGCAAAAGGGGCGGCCTGGTGGTGCAATTGATAAACGGCGCCAGTCCACACGGCTGGACCGGGTTCAAATCCCATCCAGACCGTCCCCCGGCTACGTGGTAAAAATAAGTCTAGTAAGCCAGAAATGGCCGGCGTGACCTGTAAGGTCGTTAAAAGCCAAGAAGAGAGAGAGAGAAGTTAGCAATCTGTAACCTAATTCCCTTTGTACCGCTCTTCCCCCCCGCCAAATAGGTCCAAATCGTGCAAGAAAGAATTATGGACACAAATAAATGCCGCACTCAACTCTAAATGACATAGACTCGATTCGATTGGATCGGAGCTGAATATGATGCTAGCGGCGGCAGCAGCAACGGCTGCATCGGCAGCGACATCCAACAGTTGCAGCAGTATAAGCAATGAGCCCAGTTATAGTATTAGCAAAATCGGAACCACACCTATCAACCATACCAACGGTCATGCCACCGCTGACGTGGCAACGCTGAACGCAAACGCACCCGTTTCGGTTGCAACTTCATCGCCACCAGCGTCCACCTCATCGTCCTGCTCGCTGGTAGGCAATGCCAACGCGCAAATTGTATCACCATCGGGTGCGATCATTTTTGACGAGATGCAGCTGGTACCGCCGAACCAGGATGTGGTTCTACCGCCCGGTAAACCTAGCTCCAACCTCATTGTGAGCGGTGCGGTAACGGGCGTTACGCTCCGTTCCGTACCAACAACGGCTAACGCGACGGAACCCGTTAACCCACTGCTGGTAGCTGCCTCGATGGGTCCGAAAACATCAACGACAGCTTCCACTACTACTGCTGCGGTAAGCATAATTCCACCCGTAGCTGTGCAACAAACAACTAAGCAACAGCAACAACAGCAAATACGTCATGTAAAGCTAAATATTACCCAACCACCTTTAAGCGGTGCTGTAACAAGTGGGAAATTAGTATCCACAACTGATGCTGGGACAGGTTCACGTAAAGCTACTGGTGGTAGCACTGTTTCTACAGGCGTAAATCGTACGATATTGACGGCTGGCAGTAAGATTGATGGTGGTTCTCAAAACGACACACCACCGCAACGGATTGCTGCTGTTCACAATCTAGCGCAAGTTGATGTACCGACACATATGCAAGCTTCAAACGTAGTAGTAGGACCTGTTATCGTCAATGGAGCAAACAGTACGATGGTGGGAAATGTTGCAGCAAGCAAGGTACCCGGTGGCGAAGAATCAAATGTTGTGTACTATCCTACAGCACAGCAACATCGTTTATCGAAACAACCAGCAGAACAACAACAACAACAACAACAACAGCGCCATCAACCACAGGAACCGCAACGCGTGATGAAGCAACTCGCAGAACATTGTTCAGAAAAGTCAACTATGGAACGAACCAAACAGCAGCAACAGGTTGTTGGGAAGCAACAACAAAAGCAACCGAAACAACATCAACCGAAACAGCAACAAAAGCAACAACAGAAACAAGTCCCGTCGAAGCAACATCTCTATCATCACAGCGCTGTGGGGCATAACCAACAACATCAGCAACAATCGGCAGTGGCTGCAGCAGCAGCAACAGTGGCAATGCTAGCACAGCAACAACAGCATCAACACCAGCAACATTATCCACCAACACCAACGGTTGCTGTCTCCTCGCAGGCACTTAGTCAACTGTCGACCGCACCAGCAACAATACCTGTAGCCGGTCTCGGTGCAAACCACACACATGCTCATCACCACTCACACACCCATCTGTTTACGCATGCACAGCAACAACAGCAGCAGCAGCAACAGCAACAACATTCCGTCGTCCCGCTACCGCCCGGTAACGGTTACGGTTTAACCACTGGCCCGATGCAACAGCACCGACAGCAGCAATTTTTGCAGCAACGTCAACAACAACAATCGGCGGGTCCACCACAGGGTGCGGCACAGTTACCACTGCCCATGCCCACACCGGCCGGTACCGGCACAATGCAGCCGGGGATGATGCCTACCCTGCATCATCCTGCCCAGCAGCAGCAACCACCGCAGCCTCCTCCGCCCCCACCACCACAGCATCATTTGCCGCATCTTCACCATATGCATAAGCAGCTGCCACCATGTCCACCGCATCCGCTCACGCAAATGACGACGCAACCGCAACACAACCCACAGCAACATCAGCAGCAGCAGCAACTTTTCCAGTTCCATCAGCTGCAGCAACATCATCATCAGCATCAACATCAACATCAGCATCAACATCAGCACCAGCATCAACATCAACATCAGCATCAACACCAGCATCATCATCATCATATGCTTCAACAACAGCAACAACAACAACAGCAGCAACAACAGCAACAACAGCAGCAACAACATCATCAACAACAGCAGCAATATCACCATCATCATCATCAAACGCATCACACAGCACCGGCCCATGCCCAGGCACAGTCGGCTGTCCAGCAACAGCAACAACCGCAACCACTCACCGCAGCCCCAACAACGGTTGCTACGGTTGCGGTAAATGCATCGGCGGCTGCCACCCACCCCCAACAACAAAGCATCAACCTGAACGTCAACCATCACGTCATTTCCACACCGATCGTGGTCGATTTCTCGAACATGACGGTAAACTGTGTGCAGTTGCAGGAGGCACAGCATCCGAACCCGATCGCTGCGGCCGCCGCCGCCATGGCCGCTGGGTACGGGGCGGCTGCAGCTGCTGCTGCCTCCGTACCGGCAGCAATCAGTGCCCGACCCGGTGCCAAGTGAAGGGATTAGGCGTGTGCTGTCTTACACAATATGAAGCCACTATCGTCAACATATTCTTAAGCCGGGGTGCGATACATTCTGTAAAGCTTAGGTTGGTTAAATGTGTTGCCCAACGTGTACGGAGACGATACGACGTTTAATACGTGTATGTGTGTGTGTGTGTTTCGAATTTCTTTCGATGAAACCTCTTTATCTAATAATATTCCAATGCTTGCTCACCTAAATCGGGGCAATCAAACAAAAAAAAACGAGAGGAAATAATTGCTAAGCGCCATTGTTGCAGCTTCGAATCAATCGAATTGTATTGCGGTGGGAGGGGAAAAACGAAACAGTTAAGAATCAAATGTGCCACATTCTGTCTTGCGGATGCGTTTATTTTTCTACAAGCAGTTTTGCTTTTTTTTTGTTTGTTTTTTTTTTTTTGGTAATTTAAACATCCTTTTTACCAACTCTGTATAAAATTGTACTGTAGGTTTATATTTTCTGTTTTATTTCTTTCCTTCTCTCTCTCTCTTTTTTATACCTTGATAAGACAAAACCGATGCAAAAAGAACAAAAAAAAAATGATAAAAAATGTGCATTTCACTTATATTTAAGTGATGCAATAAAAAAAAACACACACACAAAACAAAACTTTATTTGGCTCCCTCACACCCTGATCGACTGAGAGAGCGTGAGTTAGAGTCGTCTCGTCCCGCGGTGCGCCAGGACTGATTTATTCAGCTACATATAAATGATGTAAGTTTAGCAAAAAAAAAAAGATAACCTTTTGCTGTAAGAAAAGCCTCATTTTGCAACCCTTTTTAACTCGATTGAGACATTTGTGTCGCGTACGAGAAATTGTTGTAAAAGAGTGGGAGGGAGGGGTAGGGGGGAGGGGGATAACACAAACACATTCTTCTCAATCTCAAGTGGTTATCGTACGAAGAAACTTTAGTTGTTGGTAGTAGGATTTATAGCAACACATTGAAAATAAGTCTTTATAGCAAACCCCCCTTCCCCCATATTAAGCTATGTCACGGTCATGTTTTATCGCATCTCACTGTAAGCTATCCATACTGCCACCCCTGCTGATACGAGTGCGGGAAATGAGTGCCGTTTGAAGGGAAAAAGTGGGGGGGGGGGAGGGGGGGATGAGGTTACGAACGGTGCGCGTCTAAGCCAAAAACAATTCTTATTTTTTTATTTTAGAAAATTTTTACTCTGTTTGCCTAACGCCTAATTTGTTTTTGGTTTTTCGCATAGTTGAACCAGTTTTTATTTCCGCACGCGATTTTCCCAACGCGTTGGAGGCTGTATTGCGTATGTGTGTGTGTGTGGAATTTCTGAATGCGACCTCAATTTCAACGATGAATGATATTTAACTAAAAGCGAAAAGACAACGTTTAATGCAAATTAAAGCCCAAAAAGACCCGATAGCACCGAGGCGATAAAAAAACCGAAGGCAATACTGCAATATACTAAGAAGATAGTAAGAAGAATCGTATAACAAATAGTGAATTTAATGCTATTTTAGCGCAATACACCGGGGGGAGGGGGGGGGCGAGCGTCTTATAGTTGCCGTAACGTAGTTACACGTTACGTACTAGTTACAAACGTTACCGAAATCAAACAGCAAACACACACACACACAGAGAAATAAATAGAATCCGTACGAAAGAGAGATGAAATCTTAAAAAAAGGGCAAACAATTGCGAGATAAATAAGAAAATAAGGGAAAGAAGAAGAAAAAACCAATACACTAAACTACTAAAATCTTAAATCACTAAACAAGATTATGCAAAAGTAAAAAAAAAAACCTCCGAGTTACAATAGAATGCCCTCCCCATCAGCGTGTATGTGTGTGTGTGTGCGAGAGAGAGAGAGAGAGAAAGAGACCGCCGAGGGGGGTGGGAACTGCTAGAAGAAGGGATAGGGAGATGGAGTTAGTCGGCAGTTTTTAAAGTATTTCGAGAGTGAAAGATTTAATAATTACGAAGGATTGTTGGGAGGGTGGAGGAACCCTACTGGTGTGCGTGTGTGTGTGCCCTGTAGTTGCACACACCCGGAACTTTGTATAGATCTCATTTTGACTAATCATGAACATATAAAAACAAAACGAAAAAAAAACCACGAAGGCTGAACAATCGCAAGCGGAAGGCGAAAAACACACATATATACATGCATACAGTTACGCACAGTGTTTATCATACAAACAAAAAAGCGCAGTATAAATCCTTCATCATCCTCTTCTTTTCATTTTGAATCCCCTCCTTCTCCACCCCACACACACCCTCCCTCATGCTTCAGGTTCTTTCTCGTCCACCATTTATTCTGATAGATGGCGCATGAAGAAGAAAAAAACATAATTTCCGGCAGCATAAGACGCAATCTTAACACCCTTCCCCCTTCCTTTCTCCCTTCGCTTTCTTCACCGTGTAAGAAAATTGGGGTGAAAATTTTCACACAAATTTTGGCGAAATTAGTTTCATACCAGCAGTTACATTATAGCTACGGATTGGGACAAATCGGTGCCCGCAATTATAGAAGGATATTGCAAATATAATAGTGTGAGAGAAGAAAACAAAATGTCGAAGTGAAATAGCAATTTAAGTGCGTTTAGCCAAGCGAAGCAAGAGAGAACGTGGATGGATGAAGAATAAAAGTGTCTTTTAAAAGAAACAAAACAAAACGTAAAAAAAAAATACATGAAAAGCGACATGCAAATGATGAAAAAGCAAAAACACACAAACATAGAGAAGAAAACCGAAAGAGAGAAAAAAAAATACAAAAAATGCATAAAACATACCACATACTGGCGGTTTTTGGTGAATGTGATATAATAAGGAAACAGAAAGAAAGAAAGTAACAGTGGGACAACAGAATGGTACACAGAAGAAGGCAAAGCGACACGAAAAGAGACGTTATCATGAGCTGCAAACATTTTTAAATTTTTTTGAGTTTTTTTTGTGTCTAATTTTAATCTGCGTATGCATGTGTGTGTGTGTGTGTGTGTTCATTGGACAATAATTGTCCTTTAGGGCGTTGCATACAACGGAACAACCTGTTGCACCTTCAAAGCAATAAGAGCAATCCAAAAGAGATAAACCTTTGTGCCAGCCGTGTGTGTGTGTTTCGGTGTGTGTGTGCACGAACGTGATCTTCATATGTTCTTTTTTTATTAAACTTAATGCTCGTGCGCCTTATTTCCCTCCATCCCCATTCCCCTTCTCCATCTATCCTTTATTTTCTTTTATATCAAGCCACGGCTCGGTAAAAGAGAGAAGGAAATATAAATACAAATAAAATATATATTTTAATGCGCACAACAAAAAAAGAGAGAACAGATAGGTCTTAAGAGAAGTATATATTATCGATATAATTATACATTAAATTTACCCACTCCCACTCTCTCTCTCTCCCACCCATCAACTAAACACACATTCGCGCTCTCTCTCCCCCCCGGGCACACCGTACACATATCTGTGTGTGCGTGCAGGCGTTGCAATACTTTAAATATCTACCGAATAGAAGAATGACAGTAGCAGAAGATAAACTGTCACTTGACTGTTGACAACTGTCACCAGGCTGCGGAAAGTTGATTACATATGTTCGATTAGTATTATCCGTTTAGTGTCGTTAAGTTGCGTTTCACAGTATCGTGGGAGGGAGATAGTGAAACAAAACAATAAAAGAAAAAACACACACGAAAAAAAAACACAAAAAGGGCGCAAAAAAAACGTTTCTTTCTCTACCTCTCTTCACTAACCATCTGTTTCTGCTCGGATATGAAATGTGCGTTAAAACCCCCCGTGCATATGTGTATCCCAGTTGAAAGTGGATTTGAAATGTGTCTTATGTGAAGCAAAACAAAAAGGCGTAAAGAAAGGTAAAAATAAAATGCAAACGAAATAACAAAACAATATAACCGTCTCTAACTTCATTGGTTCAGTGTTTGAGTATAGTTTTAATGGTTTTTTTTCAATCCATAATGATTTCTTCATCATTTCGTAACGTGTGTCAAAAGGAACATTCTTATTAAATTCTAGTAGATAATAGTGGTAAAGTATACAGTATATAAATTATTTAATTTATTTACGATATTTTGCATCGCCGTAGTATGCTATAAACTCAAGGCTGTCAGAAACGGTCCTATTTTTTTGTCGTTCAAGTAAAATCCTTACTTCCTATGATTCTGATCGAATGTGATTTACTTACCGGGTTAAATGATGGTTTGAACGCAGGACACATTCATACTTTCTTCCGGGCCCGTTGCTTTAACACACTGGCATTTTTTTTTCATGCCATTAACATACACCACTTCATTGCCTTTTGACACATTGAAAAACACCACAATCGCCAAAAATGGCCACATTTTTCGATACACAAATTTACACAATAAGCAATTATTGCTCATTGAGAAAAGGACATCACTTTTTTTGCACCTAAAAGCAACCAAAAGCTGCCATTTTTTTGGTGCACAAACGCACATACACACTTCAATGCGCTTCGACACATTGAATACATCACAATCGCCTATGAATGCCACATTTTTCGATACACAAATTTACACAATAAGCAATAAGCTCATTGAGAAAAGCACATCACTTTTTTATTCACCTAAACGCAACCAAAAGCTGCCATTGTTTTTGGTACACAAACGCACATACACACACTAAAAAACACCACAATCGCTAAAAAAGGCCACTCTTTTTAATACACGAATTTAAACAATAAGCAATAAGCTTATTGGGAAAAGAACTTAACATTTTTATTCACCTAAACGCAACCAAAAGCGGCCATATTTTTTTCTGCGCACAAACGCACTGCAATGCGCTTAGCAACACTTGGAGCCACACACTTGGAGATCACTTTTTTCATCAAAAAGCAACCAAAAGCTGCCATTTTTTCTGCGCACAAACGCACATACACATTTCAGTGCGCTTAGGCACATTAAAAAACACCACAATCGCCTATAAAGGCCACATTTTTCGATACACAAATTTACACAATAAGCAATTATTGCTCATTGAGAAAAGGACATCACTTTTTTATTCACCTAAACGCAACCAAAAGGTGCCATTTTTTTTGGTGCACAAACGCACATACACACACTAAAAAACACCACAATCGCCAAAAAGGCCACTGTTTTTAATACACGAATTTACACAATAAGCAATAAGCTCATTGAGAAAAGAACTTAACTTTTTTATTCACCTAAACGCAACCAAAAGCGGCCATTTTTTTCTCTGCGCACAAACGCACTGCAATGCGCTTAGCAACACTTGGAGCCACACACTTGGAGATCACTTTTTTCATCAAAAGAGCAACCAAAAGCAGCCATTTTTTCTGTGCACAAACGCACATACACATTTCAGTGCGCTTGGGCACATTAAAAAACACCACAATCGCCTATAAAGGCCACATTTTTCGATACACAAATTCACACAATTAACCTTAAGCTCATTGAGAAAAAACAGATCACTTTATTTTTCACCAAAAAAAAAAACCAACACTTCCGATTTTTCCGAAGGATGGAAGCCGCTTTCCTCCGCATGTACCGAAAATTTGGTTTTTTTTTATTCCAAATTGGATTAACTAGCCAAAAACTAACACGGAAGCTAACACCCACGCGTTACCACGGCGTTGATCGTGGACAATGAGTTATGAAATGACAAAATGGCGGATAAAAAGGACGCGCACTAACTCGATACACTTTCTGCAATTTTACTTTGCTTAATCGGGGTTTTGTTTCAAGCTTTACCGTGTTTTGTACAATCTTGTGCAATCGATACAATCAATGAGCGATGAAAATTATGATTCCCGAAAGTATTTGCAGGTTAAAAAGCTTGCATTTACAAATTTGAAAGACCCAAGCCCCGACGGACGGCAACAATTTGCACACAGTTTAACAACACATTAACACACGGAATTGTTATACTAACTACTTCTTTCAATGAAATACGACGCTCAAGGAAAGGATAACACTTTTTAGCACCAAAAAGAAAAACAATTCTTTCATTTTTTTTTGTACAAAGCAAGAACGCCACTTTCTATTGATAACTCTAATGTATCGCGGTCCGATCGGTACTGATCGCAATTTCTCTCTTATCTCATTATCATTACCTCTTCGGCTGCGTTACCGCGTCACACCTACACAACCATAATTGGCGAAGCGGCTGTCACACTTAACTTCTCTCATTCTTTCGCACACTCTTCGCTCGCTCGCTGAGCGAAGAATGAAACAAAAAAGGCTCGTAGAACAAAAAAACAGCAATTCAACAAAAAATTCTGCTGTTCTCTCGATCATTTATGGTGTGGAAAATGTAGGCATAGGTAAAAAGACTTAAAAAAAAAGAAATACTATTGCTGTGATTAGTAGGAAATTGCTTTAAAGAAGTATTTAAAGGGGTTCAATCATGTGGCAAGTAATTAATTAGAAAGGTGTCCCCATGTGACCCCCCTGTCACAAGTCCACCGTGTTGGCGAGTGTGCCTTGGATTTTCTTCTGCTACCAATATTCATACACATTTCCGTTCTTCGAGGAACCGTTGACCGAGGGGAGGTTCAAGACGGCCGCCTACACCGTCTACCGTTAAATCCTAACGAACAATCTATAGTGTAACTAGAAAAAGGACTGGAAGTCGAGAACCACACACAACCGAGGAGACTGAGCAAAGACGACTCTTTCAGGAATTCTGAAGAATTGGACGCATGCTATACACTCGAATCAAAAGTGAAACCTTGAGGATTGTGATGATGATTTACTATCTTACTTTATGTATCAACCTAAGAGAAGCGAAATTAGTAGTAGTGATGTGTAAATTATAAATTTTGCCGGAGTCAGATCGGTCCGATTCCGCCGTCAGCTCGGAGTCGGAGTCGGAATCAGTAGCGGATCTAATGGTGGGCGGAGTAGGCGGCCGCCTAGGGGTCCCGTCGCTTGGAGAGGCCCCGAAAAACGACAGGACATTTCATACGTAACGAAGCCCGAGCAGAAGTCCCCCCACCCGCTCATCGACTGCCTGCTTGAACTCGAACACTAGAGGCCCCTTTAAAACCCTGAACGAACAATTTCCAAAGAATCATGACGAGGTTGTGAATTTGTAGACCCTCTCGCTTAATCCTACAGAGCAGCCAGGGGCCCCTTTAAACCGAGAACGAGCGTTTTCCAAGGAATGATGCGGGCAACCGAGGCCCCGGCATTATCAATGGGTTGTTTTTCCTTAAAAACCACAGGTTTGTCGAGTGTGTTTGACTAGCGGTATTTCTCTCAGCACCCCGAGTAGGGGCCCCGAGCAGGTCCGGTAGGGGCCTCCAAAAGTGACTGCCCCCCCCCCCCCACCCCCCCCGCTCAGCTTATTCAGTTTATCGACAATGCGACCTATTACTTTAGGTCTTTTGTGGCCCCAATTACAATTCCGCTTAGGGCCTCCGAGAAGCTTGATCCGCCACTGGTCGGAATGATTCCGGCAGAAGTGAGCGGGGAGGAGAGTCATCACTAATCGGACTCGATCGGACTCATCTGGACCCATCCGGACTCATCCGGAATCGATCGGATCCATTCGGGATTCGTTCGAACTCGAAGTGACCCGGACTCGACCGGACTCGCCGGAGTCAATTTTGGTTTTGGAGTTGGAGTCGGAATCAATTTCTCATACGCGGAGTCGGAGTGCGATTCCACTCCAGATTACACATCACTAATTTAGTAAGCCTATTATTATAGCGAGTTGAACTCCAACAATTTCTTGCGATTCCGAAGAATGGAGTCAAGATACGAAATGCAGCATAAACCGGATACAGGACGTTGAACGGAGGACGTCAATGTTCAGGAGGAGTAGAAGATCACCTGCTGGATCGATTCGGATGCAGTTATGAGTAGAGTTTTCAGGTAATCTGGACATGGTATGATAAAACGTCGTAAAGAGAGACATATTACAGATTAAGGAGTGATCGTTCATCTTCCATAAGAAGAGCCTTAAAGAAGTAGAATCGAATGGTGAAGAATTGAGGTCGGAGTTATGTCTTGTGAAATTGAATCTTGGGCTCTAACGATTAAAGACATAAAAGGAGATAAAAATTGAAGGTAAATTACCAACGATACTTAAACATGGGCAAGTATTCAAGTCTTTCTAATCCATGCACGTGTACGAAACCAAAGAACCAGCCAGCATATGAAGCAAATACGTGTGGAGGAACAGGCAAGATTGCAGCGAATTAATACCGAAAGCCGCAATTTGTCGAGCGCCACGCGGACGCACGCGGTTGCATTCGCTGCAACACGCACATGTGGATGCAGCAGATTAGCAAGTGCAGAGCCGTCATATACATGTGCACCGTCATGCGGGGGTGAGCGAAAGCAAAAATATTTACCTGTTCGCCTTGCTCTTTATTTATCACCACCGGTTAGCAAAAGACGTGCGATGGATGTGGGGGAGAGAGAGAGGGGTGGTGGAGGTGGTGCTGTGCCCTATTTATCGCACGATTTATGAATGTTGATTGAAAAATTGAACTCAACGGTTGTGGGGTGTAAATGGGCAAAACGCGCACACGCCTTTTCTGCACGGGCGCCTCGCCTAGCAAGTATTTTTTTCTGCTACGTATTGCTCTAGGATTCCTTGGTGGTACACCGGTCACACACCCAAAGTTCGACGACGCATTTCTCAAGGTGGCATAAAAAGCTGATAGTGGAAGTTCACACCCGGTAACAAACCGGACAAATGTTTTTTTGTTACTAAAAAGCCATACCAGCCCCCAAAAAAAAAGAATACTATGTCCAACACCCTGTCTGACCCCCTTCGATGAGTTCGTTCAGACCTGGGGGTCAGACAGGTTGCTGACGTGCGTTAACGCTTGCATTATCAAGCCTGTTTGATTATTTCATTTTTTATTTCCACAACATAATCAATGTTGTGTCATTGCCTCCTTGATCCATGCTTCGCGAAAAAAAACACTATCTAGATCACTGGCCGTCTGGGTGTCGTCTAATTGTTTATATTTTCTTATTACTTTTGTCTGGTGTAACATTAGTTATTTTGTAAAAAAAAATTATAATTTTTTGTTATAATTCAAAAATTAGTTAAAAATGCTTCTAAAACAAGCACATTGCATACTTTCAGGCGCTTTATTTTAGTACTTGATTTTAGTACTTGAAAGATAAATTAATTATTTTTTGACAGTTTTTTTTAAAGTTAGCTAAAAAGCCTTTATATTTTGCTTTTTTCTGTTTTTAACTTCATATAGTCGACATGGCACATGGTTTCCTAGGTACGCGTCTGGGCACGGTACATTGACGGATTCTCCTAGCGGGGCTGAAGCAGTAACGGTTAAGAGGGGGCATCTGCTGGTCAAATAAACACAATAACAACACATTAAAATAGATGTTGATAAGCAAGCAAATAATCAAACACTCCAAGAGTGCGGCCGGTATCTGCTAAAGCTACCGTGATCCACTACCGGGCCCCGTCTGTCAATCATTCCCCCCCCCCCTCCCCCCTACCGGCTGATTACCAACCTTTGTCCCCCTCCCCCCCCATTTCCTGCACACAAGCAAGAAGGATTTGTAGACACAAACACAGCGACAGTTGCGAGACTAGGCCACAGCGACAGTTGCATAGTAAGCTCCTGCCTTTTGGGGCCTAGATTGCCACCCTGGAGTGCATTGGCGGGTTAAATTGTTTGGGAATGAGAGAGCAGATGGCGAAGAGGGGTGTGGAGGAGAAACGGAGCGAGCAAGCCCTATAAGCGGCCTGAAAACCGGCTGTAATGCGGCTCCCCCCCCCCCCCCCCCCCGGGTTTTTCGTTGACAAGGGGAAAAGCTTCAAACCATATGTGTGGCAGGCGGAAGAGCAAACGAGCAGACAGCTGGTGGAGCAGGAGGAGCGGGGAGCGAAAGCGCACGAGATAAAGTTTTTTTTTGCTTCTTGAAGTGGACCGACTATCGAACAAGGGCGAGAACGTTAAGAAGGGTAGGCAGATAGGGGGGGCGGGAGGCAAGATTGTCATGCGGGCAAACCCGAACGGTCCGAGGTTCGGTGCCGGATCGGTGCGAGAGCAATTTGGCGAGTACAAATAGTGCTGTACGGTGGCTGCGACTCCTCAGTTTGACGTTATCATCCGCCGTACGGTGTTCGGTGCTGAGTAGTGTCATACTCTCTCTCTCGCACAGAGCCGATCCCACGCCTAGAGCGCCGCACGCCGGGGTTTTTTTTGCTTTGGTTGGTCGCTCTTGTCGCTGACCGTTTGCCGATGTGTGCACAGCGTCAGGAAGTGTATCCTTTCCCGCGTATCCTGCGTGTTTCAGTGTGTTTCGCGTACGTTTAGTGTCCTTGTTTAGTTGTTTACGGGTTTTGACGATCATTTTTGTGCACAAAACTGCAAAGTACTCCGAAAAAAAAACAACGAAACCAAACCAAAATGGACGCATCGGAAGCAATGCCCAAAGCGGACACAATCAAACTACGCAACAAACATATCGGGTAAGTACAGGTGGTCGCCTCCTCTTGTATCTTCTCATCTGGCCGCGTAGCGTGCCAAAAACACCCGGCAAAAATGACCCTCTGTGACCCTGAGAAAAGAGAGGTCAGGCGTGCCGCCAGCCGTCGGGGAAAAAAAATCGAACCTTTTTGGCCTGGCTGAGTGATATCTTCAATTGCCAAAAAACCCGGTCGCGAGCCAAAACACACACGTGCAGCTAGCAACACTCCCCTTCCTTCCCCGGCCCTTCTCCGCGCGCGGTTGGTAAGAGGTGTCAAACCAATGTCAACGATCATCAACACGCGCCCCGCAAACGGCCACACACACTGGCCGTTTATGATACGTCGTATTTTAAATCTGTTTATGTGGTGGTTACCTTTAGCCAAAAAAAAAAATGAAAAAAAAATCCGTTTCCTTATTCACGGCCAATGCCAGGGACGAAGGAGGAAGTTACAAAAACTGAAGGAAATAAGCAGAGGTGGCTAGACCGAACCTTGGTAGTGCAGAAAAGTATTTTTATTCTACAGCCAACAGACCTCCTCCCCCCCAACACCCCCTTCACCCTAATAAAAAAAGGGCGTCTGATATCGAACACAATGCAAATGGTGTAGGTGCGATAATTTATTTGTTTGTGTCCACTCTGGTTGCGACGCGAAAATAACATCATCGCGGATTACGCGGGTGTGTTAGGGGGAGTGGGTGGAACTAGATTGTTGATTTAGCACAAAAACCCGCCGGTTGTTGTTTTATGATTGCTGATGAGAAGATTATACCACTGTTTTGCACTCGTATTACGTGTTTGCTCGTCACACAATCCGTTGGAGGATTGTCCGTCGGTGTTTGGATGATGGCACGCGCCATCATCATGTAGCGGTGACAAGCAAACCCCCCGGGTACATGTAAACATGCACCGCTAATCCTTAGTTAGTGATAAACAAAAAGTACATCGTCATGACAGTTTGAAGTACACTGTGGAACGCCGATTATCCGTGCCCATCAGGAACTCGACCCCTGCCGGATAAGCGAATATATCACGGATAATAGACGCAACTCTTTTTATTGCTAAATATTGTTTGGACGATCTTCAGCATATTGTATCCTTCAGTATTGAGACTTTCATTTCTTGTCATTATCAGTTTTGCAGTTTATATGTCAATTAAAGCTCTTAGAACTGTCATTTCCGAGCTGCACGGATAATGGGACAGCCGGATTAAAGGTACCCGGATAATCGGCGCTCCACTGTAGTATATTTTTCCCCCTTCTTGCTGAAGATCCGAACTTTCAATTTCAAATTTTTTAATGTATCGTCCTTATTTGTCACCTCTTTCACCCAGCAAATCCTGCCAGCTGTTCTACCGGACCGATCCGCTGAAGATAGTGCGCGGCCAGGGTCAGTACATGTACGACGAGCAGGGTGCACGGTACCTCGACTGCATCAATAACGTTGCGCACGGTGAGTGGAACAGGCCGAACCCGTAGGAACCCGATGACACATGCGACCGATCACGAGGCGCTCAATGTCTGGGGCGTACGTATCATCCATTGGGAAAAGGCGACTATTGGATGCGGGTTGTGACGACATACACAACCGACTCACGGTTTGTTCACGTGCTGCCCATGATGCGGGCAAGCTAATCGCGTGAGTTTACCCAACCAATCATCCTTACCCGTCGGCACAAGCCGTAAGGGGTATAGCGGTTTCGACGATGACGGGGGGAAGGGGGTTCGAACTTATCAAGAAACCCTAAGCAAACAAGCGCAACGAGGGCATCACCGAGGGCCCATTCCTGCATCCGCACGTCTTGACGTCAACAGAGCGGAACGGGGGGAACTGTAAATGCGCCCTTATCGGTCAGACCGGTCGGCACCTGGGCACCCGTTATGGAGGTTATCGGGATGTGTCGAAACGGAAAGCGGGACATGCGAGCAGCAAAACCGTGCCCAACATGTGATGCCCTATTGTAAACCACACCCAAACAAGGACGGTTCTCTTATAAATCACTTTTGAAGCTATAAACTTCAATAGTCTTTCAAAGTTGGGTTTTACAATTTCTATACTTTAGCTTGATAGAAACATGCAATCGTGTGTATGTGTTTTTTCCAATAACAATTGAACGGCTTAGACGCCTAAAGTTAGCGTCCAACATAGCGAAAAACAAAGATAGTGATATCAGTTGAAGTATCTAAGTTGCTAAGCAATTCTAATGCTAGGTACCTGATTCGGGGGTTGTGTGCACGTGTTTGTGCAGCGTGGTGATGAGCACCTTCCTTTCCCTCAATTTCCCACCCACAGTTGGACACTGTCATCCGAAGGTGGTCGAGGCCGGTACCCGGCAGCTCGCAAC
Organism: Anopheles funestus; assembly: GCF_943734845.2. Classification (NCBI taxonomy): domain Eukaryota; kingdom Metazoa; phylum Arthropoda; class Insecta; order Diptera; family Culicidae; genus Anopheles; species Anopheles funestus. Next base: position 4,667,515 of record NC_064597.1, on the reverse strand, counting down.
CCTCTCCACCAACAATCGCTTCCTGCACGATGAGCTCGTCAAGTGTGCAAAAACGCTCGCGGACAAGATGCCCGGCAACCTGTCCGTCTGCTATTTCGTCAACTCCGGCTCGGAGGCAAACGATCTTGCATTGCGGCTGGCCCGTCAGCATACCGGACGCCACGAGGTGATTACGCTCGATCAGTAAGTACTCAGCGCGCAAGTTGTGCTACAAGTGTTGTTTTTTGTTTACGACCCTCTAATACATCATCTAATCTGATCTACAGCGCTTATCATGGTCACGTTTCGGCCGTAATGGACATCTCGCCGTACAAATTCAATCAACCGGGCGGTGATCCTAAACCAGAGTTTGTCCACGTGGTAACTATACGCATGTCCGGAAATGTCTCAGAAATAGGGGTATCTAATTTAAGCATTTTTGCTATATCTTAGGCACCGTGCCCAGATGTCTATCGGGGCAAGTATCGGGACTGTGACTTCCCGGAGGGAACCGATCTTGGTCAATTGTACGCGGATGAGGTACAACGCATTATTGAGCGTAGTTCTTCCGGAGTAGCTGCCTTCATTGCGGAGAGTCTACAGAGCTGTGGTGGACAAATCATTCCACCTGCTGGATACTTCCAGAAGGTCTACGAGTAAGTGCCATTATGATTGGGTCCCCCAACTTTCCAAGGTTCCAATGTTTTTTTTTTGAGTCCTTCCGATTCATCATCTTCAAATGATTATAGTCTTCGAAATATTGGAGTTACTGAGTTGTGGACCTAATAGATCATATCGGGGTCTGGGATCCAAAACTATTGGCGAATTCTTATTCTTTGCCCAACTACGCAGCGCTGTACGAAAGGCGGGAGGTGTGACGATCGCCGACGAGGTCCAAGTTGGGTTCGGTCGAATTGGTACACACTACTGGGCGTTTGAGCCACACGGCATTGTACCAGATATTGTGACGGTTGCAAAACCGATGGGCAACGGACATCCGGTTGGTGCGGTCGTAACAACGCCAGAAATAGCAGAAAGTTTCGCCTCCACCGGTGTTTGCTACTTCAATACGGTGCGCATTACAATTCTCCAACAAAGCGGCAAGGTATTACTATAGTTTTCACGTTATATCTGTACATTTTGCAGTACGGTGGTAACCCAGTGTCGTGTGCCATTGCAAATGCGGTGATGCGCGTGATCGATGAGGAGCATCTGCAGGAGAATGCACTGCGCGTGGGACGCTATCTGCTCGAACAGTCCAAAGCATTAGCGTACGAGTATCAGCTGGTGGGTGATGTACGCGGTACCGGTCTGTTTGTGGGCATTGAGCTGGTGACGGACCGGCAGCGTCGTGTGCCGGCAACCCGGGCCGCAAAAGCCGTTGTCGAGCGCATGAAAACTGTACACCGGATATTGGTCAGCAGCGATGGACCGGATGACAATGTCGTCAAGCTGAAGCCACCGATGGTTTTTACGGTCGAAAATGCGGATGAGTTCCTGTACGGTTTCCGAGAGTGTCTTACCTATCTGCAGCAGCAGCACACAGCGGATGGAGTTCCAACCACACCGGTGCGTGTAACACATCCACTAGCGACCGGTGGCATCCTTCAGCCGAGCCCAATCAGCCGCGGTCAGCACGACACCTCCACACTCATCAAGTCTAGCTAAACAGACGCGGAAACTGTTTTTTTTTTACAAATGTATCACTCTGCTAACAATCATTTGTCGATTTCTTTGCCGAAGCGGTTGCATAAACATCGTTCTAGATTAGTTTAGCATATCTCATAAAGAAACCACCCTTCGGCAAGAACCAGCATACACTTATTTGTTTTAAAAATAAGCATTATTCTATCATCTGTTAGTGCATGGAGTGCGTGTTAACTATTTTACAAGTCTCTTACTTTTTTGTTTAGTGTAGCGTCATGAGCTAGTTCGAATGAGCGGGGACGACCCTTATAGCTCAGGTTAGCATTTAGCTTCTGCTTTGTGTGCTTTGTTTACTCAGTAAGAGGAAAAAAAGGAAAGGAAAAGCTCCGCATTCTGCACCGAAAATAGTGTTTGTGTGTTACTGTTTTATCACATCTTTTATCATTATTGTATCACTTCATTCGTTGAAATCTTTTGAAAAAGTCTGGATATCAAGGACTTTCTGATGTTGGCTATTCGATTTACACATACACTATTGTTCACTTTCCGTGTGTTTGGTAGTAGTGACAGGTAGCAATATGAGTGAGATCTCAACTCGTGATGCTTAATAAGACGCCTTAAAATGGAGACCTTTTGACAGATATATGATGTTTCATTGATTAGGTATAAAGAGGACAATTTTTGAAGTTTATAAAGGATACGTTTCATCAATAAAAGAGCATCTTTGTAAGATAGTGATATACAGCTACGATGTCCTTTGGGGTGGAATTTTGTTTGGAGATTTTTGTTGGGAGATGTCACCAGATATCAACCTTAGTCCTTAGTCTCTCTTACATATCATATATATATTTCTTTACAATATCTTTTTCTTCACAAAACATTCCCCCCTACTCCCCCCCAGGCCTGTGTAGAGGCTGAGAGATTTACACCATAACTGCCCGCTTTGTTCAAGAGCAGTTCTATCCAACTATCAACAGTAAGCGCAGATTATTATTTTCAGCAAGTAAACAAAAACCAACAGAAGAATATGTTAGTTTTGAAAGTTAAGATACTACATAAATTACTTTCACCCCGGGTTTTTTTTTCTATACAATTCGTTATGATTCGCTCAGCTCTATTTATGAAAGAAGAAACAAAAGATAACCATAATTTGCTGTCACTAGCTATCCGAAAGAGCGTTCGTGTACGTATTACTTTCACAACGATTATGTAAGTTTGTTTTTTCTTCTTTTTTTCTCCCTTTCATTAAATCGGGACAACAATCACGCTTCGCCTTATCTTGTCTTCCTGTGTGTTTTTTTTTTTCGTAGCCAAAGATAATTGATAAATCATGATATTCCCACGCCACTGCGAGAGGGAATTGAAACAATTGGCGCAAAAAAAAGAAGACTGTGCATTACCGTACTGCCAAAAGGTTCATATTCCATCCTATCTCAGCATTATACAGCATATTTGCCAAATCAAACCGCCATCACCGAATCAAGTTTTGGCTGGTATGTCTTTTTTTCATTTTATTTCCCTATGCTTTTGGTCGTGTCGTGTTTATCAGACACCTCGCTTTAGGGGTAAATCACTACGATAGCGATTTCTATTTGGGGTGGTTTTACTTAATCACTGACGTTTGAGGAAGTGTGTACGATTCACAAAGCAATTTGTTTGGGTAAAATGACACTGACACAACTGACAGTTTTGACAGGTTCCGGGTTTCTGAAGGTTGGACAAATACTACTACTAAAGCGTACTACAACTAAACACGCTTCAAAATGAAGCCCGCAAAATTGCAAATGGTGTCAGCAAAAGTGCCCTTTCGCCTGGAGATTGTGCAAAATAAGTTCGGAACTTTCTAACGCCAGCAATTAAATTAAACGACCCTACTAATATTGCTCACTAATATCTGATCTGGGTTTTTTGTGTGTGTTTGTTTCTGTTTTTTTTTCTTCTTTTGCTGTTGTTCATCTTATCATTTCGCGCTGAGCGAGTACACCAATACACGCCAGGTTCCGGTGATTTGCTAACGAGTGTGTGCTACAGCAGACTCGGTCAATAATCAGCAGCTGAACGATTAGCGGCTGGTGACCTTTGCTACGATCGATGAAGTACAGCAATCCTTCGATAAGTTACGAAAGTGGACGTGCGCACGCGCTGATGGATCGCCGTAGCGTAACACCGTATTCCTTATTGCATTGTTGAATTATATTTTCACTAAAAACGCTATCCCTTGTTTTTAAAGGTTTCCCTTATCCAGGGGTTTTTCCCTTTCCGAACAGGATGCTGCTAATGTTCGTTTTTACCACCATTATACCATACAGTCAGTCCCAGCATTCACACCGCCTCTCCATCATGCTTGTTGTACAGTCTTTTATTATTACTATAATTCTTCTTTATTGGCTCAATGATCGAACGTTCGATCATACAGTTTGCTTCTGGTGCCCATTTTGTTAGGCCTATAAATTATCGTATCCAACCTGATAGTGTAACGTCTTGAGAAGTGGGATTAGCAATATAACGTGGGAGATGGGGCTTTGTTTATTACTGGTATATTTATCCCGTGTAGATTTAGATAATGTCAACCAATCCAAACAGCAATGTTTGAATTTTTTTTTTTATTCTTCCTTCCTCCATTGGTTATTGTGCTCAGAGCGGTTTAGGATAAAATTACACTAGCGTAGCGCATTTTACGAACCTCTTTCTTACATCGTTAACTGTACATTTGCTCGCGGAAGAAGCTATTGCTATTGCGAGATACGCGTAGTGCGAGCTCCGCAGGGGCGTCGGTTGAAGATAGTAGCGGCTCGATGAAGAAACAAACCTACAAAAACAAAAAAAACCCTCACTCGTTCTCACGTATACGGGAAAACCGCAAACCAGGCCTGTTCAAAATTTTGCAGGGAAGAAAGTACACAACGGTAAACGCGCGGTAAATTAACGTCAACGAAAAACCCGTAATAATCGAACAAATTTCTAAGAAAGAAATTAGAAAGACTTGCCCAAAAGTTTTAATATTTACTTCATTAATACAACCATCGCGTGAGGTAAAGAACGGAATCGGTCAAGATTACTGTAATTTTTGGCCAAAAAACGCAAAACAGTTTAGCTAGAAAGATTAGTTTTGTTTTGAATAAAATAACAGTGAGTGAAAGTTAAATCCGGATTTCCTTATCGCGGCTTTAATTCTACTGAGAGCTTTGAAGGATCGTATTTTGCAAAACAAACGAAAGTCGTGACTTTCTTCAAACAATTAACGTGCCAGAAACGTTGGCATATAGATGGCATGAGTATGTTTACTGGTAAATAAACGTATATACGTATGGTCGAGAAGAAAAAAAACCCGCCGGCAAAAAGGCTTTTCTTTTCGTTCGTTGTGCTTAGTGACCACATGCTTCGGATTGTTGGCGATGCGATTTATTACGTTTCTGGTATGTCAATAACTGAAGGTGGAAAGGTAAGACATTACTTCGTACAACCTTCGTACAAACGGCAATAATGAGGATGTATGAAATGAAAATAATCGTTACGACATTCGCAAAGCCATAACGGATAAAAAAACAGAAAGCAAAAAATTATTTTTTCCAACATCATGGTAACGTTGAACATTTTAATCGGTTTTTTTGTCAAAAGGGATACGAGAACACAGAATTAATTTTGTAATGCTTTTCAGCCCGCGCAAAACAAGGCGAAAATTGTGAAAATTGTGAAACGGTTTTTGACATACCAAGACAAAAGCATCTTTAACTACCCACGGACAGCACCATTGGTTCCTGATCTTGATTCGTTGTCGTCGACCGCTAAACCTCTAAACGGAACCACTTTTTCAGCGCTGCGTACGAAAGGGCATAGCAAAACGGTTACTTCCTTGCTAAACGGTTACTTCCTACGTCCTGTGTAATCGACCCGGGCTTTAAATTGGTAATTGGTCAAACAAAATAACGTAATTGTTATATAAACGTAAACGAGCAAAACAAAAGGATGGACGGCAAGGAAACGGGATTGGAATCTAGGAGAGTTTGGGGGAGGTGAAAGGGGTTTTGTCTTAGGTTGCCGTCTCAAACCCTTTTTCCTTGGTTGGTTGGATTTCGTTCTGCACGAAGCGAATTATCTAAACTCGTAGATTTGAATGCAGGACTCAGCTACGTGTTGAAGGGTTAACGATTGATACCTGCGTGTGTGTGTGTGGATGTGGGTGGCGATGGGGAAAAAAATTACATTACCTTAATGTGGAAACAAGTACATAGAAATCGATTGCCGCACACATACCATTCTGATGAGCGATGGTAATAGTAACCCTCCATGACCGCTTGTGATTTCTGGAAGCAAATATAGTAGAACCCTGCAAAGGACGCTCCATTGATGTTCTTTATCTTGTGATCAGGTACCTGTTCGGTTCGGGGAAAAATGATAACCAAGATAATTATGCTGTGAGATGCAACAAAATGGCGCGAAAAATAATATCCTCACCAGAAAATGTTCCTTCCAGCGCATAAAAACATAGTCACTCTTCGCTAACGCATCGTAATCAAAATCGTCCGAATTGAACGTCTTTTGGTACTCGCTGAAGGCAGCAAATTTTCCCTGCAAAAGCGATGGTAGAAAGTTAGAAATTCAAAGCAGCGAACACAACACCCTCCCATACAGCTACTTACAAAATGCTTTCTATCTACATCCTCATCCGCGTCCCATTTGCGTGTCAGAAAGGGATACTTTCGCGATATGATTTCACCATCGAAGAAGGTCGTTAGGGTTGGGAATTCAAACGTAAGACCGGTGATTTTGAGATATCCGCACAGGTAAGAGTTTGCTTCGTCGACATGCTGCGAAAAAGGAGATGGGCGAAATTGAATACGTCAATCCGTTATCAATTGCGTACCGGAGGCAATCGCGTATCTCACATATTCTTCTTCTTCTTGGCTTAACGACCTTACAGGTCACGCCGGCCATTTCTGGCTTACTAGACTTATTTTACCACGTAGCCAGATAGTCAGTCCTTGCTACGGGGGGACGGTCCGGATGGGATTTGAACACGGTCCGGCCGTGTGGACTGGCGCCGTTTATCACATGCACCACCGAGCCGCCCCTGACATATCTCACATATTAGCGTATATCGAATTCTTGGTTTGATGATAGATTTCTTTGTATATCGCCATCTCTTTGCGGATTTTTTGACTTACGTTACTGAACATTTCTTCATCTTCGTCCATTGGTTCTATTTCCGATAATGTTCTTTCCATATAACTGTATAAGTTGTTGTTACTGCTAGATAGCAACTCATTATGAGAGGCTTTGAAGAATTTTTTTTTGAATTTGCTTCTTTGTTAACGAAGTTAAATGTCAGTTTCGAAAAAATCGCGTATATCGGGGAATACCAGTTTCGTGAATTTAATTATGTAAAAATATGCTTACCTGCAGTACCACCTCCACCTCGTACGCATTGCCTTTCGATTTTTGTGAACCACGAAACTTGGAACCATTGTACAGGAGGGATTTCGTGACGCCGAGCTGTTTGGAGTTGTTCGGTGGCGGCGGTACGATATCCACGCGTACGGGCATATTGTCTGCGTTGTCCGGTAACCGTGCCGCCTGCTCCTGCGCGTCCTGTGGCTGATTGTCGTCGTCTGGTTCGAGTCGGTCCGGCCGCTCGGCTACCCCACCAGCGATGCCACCCGCCGCCCGACCACCACTTTCTGACCCGCACGTGCTGCTGCTGTCGGCGCTGTTGCGCTTACGCGGTGTGATATTACCGTCGCTCGGCTTACAGTCAACCTCGCCCTGCTCCGATCGGTGCTCTTGCTCCTCGTCCTCCGCTTTCTGTTCGTTAGCAATGGCGGTTGTGCCGGATACGAGGGCGGGATCGGTACCTTCCCCTTCCGCAATGATTCGTGTCGTCGTCGTTTCCGAATCGTTACCGTCGGTCAGCTCCTTGATCCGCTCGTCGCCGGAAGACGACAGATCCGGTAGCACCGAGCTGCCGGATGCTTCCTCCACACCGATCCCCAGTCCCGATCCCGCCTCCGCCCCGTCCGTACTAACCGCCCGCCTCCCGCCGGACTCTGACCGGTGCTCCGTCTCTTCCGGCCGCTTACGGCTTCGGTTGCGGCGTTTGGTTTTCCCCGACACGGCTGCGTTGACGCTGCACTCGTCTAGCGGTTCTCTCTCTTCCTCCTTCTCCTTCTCCTCCTCCTCCTCGGTACCACCACCAACACCGTTGCAAACACCGACCGACCAGAGTTTATCGCACGGGTCGGTACGATGGCGCCCTTTGCTCTCGCCGATTGGCTCGCACGTACTGATACCGGCTGTTGTTACAGCGCTGGAGGACAATTCGACCGACGAAGGTTGATAGTTGATCGGTTGCAAGATGGTTGATGGTGGCTGTACAAGTGACCCAGTTGACGATGTGGCGGAGGTAGAGGAGGAAGATGCGGAGGAGGGTACGGGTGAGGTCGAGGATGACGTCGTAAAGGATGTTGGGGACAGGGGTGGTGATTCTGACGACACCGTAAAAGACGGAAAACTGTCACCGGCCGTCCGATTCTCGTCTTCTAGCTTCTCCGTTACGAGCGTTTTTGTACGGTTGTCTAACTCCGGTCCCAGCAGCGGGACGATGCTGCTTTGATCGTTTCCCTGCAATGATTTAAGAATAACGGATCCAGTCTTAAATGGATGCTGTCAAACAGCTGCACAAGCAAAAGATTCATCCAAATCTAGGCACAAAAGTGGCTAAGTGCCACACAACCAACCGACATCACTGTGCGTAAGTGCGGACAGCACCAGAACGGAAACCGTTTCGAACACACCGGAAGCTACTAGGAGCCTGCAAACAAATCATGCAATATGGTTTAATGGTATTATCATAACACGAGGTTTCGCTTTGGCAGATATCAGTTCAGCAGCAGGCACTGACGTTATTACGACTCGTCCACAAAAGATCACCGATTTTTCGCAAGGGCGTCAAGGAAGCGTATCCCCGTGCAAGGTAGCGCTCGGTGCTGCATGGGCTTTGCACACGAAAACTCGGGCTACCGCTAGTGAAAATGCTACGAAAATTCGACGATACGCCACCATGGGGCTAAGCTGTAGTTACCTTTATCTCGCGTATCGTTTGCCGACCTCTGTTACGACCAGTGCAAAAATTCTGGGTCGCAATTGACAACCAGATCCGGGACGGGTTCACAAGCGCAGGCTACGCTTTCGCACTCGAAACTTCTCTTTTCTTACGCGATACGGATGCGTTTTTAACTATTTTTTTCTCGATTCGTTCTACACTATTTTCGTTTCGCAGAATCTGATGCGAGGAGTGTAAATGTCAAACTGTCATGATGCGGGGGGTCGGCTCATTGACGTAAGTTTGACAGTTTGGTGCATGAAATTAATCAGACAACAAATATTTGTGTCGAATGCAATATTTCTCAGCAGCTTTGAGTTTTTATCAATGAAAAACGACGAATTAAGTAATAGTTTACTTTTTCATAGCTACAAAACCTAATTTTGTACTCAAACGACAATGCCACATATTGACCAATTGTATAAACAATTGGACTTCAATTTAAGATGAAGAAATCAATCAGATTCTGAAAAGAAAAATAAAAACGCTACTATACAGTTCAACTTCATCACAATACAAAATGGAGAAAGCATTTATTAGTTCATAAATGGTTTTTTTTTTGTTAACAAACAGACATTTCCAACATCCGACATTTGCCTAGTGTAATGTTCCGACAAGATAACTAAATTTTGTTTTGTAAAATAATGATATAAATATTTGTACATAGTGATATCTACTGTAGCGATTCTACAAAATAATCTTAAAAATATTTTATAACATTTCCCATACATGAATAACATTTACAAAATGGGGTTTTATGCATCGTTTTGAAGCCATCTTGGTCGGAAATGAAATGTACCCTTTGACGGGAGGTTCCATTGGGCATTCCACACGAATGTGTTGACAAACAAGTTGTGCCGAGCAGTTCGAAACCACACGCACACGAAAGCGCCCTTTCCATACACATTGTGCTTGAATTAACTGCAACAATGACGATTTAGCAACCTACAGGCGACCTGCAAACCATGAACAAACAATGGTGAGTGAGTGGTCAAAACATTCGTCGACGCGCACAACTATTATGAGCGATCTGCAGCATGGCGGCGGTGCAGCAGTAACATTAGCGAAACGATCCCGCAGCACGGACAACCTTGCGGTCGGTGGTAGGGTGGGCGGTCGTTTGGCCAACAGCCGTTTCCCGAGCGCACCCAGCCTGGTGGACCATGAGTCAGAGATGGCCTTTGTGATACATCGCTGTAGCAGCAGCAGTAATAGCAGCAGCAGTACCAACAACAGCAAGCGCATTCCACCGTTCAACTATTACGACTGCATCAATCCAACATCCGCCCCATCAACAACGCCCCCAACCGGTCCGATAGAGTATGGCGAGTATCAAGCAACACCACCGACCAAATCCCGTACCGTCCAGATGGGTTTCTTGGATGATCTCGTACCGCAGAAAGGGCGTCGGCTCCGGAAGCACTTTAACGAGCTGGAACCGTTCGATGGACAGTGTCGGTTCTGGACCGATTCCCCACTCGAGCGGATACATCCGGAACAGGGTTGCATACCCATACTGAAGGCTGTTTATTTTTCACGCAATAATAATGATCTAGACAAAGAAAACGCCCACTTTAAGCTTGCGGAAGCACTCATTTCGACCTTCGAATTGCTCAAGTGGAAAAGCTTTCTGAATCGCACACCAAGCGGTCTGTCGAATCTTGATTGGGAGATACCTAGCGATGGTGGCGTTACGGTTCCGGTTGCTAGTGGTAGTAGTAGTAGAAGGGAAAGTACACAAACGGGAAATCAAGCGGACACGGACCGTACTGATCCGTTGGATGAAAGCTGTGAAGCGATCGAGGCAAAGGAAAGCATTTACGATGAGCGGACGTATTCGGCGGAAGAGATAGCGATAAGTTTGTTGGGGAAGTTCCATGACAAGCAGCTCCCGTCGGCGTGTGATTTTCTCTGGTTGGTTTCGGAGCAGGATGCACCGCAGAAGCTGCTGCCGGTTCCGAGCGGTGGCGTAATCGATCCAGATGAAACGAGCTATCCGCACGACACGGGCACGCTTATACGTGGTACGCAGGAGTGGGCACCACCTCGACCGCAGGTCATTTTCACATACCAACCACCTCCGTTAGAGTAAGTTTAATACCATTACCGATCCAGAATTGTTGCTTTTGAACGATAATAATATCATTTTTTAAAACTTTAGACGTCGTGTACAAATTATTAGACAAAGTAACCGTTGTGAAGGGTGCGGAATTAAGGTAAATCCGGCATATTTGAGCCGTTATCGGTATTGCCACTACACTGGCAAGTACAACTGTTCCGGCTGTCACAAAAACCAAATGGCTATTATACCGGCACGCGTCATACAGCGGTACGTTGTGAGTTTGGTTTGGATTTTATTGTTGTTTTTGAACATTTTTTTGTCTTTTATTTCCCCTCTCCAGGTGGGATTTTAGCGTGCTTCCCGTTAGCGTATTTGCGTACCGTGTGTTGGGGGATATTTGGAGCACACCGCTGTACCGTGTGAATCATCTTTACCCGGAACTGTACGGTAACGTGAAGAGCCTACGTACGGTACGGCAGGCACGTGTAAACGTCAAGTACGTCAAGGACTTCATCATGAACTGCCGTCACTCGAACAGGTTTGTAAGGGAGGCTCGCAAATGGTGGTGATTATGAAAAATGGAAACTATATAAAGCATTAATATGATTCCACAGCTCGCGCCGCGTCTTCCAGGAAGTGCCTGAATACTATATCTCCGACTTTGATATGTGGTCGATGGCGGATTTGCTCGCCGTCAAAAGTGGTGCACTGCTGCGGTTGCTGCACTCAATTGTGGCACGCTGCGAGCGTCACATTCTATCTTGTGAGGTAAAATATCGTTTTTTTTTAAAACACAAATTTGATGCTAATATACATTTTACCTTTCGTTTTCTTTTTGTAGCTTTGTCTCGGGCGAGGCTTTGTGTGTGAAAAGTGCATTAGCTCACCGCGAAAGGAGCCCGGTGAGCTGTTCCCCTGGCAGCCACGGGTGGTTCGGTGTGAATCGTGCGGTGCCTGCTATCACGATGCTTGCTGGCGGAAGGATAAAAGCTGCGAAAGATGCACCCGAATGCAGCGGCGCCGGACGGAATCAGGAACCGAACAGACGGCAGAAAGATGCTAGTAGAAGCAGCCGATCGTGTTGAAGGGAATTAATTTATTTTTCGCTATACGTAATCTCATGCTTTGCGGGGAAACGTTTCGTATTCTTGTACATAATGCGGTTAGCTCTGTTTTGCTCACGATACGGTGTTTATTGGTTGACGCGTTGGTTGACGGGACTGTTGAATGCTGAATCCGACTGGCATGACACACGATTTTGTCCGGGACTATTTACATGTATAAAATATATACATATATATATACACATTTCCATAACTGAATGCTATTGTGCGACTCATTACACGAGGTTTGAAACCGTGTGCCTTACCGAACGAGGAGGTCATGAACGGAACGTCAATCATGAACGGGTGAAGAAGAAGATGAAAGAACGAAAAAAAAACCTAATCCCCACCAGCTCCCCACACACATCCTAAGCAAAACTGATACGGGTAAAAGGCAACAAAAAAAACGGAACAAAAAACGAAGATGGAATGACCTTCGTCGCGGTCGGCGTGTGATGCTGCGGAACAACGCGGATATGATGATGATGGGCTGCGATGTTCGAAGCCTCGCAGGTAAACCGTACCGAACGGCACAATCAGTTTTTCGCGTACCACACAAACGGAACCACATACCCGCGAACAGGTTCAACCAAAAAGGCTCGCAAACGGCAATGGTTCTGACCGCACGGAATAAACGCATGGTAAGCATAAAGGAGCGTCAGACGGTTTTTTGTACTATCAAATTTAAATAATTTACTAATTAGTGTGATAATACGAAGCAAGTGGCATAAAGCAAGTGGCATCAGACTTTAAAGGGGGTTTTAAACTGGCTCATTAAAGTGTAATAATGTAAAACGGAATGTGGAAGTATCATCCATTAAGTGTAAAATTTAATCGATTGTTAAAAATATTATAAAAATCTTTTTATCGTAGATAATGAGTGTATGGGATGAGCGAACACGAAATCCAAAAAACGTGACGCTTATTGCGGCCCGTACCTGATCTTTGACCGCAACCGACAGTTAAGCGTTTCATCTGTTCTCCCGTCAGCATCGCGGATTCCACGCAGATGAATCATGCGGCTTTGTGATTTATTCCCCACAACGATGAGCCAAGCTATTCATGAGCTATTCACACAGAGAGAGGGGGGGGGGGGGGGGGGGCAAGGTCAATCGAAGTATCGATCGCTCATTGAACCGAGCGCATTTTATTTGAATGACGATGAGTTGGATGTACTATTATGTTATTGCTGTTGCTTCTCAAAATCTTTATGTTAAAAGGTTCTTTATTAATTGTTTGCTTCTTTCTTCCCGCTTAAAGGCATCGTTCGCGTACGCCATCATCATCGGATTGGTGGCATTTTGTGTCGTAGGGACAACGCTGCTAACGACTTGCGATGGTGCAATACTTCCCGCTGCCTTAGGTAATTCAGACAGTTCTAGTAAACGTTCCATAAGAACGTTGGAATGTTAGAAATTATCATACAGAGGGGTTGTCTGCATTGTTTTCTATTTCATGTTAAATTTGTTGTTTTTTTTTACCTAACAAATATTTAAAAAAACAATAATGCTGTAAGATAAAATATCAGGAACAAACGTAAAAAAAGAAAACATTTTGAAAGCAATAAGTTTTAGTAACATAGTAACACTAGATCACTGACCGATTTTAACGTAGCAGTGTTTATACCTCCTTGTTGGAGGCTTCTTAAGAGCTAAAACAGTTCTGTACACTAAAGCGCATCGTTAAAATATCCTTGCTTCTTACACTTTTGCCACCCGGATTGGCACAGCGGACAGCCCTGTATACTTCGGTGGCATCGTACCGGCGAACGGTCGGTTCGGCAAGAAGATTCACCATTTTCCCAACACGATGAACAAACGGCAGCCATCGGCGGTGGTTGGCAGGTAAGACTTGCTTCTCTTGGAAATCACACAACCTCCCCACTAACTTACTTATCGTAATCACGCTCCAACGTTGGACGTTCGCGCTTAACAGCGAACTCCACCACACAGAACGAAATCGTACCGATGATGCCTAGTACGACCAGTATCACCAGCTGCACGTGGAGCCCGCAGTAGGAGGAGTAGACGAAACTGGCCGCAGCAGCAACCGACTAGAATAGCAACAACAGCAGCAACAACAAAAATGGAGAAAAAATTGGGAAGAAAACGAAAGAAGATTCGAATTAAAATCAATATCGCTATGTAAGCGACGAACCCACAACATTCAACCTCGGTTTTGTGTTTTTCTACATGCAAGAGAAAAGTGATTCAAATAAACAAAAAAAAAGTGGTAAGAAACGCACCTGGGTAAACTTAAAGATGGAGAACGCTTCAGCCGGTTGGCTCTTGAACACACCGCCCAGCATCGAGTAGCACTGCGTGTTGAAGCAAGCATCGCCGAGACCGAGCAGGAACGAGCAGCACATCGCGATGAGGGCACTCGGTGGCTGAATGTAGGACAGTGCGTCCGTGTTGCCAAACGGTGCACTGTTCGGTAGGTTCAGATAAATTAGGAAGTAAGCAACCATGTGCAGTACGCCACCGGCAATCACGATCGGATCGCGACCCCATCGGGTGGTAGTACGGGTACCGAGTAGCCCAAATGCTACTCCACCCAATACCTCACCGACACCGATAAATACACCGTTCAGGCCTACGTATTGTTTGGCCGAGGTACCGATTGCGTTCGTAAAGCCGATACTCGAACCGTACACACCACTGAAGAAGGACAGCGAAAGTCCTGGAGATGGGAGAGAAAGAAGACGATAGTGGATGAGGATATGGTAGTACGATTTTGATATCGTCACCATTATTAGGCTTACCAGTGTAGACGAACGTGACGCTCAGCAGTATCATGCGTGGAGTTTGGAATAGACGAATCGCATTCAGAAATGCCTGCCGTGGACGAACATCTGTGGTGAGTTCCAGCTCAGTACCAACGTTTGCCGAGGGACGGCGCAGACAAGTCAACAGCACTAAACCAACGATCGCTACCGCGATAAGGACGGCAAAAACAATACTACGCGTCGTCTCATCAATATGCGTCTTGCCCTGAAATGTGAAGAACACTAGCAGATTGCCGAAGAACATGCTGTGAAAGGAAGATAGAGGAGTTAGACATTAATTTCCGACGACTGTGACGACTTTAGGCAACCGTACCTCATCTGTAACATCGCCCAGAAGATCCCGGAATTGCGCGAGATCGTATCACCGGTGCTGCACTGAGATAGGTACATGCCCTGCCCGGTCCAGATGAGGGCGGCACCGGCACCGAGGACAATACTACACCCATACAGCAGGACAACGTGCGGTACGAAGAAACTCGCCATGAAGAGGCTATTGGAAAAGGTGAAGAACAAGAAAGGCAATCATTGAAAGTGAACACGTGAAGTTCTAAAAGTTTGCATAACCTAAGTGGAAGTGAGTACAAAGACCAGAAATACAAAGACGAGAATATCTGAAACAAAGAACTCTTTAAAGAAAGACTTTTAGCTCATTGCTGAATGATTCATTACTTGCTGCTCAGTTTAATATCTTTTTTCCAAAGTCCAGTCACTGATCTAATGCGTCATTTGTTTAACGATAAATCCATTCGGGTTGATCCTCATA
Organism: Anopheles funestus; assembly: GCF_943734845.2. NCBI lineage: Eukaryota > Metazoa > Arthropoda > Insecta > Diptera > Culicidae > Anopheles > Anopheles funestus. The sequence goes on along the minus strand of NC_064597.1, from coordinate 4,652,074 downwards.
ATCGGAGTTTATTAAAGATGAAAAGCAATAATTTGGAACATTCTGCCCGTGTGTCGTGATGTGATTGGCACCAAAGCCGAACGAAACGGCAGGCCGTGTCCATTGCGTGGATCGTCCGTCAGTTGATTGCGTTCGTATTGATTGAGTTGATTGTCGGCGATTCTGTTGTGTTTACTGTTGTCGTTCTTGGTTGAAAGTGGCATTGCTTACCAGTAGGTGATAGCACCGATGGCCATCGCCAGCCGCGGCCCGATGGCGGACAGGACCGACGGCGTGACCCAGTTTGATAAAGAGAGAGCAGCATAGATAATGGCCAGGCTCGTGTATCCGTCACCAGTGAAGGAGGGTACGTCTTTCTTGATGCTGTCGATGATGGTTTGCTAGAACGGTGGACAAGCATAATACGATTGGTTATGATTTTATTGAAGAATTTGTTCTATTCAGTGAAGGAGTTAGAACTTGGTTAGAGATATTCAGGTTTTTTTTTATTCCAGCTACTATAGAACATATTTAGAGTCTCAAATTGTTATATATTTTTTATGAATACTCCATGTCCAGCCTAATTCCCAGACGAAGGTGTCTCGCGCGATTAATCAATCGCCGCGACCTTGACCTTCGACCAATTGGAGTAGTATTACTGAATATGCTGAAGATACTGACACTGCCCACACTGCTCTTGCATATTAATGGGATGGTACAGAGTTGCAGCAAACAAAATATCATGATGCATTAAGCCGCTCAGCCATGACCTAAAAACGTGGAGAATCCTACAACTCCTCCACAAGACCAGTTTGTGGTGAAGTGTAGGAAAGGAAAGACATCAAACATCGTGTAATAATAATGATGTCCCGTATATTTTATTGATGTGCCGTGTTTACGTGATTTCAACATTAATTGACATTAACGTGCGTTCAGCCAAAGATCTTAAAGATCAGAGCGTATCGATGACTTGATCTTTATCTTCGCGCTTGCAAATAAACGAATCGCCAACACTCCTACACGTATCGGGAAGGGAGCCGGAATGTTTGCTGGATTTACCGGATGCTGGTGTCCTTGGAACCGTTACCAGGCCTTGTTTTCAATTTCTTCGCCCAAACCAGTTCAACCAACAGTGTTGACGAGTAGTGCAAGAGTCGACCATGAACAAACAGGCGTGGGTAGAAAGGTGTCGGGGTTCGTTGTTTGTTTCGACGCAGTAAAAAGAATGTTAAGGAGTGAATGTTGTCCTTCAAGTGAGCTTTAACGGGAAGGTTCTTGTTTCCCCGAAAGACTCTAACCTGAATCTATCGTACCGCTGGGCTTTGGGCTCTGGGTTTTAGTTAATAACACTTTCAAAGCTAGTAAAGGCTTCCAATATCCGCTGGGATTTGGAAGATCTTGGTGTACTCTCCGAAGGCTACACCTTATCGATTGACACTAATCGACTTATCGGCTAACTTTGGTTCTGATAGTCCGGTTGTCAGACATCAAGAAAATACACCCCTTAAAATCCCTTGGATTTGACCATCGGGGTACATTCGAGTGGTCATTGATATCGAGCAGCAAATAACTGATAGCCGCCTCCTAAAGTAGAACACCAACCCCGAGGTACACATTTTGGGATTCCAATCTCCTTGGGTAATACATTCGAGTACTCCAAGCGCACTGAACTGTATCATGTAATAATGCGGCATTGATTGAGAAGAAGAGAAACGGTATTGTTTCATCGGTAACGTAACCGAGATTCATATCTCATGCATGTTTTTTCTCCGGTTGTGGCTTTCTTCACTTTCACGTCACGTACCGTGTACGAGACATCATTATCCATTGAACTATGTATGGAGAAGTGCTTTTAAAAACAATTATAAGGCAGGAAATCATTTGCATTTCACGCAAGGAACATTTTGATTAATATCTAGACAGAAGAAATTGATATCCGAGGAAGATCTTTAAGATGGTTAAGAGTTATCCTTCTCAAATTTGAATGTCTATTTCTGGAGTTCCTAAACAATATCTTCGCCATTGTTGTGATCCTCTCGAAACGTCAAATAGAATTGTTAGCTGTGCCTAATGTACCCCATTCTGTTCGCTAATGAGCGTTTTTTGGGCAAACGATGTCTTCCGCATTCCGTGCCCGGGTAGCAATTACCTACCTCGATATTGCCGAGCGTTTGAAAGGAGGTAAAGATCAGCATGAAGCCACCGCCGAGCAGCAGCACATTCACCAGGTTTCGTTCCACCATCGTTACGCACGATCGGACCACACTAGGTAAAATCAAAACAATCCACCGTTAACGCGCGACAACAAACTGTACGAGAAAGCGCGCAACAAACAGCAGAATATAGGAATGGTTTAACGCCACGTCCGCGATCGACGCTGGCCAGATTGCGATTGAGCAGGGCGCAGTGACGACAAAACCGTCGACGGTGTTGCCGCACGAAGTGAAAAGCCCGCCGCCGCCCGTACCGGACAGCTGCACGCATCACTTTCATATCGCTCAATTGTGGCTTAAAACCGCTTCGCATCACCACTACCAGCGTCCAAGGATGTACGGTACTACCACCCCGACAGATTATCGAAATCAGTTGCGAGGGTGCGAGCGAGAGAACGGAACATCCCCTTAAGCATTAGGGGGTAGATGGTTTTTCACTGTTTACAGAGGGTGGTGAGAGATTAGTTTTCTAGCCCTTATTACCGCTTATCGGAACAGTTCATTGTTCAGTGTGATTGACACTGAAAATCGGTGTTGGGAAAATTCGTTCTTGATCTCCTTTTGATAGGTTCGTTAATACACCCTTAATAAATGACACACATCCATAAGATTAAATTAAATAAAATTTAACCTTCAACTAAACGATCACGATGATAATACGTTAAAGAAATAATTATACGACCGTTTTCCGTTTTTTTTCTTCTTTACAACGCATGCAAATGTCTGCCGAAAGTTGATTTTGTCGCTGTAAAGTGAAATGGAGATTTCCCTAATAAGCATGTACACCCCCCACCCCCCACAACGCCACACGACACTGAGGCGATTGGGTAGTTGTGCAGAAACGAAACGGCACGATCAAGCGAAAGTGTGAAAAACGAGCTTTTTGGCGAGGGTTTATGCTTCAACCGCGATCATTTCCCTTTCTCGTTTCCATCCTCCCACCCCCACAAAAACACAAAATCACCTTCCAGGGTGTGGACAAGGTGGTCAACCCTGTTCCCAATAAATAGGGAGGTGTTTTTACTAATAAAATCGGAGCTTATAATTTTTAGCTCACATTTTGTCGCAGCTCTATAATCTTTTCTTTTTTTAATGGAGCTACTTTTCTAGGCAAACAAGATCACAAAACTTGCAACGAGCAGTTGCAGGTCAGTTACAGCTGTGCGATCTTCCAGCGATATCATCACGCACTTATCTCAATTATGCAACTGTAGCAAAACGAAACAGAAAGAGAGAGAAAGAAAGAGAGAGAGATCGCGCGAATTATCACTGCACTCTCGCAAATTGCAATTGCCCTCGCAAACGCCACAAAGCTTTAACATGTTTTCAATGAGTCACATATCAACAATTCCCGGGCGCGGTAGAGGCACACTATGAGTGTTTCAAACCAATAAAGGGAAAATAATTAATTTTCCAGCTAATGGCTTTGTTTTCAGTATCGATTGCCCTTCGATTGCCCTACTCAAAAACTATTTATTGGTTGTAATTTTTTTCCTTCCCCCCTTCTACCGTTTTCTTTCTCTCTCACCCTCTTCCCTCATACTGTATCCTCTCTACTGGTGTTGTGGAGTTTTTAGTTGCTCGTCCGCAACAAGTTTATTTGTTATTATTAAAGGGTTTTTGTGTTTCTGTGTTTTTTTTCATTTTTTTTTAAATTAAGTAACAATATAAACCTCCCCTTTTTTCCGTTATGGCGCCTTGCTTTGATCGAGCGTGTAAACGAACCGTGTACGTTTGTTACATACTTGCATATTTATAATATTTGTTTTTTTTGTTATTGTTTTCACATTGTTTTGTTACCTTTTTTGTGGGGTTTTTTTTTGTTTTGTTTTGTTTTGTTTTTTTTCTGTTGTTGTTCTCACTTGTAGGTGTGTATACCGCTTTAACACCGCTGTTTCCCTAGCTTTACTCATATTTTCAAAAAAAATATATATAATAATAATAAACAATCAAACGGCGATATTTACAGCTAGTCAATCCACCGGTTCCGCGCCACCGTCACCGGCCGCTGGCACACCGTCTCGCTCGTCCAGTATCGTACACACGTACTCCGCCATATCACTGGTGTCGGCCTGTTCGTCACCGGCACCGTATCGTTGCAGAAATTCCATCGCCAGCAGCTGCTCGTAATTGCCCCGCTGCTGGTACTTCTTCTGCAGGCAGCTGGTGGTGAACGCATGAAACTCGGCACTGAACTCTTCCGAGTCGGGTGCGGCCGACTTTGGCAGCCGCGGTGGATCGTCCTTCACTACCTGCTTCAGCTGCTCGAATGGGGTCCGCCAGGTGGCGTACGGGAAGCGGCCGGTCGCAATCTCCACCATCGTGATGCCGAGCGACCAAACGTCCGATTTGATGTCGTACCCGGCCGTTCGGCTGCCGGAACCGGGATCGATACGTTCCGGGGCCATGTACGGTTTGCAGCCGGCATCGATCGTTTTTGCCACCGAATCGACCAGATAACCTAGGGGAGGTGTGGTCGATGCACACAAATGTTTAGTTGAGCGGAAAGGTGAAGGTCATGTATAAAAGGAACGCAAAACGCCACTTACCAGATATACCGAAATCGCACATCTTCACCTCACCCCGTCTGTTCATGAGCACGTTCGAGGGTTTCACATCCCGATGGATGACGCGCAGTTCCGTGTGCAGGTAGTGCAGGGCACGTACGATCGCGAGCGCAATCCGGCCGAGGATGCGCTCGGGGATGGTACGGCCCGGACGCTTGTACACCACCGGATAGAACTTGTCCACGCTCGTGTCCATCACCTCCATGCAGATCCACACGTCACCCTCGCGGAACAGTGCACCGTAAAACTGTACCGTATGTCGGCAGTCGCTCGCACGCATTGACACATCCAGATCCATCAGCAGACGTTTCTGCTCCTGCGACTGTACGCCACCACCGGGGCCACCGCCCGCACCCATCCCGCTCGTGACGGTAATGCGCTTCACGGCCATTACCGTGCCGGATGGTTGATGCAGCATCTTCTCGACGATACCGTACGCACCCCGGCCCAGATCGGCCAGCTTGCGCAGATGATCCGCCTCGACGACGAACGATCGTTCGCCCACCGTCAGCGTACCGCGCTTGTCCAGGTTGCGCGGTGTCGCACCCTCGGCACTGTCCGGCACGGTGCTACCGCCACCCCCGGTTGCATCCCCGTCCAGCTTCAGCTTTATAATCGGTTTGTTTTTCCGCGGCATCGTTGTGCGCGTGTGGAGGAGTAGCGGCGGTGGTGCAGCGATACCCTATGCAGCAGCCAACCAGAACCGACCGACAACAGCAAAAAACCCTTGCGTGCGTTCTGGAGTTGGTTTGATAAAATTGCAAACCGTATCCGCGGGAGCTGTCACTGCCACAACAGCGATCTGTCACCTCTGGTCACAATCTGGTTCGTTTGACAGCGGCACACTATACGATATGCGTACGCGACGGTAGCTACAAATATGTCCGAATGGAGAATAAGAGAGATTTGCAACAGCAACGCGGTGTTGAGAAACAATTAAACACATTACCTGATGCAGTCGCGAGATGTTTCGGAGAGACAATCTCGCAAGATTAGAAGAGTGACACGTGTGTGGCAGCGCAATGGAATGCAAGGTGACTAATTATTCAAACATGTTTTCCAGGCAATGGTTTTACGAGCAGAGATTTCACCAGAATTTGCCGTACGTGGTTATGCGGTTTTAATTTCCTGATTATACCAACGCGAATAATCGTCTTTGTGTACATTTGCGTTTGGTGCTGCGCGTTGACAACTACTTGCGTACGCCTTTGAAATATTTGAAATGAACGTTGGTAGTTGCTTGTACACACATTTGGTTTGGTGCGTATTTATTGAAATTAAATCATTATTAAAGCATAATTTGCTCTGAGGTATACAAAAATCTTCATATATTGGAATACTCAATCGAAATATAAAGAAATCTGTATAAATTCAGAGTTCTTTAGCTAACAACTGTCCAAAGAGAGCATTATAGTAAAAAGAAAACAATTTGGGTATATTTATCTTAAGAAACAAGAATTCAGGCATGATTCTAGCAAGCTAGACACTCGAGAAGAACGATTTGAACATGCTCTCTATTCAACAAACAAATCAATATCACTCCACTACGCACACACCTCATCGATTGCGAAGCGTCAACTCACCCCTATAAACCGCATAAATGGGGGGGTGAGTCTGCGTCTATATGTGTTTTATTGTTTGCTTCTCCCCGCTTATGCTCCCGCGGCAGTCTTCCAAAACCCACCCATGAACTGACCTACCAAAAAATCGAAAACCCAATTTCGTGCTCTTCATCTTTGGTGCAGCATTACCATTCCATTTACGCGGATGTGTGTATAGTGTTTGTGTGTAATTATCGCGACATAAGTAAAGCCCTTGCACTTCAGGAATCTGTCCAGCACGAGATTTAAGATGTGAAAGCTCCAGCAAAACGGTTAAAAGGAATCGGTACGGTGCATTACGCCCGCAAACGTTCAAAGTTGTGTGTTTTTTTTTGTCTTTCTAAAGTTGACCCATATTTTATATATGGGTCCGCGCGTGTGAAGCGTACAAAATTGTCCACTACCAAACGGATCCTGGGATTGGCAGAACTTTTTAGCTACCCGAAGAGCTTCTGTCACGTTGGTATAAAGTTGCGTTCGTCGCTTTTCTTGCGTTGGCATCTTTTTCTTTACCATATACATCAACAGCCTCCCCCGGTCAACAAGCTGCCCAGACGTGCTTTCCCAGCTTTTATGCAACCCTCCTTCCTTCGATCTATCGTTTTGTGTTTGTTGTCTTCTTCTGCTTCTCTTTCTCACACACACACACACGCACGCTCGCAGGCTACAGCTGAGCACAGGTGTGTAACCCGTATTTGAATTGTGCATCAGCATCACGCCTGCCTGACCACCCACCCGACTGCACGTGAAGGAGAGAGAGAGAGAGAGAGAGGGAGAGAGAGAAAAAAAGAGAGAAAGAAAGAGAGGGTGAAACGGGAGTGAACGGAATATACCGTTGGTGGTGTTGTTGCTGCTGGTGGTGTTGTTGGCCACCCTCCTCGTGTGCTGTTAGTTTGGTCATGCCACTACAATCCGGCCGCCGTGCGCTAAGTGAAAGCTCTCCCGTACGCCGTTGACTAAACATCTTTCACTTGGAACAGTGCGCCGTTCCAGTGTGAATGTCCTTCGCGGACTTGTGAATGGCGGATCACAGCTCACGAGGGGTTTTTTTTGCCGAATCGTCGTCTACTAAACGGTGTGTTGAGAGAAAAAAAAACGGTGATTTTACGTGATCGACGCACGTAACGGTACACGGTTTTGGAAACTGTGGAATATTCTGTGATTTATTTTCCATCAACGCACGAAATGTAGTTCCCAGCATCGGATCATCAGCGGATACGCCTATTTTTTGTTGTTTGTTTGATTTCTACGATACCAAACCTATACCAAAACGGTACCCGCACCGCCAGCAGGGCGAGACAAACAAAATCAACCGAAACGGAACCATAAATAATGAATTTATAGCTGTTAAGAGAAGTGGAATCGAGCTTTTTGTTTTGTTAAGTGTACCGCACAGTAATTATCAATCGTGTCACGCTGCTTGAGAACCAAAAAGAAAAAAAAAACGGTAACCCAAAAACTTTTCCACGTAGAAGTTTTTTTTCCGAAACGGGAAGATCAACCATCAACCAGCTGAAAGTACCGATCGTTTTATTTGTTGTGTGTGTTTTTGTTATTTTTTTTGGTGTGAAGCAAATTAGTCGTAGCGAAATTAGTCGTTGTTTAACCACTTAAACCATTACAAATTGGTTTTGGGTCCCATTAAGCTGCTGTGTCCGCGTAGACGTCCTCCTAAGGGTGATCATCCCCTAAGCTGAGCTTTCCCACAGGTGCGCGTGATCAGTGCGAATGCAACTGTACGCAAAAGCTCCACGGCCGCGCTTAGTGCACCAATACTACACCGCTAGCAGGAAACGTAACGAACGCACCGGACGATAACTGTGTGTGTGTGTGTGGGTGAAGCAATATGTTGACAATCCTGTCACCGCGGATTGTGCTGTCCTGTGCCATTTTGTTGGCATGGTGTCATAGAGAAGTGCAAGCAAAGGAACCGCTAGTTGCCAATAATCTGGTGGATAAGGCCACCAACCAGCAGCAGTGGTCCGTACGGGACGCGTTCGAATTGGCACAGGAACGCGAACAGGTGCTTGCGGCTCAACAATCAATCGCATCCTGGCGTCAAAGTTTACATCAGCACGGCCGTACGAAGGGTGTGCCGGAGGACGCACCGAGCGAGGAGGTGGACCTGCAGCATCCGCAGCGGCGACGAAAGAAGCGTGCCGATCGGAACGATCTGTACGTGAAGGAACCACCGAAGGAGGATGCTAAAAACGAAACAATTCCGATCGATGTGGGTGACCCGGACGAGGGTGACGATACGGATGCGTCCGTTGTGTGTTACGGACCGCTCGGATGCTTTCACGAGACGGATCATCTGCCGGAGATGTTACCTTCCTCACCGGCGGAGGTAAACACACGGTTTCTAGTGTACACGACCACGCACCGGTAAGTTGGCCACGTCTTTTTGTTGTATCCTTTCCTTCTCTAAGTGATTTTGGCCTTTTTTTCTCTCGACTTGCAGCAGTGAGAAGCCGCTGATTGAATTTTCCTACGAAGAGCTTGTGGTGGCCGGTTTCGGTGCGGCGTACTGGGCAAACGGTACGAACGATACCGTATCGATTCCCGTGTCGACCGGAATGTCTTCCTCGCTGTTGAAAACATTTGGCGAGCTTAGTAATCGCACTGTGCGCTTTATCGTGCACGGATTCGGTGCCAACTGTGGGTTGGTTTGGATTTACGAGATGCGTACTGCCCTGATGGCTGTGGTAGGTACACCCCTTCCTTTATGTTCCCTTGGCTTGTTTTTTGGGAACCCTCCCAATCAGCCATTTTCATTGCTTTGTTGTTTTCACTTTCGTTTGCAGGAAAACTGTACGGTAATCTGCGTCGACTGGGAGAATGGTGCCAAACTACCGAATTACGTGCGTGCCGCAGCCAACACACGACTGGTCGGCCGTCAATTAGCGCTGCTGTTGCGTTTGCTGCGCACGCACAACGGTTTGCGACTGTCGCGCGTGCACCTGATCGGTTTCAGCCTCGGTTCGCACGTCGCTGGCTTTGCTGGGGCAGAGTTTGCGAGTTCCGGTGCGACGGTAACGGAACCGACCGTACCATCACCGGATGGTGCTAATGATCTGTTGCCGCGTACAGCGAACGATGACACCGAATCGACAACCGAACCGATTAAGACCACCGAGCGACCGGCCAATACGGCCGGTTTATGGCGCATAACGGGCCTGGATCCGGCCGGTCCGCTGTTCGAAGCACAACCGCCGGAGGTGCGGCTTGATGCCGGGGATGCTCGGTACGTCGATGTGATCCACTCGAACGGTGAAAATCTCATCCTCGGCGGGTTAGGCTCATGGCAACCGATGGGCACGGTCGACTACTACCCGAACGGGGGTCGTGTACAGCACGGCTGTACCAATCTGTTCGTTGGCGCCGTCACGGATATCATCTGGGGTATGTTAATTGACCGTGTGTCGCCATAGTTGATACGATCACACTCTTTACGCTTTACATACGCCGGTCAGCAAACTAATTGCACGACAGAGTTGATTGCCTTCCACGCGACAAGGCCATCAACAGGCGCGATTTGTACTAGGCATCTAATGGTTTAATCCTCAAGTGCACTAATTACCATAATCCTCGGTGAAGGTAAAAGCGATAAAGCTTTCCGCGCGAGCCATTAATTTCAAATTTCCATAATGTAGAAATGTTTAAATATTGCAAAAGGTACAAACTGTACAACATAGTAGAATATAGTAGAACGTCGATTATCCGGCGGGCGGATTAACCGTGCGCCCAAAAATTGACAGATGTGTTCAACCGTGGTGAACATTTGTACTGATGTAATTTTGGTCAATATTATTAAAATCGTTAATATTTAAGGGACTATTATCCGTGGAAATCGATTAACCGGCATCAGTCCGGTCCGGAGCACCCCGGATAATCGACGTTCTACTGTAATTTCAAAAACCAGAAACCACAGAACCACTTCGTGTCCGTTATCATTTTCAAATCATCAAACTACCATGTTTGTAACCTGTATAATTTCCGTTTTCCAATATTAGGGAAGAAAAAAAAACTAACCTTAATGTTTGTTTCCACTCTGGTGGTTGTAGTAATAACGATTATTAAGGTCAAATTTCGCCTCTCGTCACCGTTTGTGCGTCGTAATGTTATTCAATTTCAATTTGTCAATAAAATTTTGCTCTTTCTCTATCCCACAGCACCACCGACCACGGTTGAAGGTCGTTCGCTGTGCAATCATCGGCGGGCGTACAAATTCTTCATCGACTCCGTCGCACCCCGCTGTCACTTTCCTGCGTTCCCGTGCGAAAGCTACGATCAGTTTGCTGCGGGCGAATGTTTCGACTGTGGCAGCAATGGGACAAGTTCTGCCTGCGGCCATATGGGTTATTATGCGACCAGCCGGGACGTTGGCGGATACGGTCAGCTGTACCTGCGCACGCGGGACGAGGAACCTTATTGTGCGAACCAGTTTCGGTTGCGGTTGCGTAACGCACCGGACGAATTGCCGCTGCGGACGGTGGGTAGGTTCGAGGTAACGCTCGAGGGTGGTGATACAGGCAACGGGATCGAGGATGGACCGGGTGGTGGTGGTGGTGGTGGTGGAGGTGGAGCGCCACTGCTCACCTTCAATGAAACGTTTCACCTGGATGAGGCACGAGAGGATCGGGAGTTTCATGCGGGACAGTGGCTAACCACGATACTCGTGCCACATCCCGCGCTCGGTCATCGACCACGTGCACTAACGATCACTTATCGACCGTATCGCGGTGGTTGGTGGCAACGTTCGAGCGTCGGTAAACAGCTGTGGCGCATTGGTCCAATCCTGCTAACTGCGGACGATCAGCGAACGTACGGTTCCTGTGCCACACTTACACTGCAGGCGGACGTACCGGTGCGTATTGAGCTGAAATCGATACTGCTACACGCAAACGATGATGGCGGCGACGAGGATAGTACGGTGTGTCGGGTGGCGGACGAACTAAACCAACCGCCCGGTACGGTGGAACCGTCCCCACCGAAAAGTTCCATCGATGAGTTGCTGGTCAGTGCGAAACATCCCGCCGGCCACGATCATTTCTCCTGGACACCGGTTGCGATCAGTATTCCGCGCCATTCTTCCCAATCGTTACAGCAGCACGTTAACGAAAAGCGTTCCTTTGCCGATTCGGTAGCAATGGATGAATCGGCTTCGGGGGGTGAACCACCCCATCTACCACCTACCGCCCAAACTGTACAGCTATTTCCCTCGCGGCTTGTATCATTTTTCGAGCGTGCAGAACGTTACGCAAGGCGCACGTGGGATGCACTCTTTAGTGGGAATGGTACTGATGCAACCCTGCCCAAGATGGCGTCTTCGGATGGAGAAGATGAGCAAACGATCACGACGGTTGTCGATTTGTTGCTGGCACCTGGTGCAGGGAATGGACCACCGTTGAGCTCGATAAGTCCAGTCACAACCACCACCAAAAACAACAATAATCCGCCCTCTACAACGTCGCCATCTGCAAGCACATCCGTCCCAACCGAACCAACCACTACGGAGATACGGATTGCGTTACCCACCTTCCGGCCTCTAACACGGCAGGCGGACGGTTCCGTGGGTAGTGGGCGACAACACTACACCCGCTTCATCCCGCTCGTGTACGAGGAAAGCAAACCGGCCGATATGATGGCCAGCACGGTTGGTGGCCGTAAGGTGCCTGCCCGTACCAGGTAGTGAACCACGTGCGGGGACACACCACGATGTGATAGCATTTTCCTTTATACTGTGCGTTTGTGTGTTTTGTTGTTTTTTTATGTTCTCACTCATACGCTCATCTACACACTACACACACACACTGCCCGCTCACCACATACTTTTTGAATGATATTTTTTTTTTGTTTTTACTACAAGTTAGGATAAATACAGGAAAAGAGACAAGCAAGTAATTGGACTGCTCTGGTGGAGAAGAGGATGTTTTTTGTCCCCCTCTCCCCCCACCCGCCTCTTGCGTCTTAGTTGTTATGCATTATGCTTATTATGAACTGTAAACGTGCATGAAGCGAATAAACAATTTCAATATATCACGATAATACGATTGTTGTTTAAATTATTTTTGGGTTATTTCTTTGGTGATTTTGTAGAGTGTTTAATGGGGGGAGGTTGCAGGAGGTTTCCGGATGTGAATAATTTTTTTTGTACATTTTTATTCACACAAGCCTGCCATTTCTGGAGCTGGATACCCGCTGGAGGTCATAAAAAAATTAAAATCTTTTCTTGAGAATTTCCCCCCAAAAAAAAAAAATGCGTACATACAAATCGTTTAAAGATTTCGCTTCGTCTAAACTTGCGTCTTTATTTGTTTAGTATCCCGGGGCCGTTAACTACCCTGGATAGCATTATAAGAATACAGTACAATGTGTGAAGAAAGAAAAGAAAGAGCAAACATACTCATCAATGTATAACACCTGATCCGTAACTGGACCCGTATTAGCGGGTTGTTTTTTTGTTTTAGATGCCGATTGCCGAGATTGCAATTTTTCCGGTATCAATTACACTTTTTTGTGCGGATGCTGTCATACTGTTTGCTTACGCATAATGAACTCGTTCCTTGCGACCTTGTGCTACACCGGCCCTACTCACCGCTATGAGATGGAAATATAAACGAGCCGTTAACACCGCTCCTTCATACGGTGAGATAAGTTCGGCGTAGTACGTCGAACAAAGTTCGATGAGTGAAGGCAAACAAATTTGATAACTGGGTTTTAACTGGGCACGATGTACACTTTTTGATGTAACGTAACGTTACTAGCGGTTTTAGTGGATACGATGCAAGAGGGAGTAATTGATGAATTTCACGTACTGAGTACGTCCGTAAGCGATCCTAGCAGTTGTGGGTTTGCCGTACCAAATTAAGGATGTAAAGTAAAACGGCAAACAAAACATAAATGTACAGCTGCACCAGTGGGTAACGCATGTGTAACGGATATACCCAACTGTTACATACAGCTAACGCAATAGGATGATACTTTTTTGTTTTGATCCACTCTGTCCTTAGTACAAGCTGTCCGCATTGGAGGAGCGCGGTTTTTTCAATTTCTCCATGTTCTTGATGACGATATCGTGCAGCGAACAGTATCGATTCCGGATCTCGCTCAGCACCAACCACAGGCTGAGAAATTCCTTCTCGTCCAGCTCGGCAACCGCACGCCGATAATCGTCGATGTGCGGATATTTGGCGACCTTCGAGACGACTTTGGCGCGCGACACAAAGTATCGTGATATTTGGTCAAAGAATGCGGCCGCCTCCGTTTCGACCGATTGTATCTCTGCCAGCGTATCCTCCTGGATCGATACGCCAAAGTTGTTACCGTCCTCGATCTTCGGTATCATGAAGGAAATCCACATCTTCAGCAGATTGGAGTCCTCCACCAGGGAGCGGATGATTGGCTTTACGATGCAAACAAGCTCGCTGATCGGTTTATTACACTCGACCCGGCCGGACGGTAGGGCGTGCACCTTCGTGCCGTTACCATCGACCGGTGAGGTGGGTGCGTTTGAGTTGAGGCGGGGACGCTTCACGTGACCTTCTCCGTCCAATACTATTGGTTCCGGGACTGGAATGTTCAGTTCCTAGCGACAGACAGACAGAGCAGGGTGGGTAAGAATCTACATGAGGGTTTTGCAAACATTAACCAGAAAACTCGTTCCCCTACCTGATAAACATCCGTGAAGCAACGTTCAGAGAACTGCGGTGTCTCAAGCAGGGAATTCAAGCGCACGATGCGCTCTGGGAATTCTTTTACGATGAGTGTTTCGGCGCGATTGATGAGGTTATCTTTGTACTGTTGTACCTTCCGTGCATTATCCTCAGCGCTGCTCGAAGCCGATGTCGTTGCGGTCGATGTACTTTCGCTCATGGTGTGGTGTGTTTTTTTTTGGGGGGGAGTTCTGGAATTTTTGATTGAGATTGGCGGTTGATGCTGTTGTCTTTTCTGCGTTGCGTTTGTCAAGCGCAAGGTATGGGATGCTGTTTTTTTGTGGAGGAAGAAAATATAAACCACGGAAACAATCAGTGGTGAATCATTTCATATTATACATCTATAATTCTTCCCTAGCTTTACGACCTTCTAAGGTCATGATTGCCGCATCGTGACTGATTGGATTTGTTCCACTAAGCTAACCTAATAGTAATCCCTTCCTACCGAGGGTGGTTTGGAATTTTGGTCCCGATACAATCCGAACAACACAATCTGTGATGTTAGTTCGTATGTTTGTGGCACGACATAATGGAACAGGTACCTAGGCACATCGGCAAACGCTACGACACAATACTGTCGCATCTTAACAGAACATAAATTACCTTTTCACAGGGCCGAGGAACAGGTTTACCAAGGGCACGACCGGTGGAAGCTCTGATGTTGCTCTTTGGCAATGAAACTACACCGGAACTATATCTAGTCAAGTAAAACGTGCGCGTCTCCGCGTGAAAATGCGTTTGCACCGCTGGCTGCTATGATCTATGATGTCGGCGTTCGAGCAACATACACACCACACACAGCTTTGACAGTTGATGCGTTCAAAACGGTACCCTCGTGCGATTGTTGCTTTGGGTGAAACTGCGATAATTCGCCACGATGTGTTTCTTTCTATTAAGAAATTATAACGCAAACTTACAATAAATATAAAACAGCATGAAATGTAATGGGAGAGAACGATCGAAATGGAACAGTATTGAATATTTTAAAGTATTGAAAGTTCTGGCTAGAAGTGAACCATGCACTCTAAACGAAGCAACCACATGCTGACAAATGTAAATGCACAACGTGACTGCAGCATAGCAATTATAGGTAAAAATTATGATGCATAATTTGTAAATTTAATTTTTATCTAATCTGTTATTTCTTGTAAAATAATGTATCCCAATTACGTATAGAATTTTCCATGCAAAACTAAATTAATCGACAAACACACTTCAAAGTGGTGGCTTTACTGTTACTTTTCTTTCACCAAAAAACACTTCTTTTAGTAAACAGTATTGAAACGGAAACGAGGTAACTAAAATAAGTCAAAATACACTACTAATTACACGTTGGTCTACAGTCACTGCACATACGACAAACAGTGTCAAATCATGTGGAAAATGTTTTCGCTAAACATTTTTGCTCAATGAAAAATAAACCAGTTTGTTTCGATTCGGTTTGCTCTTTTGAACATTTCGAAGATGGAAAACAAAAAGAAAAAGAAAAGCAACTGTCAAAATACTGCTGCTGTAATGGTTTAATCGTTATTAAGTATTGAATTTTCTTCCAGCAATTGTATTTTTCCGGGTCGTTCCAAACAATATCAACAGCGGAAGTGCTCTCCCACAACCAAAACGGTCATAAATTGATGATGCAGTTTCCATTTTCTTCTGCGGCTATTTTGCATCTATAACAACCGCCATTCTATCGATTTGAAAGTTCCTTAGCTTGGTCGTTGTTCAATGAGCGCGTAGACCAGGTCCAATTTTGCTCATTGAATGTTTGTTGAATGTTCAGTGACTGTAGACCAATGCGTTACAAGAAGCAACATTACACAAAATGAATGAAAAAGAAGAGATTGATTGAGCTGGTTTTTTTAAGTTTTTGGAGACAATATTTGTCAAACAAACAGCAGCAGCTTCGCTAAATCCAAATTGCACTAGCATAAACTATTCCGAATTTGTTTTCGATTTAATTATTTTTTAAAAACAAAATTTTCACAATTCTGATTTGAATCAATTACCAGCAACTATGTAAACTGTCAACATTTTCATATGTAAATGTCAAAAAAGTTCTGCGCCATTTTGAATTCCATTTTTATCACCCTCTCGCATACACAGACCTTGGGCACGATAGGTGGATCGGGTTTGACAGCTCTAATGGTAATCCGTGCAACCTGGTCCAGTGGGCTGTCTGCGCCGTACAATAGCGCCACTAGTGTGTGCATTCTCTCCGTACAGCGCCTTTATTTGTTGTTCTTTTTTTAGATGCTCATCACGCTGTAGTGTAGGTTATTGTGTGTGTTTCGTTGTTTTTTTTATTTCTTTCCATTGCGACTGGTTTTTGTGAATGAAAGTGATGCGTTTTTAGTGTCTGGTGTGTTTTGTTTTTCTCTTTTCCTTTCCCCTTCCTCATTTAATTAGATCCTTTTCATCCCCCGCCCGCCCCGGTTCCGTCCCACAATCCCATCATCATCCCTGTCAGACGTCTGCGTGAGTAAGGTGCTTTTCAATTACAAAAAAAGGTACCGAGCGATTGATTCAAAAAAAAAAGGTGGGTGGGTCACCGTTGTTACAACGGGGCTTAAGTGGGTAAAGGCAGTGCGTTTGCCAACCCCTTGGATCGCCACCTAGTGGCGACTGTTCTGTCACAATTCAGTTGGACGGAATTTTATCAGCTATCCGGCGTGTGTGTGTCAAGCGATGGCACACCTGGACGTACTGGGTGCGATGGTCGCATCGTTGGTGCTGCTGATGTTTAGCAGCGTTACAACATTCAACCTGGAAACGCGCCACTTGCTGGACAAACGAGGGTTACCCGGTTCCTACTTCGGGTACTCCGTCGCCGGTCACAGTCAGCGTAGAGCTGCCGGAAACACAACCACCTGGTAAGTGCACCCCGGGGATGCAACAGACACCCATTTTGCCGTTATTTGTAAATGCAAATAATGGTAGCGAAAAACGATGCAGCCGTGTGCAGCGGTGTGAATGAGATGGATGCATCCGATGATGCATGTATAATGCGCGAAGACAACGGAAGACACTAACTCGTTTTTTTTCTCTTCTTTCTCGCAAAACGAAACTTGTTTCTCGAACGAAACACTCCCTCTGCCCCCTCCCCGATAGGATGCTGGTGGGCGCACCACTCGGCCAGAATCTGCAGCCCGGTTCGAACCATTCCGGTGCGCTGTACCGGTGTCCGATTACGCTTGCCTCGAACGACTGCACGCAGGTCATCACCGATGGTCACCGGAGTAAGTTCATCCGCTTGAATTGTAGCTTCCAGCCTTCCTTCCTTGCCAGTGTCAGTCGGAAATGCCCGGCACTATTGCGTGTGTGGGTCGATCGGTAGAGGGCTTTTTTTAAAAAAGGGTGTGTACAGTGGAATCTGTCTGGTAGGCTTTTTTTTGGTGGGACTAGGGTAGTAGTTGGTTGTGTGGTGGAGGAAAAACAGTAGCTCAAATCGTTTGTAGACAACAACAAAAAAACCGAAGCAAAAATTTTATTTTAATTTTGCTATTTATCCCAAACCCCCCGCCCGGTACATTGGTAGCGATATTATCATGACTCAACGCTGTTTTTACCCCTCCGTTTTATTGCTAAAAACAACGCTGTAACAGTAGCAGAACACAGCTCCGGTTACACGCGACGAGACGGCGCCTCCGAATCAAGGAAACGCAGAAATTTAATGTTTTCCCAAACTCTCAAGCAGCGCAGGCATCCTCAACATTCAAAACTTCAATCAAAATCCGTATCCGAAGCAAGCCTGGATAATAATAACATACTTCAGGGGCCACGCACCGGCACCAAATTCAATCTAACGTTGAGTTCTTGGTTCTACAAGAACCAACAAAAAAAAAACAAAGAAACAATCTCCTCCAAATAGGAGGACTTCTTGCAGCTGAGTAACCGTTTGGCTATTATTGGTCCCATATCCACTTGAACCGCGATGGGATGATCTCATCGTTAACCTAGTGAAGCAACAGCAGCACCAGCAACTCATCTTCATCATCGCTATCCGTACCGGATTATTTCCAGATGTCTTCGAAACGTGTGCATCCCAATAATTTCCCCCCCGGGGGGAGAAACATGCACCACACAGCAAAGGAATATGTGGTATTGTTATTGTTTAATGTATATATTTATATTAAAATTCCTCCTAAAAGCCTCAAAGCCGATCATTAAAACTGTGGCTGCTGCTGCTGCATCCGTGTGCATCCTCTATGCAAAAAAAAACCCCGGTCACAAAGGCATGGTTTCGCGAAACTCGCCTTGAACGTGTTGTTTTTATTTCTCTTACGTACATTTCCGTTTAAATTCATAATGACAAATGCTAGGCAAACAGTTTGCACATTTTGGTTGGGGGGCGACTCACCACGAACGCACGATGTGTGCCCCCGTGGAGAAGGGGACGTTTTATGTTTCTTCGTTACATGATGCCATGAGACCTTCTCACCTTCAACGTCTGCTCTCACTGCCTGCGAATGCGGGGGGAACACTGTTTTGCTATGCTCGCTGCCCTTAAGGAATGTGCCTAAGTAGAAGCGTTCTCTCGCCTCGTACGCGTATACGCGAACAATAGAGAATTTAAAGGGTTATGTACAGTGGAGTAAGCGGACGGCCCGGTGGTGCATGTAATAAACGGTGCCGGTCCACACAGCAAGACCGAGTTCAAATCCCATCCCGACCGTTCCCCCGCAGCAAAGAATGGCTATCCGGCTACGTGGTAAAATAAGTCTAGTAAGCCAGAAATGGCCAGCGTTTACCTGTAAGGTCGTTTAAGCCAAGAAGAAGAAGAAGAAGAAACTGAGTAAAAGTGAGTGAGTGAGTTTAATCCGTGCATAAGGAGTTTATGGTTTCAACTCAGCATAACGGAATTTTTATGATTCTTTTACTCACTCTCTCTCTCTCTCTCTCTCTCTCTCTCTCTCTCTCTCTCTCTCTCTCTCTCTCTCTGTCGATTAATGACTCACTCCTTGGTGTTTTTACTCACTCACTCTATCTGTGCCGACTAACGACTCACTCTTTCTAGGAGTAATTATAACTCAAAAAATAAATTTTATTTCATAAATTGTAACATATGTTTTGTTGAAATTAAATACAGTTTGACGCCAAAAAAAAATTACAGCCAGTCATGAAATAAAAATTTTTGAATAATTACATTCAAATTAATTACCTTTACACAAAATTGTAGCGATTTAAATAATAATAATTTAAACCACTGCAGTAGAGTGATTTAAATCCCAAAAAGAGTAACAAAACACTTACTCACTCTTATTGCGTGTGTTGAAACGCAGAAAAGAGTGAGTCATTAGTCCGCAGAAAGGGAGTGAGTGAGTGAAAACCCCAAGGAGTGAGTCACTAGTCGGCAGAGAAAGAGAGTGAGTAAGTGAAAACGTCAAGGAGTAATTAAAGCACTAAATTAAAGAGTAATCATTTTATGACTCTCAAAAGAGTGAGTAAAAGATTCAAATCCTTATAACCACTCTTCCGCTCTCTTTCAACTCTCTGAAAAGAGTTAGTATTCTCATCTCTAATGTGAAACATTAATGCTGTGGGATTAGAAAGATGCCAAATGCTTTCGGGTTCGTGCTTAAAAAGAGATTTTTTTTAGATGCTTCTTGGAATCAGCTTAGCTAATTGGAATTTTATTGCCCTACATTACATCGTATACTGTCCTTTTTCATCTCCTCCCCCCCCCTTTTTTTCTTCAAACACCCAAGCACCCACCGGAAAGTACGTTCCCTTTCGCGATGCGTACAGTAAGCGTAAGTTTAAGGCTCGTTTTTTTCCATTTTTGTTCTTCTTTGATTTCTCGTTTTGCTAGCTCTTATTTGTTTCTATTAGTTTTTGGATTAATTAATTCTTATGTTTGTCTTTTTTTTTCTCTCTCTCTCATTTTCATACATACAAAAACCACACATACACACATTCGTTACAAATTAAATACATTTACACTGCACAAAGTACACATAAATCATCAAAAACAAAAAAAAAAGGAAACACAAAAACTACTTACCAAAAAAAAAACCATTCAATCGTTGTTCTTGTTTAATGATGTTTTTTCTTCTTTAAATGTTTCTCTTACCCTCTTTATTACGACATCAAATAATGCAATATCGATATCGTAATCTGTTTCTGTTCTGTTAGTCGCCGCATGGCTGCTCGCTCGCTCCATTAAATTCACCTTTTCCCCTTTATATCGTTGTATTACATGCATATTTACTTGCTCCACTTTTTACACATTACATGGTTATTCTTTAGCAAAAAAAAACATTAGGTGTTTTGTGGTAAAAAAGGTTTATTTGCGGCACGCCACGTGCGAAACGAGCGTGAGTAGGTTTAGGATTAGTTTTCTCTAGTTGCATTTGCTTACAAAATCATACTTCGCTTTCTTCTCCCCTTTTTTCTTGCCGTCCGTGCATGCGCTTTTGCCTGTATCATATCGCAGCATCGACAAACAGGCTTACTTTAATACTAAATAATCGCTTTTAATTAGAATGTTTTTAAAGCGGCTTCCTTCTTTATACTTTACTTGCTTGCTTGCTTGCTGAAAAAATAAATTAAAAGCGAATGAAACGCCCGTGTAATCTATAGGATTAATTAAGAATTATTGCCTGCCCGTTAATAGTTTTATTTAATTTTCCTACATCATCCAAATAATCTAGGTACCGGCATTGCTAGTGCTCGTATGCATCGTTTGGTGTTCTGTTGAGCGAATGTTGGGTGAAACGAAACCTTTGTTAGCTATGTTACGTATTTGTATGCCAAAAAATAAACAATTTTTTATTTATTTTATAAGTTTATATGTTGGTTTTTGCCATTTACGTTTGCATTATGCGTGTTTTTTTTATTATTATTTTTTTTTTGGTTTGATTCTAACTAACGCATCGAATGACCTTACCCCGTTGAAGGGCACGCCACTGTGTGAATTATGCTGGTAGTAATATATTTTCCCCCTTCCCCCCCCAACCTTGTAGCGGACGATATTGATGATGAGGATGGTACGGGTGACTCAGATAACCTTCACGAGCATCGGCTAGAGCCGCCCGGAAAGGATGAAATCAAGAACAACCAGTGGTTGGGTGTGACGGTGGAAACCGGTGGCCAGGAGAACAAGGTAAACAACGTTCGTATATGCTGATAAATGACGCGGCGGCTGCCTATTACTAATGTGTGTTCTCTCGCTTTTTAGATCTTCGTCTGTGCTCATCGTTACATTAAGATTAACAATCCCCAGTCGCTGGCGTACGCAGCGTCCGGACCCGGTTCCACCGGGCTGTATCTCGGTCAGGGCGTTTGCTACGTGCTGAATGAAGATTTTTCCTTCGGTTTCGCGGTCGAGGTTTGCCGTGGCCGGTCGATCGAGCGCGAACATCAGCAGTACGCTTTCTGCCAGTCCGGCACGTCCGGTGCGGTCCTGCCGGACGGTACCGCCCTGATCGGAACGCCCGGCGCAATGACGTGGAAGGGCACACTGTTTAACGTAGCGATCGAGGGCGGCTTTCTGTCGCGTGACAAATTTCAGTACTTCGCACCGCACGACAATCTGCATTCGCCCGTACCGAACTACAGCTATCTCGGCATGTCCGTCACCGGTGGTCGATTTTTCGGCGAGTACATGGCGTACGCGGGTGGTGCCCCACGGGCCGCGCAGGGTAACGGCGAGGTCGTTATCTTTGCGAACCGTTACAAAAAGAATCCATTCGATCATGTCGTTTCGTTGCGCGGCGAACAGTTTGGTTCCGGGTTCGGCAGTACGCTCGCTTCAGCGGACATCAACGGTGATGGGTAAGGCAA
The DNA here is from genome assembly GCF_943734845.2 of Anopheles funestus. Taxonomy (NCBI): domain Eukaryota; kingdom Metazoa; phylum Arthropoda; class Insecta; order Diptera; family Culicidae; genus Anopheles; species Anopheles funestus. Next base: position 4,630,217 of record NC_064597.1, on the reverse strand, counting down.
AAAAACCGAAACATTTCATATCGATTGCCACGATTATTATATTCGCTTACTGCGATTCGATATACTGTGGTTCGCTTTTTGGGTACTAATGTACGGTGAAATGCTGTAGCTGTCATAACCGGTTATGTTGTTCTTTTACAAACATAGCTCGATAAACAGTGTTTCTTTTTATCAGATTCAGTGATAAGCTGCACCAAAACGAGTTAATTCTCACCGAAGCTACGCTCTCTCGCTCTCGCTCAGTAGATGTAGATGCTGCTGTTTTATCTTTCGGTCTGCTGACGCTGACTATAGTTGCGTCTCTTTCACTCTTACATTGAAAATTATTTAAATATATATATGCGCGCTTGCTACGCACGTCAAGTTAAACAAGCCGACAAGATTTGATATTTAATCTACACATTACGATGGCTTCACCTTTTTTTTAAAAAAAAAAAAGGTTTTTTTGAAGGGTTAAAACATGTTAGACTGAATAATTTTTAATTTTTTTAGCAAATTCACCATTTAGTGGAGGAAAACCTAAATACACTTGGGTTGGGGTTGGACCTAGAATAGTTATTTCTTGTTTTTTCCTTATCTGGCGCAATGCTGTGTGCGAATGTTCTCTGTTCAATATTTGTTTTTGTTGATAATCCTTGTGTGTACGATTGGAAGTCGATTTCATGCATAAGAATTTTACAAACCAAGCCTGATATTGGTATTTATCGCTTCTGAAGAAAACGGTGCTTGCGCAACAAGCGACGGATGACGGTTAAATGGAAAGTACTGTTTAGAGGGAATAACCCCTAAACCATAATAAGCAGCGAATATGAAATAACCATATTTCCTACAATAAATATGGTTTTGATAAGAATGTTACGATAAGAATTTACCATTTGTAGGAATATGTTGCCCCTGCGGAATGAAGTTGTGAACTCAATAATCACCATCTTTCTTTTGGTTTCCTTTTTTTTGCTTTGCAGACGGCTTGATTTGCTGGTGGGTGCACCGAACTATTTCAACCGTACAGATGGTGGTGCCGTATACGTCTACCTAAATCGTGGCAGCAGCTTTGTGCAGCAGTACGATCAACGGTTGACGGGCCGGCTAGAGTCACGGTTCGGTACGGCCATTGCTAACTGTGGCGATCTGAACCATGACGGGCTGGATGATATTGCGATCGGTGCACCGTACGAAGCATCCGGCACCGGTCGGGTGTATATCCATTTTGGCACGAAAGATGGCGCACTGTCACCGGAACCGGTACAGACGATCGATCCGACCGAGCTGTTTGCGAACGGTGGCCGTACGTTTGGGAGTTCGCTTGCCGGGGGTCATGATCTGGATGGGAACTCTTACCCGGATCTGATCGTTGGGTCGTACGCTAGCGATCGGGTGAATGCATTGTTCGCCCGACCGATCATTAATATCCGTACGTACGAAGAGCAGCAACCGATCGAACCGTCCTCTATCGATCCGACGCGTATCGGGTGTACGAGCGATCCGACAGCAAACGTCACGTGGTAAGTTTTGGCTTTTTTATTAGCTACTGTTTTAAATTTCAAGTCGATTTTTCTAACTGATTGCTTCCCGGTTTTTAGTTTCACCTTCCAAGCGTGCAGTGCGGTTGATGATGCATCATTAAACGACGGTGACGTGATGGCCGATTCAACGCTTCAGCTACGCTGCACCATACAGGCGGAAACGTTCTTGAAAGAGCGAAAATTTTCGCGCGTTTATTTCGGCACGGGTGTAACGCCACCCGGCGGTAACGAGACGGGCAGTAACGCAGCATCCTTATCCCGCACGAATATTCTCCGCCGACGGTTCCGGCTGGCAGTGAATGGGAAGCCGGTATGTCACGAAGTGACCGCCTATCTGAAGGAAGGTACACGTGACATACAGAACCCGATCCAGTTCCGCATCAGCTACACGCTGGACGAGGAGCGTGAACATGGCCGCGGGGGTGGACGGGCCCGTAGCCGCATGGAGCGTGATCTGCCCCGGTTGGAACCGATCCTGAACCGGACCGCAGCCGAACGGACGTTCACCATGCCGTTCCAGAAGGATTGCGGAACGGATGGGATCTGCCGGTCCGCGCTTGCCATCCACAGTGCGGCCGTCGTTGGATTAACCCGCGGTCAATCGGGTAGTGAGGCCGGAAACGACTATCAACTGGTGGTTGGACTCGATCGCACACTAACGCTAGCACTCACCGTCCAGAATAAGGCCGATTCGGCGTACGAAACACACCTTTATGTGGTGCATGATTCCTCCCTCACATATGCCGGTTCGAAGGTAGGGGTTTTTTTCTTTTTTTTATGCAAGGAAAACCCCTCTACATCCCTCGTTTTTTTTTTATTCGTCAGGGTTCGTCAGTCTGCGGTGCACACAATGCAACGGTGGTCGACTGTAGTATCGGCAACCCGTTGAAGCGGAACGGTGAGGTGCAGCTGTCGCTACGGTTCGATGCCCGTTCGCTCGAGGAGTACGGTTACAGCAATGGACCGAACGGTATCACGCATACGGTCGGTATGGCAGTGTTCGTTAACACTACGTCGCAGGATACGGGTTCGAAGACGCGCACCGCCCTGAACCTACACATACAGCGTGTGGCGAAGGTTAGCATGAGTGGCAAAGCGCTGCCGGAACAGGTGTTCTACGGTAGTGGTGATGCGCAGGTGATGGGTGAGAGTGCGATCCATTCGCTGGATGAAATCGGCATGTCTGTCGAGCACAAATATCAGGCAAGTGTCCAGCACATCTTCTGTGGGCGATAAGCAACCAATATTTTGATTTTAACTCCTCTCTTGCTTCCTTTCGTACTCGTGTTTTAAACATCCCTCATGTGTCTTAATGTTATCCTTGTCTCTTGTTTTATCCTTTTCCTTCACTTCCGCTTTGAGTTTACGTTAGTATTGTTAATTTTTAGTATTAGTTTTAGGTTTATAATACATACAATACAATACATACAAGGCAGATACATGTAATAATAATAATAATAATATTAACTAATGGAATTAACATTTTCTTTCTCTGGAATAGATATATAACGACGGTCCATGGCGGGCACCATACGTACGGTTGGAAATTGATTGGCCGCTGCAGGTAGCAAACAATAAGCCACAGGGCAAGTGGTTGCTGTACCTCGACGCCCTACCAATGCTAGACATGTCCGGCATTATGGGTGACGGGCGAAGTCCCTGTGAAGTGTTGCCCAAAAACGAACCGGACGGTGCGGTCGTGCCGAGTAATGCTGCATCGCTGGTCAATCCGCTCGGTCTTCCGGACGGGGCGGGCAGTACCGCACGCTCACAAATGCGCTCCAACTACACGCAAATGCGTGCCCAACGTATGCGGCGTGATCGGGCAATGGTGTTGCGGCCCCAAACTACGGACGGTGCGGTACAGATGGACTGTGCCAGCCAAACAGCAAAGTGTGTACGTATCGTGTGCAAAATCCACGACCTTGGTCCGAAAGCGCACGCCCTCGTTACGGTGACGGCCCGGCTGTGGAATGCAACGCTGGTCGGTGACTATGCGCACGTCGATCTGGTCCGGATCGGTTCGAACGCCCGGTTCACGGTGGAGGGTTTAGACGAGCTGGTGGACCAGTCGCAGCATCCCACCAGCCTTACCGTGCGCACCGAAGCCTTCCCCGAGATGGGACCACCGATCGTAGCAATGAATGTGCCATGGTGGATCATACTACTAGCGGCGATTGCCGGCCTGCTTGTCCTCATTGCCGTCACCTACATCCTTTACCGGTGTGGATTCTTCCGCCGGAAGCGTCACACCGGTGAGGATCCGACGCTCAGCGGTAATTTGGAACGGCGCCGCGATCCGACCGGTGGCGCTTACGATGAACTGAACGACACGAACGGTAGCGGAGGGGGAACGGCTGAAAGGAAACCGTTCCTCGGTCGTCGCTCTTGAAACAAACGACCCGCGGGGGGGGATTTCCGTGCTTGTGGCGTGATCACCACCAGACTGCAGAGCATTCTATTGTGCCATTTTCTTATAAAAAAAACACTCCCTCTTCCTCTCTCACTCTCTTTTTTCCCCAAGCTCCCATTTTACCCCTTATTGTAATACGCGGTAAAGGTAGAGGGAAGGGGGGGGGGGGGGGGAAACGAGTTAGATAGAAGGGTGGAAGGGGGATAGTAATGTTTGTTACTTAACGGAGAAGCAAAGGTTTTTGGCGCCTGCTTCATCAAACAGCGTTGTGCAAGTTGATTTCAAACGGCAATATCAGCAAACGATATTTGCAAGACGCAACCGCTTAAACGGCTAGAAATGTAACTATAATAATTATTATATTTTATATAAATTTATATATATGTATACAGGAGCGGCCCCGGTTGTGATGCCGGTCTTTTACAAAATAGGACCGGTATTAAAAAGCCCATCCGGGGACAACGTTCCAACTACGTGGTAATAATTCTCTAGAGGTAGCTAGTTGCAGCCCACATGCCCTAGTAGGTGGTAAGGCGAAGAAAACAATAATAATATATAGCTGACTTTTGGTTAACGAAATAAAAAAAAAAACAAATCGTAGATTAGTTAGCTGAAGACGATTTACCATACCCGTCGTTTAGGGATATTAGAATAGTTCTGATTAAAGGGATCGCCCGGGGGGAAGAGGGAGGAAGGAGGAAAAGGGAAGACAAAAAAAAGCTTGGGACAAGGGTCATATACTGTAGGTATTTCGAGGCGTGTTTTTACCTTGCCAAACGATTCGAATATAGTAATGTTTAAAATATGAAACGCTTCACGATTGGATCTAGGTGCTGTATAGGTTTAAGCGTAACTAGCAGCTATAAAAGTTAGTGTTTTACCTTTCTTCTTACCACAGCCCGGTAATGTGCGTTTGTGCGTGCGAGTCTGTTCGACTGACACTATATACAAAAAAAACCCACTTGGCAGGAGTTGACCATTGTGCTGTGATGTCAAACTCATATAGGCTCGCGATCCTTACATTAATTTCAGTAACTACAAGAACTTCATCCTATAATCGGAAACGGTTGAAAGTTTAAGCTGTTTCATTCAATTTCAAGCGTGTATAACTATTAGTTCGTTGAAATATTTGGTTTCAATGGATGCAGCAGAGTTGTTAAAAAAAAGCTTCAAACTTTTGTCGATAACTGACGGACGGCTAATTATTGGAGAATTCCAAAGTACCAGAGCCGAATCCGATTTTCTAGCGCCGAAGTCACGGTAGATTCATAACTTCATTTTGAATTTCCCATAGCTATTCCATTCGTATTTGTTTTTCAATAATCTGGTTTCAATAATTGAAGTTCTTCTCTATTCTTTCTTGGACCTCGCGGGTCATATGTTTGACATGTTTGCAACTAGCGTCACTTGCGATTATGTCGCCATTTTGGAGACTCCCCGATTCGCATTGGTTGTCAGTATTAGGAAATAGTAAAAAAAAAAGCAAATACCGGGTTCAAAGAAAAAAGATATGTGCCTTTTATAAAACATTTTCCAATATTCTACTATCGATTTGGAATGCAAACGAACGGAAGGAGAAGAGCTGGTATGTTTTATTGTTAGATTTCCGTATCGTTACCGCTGGATAGTGGATACAGCTGGAAGGTGGTCTTATTGCAACAGTTTAAAGTTTCGAAAGTTGAATACGTAATTAGTGGAATTTAGTTGAAATAGCTCAAGACTTTATTCGCTTGTTCTTTTTGTCAAGGCACTCTATTCGCTCGCATCGGTCAATGCTTGAGAGCGGTGCAAAACGAAGACTATGAGATCACCTTCCTTACATATGGTTAGTAAGAATTACTTAAATGCAAACCATCCATCCTTCTGGTACGGGATCTTAGAACCCCGTACGGTAGATTAATCGCGAGCGACTGACAGTGGTTTAGGGTTCTTTCTTTGAAACCTGTCTGTTTTAAAAAAAATGTGCTATGTGCTACTACAATATGTTCCAATCAAAGTGTCCTTTATTTTACGCCCCATTCAAGCGGTAGCATTGAATGTACAGTGTTCGTTCGTATTCCATCCATTAATAAAGAAAAACTTATTTACTTTTTAGACAGCTGTACAATTAATCGTGATTAAAATTGTAATTTCCCGAAAAGAAATTTCCTGTAGCGTACTAACCGACTTGCGCTAATTACTATAGATTATATCTGAATCTATCAACCTCGATTCCTTGGAAGGAAATCTTCTTTATCGATGAAATCTTCACCTCCTACACTGTCTAAGGTACGATAAACTTATTATCGTCTGGTGGTCCTGGTCACCGCATCACCTGAGTGACACTGGACGACCGAACCCGCAAAGCCTCCACATGGACAGACGAGACATGAACGATTCCTCCATCATAAGCAATTCAGATGACTGCCACGCCACGTATCTAAGTAAGTTTAGCTTAAAAAACAGTATCTCAATTCTTTCCAGAACACTCCGCTCACCCCCAAAATGCAACGGCTAATGATATCTTTATGAGTGGCAAATGCAACAAACAACTTCAATCCTCATGACAACACGGCCCAAAAATATGTTTTAATGGGCAAAGAAAATACGCCCGCAATTTCGGGTGTTGTCTGGCGTGTATTCCCCTTTTTGTGCTGTGTGTCGCTTTTTTGCTGCTGTTGTTTGCAAAACGTCATCAAAACTAATTGATGGAAAGATTTGTCATGTGTGTTAATGACGAATATTATCTACCCGTACCTGTCCTGTAACCCAATTTTGCCATAACTTTGCCGCGAGCATCTCGAGCATTGATATGGAATGTCAATTATTTTTACGCTCGACTGATCCCTTTTTCCGAGTTGACTCCCAGTTGGATATATCGGCCATAATTAACGACCGCTTGGGCTTTGTTTCAGTGTTGCTAGCGTCCATCCACTGTCAAAGGTGAATGGAAACGGGAACCCACTTATAGGGTAAAGCTTTTCTCCGTGTGGGAAGTTGCTTACTGAACCCAAACAAGGATGAGTTATTTTTTTACTGGATTCTCTGGAAGCCCAAGATTTAAGATATTCTGGAGAAAAGAATGTCTAGTAAAAATATAAGAGCAATAAACGAACTAATATTGAAGTAAAAGCTCAAAGAGTATACTAATCCTTAAAGTATCCAGAAATTCTTGGAGATCTGATAACTGATCCACTTGAAACTTTTATCAGATATTCGTTACGCAATTTGGTAGGAGTTGTTTACCTCAATTCTCAAATTTCTTTGATGTGATTGATTGATTTATAGGCAAAATATTGAAAAAAAAACTTGACTTCTGAGTTGGTATCTCCTCTAACGACTTTAAGCTAATATAAAATGTAGGATCTTGCCACAAGAAAAGCAACATGGTCTTTTTTAAATGTTTTACCATGTTTGTGATGCAGTAAATAGTTTAGTGTCTTTGACAAAAATAAATGGTGGGGGTTTCTTAGACTCCTGATTAGCTGTCTGCAGTGATCCGTACTATTTTGTACTCTTAGCGCCATCAACAATTCCTTACCGGAGCCACCTTTTCACACTAATTAGATCCAGAAGAAGCGTAGGATGTCGGTAACACTGGATATATGACCACCATGGCTACTGTGCGTAACTCTTCGCCATCTATCTAGGCCTCACGACACTGGCCACTCCAAGCGGGAACAATAGCGACATATAAAAATAAAAACAAAATCAAACCCCCCCCCCGCCTCTCTCCCTCACTCACACACACACACACGCAGGCACGTGGGAATGGGAAGTTGGCGCTGGATCGGTGCGTACGAAGGTGCGCGACAAAACATGTGTTACAAACGGAATCCGCTAGAATCCAGAGTAAGTCCGTTGGTGACTTTATACGTGTTCGAGTTGTTCGCTTTACACGTACCATCCCTTTTCGAATGGGAGGGGATGATGGCGGATGGTGCACAATGTGTGTTCGCGCCTTGTTTGTCACCTGTGTCTTGACCATTAACCGTGAAAGGGGGATGCGATGGGGGGTGGAGAGGAGGCGGAGGGGGGTGTAGGTGCAGTAGTAAGGTGAAGTTCATCCAAACGGGAGGAAGAGCACGGTAAATGCAACAGGATGATTGGTGGGAGATGTGGGAGGAAGTGCCGTGCGGGGGGCGGGGGGAGAAGGAAGAACGGCGGGCGGTAAAAGAAATGCCGAAGCACCACCGGCCGAACGGATGGAGTATTTTATGCGATCGACAGCGGACGAAACTTACTTAGTTATGATTTGTATCTGACACCGGTGACATCGCAGCTTCGATATCCGGTCTTAAAAAAAGAGAGTTTTTTTTTAAAGAGGTTTCTTAGGTGTTGATTGGGTGTGTGTGTGTAGGTGGTAAGTTCTTGAAGGAGTAATTTCTCCATTAGTGAGTACAATGTGATCGGGTAGGACATCAGGCAAATGCTGCCAGGATAGAAACCTTGAGTTGGGAGGAAAAAGAGGCGCCAAAAAATTTGATTTCCAACAAGATCCAAAAATCCTTGAACATTGAAAGATAGAATTCTGTAATATATTGAGAGATCAACACCAAAAAGGAAACACATATGAAGAAGTGAAATATGAAAAAGGAACAAACGAATGCAGTTTAAGTTTTTTGTTTGTTTCTTTGGTTACAATTATTTGTGTTTATGTGTGTATTGCCGCGCAAAAAAAGAAAATCAAACCTCAATAAACTCCCCGTCGGTTCGCACATTAATAATTCGCGATCGATCAATCGTCTTATTAAAGGCATACGGCGAAGCGTACGAAGAAAGGATAGAACACACATCCGCCCAAACAACCTGTTAACGCGAAAACCCCTACCCCGAAAAAGGAACACGCACCTCACGCACGCACGCACGCCAGTAGCAGCAGCAGCAGTAGCAACAGCAGCATGGGTCAGCATGTCGGGCGCACCGAGCACACCGATCGCAGCACGTCGCAGATCTGAGGAAGCGATCAGCGGGCCGGAAGAGGCCGGACGTACGGTGCGACCGTCCGCCAGTCCGACCGGAAGTGAACCGTGCCAACCCGCACAGCAGCCGCCACCGAGCGGAGACGGCCGCCGCGACGCAACCGACGACGAAATGCGGCGATTCGAATTTTGCAACAGTCCCGCTGCCGCTAGTATCGGTACCGACGATGCCGCCACCGCACCGGATGTTGTTACGAATCCAGTACGATTGGTGGTCGTTCGCGTACGTCATCGAGACGACAATATAAATGTACATTTGCATACATACCGGAACGGTGGTGGCAAATGTGTACCGCTGCGAAAGGATTGGTGCAGAATGCTGTGCCCCGGCATGATATGTAAGTACCCACCACGAAAACCCAACCTCTCGCGTACGTACGGCCAGCGACCGACTGACCACGTGCGCGTTCGGCGACGGCGACGAAAAGACAAATGTAGCAAAGAGGAGAACACACATGATTAACACGATGGGTGCTTTCCGCGTTTTGCATAATGTCGAAACAACGAGGACGAGCATCCACGTCACACGAAGAGGCGGGGGATTGTTGGGAAGAACGTTTGGGGATATAGGTTAGGAGTGAGTGCGCTTCACGCGAATGGCGAATTCGCCAAAACTTGTGGCTATTTTCAAGTTATTGCAACCAAATCAATTTGATTATTATTATTTGGAGATTTATGCTTCTTTTTTCCGGTTTATAGAAGCTTTAAAGATAATGGAACAGAAAACTATTCTTTCCGGATGTATAAGAGACCGTTCAAAAATGGCGTCCATTAAACGACCACGTGTTGTTGAAACTTTCTTCAAAGTAGTGATGGGTTCTTTGGAGCGCATTCACAAATGGAGTCGCATAGACGTTTAAAACAAACCCAAAATGGATGCAAAGGAGAGGAGAGTGACCCTGTCTTAGCGCCTGGTAATGTCAAGTTGAAATTTCTGGATTTCATATCCAGTAAAACTGGTCTCTTGGGGTTCTGATTGCTCAGAACCTTCTGGAAATGGTTTCCAAAGATTTGTAGCCCATTTTACCTAACTCTAGCTCACACATGCTGCACGTTAGAATATAAAACTATTATACGTTTGTATCTATCACTACGATAACGAGAGAAATTACACTCGCCATCTGTAAAGAGCTCCGCGACAAAGAAAAGGTCATCACGCTTCTACCCGTTGCAGCTGGGGCAAAGGATTATGCTTACGCTCATTATCTGGACGGCTGCAGAATACAGCATACCTGCCATTAATTAGCGTCCAACAATCAGCAATCTTGTCGTGCGATTATCGTTCACTTACGCGTCACAGCAGCCGGCTGAGAAGGCTGTGTAATTTACACCATTAGCTCTATTTGCTCATTACAACCCCGGATCGCACATATCTCGGGCGCCTTCGCAGCAGCACTAAATCGCATGGACAAGGGCATGATGAGGGTGCATTCCTTTTTTTCCTCCCTGCAGTTATATACGTTCTGTAGCCAAAATGGTTGATTTTAGCGTTTGTGTCTATGACATCCTTTCCTTGAAATTGGGATTTTTGTATAACCCGCTCAAGGTTTTGGAGCGTAAAAAGTTTCAAAAATTTTTAAAACAAATATCTCTTGTTATAGTAATTCTGTCGTAATGTAACATTAAACTTGAGGCGCTAAAATTGGTAATGAATGCTAAAAAATCTGGATCTTCATTCCTGCTTTTACGTAGCGGTACACGAAGTTCTTATGGCGGTATTTATCAGTATGGCGGTACTGTCGGTGGATTCAAAATCAATAGATACGAAACAGCAGCAACAGCAGCAGCACCATCATCACCACCAACCACAATCACCGGAACAGCGCATGTGGTTGAATCCCTGTGGGTATCCTTCACCGTACGAGATCACGATCAACAAACCAATCAATATTGATCTCTCGAAAATGCGCGACCAAGTCAACACATCACTCGGTACGATGGAGGTGTCTATCAGGAACTACGTAAGTATTACTTGAAGATCTTGAAGTCTTGCAGATTTTAAACACATTCCCCAAAAATCCTCCAACAATAGACAAAAACCATTTTTGGCGTACCAATGGATCGGCACCATACAACCTGGGAGAGTCGAGACGAACCGTGGATCTACAAAGATGGGTTGCGCATACCGAAGAAGTTTCGCAACGACATTGTGGACACGATCTATATGCGAATCTCGTACATGTCGATCCAGGAGGCGACCCGTGACTTTTACCGGCTGCTAAAGGACTCGTACCGGCGCTACATACGGCTCGCGAAAGGGATCGAAAAGATGAAGGAGGACCTGGAGAACGTGCACAACAAGGCAAAGTACAAGCGGTACGAGATCGAGCTGCTGAACCAGGTGCGGGAGGAGGTGCGCCAAAGCCTGCAGCAGGTGTTGTGCGAGATCTTCGAAGTGCTGGTAGTGATCGACAAGAAGTTCCTGTTCCAGACGCTACGCGAGGATCACTCGATCGACATTAACGATTCGTACCTGGACGAAAGCGAACGGAAGCTGCGCGACTGGACGATTTACCGGGAGCTGATCAATCAGCTCGAGTACATCATCCAGTACATGAAGGCGCTCGAGCAGCGGCGCACGCCGAACGGCAACCAAAGCACTGAATAGGATGGACTGTTTTACAGGGAAATTGAGATGAGGGTGTTAACACTGTGGTACTGATGGAAACGGGCAAGTTGATAGTAGTCGGATAGCGCTTTAAGCTCTTCATCATCATCATCATCATCGGAATTGCGAACTTAACTGTACTGTATGCATATGCACACTATTGGAAGATTATCTTTTAATTTATATACACATTTATAATATATGCAACAAATATACCTATATCTTTCATGTGTTCACTGTACAACATACACAACATAGAACAGAATTATTTGCTCCAAACTTTTAAGATGGCGAGCCGCTTTGAGTGGAATAGCCACAGCTGAGGGCCATTCTCGAGATCTCTCGGGAGGTCCTCGCGGGCGGCATGCGGACCGTAGATTGGAGACCCATGGTTTACAGGAACGAGCTGAGACCGAACAACCTAACACCAGCAGCTACCAGCGGGGTGATCTGTTTATATTTCAATAACAAACGAACGGTTCGGATATGTGGTCAACTCCTCTGCATAAACGCAAACTCAGCATACTTATGTATTATTATTACAGTATTTATTTCCAGTATAAAGAAATGTGTGTCCAATCCACAGTCCAATTCCATTAATGAACTGACTGCTGCGTTCGAACACGATTATATTAATAGTTAGCACACCAAAGTCAACTCTTAACTGTGTTCATACGATTTTCGTTTTCTTTATTTGTATGCTAAAAAGCTTACAAAAGTTAACTGACAATGAATGTGTCAATCATTGCATCTTTACTGTGAAAAGTGAAGTATTCCAGTGCGCCTCCATATTTTCGGGGAGGACGAGACCTCGGCGTTGGAAATCCTGACATTCTCTGGATGCACATATACTTTCCTCCTCTCTTTCTCTTTCTCTCTCTTCTCGGTACTGTGAGATCTCGCAGGCATGACACCAACGACTCCCTTTTTTTCTCTCTCTCTCGTAAAATTGGTTTATTCAATGATTCTAGACGTACGCACGCACGTACTTCTGCATTTCCGAACTGGTTTTCGAAAAGTATTTAATTAGCGATTGCTATACACCTGATACCCTAGGGCTGTCAAACATTAAAGACCTCTTATATGAAGCTATTGCGGTCACGCACGGTTCTGCATCAACGGTTTGAACACAGGAGGCTTCATTTCTCGTCCAACTGTATGAAGGCATATTTATGTATTGTTGTTCCAAGGTTTAAACGATAGGAGCTTACTTGATGTTTCATCGATAATATAAGGGTATAAGGGATATATGTTTATGACAATCTTTGCTTAATTTACACGTTCGGTTTTCTGTTAGTCTTCATAATCGGGACATAACGAGTGATTTGAGTCTCAGGAAGTCTAATAATTCTAGCTTTGTTTTCCCTTTTTCTTTGCTCTATGCTTTGTTTTCATCTAATTCTTTGTACATTCCAAAATGTGCGACTCGAGAAATCTGTGCCTAAGTGTTTAACCGTATTGCGTTCTAGTTCTATTTGCATTAGTGTATGTAATATGTTTGCTAAGTCTTGGAATCGGTTGCAAACCTATCGTCTAAGTTTGGGATGCTCACGAGAAAGCAAAAAAATTGAAGTGAAAAGTAACTGCAATTATTCATGTTTTAACGGATGTTAGGGTTAGGGGAAAAGCGGGTGGGAAAAGGAAGGTGGGAAGCAGTGAGACACATTAAACACAAAGCAGTGGTGGAACCCTATTATACGAACTAATGTCTAAAACACAAAAAGATATGCAGCGATACACCGCCAACACATCTTTAACACGAACGTAAAAACTTTACTAGTTATAAATATGTGCTGAAGATGATTTAGCCGTTAAACACAATACAATACGTTCGATCGTTATATGCAAAACTAACATCGATTTCTTCTTCTCGTAATTCTCGTAATTCCCATGCTTCAGACAGAAAAAAAACATGAAAAAAAAAATTAAAAATTGCCCTCTTCGCCGCTTATACAGAACTAGGTTAAAAAATACGCTCAGTATTGAATATTGATAGTGAGCATCCACTCCGCATCATCTGGATCCTGCTTATTCGGGGCCACCCTTCTTGCCAATGAGTGATTTATGGATGTGAGGAATGACACCACCACCGGCAATCGTTGCCTTAATCAAGCTATCCAGTTCTTCGTCACCGCGAATTGCCAGCTGCAGATGCCTAGGTGTAATTCTCTTCACTTTGAGATCCTTGGAAGCGTTACCAGCCAATTCTAGAACCTGCGAATCAAAATGGTGGTTGGTTGTTTAGCTGCAAGGTGATTGATTAACGCATTTGCCCACACCGAAAAAATGGAATTCCTTTCGTGACCTTACGTGACCAAACAAACAGCACTTGCAGGGTAGTAGAAGCGAAGCATGTATTTGGTAAAGCTAAACTACAAGATGCTTTTCCGGGTGAATAATGATTTGAACTGAGTCTAAAGATTGTTCTGTTTAAACCGGCTAACAGGGGTCGGGAAGTAACGGAGAATTTCAATTTGGAATCTTCATCAAGGTAGTTCAGCTGAGGCATCAGGTTTAAGGTTTAAGGAAAAAGGATTATTGACAATGCGCGGACGATGCCTTATTTCAACTTAGCGCACCTTAATACATCGCAGATGACAGTTGACGGTTTTGGCGCCAAATTTTCCAAATAAAGCCCCAGTTTTGGATTGGTTTGCGGTGTCGATAAACCAGAAACAATAAGGAGCACAATTTCTAGACTCGATTGTCACTGAGATTAAGCATTGTTTGAATTGTTGTTCAAGTGTTTTTACAAGGCAGAACCGGTACCAAATCCCATCAAGGACCGGTTCCTCCGGTGCAAGAACTGATTGTTTAGCCAGGTGGTATCGAATATGCCAGTTATGGCAGACATTACTTAGTACGTTGTTACGTCAAGAAGATGATGCTTTAGCCGTTAACCGCTTTTAAGCGGAGCAATATTTTATAACGGCTTAAAGCAGTACAGATATTCTACTATAAATTTCGCTAGAGTCGCTTAAGAAGATGCTTGAGAATGCTTGACATAAATTTGTCCATATTTCTACGTAGAAAGCTTTTAATATCTTCACAAGACCATTTTTTTGTACAATTTCACAAGTTTTTTGTGGGGGGTTTAGCGTAGAGATTTTAATTAGCGATGATCCTCACTCACCTCAGCAGTAAGGTATTCTAGGATAGCTGCCGAATATACGGCAGCGGTAGCACCAACGCGTCCGTGACTGGTCGTTCGGTTTTTCAAATGACGATGGATACGCCCAACAGGGAACTGCAATTACATATAACGTAAAATAAAACAAAAACAAGGAAATCAGTATGATTGATTTTAAGGATAAATGGGTCAATCATAGTACTGAATACGTGAGCATACATTTCACTGCGTAGTGACAGCGCGCGCGTTTTCACGCCAACACACACACACACACGCACACGCTACGCAAGAATACGCAGAGCCAACGTATGCACACACGCGAGAACCATTTTGGAATTTGTACGTCGCGTATGCGACAGTACGCGTGAACACAAAGGGGGCATCATCTCCCGCCAAAAAATACTAACCTGTAATCCTGCTCGTGCGGAACGCGACACTGCCTTGGCTTTCGCTTTGCCCGAATCCTTGCCTGCTTTGCCGCCTGCCTGGAAAAATGTTAACGCAACAAGAGAAAAGCGCGACGGGCATTACAAAATGTATCACAAATGACAGATAAGCGAATGCACGCGCGTCCCGCGCGCGCTGCAAAAAGTTGAGGTTATGCCGCATGAGCGAGTAACACGGCGAACCGTCAACTCGCTTTAATAAACGCGTATTTCTTTCGGGAGGGCACAAAACAGTTGGTGCATCCAAGTATCGATTTTACGTTTTTCACACCGTGCCAGGACGGCTAACTGTTGTAATACGCAGCATTTTCCACTTCGGTTCGGACCGGGATATACAACAACCGCGGGAGAGCGCGGGATTTTATGTTGATATGACGAGCAGCACACGCACTCCATTACTTTGCTGGAGGTGCGGGATTGAGACGTTTGATCGACGATAATCCGTACAAGATGGCGAGTTTATAACGCAGGGTGAACAAAAAATTAACACTTACCATTGTCTAGCTTAGATGTTACAGAAGATTTTCTTCGTAATAATTGAACGCTACCAAAGAACACGCGCTAAATTGCAAATGCAAAGTGAAAAGAGAGAGAGAGAGAGGGAGAGAAAACGGAAAGAGATACCATTAGTTCAGTTATGATGGCGTCGCTTCGCTTACGCTATATAGTGTAACATATATACGCGAAGGAAAATGGTGCGTTACAACGCACCGTGTAATGCGTGTAATAGAACTGATCTAGAAAAAAAAATAACGCATTTTTTTTGACTTAGTGCCATTCAATAACGCCTGCACAATACAAAATTTGCGTTTACACAACTATTTATTGAATCGCGCCGTTTTGTCACATTGACATACGATTCCTCCAACCCCGTAAGGTCGGGCAACAATACATTGACACCTCAAAAGGGAGAACCAAAAAAAAAAGGGAAACAGCAGTGGAATCGTGTTTCCCAGCATATTAAGGATACATTTTTAACGCAGGACAACAAAAAAATAACACAAATATTTGCAACTTGTTTTAGCGTGGTTTGGACATTTTTTTTTTCTTCTTCACCTTTCACTTGATTGTTTGCAGCACTCACACTGAGCAACCACGGTTCGACCTGCTTGGTACGAGTTATTGAAGAAACTGAAGAAACTGAACTAAAGCTTTCGAGTAAAAGTCGTGGTTTTGCTTTCCTGGCTTCCCGGAAGGTCTCACATACACACACGTACAGGCCCGCTATAAGGCAATGCTCTCTCTCTCTCTCTCTTTCCTACTATCGCTGTTGCACCATTGACCGGATATATATATTTGAACTTTTCTGTGTCAGCATTTTATCAGGCGCAAGATTGGTTTCGTTGTGTGCGTGCGATGTGTTAGTGGCGTTCATTCACGCATACAAAACACGTATCGGGTAGCAGTCGCGCCGTTTGGCAGATTCAGGCAGCTGTTCATCAGGCAACCCTGATTTAGAATTCAACAAGAATTCGTAACGGCTGGCCGGCTTGGTACGCGTTGCAGGTAAGCATTAAGGAACTCAGGATGCTAATGTGGTACGTAGACACAAAATCGATCCTTGCAGCAGTTATAGACTATTTTTTTGCAGATGGGAAGACTGGGGTGTCGCGGTGGTGTGTATAGAAGCGGCGTCGGTCTTTACGCGACAGAAACGGGTATCAACTCCCATCCGGACCTTCGTACATGGGATTGACTACATTTGCTATAGGGAATTGAAGTCAAGGAAAGGCAGAAATGGCAGGGCAAGATTTCCTTTGAGGTTTGTAACACACCATAATAATAAGCAGAAGAAAGCACTTGAAAAACTGACACCAAATATAGAAGAGAAATACATGAATTTAATCTCAACTGATGAGTTCTTATGCGTCTTATTTGTCTTACTTCCTATGAAAGGTGATAAACAGCACCGGTTTCACACGACAGGACCGGGTATCAAATCCCATCCTGAACGTCCCCCCGTAGCAAGGACTGACGATCTGGCTACGTGGTAAAAATAAGTCTAGTAAGTCAGAAATAGACGGCATGACTGTAAGAGGTCGTTAAGCGAAGAAGAGAGAGATAAGTTATTGTTACTGATTTCTGTTTCTTCTATCGGTTTTCGATTACTGTGTCTAACGGCCAGCTATGCTAAAACAAGCCACTTGAATGTTGCTATAGTACCCGATTCGAAATAGCCATCAGCCAAAATTCACCCAACTGTACCTCAGGTATACAAAAACCGCAGATCATGTGTTTATAAATGCTTTTACAGCAGTTAAGCTCAGCTTTCACGGCCAGGCCAGAACTTGCTACCTGAATAGCTATAGTTTTACCCCTTAATTGAATCTGGTCGAGGACTTCGATGCCCTACAATATTGGAACTCTTTTCGGATTCATTTACTTAAGCAACACCGTTAGTTTCAAGCCATTATTAAATCATGATGTTTGAAGGTAAGAGCGAAATGCGTGGTCCGTTTTTTTTTTATTAAAACAGGGACACGGGGAACGGCAATATTCCAGGCATACACGCTCCATGTGATCGACAGATGGGCAGCTTCTAGATGAACTCACAGTAGAACCTTACTGTTTGCATGCGGGACAGGTTAGTGTAAAGGGAGTCGGACAAACGGAGTAGCAGATAGTGTAGCGCTTCTTGTCAGAAGACTTTGCCCACCTTCTCTAACCACGCGTCTTCGGAACGGTTATTGGATTCGATTAGCGATTACTAAAGTGAATTATGTGTCAAGAAGCATAAACAGCTCTTAGCCTTTGCGAAACTATCGCTATATATGTATATTGTGCACCCTGCTGGCTCTCACGACAGGCAGCAGCAGAAGGGCTCCAACAAGGCTGACCTGGAATCGCACAGATTATGTGGATAGGTTTCCAGCATCTTTGAGAATTCGGCCAGAAAAAGAACCCTTTTTACAGAGGGACTGGAATTAGTCGAAGGATAGGAAGCGAACGGGTGGACCGGGAATAGCCGTACTAAACGAACGCATCGTGAAGATCGGACGCATTCTGGTCCTCCTCCTTGGAAATTTCGGCACAACGCGCCGTCAGGTCGTCCTCCTCCAGCTCCAAACATTTGCCCCACTCCTGCAGCGAGATGCGATGGTCCCGGTTCGGGTCACAGCTCTCCAGGAACGGTGCAATGCAGTGTTCGAGCGCGAACAGCGGTGCCCGAATCGGGAACAGCTCGTGCCGGGACACGGTGTTGTCGTGCGGATGCCCATCCAGCTCGCACCATTTCCAGATGGCTGCATTCGTCCAGCGCTTGGTCATGTTCGTTTCCGCCTCGTGCTCCAGCTCCATGTACGCTTCCGGCAACTCGTTGCGCACCGCCAGATCGTGCATCACGTTGAACAGCCAGTCACGCATACGGCGCGGAAAGTCAGCCAGATCGTTCTCGCTGCACTCGGGCATCTCACGGCAGGTACCGTAGTAATCGATGTGCACATGGCGTAGCTCCGCCTGCCGGCAGCTCGAATCACCCGTGTTGCACAAGCAACGCTGCCGGTGTACCTCACAGGCCGAGTCCCAGGTTTCGTTCCGGTTGGTACACACCTTGCGCCGTGGATCCGTCTCGGCGGGACATTCAGGGATGCAGACGCATTCACCACGCTGCTCCTCAATGTTTGCCTTGCAGACACGGCCGGCACCACACCGGACACCCTTGCAAGGGTCTATCAGGCGCGGTGCTTGACCATCAAGTACGGCACCCTCCTCTTCCTGTCCATCGTGTCCGTAGTGTTCCGCAGCAATGCGTGCTGCGAGTTCCCGTGCCATCTGGTCCTCCTGCTCGTAATCGCGGCTTACGTGCTTTGCCTCAATGTGTCTCAGCAGCGCCTCGTCCTCATCGTCAAACTCGTTCAGCAACTCTTCCATCAGCTCGTCCGCGTGCGCTGGTGGAGTCAGCAGACATGCCAGCACAACGACCAGTGCAAGCCGCACTAGTTGCATCCTCGCCATTCTGGCTGTACGCTATATCCAGATATTCGAACAACTCTCCCTGATGGAGAAGCGAGAAGTTGAAAATAAAATAAAAAACAAATCATGAGAATGCCGGGGGATATTGAAAGGAGTTTAAATCAGGACCAACACAACAAACCTTTTCGCTTATATAGCTAATTTAATTGCCTTCCTTAATTAGGATGCGAAATACGATTACGAATTGCAGAATTGGTTCAGGGATGTTCACTCTCATAAAACCGCCACAAAAATGGCGGCTCGGGTTGTAAATGGTTGATTAGCGTGGTAAAAGGAGTTGTGGTGCTCTTTATATTATCAAAAAAGATGATCGGTTGCAACAGTTTTGCAACATGCATAAGGAAAATTGCACAGAGCCAATTATTCGTCTCGGTAATTAAGATCTGTTAAGATCGTAAAACTATCCGTGCCGGTCATGGTCGGGCACAAGAGCTGGAAGGAATGATGCAATCTCCGCTGGTAATAAACCTGCCGCGACTGTCGCCACCGCTAGTGAGTGCGAAACAGACAATGTGGTGTGGGTCGGTCAGTTCCAGATTTTATTTTAAAGGCTTGTTTGCAAAAAAAAAAACACCACCCCCGTCACAGACAGCGTCTTCAGTGGCTGTAAATTTAAAGGCAAACTCACATAGAACGATTTTTCTTTAAGATGCAAACATACACACAGAAGAAAGCAAAATTAATGTGTGAGTGAAATAAATTTTATTTAAAAAAAGAGAACGCGGTCATCTTATTTGGTGCGAAGAAAGCAAAGAAAAAAAGAAGAATTGCTTTACAACCACTGGATCAGCGCACTGAGATCATCGCAAGTGTGATGAGGATGCTGGCCGTACTTGCTGGACAGCTGCATTCGTAGCAAAATCATACCCGCTGTTTATTAACGTCCGCTTTGGCTGATTTCACACGTGTAGCAGCAATGCGGAAAACTGTGTCAAAGGGTTCGTTCTGGGCGGAAGTGTGCTGGGCACTAAATGTACAATGCATTGCGGTTGATAAAATGCGTCTGATGTGTGTGTATGATATCAGAAAGGCAGAAAGCAAGACGCGTAACGGACTTCTAACTGTCTGCTGATGTCATACGAGTTTGGGAGCTCTTGTTTCTTGAGATGCCGTAATGGTTGGAGAATTCCACAAGCCAGCCGGAGGACATTTTCATCTGTGTGTGCCAATTATATGATGGTATTTGATCAGGCATCACATTTCCGTCATTTTCTTCTTGCTGAGTGCACAGGAAAAGGAGACGTAAAACAAAACGGATTAAATTTAATTAAGACTTCTTTTCTTCGTTTTTTTTAGCTTTAGCTTATGGCTGGATGAATAACAGTATTAACCCAAACTAGCTGAGCAGTTTTGTTTATTAACTGCATTCCAGTCTGGATTTGAACCCATGCTGAGGTGTGAAATTGCATAATGCATCATGCTAACTAAACATAGTCTAATTATTTTAAAAATAGATTGTTTTTGGGGATGAGCACTTGCCACTAAACAATTCTTCCTCATCGCAGCCTACAACAAAACAATAAATCAAAAACAATGTGCTACGTAACCGCGATGCACTTCCGACTAAGTATTGGACTAAGTGCTGCGAGCATAAAACCCGTAAAGGCAACCCTTCAATGTTCCCGTTTTACTTCCCTTTCACATCACAAATGCAATCATAATATGCAATTGGACGCATACCTCGTACTGCCACCGAAATCGGATTCCTTCCAATACTGGAGACCGTTCAAGAAACCTGGTGGGTTATTTATAACGACGCACATCGAGCACCTCGGTTACGGTGCTGTAAACAATCCCGTACCCAGAGCTTGCCATGTTTCGGTTTATTCTTCCCTTCCCACCATTATCCTGCCCACCAATATTGTTTCCTGACGTCCCTTGATTCTTCAATTCGGGTTTTTCTTTCCCTCGTATCGGATCTTTCAAGAAATGGAAGGAATGGCGTACACCGGGACTTTGTAGCGTTTCCTACTGGCTGTGGCTGTGACGGTGAAAAGCTGGTAGTAATTAGTAGCGCTCAAAATCCTGCACCGTTGTCGAAATTTTTGAATGTGGTACACGTTGAGCGATAAAATCTTGCGCCTGGACGAGTGCGCACGCATCCTCCGGAAATGGCGTAACTTCCAACATGCGCTACGTACAATGTACAGTAGATGGCGGTGAGGTTATCAGTTTGATTGAAGGTTAACCACAGTGGTTTCGTTGGGCAGACCCGTTTCGGTTCGCCATTCGAGATAACACGCTGGTTTGATTCTTGCTTTGTCCGGGTTTTGTTTTATGTTTTATGTTTCAAAACTGAAGACTCTGTGCTCAACATAAAAGAGAGAAACTGGTGTTTTTTCTCACGTCTATCACAAAACATAACCTTATTTTCCACGTGTACTACCAGTAGTAGGTTCAAATTTGAAGAAAATATTATGTGAATATACTTCAAGAAATGTCACGCCATTCATTTCACACATCATTCCCCAAAAAGGCAACACTTACGTTAGCGATCTTTGGTGTAGAATTTTCCCAAGGATCTATGCGAAGGTGCGTGTTTTGAAGAATGCTACTATTTACTACTTAACAACGACACAAATCACTTACACACGCAACAATACAACACACGTAGCACGAATACACACAGCACAGCAGAGGGTTGCGTCCGATCTAGTCGATCGTTACCGCCAGACTGAATCGGGACGCGAGCTTCTAACGCCGATCTTTCCCCCGAGGGACGACACCATCTGTGGCAGCAATACTGTGGTCGTGGGCGTGCAACGCTCACAGCTGGGAATGAACGAGAAGTGAACAGTCGCAGTGCAGGCGCGTTAAACAAGGCAAGCGTACCAATATGCGTGAGACATCTTGGTAGACGAAAACCCCCCCCAAGACCGGCGTGATTAGTTGTCGTTGAGATTGTGTGATTAAGCGCGCCAATCTGGTCACCGGGACGGCAGAAAAGCAGAAGCGACTGACGTCCAAAATCGGACGGAAACAACTGCAAACCTCATTCTTGCGACGCGTGCAATACGCTAAAGTAATTAAGGGCAGCTGGTAGATACGCGAAATGCTGTTAATGTCGTTAATGTCCCAATGGTTAGTATACGGTGCCGTTTTGGATCGAGATGATTTGAACACCGTATGCCTTTGTCGAAGCTACTAATTATTCTATTCCAACGCGTCACAATGAAACTTTAATGGAACATATTGTGTACGCTTCCCTTCAAAACACGAGCTACATGTTAGGGTAGGAACACGTGTTTTTACTCTTCTCAAAAAGGTCTTCTTCAAGATGCATGATAGTACATTTGCGAACACGTTTGCTTTCGTTCGCGAATTCCTATTATTCTTCGTCAGCAGAAATAACGTGGTCCAACGAGATGTTATTCTTAAAAAAAAAAAAGAAAGACATCCTGCGCAATAGGATGCAGCGTAAACATAGGCAACAACACCGCGAGCGTTACGATTTGTGGACAGCGGTACAGAGAAGATGGAAGCAATATCTTGAGGAGAAAAAACAAACGTTTCCGTTTTTGTGTCGTTTACGCGATAGCAACGTTCTTAGGCGCGTTCCTTTGCTTCTTGTGCCGTTCTGCCGTATCGTATTGCACGGCGGAAAGAGGAAATCTGGCAGCTGTTATTTCAGTTATGGACGCCGCGACGTTATCCAGGCGTTATCGACATGTGGCACTTTGATTTAGGGTTAGAATGGAGCGGGATAGAGTGCAAGGTAATAAAAAAAAAGACACAGAGTAACCACAACTAAAAGCCACTATTTCCGTTTGTCCCAAATCAAGTGGAGAAGAAGTTGTGTAAGACCCAGAAATGAAATAAATGGAATGCCACTTATCCGTAGAGTAGGAAGGAAAGAGTTACGCAGACTTTATTAACAGATAGACATTGCTTCGTTACATTTGGACGATAGAGTTACAAGTGTATATTCATAAATAAATGAAATGGGGGTAAAAGGAATATGTTTCCTTTACTTGTTTTTTTTGTACACCAATTCTTAAATCATCAAATTTTTTAATGGAAGAAATAGTAAGCAGCTTTTGACTGCGACAAAAAAAAAATACTTGCATGTCACATCACTTCGATTCTTATTGACTGCCCATAATGATGATAGCATCTTTTAATCACTAAAAATATCTATGATACTAAATCTGTCCCCCGCACACACAGAGTGGTTGCAGTATTGTCCAATGTGATGTGCCTGATTGCTTAAAGCTCCCAGTGCGAACATGTACCACAAAGTTCGCATGAAGACCACCTGGTTGTCTGCGCAAGTGAGCAAGCGTATCGGTCGAAGTTTTTTTTAATGAAGGTTGATTTTGTTTTTTTACACGTAAATACAACCAGTTTGCTTACTGCTAATTACTACCGAGCTAAGCTTACAACCGAGTACACATTAACACATATGATTAAAACGCGCAGCTGCCACGTTACGTTTACCTCCTCAACAATTTGGACGTATGTTAGATGCCTTACCGAGTACGTTATGAAATATACTTTTACGCATGTACAGCAGCTCTCGATTTGCTTCTTCGGACTTCCCGCTTCTGCAGAGTCAGAGTGTTTAGAAATCTTATTTGTGTATGTTAAGCAAAATCATAAAAAAAACCAAAAAAAAAAATAGTTCTTGCATGGACTTAATCTACATGAAATGCATGGTCCGCTCAGTGGCGGAATGTGATGAGTACGGTAATATAGCGATGGACGAGGCAGAGCAACGGTAGTCCAAGCCCGATTCATATGTTGGTCGATTCTATGGCTGCATTATCGAGCGGTCCCATACCGTCACCGTAGTCCAGTTCGTCCTCCGGCGCGAAGTCATCCAGATCGTGCTCCTTGTTCTCCGGGCAGTCGCGACACCGCGACTCATTGATGCCGTAGTTCAGACAAAACTGACCGATACATTCGCAGCAACCATCATGAAACCAGCTGTTAAGGATAATGATCACAGGAGTAAGACCTGGCATTCTATCTGTGTCGTTCCAGTATACATACCGATAGCTACTAGCTCCCATCGTACGGCAGCTTTCCTTGCATTTGTTCCACGACATACACTGTGCCTGGTAGGCGACGGTACAGTTCACCGTGATTTTGTTCGGGTCTTCGTACTTCTGCTTTAAATCCATATCGGTAGAGTCTGTTAAGAGTCGTAATGGGTTTTATAACATCAGTAGTAAGATACTAAAAACTACTCCCCAGGGAGGGAGTTGGAAATCAAACTCAAACTTACGGACAACATATTTGGTGGCACCGTCTCCCTTCGGCCCGTACAGTGCCGCATCGATATCGATCGGGAACGAGATCACCTTCCAGCGGCCTTGAGCATCCTGCTCGGACGTGATCACATCGTACAGGTTGGGGAATCCCTCCAGATCCTCGATGTGTGACTGCTTCGACAGCTCGTTGGACGTTTCATTCGGTTTGGGGCACATCTCCAAGCAGCTGCAACATTCGGTGTACAGATAGCTAAGACACTCGGCACACTCCTTACAACAGGTGCAGCTCTTCATGTCACATTTGCAGCTTTGCGTCAGCATGCATTTGGATACGATGCTGGCACAGACCATCTCGTTGCAGCTAGCCGTAAGCTGTATGCATGTGAAGAGCACCAGTATGGAACCAAGCAGTAGGGCAAATGGTTTGTGCAGCGGCTCCCCCTTCTGTCTTTCACGCTCCATCTCTGTCTGTTGATTAATCAGACGGCAAAGTCCCGTCCTCCGGTGATGTACGTGAAACCTAAAAACGAGATTGAGGAAAAAGAAAATTGTTTTGTACTTTTTCCCTTTTGTTAAGGCGTCTCCACTTTATTGGGTGTAAAAGTCGTGCAATATTTGCACCGGCAAAAAATCATTGCGCACTGCTTGACTCTTGAGTGTTTGAATTCCAGAAATAGAATCGTTGCCCCGATTGGTGGTTTTTGGTGGAGAAATAACAAAGCACCAAAAAAAACAACTGCATCAGGTACTTCCAGATGGTTTTGCTTTCTGCAGCACACCTTCCGGTGTGGCGTTTCACGGTTGTTCACAATATTCGAAACGCAATTCGATTTTGCTGAGGAATTCCTCTTCCAGGAACTGTTTATTGCTGTTCGGGGTTTCTGGGATTGTTTAGCTAATTTACTAGCGGCTAGCATTATTTCGCAAAGTACCCTGGAAGCACTTTTCCTGGAACAGCTTATCGGTGAGGTGTAGTAGGTCGCAGGATGTTATCATTGCGTGTAGCGTGTGATCGACGAGAAACGAACGATCCTCAACTAGCGGTGAAATCAATCGCCATTAGCACACCGGTCTAGTTGTAGGTTATGTGTCATCTTGCCCACTTCGCATTCTTCAAAGTTAATGAATATGTAAACAAAATCCACTCCACTGCTGCTACACTGCGTCGAGGTTGATCGAAGCGTTGTTGATCGTGTGTGATGATCGTACCCCTTCCCATCCATGGACCCCTTGGTTTGCTTGTTGTGAGGTTATGATTGTAGAGGACGTTTGTGTACAGCATGTATACGCGACGGTAGGGAAAGGAAATTGCGAACCTGTTTCGCTTATTTGAATGTTTTTCTTTCGTTTCTACCGCTACAGTACGCAACTTCAAGGCTAGTTGCGCTACCGTACGTAGTTGAAAATCTTTTGCTTTCGAGAAACAACATACTAGGCTTCGGCTCAGGAACGGTACGAAACATTCCAAAGGAACGCACGCCTGTAATCATTAACTTGCGGGTGTGTATGTGAGTGTGTAGTTTTGTTTGAAAAGGTGATCTGGCTTATGTCTTTTAAGATGTTACGATCGAATTGTCCAAGATGCTTCTCTACGTCTCGAGTCCCCTTCTCACGCCACAATCACTCTCTCTCTCTCAGCTCGATAACTTCAACCAAAAAAAAGACTTGCCCCTAAAAAAACAGGGTTGTAGCCTTACCAGTTACTTTGTTCACGATCGCACTGCACTGCAAGTGTACGTATAGGCAAGGAGTCGCATGCACGCGTCTCCTTTGGCACTGGAAGAATACTGCGCAGCTTCCTTTTAATTTCTTCACCACAAATTCCGAGCTCGACACCATCGGCCAGTACGCAGTGTGTGCGCGCGCCCAAACACCAAACCGAACTAAGCGAACGCTGGAGCCAACCGTACAGCATCCGACGGTGATCATGCCGTCGTACAAATACACACACGCATTACAATACATGGCGTCCACATACACACAAACAAAAAACTGCCGTCAGGAGATGAAAGTTTTCATACGCACATTCTCATACATTTGCAACTTTCTCACTCTTTTCTTGATTGAAACTGTTATACAGTCAAACATTCTACAAAGCGAGACTGTTATATTCTCGCGTACAAAATGTGCAGTTTTTAATGAAAGTTAAGTTAATTAAATGATTTAAATCTTTTTGAAATTCTTGTAAACACAAAAAAAAATGTTTTATATTACAAGTGATCGGCACTATGAAAATAATAAAAGTTTATTTTGAAGTTGTGGTGTAATTTATGTCCAAATAAATTCATCTTAACGCCCAATGTACAATTACATCAATTTCCTGTTTTATTTTTTAAAATTGAAGCTGAAGCTTGCTTGAAAAAATATTTCACATATTAAACTGAATCTTAACGAAGGTTCTCATTTATTTGACAAACGAGCTCAAGAGCTCACGGAGCACTCAGTATCTCAGCGTGAGGATTTTCGAACAGTTTGGTTCACCTGTAGTGAGATGCATTGGTGAAGACCTGTGGAATGTTTTGAGTGAGTGAACATATTTAAAAAAACGTAGAACAGTTTTTAATAAAAACATAATTTTTTTTAAATTCGTTCCAAAAATCCCCTATTAAATAATATAAATAGTAAAGCATGAGAAATTCCTACTACACTTGTTCTTTTTTTTGGTTAATGAAGCACAATCATTTCGAAAAAATCACTCAACTTTTCATGTTCTACAATGGTATGGTACTCGCGGCGTCGTGCAGATATACATTGGCGGTCGTAGCGAACGGACGTTTTGCGCGCTCGGGGGAAAGAAAAAAACGCCAAGTCCGTTAGTTGTGTTTCGATCGCGGAAAGAGTAGCACCACCGTTACCGGTAAGCTCGCGTGTGAGCATATGGTCACCTGCGAGGAGAAATCGTGGTAGTGTGTTGTGGTTTTTTGCCAGCGTACCGTGGTTCGTGTGTGCGTCAAGAAAAGTCGGTAGGAAAATTACAACAATTGTATGTGTGGCAATCAGGATCGCAGGATCACGCCAACGGGAGATCCGTTAACGACGAACCCAGGCAAAAACGGGTATTATGAAGTGTGCGGACCTGGAAGTTTGTGCATGAGTGTAATTTTTTTCATCTTAAACCGATCGTACGTGTGTGATCTCGTTCGTGCGTAACGGAGGAAAAAAAACCACCAAGAGAGAAAGGAGAAATATAAAACTAAGGAAATATAAAGACCTTGCACTTGGGGAAAGGTCCGAAAAGAAAGGGGTGTACGTGTGATTAATCGAATATCTTCGCGCTCAACCCCAACGTGTTCAACCGCAACGTGCAGAAGTCAGCTGTAAGCGGAAGGATCAGCGGTCCATGAACGTTCTTGCCTCTGCTCGCAAAAAGCAGAACAATTCGCAAGGACGTCCAGCCGTTTGCAGGCGGCATTAAAACCCTTTCAAGCAAACAAAACGTTTCCCAAAAATGCTAGAGGTAAGTCTTTTGAAAAATGTTTTGTGTGTGTGTGAGTGTGTTTGTACATGTGTGTATTTTTTTGTGGTATATTTATAGTATGAACATTTAAAAAAGGAAAAATGAATTAAATGGCATGTTTATGTTTGAAGGCTTTAAAATTTATTTTGAGGGTTCGTTGCTTAGTGCTACTAAGGCGGATTTTTAACAAAAGAATTATTTTATTCGATACTGAGCTTTTTTCTCTCATTGATCCCAATTTCTACTAAAGTTTGTACACATTTTTGACATAATTTTCATTGCTCTCTTGTACGTATTGACTTCGCTTCATCAATTAGTGGTCATTGAAGTCTTTTGTTTTTTGAAGACTCAGTATAACATCTAAATTTTTTTTTCGCGAAACAAGTACAAATTTTTCACCAGATATTTGCAAGGTTTTTCCGGGAGACATGCAAAAAAGCAAAGGCAAAAAACGTGTCCAGTCAGGACTTACGCCAGGCGCAGACATTTTTCTCGATCGGGTGTCGGTGGATCGGCCGCAAAACGCTCGCACAAACCGCTCGGGTGTGGCCAATTAGCGAATCGGTGTGGTCTGGGCTCACCGGGCCCGAAAAACTGGGTCAACAAAAGGCACTCCCGGGGTGTGCGGCCACTTGCCGCTTTAGCGCGCTAATTATTTCATTTTCATACACTTCCTGTACCCCCGTACGCTTCGGTACGGGCTGATGGGGGGGTTCCTTATCTGTTGGCCGAGGGAAAAACCCCCCAAACCAACCCAGCCGGAAAAGGAATACGAACAAATTGTGTCAAAATTGTTTCGGCGGGTTTGTTCACTTTTTGGTTTTAATTTGGCGGAATCTGTGTGTAGTTTGTACACGGGATCAAACCTGGCGGGTCGGGCACGATCTCTCGAAGGTTTAGGGTTTAGTGGACTTGCTGAAAAATTGCTATCGGCATTGGGTTTCATGAAAGGGGTTGCGTTAGGTCAAAGAGTTAAAAGCAAAACTTCGTTTAAGGACGACTATCGTAACCCAAAAAAAAATAAATCTTCTCTTTTCTGAAGAAAGAAAATAAATATTAATTATATTTTATCTTAATAAAAACCTTGGCAAATATTTTTTTCTCAATGGTAGAAAGTTGACACCCAAATTTAAAAATAAAAAAAAAACACAACAAAATTAGGCACGTTTTCTCACATCCTGATGTGTTTCCGCGAAGGATCGCTTCCTTTTTCGGGGACCTTCGTCGGGATCGTTTCTATATTTATCTCCTCTTTTTTTTGGGTTTAATTTACACCCTTTCTGAAGCGGTGCTACGTTTAACTGGGGATGGAGATAAAATAGAAATCGTCCAATTTTTATTTTTTTTATTTTATTTTATTTTTATTTTTTATTTTTTTATTTTTCATGCTGCCTATCTGTATATGCCAATTTAACGTATTTGAATTATTTTTACGAAAAACAAAAAAAAAACAAAATACGCCAACAAACCATTTTATGAACTAAGGGTAAGAAATAAAAGAAAAAATGAAAAACACGTAACAGAAAAATAAAAATTTCTCATTAGGAGAAAAGTGAAAACCAAACCCCCCCAAGGTTTATAACGTGGGAGTGTGATGAGACGTGATACACGATTTTATCATATATAATATACAAAACAAAACAAAAAAAAAAACAAAACCAAAACAACATACGCACGTGTTTCCCCTACAACCCTCCCCACCCCCCCTCCAGCCTCCCCCTTTTATTTCTCGTGGGGTTACAGCAGATCATCAAGCTTTTCTCTTTCTGCCAACGACTCGCTTAAGAGCTTTCTTTTGTGATTTCCATCATGTACACGCACGCAGCACCACCGGACACACCGATGGCGATGGTGAGCTGCTTTTCGGTGCCCAAAAACCAAAAAAGAAAAGAAAAAATGAAGCAAACAAAAAAAAACGGAACTAAAAGCCAGCCAAGAGGGTTCGGACACTCGGCTGAGGGTTAATGACACTGATGCTGCAAAACATATGCAGCATAATTCTACCGTTTCGTTAGCAAAAAGAGATAAATGAACATGAAATAAACAAAAAAAATATGTTGCGCTATCAAGTTGCATTTTATTTGTATGTGTGTGTGAGTTTTTTATCTTTCGAAATTAGTAGCTCTCTTACACAAAGGTCATTAAACGGGTTTACGAGTGATGAAAATATTCCTCCAAAAAACAAAAAGAAACAACCAAGAGAAAAGAAGTTATAAGTACAAACCTTCCCTCACTGGTGGACGTTATGATTTATGTTGGCCGCCCTTTTTTATGTTGCTGCTGCAACTGCTGCTGCTGCAACTGCTGCTGCGTGCCCTTTTCCATAGTGCGCAAAGGTTGAAGGAAGGGTTGAAGGGGGGGTGCGGAGGGACAATAAAACCCTCCCCCGGGGACGGTAATCATATCATACGGACCCTTCCAAGAAGTAGATGCTCTAGATTTAAGCCCACAAAAGGTTGATAATGTTTATGTTTTCTTTGGTTTTTTTTTAGTTGTTGTTGTTGCTATGTAGAGTAGGGTGTGGGTACAACGCGACCATGAACTCCTTTTTTTTGTGTGTTGCGTTTCTCAAGAAGGTAAAAAAGAGTAATTCTGTGATTGTATTTTTTTTTTGGGGTCAACAAACCAACAAATCCTAAAATATTTTTTAATTTTCCCAAAAAAAAGCAAGATTTGAGGTTTTATTTTTGTATTTTTAATTGATTTAATATTTTTATGCAAAAAAAAGCAAAATGGATCATCCCCTAAGATGATCGTTGAATGACTCAACGGCAACCGTTTGCGCGTTTTAGTTTCTCCATCCTACGGAATATTGAAGAACGCTTTAAAAAGGGCTTTGTTCTGTTCGGTGTGTGGGACGATGTTGAGGTTAATGCAAATCGACATGTAAAGGGTGTTTTGCAAAACCTTTAAATAATGATCTGCGAACTGCTTTTTACAGTGCTGAGAGTACTGAGAAATTGCAATGCAACTATGATTTGACCTAATTTTTTGTTTTGCTGATGTACTCTCGTCCACAGTCCTCCACAATGTCCACTAACGTGCGATAGGAGTTTAAAGGAGTTAGAAAAAAAAGTGAAATGAAGCGATTGTATCGATACCACTTTCCACTATGTCGTGCACCGTGTTATTCACGCACTGGGACTGGGAAAAAGCTTATTATTAAAAAGAAAAAAAACTAACAGAATACGGAAAAGGGGAAGGAAAATGTTCACTTACTGCTTTGGCGATTCTTGTACCCGGTTGCTTCCGGAACCGGTTTGCTTCTTGGAAGCGAAACCGATCCGGGGAAGTGTGTCACATCTCCCAGTGGGCAAAGAAGCGCCAGAAAAAAAGGGAAAGTCCACGAAAGAAATCTGCAATACACGAGTTAGTGAAATGTGACAGTAAGTCTACCAGTAACCGATGGTACATCGAACAAGCAACAATGTGGTTCAATGTTCGAATTTTTAATCGCTTAAAGTTAGCTTAAAGTTACTCCCTTTTGTAACACCTTCGCCATGTTTGGCCAATCGATTTAAAGGGCCCGGGTTTTCGGTGATGTATTGTCTCCCACGGTCGTTTAAGCTTAAGTTTAAAGCCAGAATTTGAAAGTATATACATGACAACAAAACAAAAAAAAAAAACCACAATTCGATCGTTGCCCGAACGGGTGAAGGTCGATCTCACGATCATGGGTAGTGACGTCGGTTTGTTGTGCTTGCGCGGATGAGTCAGCCGGTTGTGCGCCAGGCTTTGCCCCCGGTTGTCCAAAAAATAATGAAGCTTCTCGAGCTTGAACAACATGAAAAATAAAAAATAGACCAACATGAAACTGAAACGATCGGAAAACACCGAGGGGGGGGGGGATGTTTGCTACATTCAATGGAAAATTTACCCAAAACTATCACAACGGTGTAGAAATAACAACCGAAAAAAATATTTTTTGTCCGGTGACGATTAAGATCGAGATGATTTTGGGTGAGGAAATGTTTTTTTGTGTGGTAAGGGCAAATGAAGGAGCAAGAGTTTTGCTATGGGTGTTGTAGGTGGTCAAAACAACCCAAGGGAAGGGAAAACCTTGGAAATCGATCGATCACACCGGGCACGCGCGTGTGTTTTATTTTTGGGCTGTAATTTCATCTTATTTTGCAGGGGTTCTCCAGTTTCTCTAGTTTGTTGTTATTAAACGAATGCCGCGGATTATTTTGTGAATGTTTTGGTTGGAAGGAATTATCTGAATTTGAAAGGAAATATTTTTAAACAAACTTTTTCGTGTAATAAAGGTATTAAACTCGGTCGGATTTAACTCGAAAATTGTTAATGAATAAAGTTAAAAATATTAGTACAAATGCACTACAGATAATAACTCACTATGGTAAGTTAACTCCGAGTGAGCGATTCACATAAAAGAGTTGATTCTTCGACTGACTCTTTGAAGGAAGTGATGAAAGAGTCATGCAAGAGTGATATCAAGTATGAAGGAGTCATTTGACTCGTAACAGTAGCATCTTATTCTTAAAAGAGTCGAGATTCTTCGTGCCTACCTTTGATTCACTCATGAACGAGTCATATCACTCATGAGTTAAGTCTTGAGAATCAAATGATACCTTTACAAGTCGAAATAACACACAGAAAGAATCAAATGACACTTTTAGAAGTTATTCAACCCGTAAGTGAGCTGAAGGTCGCTCCAAAGAGTCATGATTCTTTGTGGCGATCTTTGATTCACTCATGAAGGAGTCATATCGCTGATGACTTAAATCTTGAGAATCAAATGATACCTTTATAAGTCGAAATTACACAAAGAAAGAGTCAAATGTCACTTTTAGGAGTTATTTAATCCAAGAGCGATACGTTCATGAGTGAGTTGAAGATCGCCACAAAGAGTCATGATTCTTTCAGGAGTCACACGACACTTTTACGAGTCGAATGATTCTTTCATGAGTTCTTCGGGTGAGTTACTTTTTAAAAGAGTTATAATAACTCTCTGTGGTGATTCGAATTAACTCACTCGTAAAAAAGATTTGATTCACTCATTACAAAAATTCATTTAAATCTAACATCACGTTCCTAGTGCCCCTGTATCAGAGCAGTTTGAAGCCATGGCAGTGCTTGGGCGGTGAAGTAAATGTCATGCGTTGGGGCAACTAGACACCCGTAATTGAAGCCCGCCGTTGTCACCAAACCCGAAAGGAGTGGCCAGTCTCCCTTCTAATACAACACAGAACATGACGGGGGCAGGGTAAAACGCCACTGTTTTTTCCCTTGTACGGGTTTCAGCAGCTTCACGGACGTGCGTTGGATGTGTGGTAGCAAAAGACAAAAAAAAACTACCCACCAAGAAGCTCCGGACGGAGATGCACCCGAAACGTGCACCATATATGTTCACGTCTATAACCGTAACCGTTTGTGCATTACATCATCGCAGGTGAAAACGCAGAAATGATGCGTGTCCCCGCATATCGGGGATCTACTCGATCGATCCGCGTGATGGATTTTGAAATATGGAGGTTTAATTAAGATTTTTTTTTACATTTGTAAATCAGCTTTCGATCAATAGCTCGCACCAGAGTGGCTGTTGCAGATCGCGCATTAATCTCGCCAGCAAAACAAAAAAACCCATAAATAAATCAAATTTCACCCTCCAATGGTACTGCCAGCGAAACAAACAACTTCATCGAACAAAGGCGACGAACCTTTTTTTTTAATTTTATTTCTTTCTTTCTTCTCTCTGTGACGAGTTCCGTGTGTGAGCTGAAGGGAAATAGATGAATTTATTTCGTTTGCTTTCGTGGCGAATCCACCGAAGGAGGATGTTTGCATTTTCAAAGCGCATAAGCTCAGACGGGTACGTCTTCCATCGGTTTTTGTGGTAGCTTTTGCGGGGTACGTTTTTAGTAGGTCAGCCAAGCTACAATGCACAATTGGATCGAACGGAGCGGGTTTTCGTGCAGTGATGCGGGATGGGAAACAAGGAATAAGTGAGAACGAGTACTACACGATACTCAGGTGCACAAATAAATAAGTTTCGTCTCTTCTTGAACGCTTGAAGCAGCCGATTACATCGCTTGAGATTAAGAAGAAGCAAGTTAAATGCACTCTAGGAGTGTGTTTTATTTTACCAAAAGCCCAAAATTATTACTTGCCACACTGTTTGTTTTTTTACGCTTTTTAAGGGCTGTTTCACTCAGGTGTGTTTGATTTTTTCGACAAAATTTTACTTACAATTGTTTGTATTTTCTTTTTCCGTCGTTAAACTGCACTGCAAACAAAGCAAAAAAAAATCCGCCTTTTCCGGAAACCACGTTAATACAAAGGGAGTGAAAAATAGCGAAAATCGACCACCGTCAGCGAAAACACTTTGCGACAACATTCCGTTAGCTCACGCAAGAATGTCACCCGTTTCCTTGTTTTGCGCATGATAGCGAGGAGTCTGTTTGCGTTTTTTTTTTTGCGCGGGACGTTGGGTTTCTTTTCCTGCCCCGTTTGCACTTTTTGACGCACTTTCCCTTCGGGTGAGGCCGGTGAGCAAAACATTGAGCGTGAAAGCAGAAAATGACAAAAACGGTCAAAATCGTCTCGGTACACGGATGGAAAGTCGGTCCAGTTTTTCCTCTGGTAACGGTGGCCGTACCCTAACCCGGCAACCGGACGTCCGGATGCCAATATCGGCGTGAGACGAGTGAGAAAAATGCAACCGGAATGTTGATGGGACGGTTGTGGAGAAGGAAAAACCTTTTGCGACTGCAGGCGGTGGAAAATCGAACCATTTCGGTTCGAGCAGGAAGGAAATTTTTTATGTCGAGGGAAATTTGTCACCAGCGGGAAAATTATGCCCGCATGAAAAAAAGGGCTAACTACTTACTTTTCCTCTTCCTATAAAAAACATTTAAAAGAAATCAATCATTTTAATAATCTTCTTCACAAATTGCCCCATTCACGCCAATTCACAAAAGCGCGTCTAATGGCAGCTAATGAAATTGACATTTTGCTGGCTTAACATTTATCCCCTTTTGTTCGAAGCCTTTCGAATTTTTGCAGGCAGGTTTAACCAAAAAAAAACCCCGTTTACGGTTTTCAATGCATTTTTGATTACTTTTCCAAACATTGATTAACGAAACTTTCACTGGAAAATATGTCGAAATGAAAAGAAAAAAACAAAAACAGCTCCTTTACTTCCTTGCTATCACGTAATTTATTGTCTTTATATGGTTCTCTTCCCTGTTCATTCGTACGTGGATCGAGCTGGTCGAGCGAAGCAGCAGCATCATAAGCAATCTAACGGGGCACATGTACATCTTCATTGGCACAACAACAAAAAAAACAACCAACTGCAATCGACAGCTCGATTATGCAGCCAGTGAAAGAGAAGGGCCTATGAATGCATTTTCTTTTTGACTTGCATACACACAAAAACGAAATAAAAAAAACAACAACATTCACGTAAGATAATCGAGAAGAAGAATATTCGCGTAAGATAAACCGAGAGAAGAAACAAAAAATGGGTGCTAAAAATAGATTAGCAATATCCCGGACACGATATGAGAAATACACCGCACAACATGACAGTTATACAGTGTGTGTCATAACTAGAAGGTTATTTATTTTTTTTTCACAATAAAAAAAAGTTAAATAACAGAATAATTGTATGAAGTTATGAAGATGGAAAAAACATATTTTTTAATGATTGTTATTAATTTTACTTAATTTTTTTTTATTTAGCTAACTCAATTAGAAAACTTTTTTTTTTCAATATGATTTTTTTTTCAACCAATATTGAAAAAAATCAAAAATTTTATCAAATCTCTTCAATGTTTTCATTCATAAAAGAAAAACAATTAAATGTATATTTATGTTACGCACTGTAGCTTTACTTAATATTCCTTTAAAAAAAATGAAGCAAATGGTTTTGCTTGTTCTGTTGTCGTTCGCACAAAATGGGCTAAAAATGCGCAAAAAAACAACCTCAAGATGCTTCAGCATCTTTTGAACGTGCCAGAATCATGTCATTCGTGGGAAGAAGGGAAGAGAAAAGAGAAGCAATGAAACAGCGTGGGTGGTTGTACCGGTCCATTATTCAAACATTGGTCCAAGCCGGCCGGGGGCGCTCGAATCGTTCTCGCTGTCCCTATTAGCGCTGGTTAAGTGTGCCTCTGCCCGGTCCATTTTCAGCTAACTGACCGAGCATAATTAGAATTGTTATTATAAGAGCTGTAAACAGTTAGCTTGCTACGTTGCGTTCTGTTTTAAGGCATACGCGGAAAAGACTGGACTGCTGTTGGGTTCACCTGCAGGCCCAAGAGAAGAGAAGCAGCACGATGATGATGATGATGATGCGAAGCGATGGCTGAATGATTTTCGGGCAAATGGAACGGCCCTCATTAGACACCCGCGCGTGTATCGCTTTCCCGTTGTGGGTTTTTTTTTGTCTGCCATTCTGCTCGTGCCCGGCGCACGCGGTCCCAAAAGTGAGAGATAAAAATAACAAGCGAAAGGAAAAACAAATAAGATATTTTTTTTGTTTGCTTCTTTCTTTATAATAATTTTCTCATACGCTTGCGCCTTTTTGCCGGCGCGCGTGCGGGTGGCTAAAGCATAAATTCAAATGTGTATGTTTTTCCTTGCTTTTGTGTCTTCCCTTTGCATCAACAATGGAATAAGAAATGGCAGATGAGAGTTATGCAGCGCAATCGTTAGATAAACGATCGCCACAATGACAGCAGTGAGCGTAATGCGTTGGGAGCATAATTTTATGGGCCGGCATGTGTGTACTGTGTGATGAAGAACCATTCCCAGGAGCAGAACTCGCAACCTTTTCCGATGGTATGCTTATACACCTTCGGGCAAAGTTTTCGGTGTACTCTTTTGTTTTTTTGCTGTCGCTGTGAACGATAATCTGATTTCCTGGTTATACATGGTTCGCATTATCGGTTGTATAATTTTCACAACACGCTTGTGAATTGATGATCGCTCGAAAATAAAAGCGCTAAAGATACTCTATTTGCTGCGCTAGTGACATTATTGGTATGTAAATTGTAGCTTAACAGGTGTTACAGCGTGCGATAAAACAAATAAAGTTGATGGGAATCAAGATAAAGTAGATAAGATGGATGAAGTGAATAAAAACGAGAAGTTCATTTCTCGTTTCAATGAACACTTCGTAGATACTTAGAGCAGGATTCCGTTCATCCGGGTGTCGGATTATCCGTCCTGCTTTGAAATTTATATTATTATTTATTCAATTTCGAATTCCGTCAATTTTACTTGCTATTAGTATGGAAGGTACGCACCGTACGAGGGAGATTCGATACAAAACGTTCTTTCATGCACGGTGGGATCAGTTTTGGTGTCTTCTATTGCGAGCTCTCTCGCTGTTGAAATAAAAAAAAAACAACTTTTCCTATTATTCGTGTTGTCAGATTGTCCGGCCGGTTATTCAAATGATGATGGCAGTTAAACATAACTATATTATGTTTTAATGGAAACAAAAACGTGACCACCAAAAAAAAAATCCCCACTCGCACACAATTAACCCGTGAGAATATAAGCATTAGTTAATGAGCAGTAGCCAAATTCTCTCTTGTTGTTTTGTTGTTGTTTTTTTTTGGCGAACGCACTCGTACATTAATTATTCCGTCCCTCTTTTCCGGTTTCCGAAGAATGATTGCAAGAAGGGAAAATAGCTAAAAATTTTTCCCTTAGTGGTAGAATTTCCCTTTTGCGCGCAGAAGCGCTACGCTTAATGATGGGCATCATTTAGAATGGTTAGACGAAAAACCGAAGACAAACTGGGAAGGAGTTTAAGAAGAAACGGACAAAAATAAAAGGGATTTTTCATATCGCGCAATCATTTTCGTCTTAATTAGTTAATTATGATGAGTTTTTGGGGTGGGTTTTGGGGTGGGCTGCGTAAGGGATGACGTGAAAAGCAGCAAAAGCAATCGTCATGAAATGATGTCCATCGTCCCGGTTGATCAACTCCGTACTCGGGTGCTTGGTTTTTGTTTTTCTTTTCCTTTTTTTTGGGGGAGGGAGAGGGGGGGGGGGGTGGAATGGGGAGAGGTTGATTCGGTTCCAAAAACGGTAAAACAGTTTTGTCTCCTACCTCTTCGAATGGCTACCGTGTCTCACATCATGATGTGATTATTTTTTTCCTTCTTCTCGCCTTCCACTTCTGTTTCGTTATTCGACCACAATTATCACGATTGCAGTGACCGATGTCTGCATCATTTGGAGCAACGGCATCGAGTGGCATTTCTTCATTTATATCGACCCTGGTAAAGGGGGGTTGGGGAGGGGGGAGGGGGGAGGGATTTCTAGTTTTTTTCTTTTCTCCGGGACACTCGTCAGCCCTTTTCGGTGGTCTGCGGTGGGACCGTTGGTCAATTTCTCGACGACGAAATAATAATAAAGAAAAAATCCCCTGAAAATGCACTAAACAAATGCTTCCCATGCCGGTGAGTAGGTCAGTGAGGAAGTGTAACGCACCGTGCGCGAGAGATTCAATACAAAAATTTCTTTCATACACGGTGGGATCAATTTTTGTGTCTTCTATTGCGAGCTCTCGCTCGGTAAAACATTCTCGCACAAAATAATGAAACGCAAATGAATCAATTCAAGTTCATCGCAGATTGTATCAGAATGATGCAACTTGCCGGAGAACCGTTTGTCGAACTCGGTGGTAAACATGAGCGCAAAACATGAACCGAGTTATTATTAAAATAAATTAAACCCAGAAAACAGTGCCCAAAAAAAAAACCCCGAATCAATTAGTGCAGCGCTGTATGACAGATGGTGGAAAAATTCCCGCGCTTTTCGATGTGCACTCGGGCTAGCCACTTGTTAAGCCGACATAAACCCTCACCAGGTCGATCCGGTTCGTAAGGTTTTTGGGTACCGGTCATCGTGTTTTTTGGGGTTTTTGGGGGGGGGAGGGTTGTGTTGTTGTCATTTTTTCGTTTGCTCATCTTTTACGATACGACTTTTCCATTCAGCTGGTCAGTGCAACAAATGAGCTACTACTTGCCACAGTACACGGGGATGAAGAGGGGTGAGAAACCCTCAACCCCTAGTCTTCGAGGAGACAGAAAAAAGGGCACACTGACACCTTCCGTTTTTTTGCGCGCGTCGTTTATCGTCTAATTTCCAGGTCAGGCTAATTACTTCATAGAATTTAATCAGTGTCGTATCTTTCCACCGCCAGTACAACATTTTCACGCCTCGCTTCTATGGTGGAAACCAAAAAAAACCTCAGAGAAATAGAGAGCAATAATACAAAAAAAAAAAATCCATAAATGAATTGCCCCAAATGGTCGCGTGGAAAAAGATGGAATAAATTTGTATCGCTGGGAAGAACGAATGTTTTTTTGGTTCTGTTTTCTTTTCCCCACTTTCTTGGTGTTGAAGATGTTTTTTTTTCAGTGTATAAATATTTTCATGTTCTCACGGGTATGACGGTTTTGTAAGAATTCTTAGCTCGTACCGATGAGCTGCAATTGGTTAGAACCGAAAAAATAGAAGCGCCCATTGTTACCGGTGCCGGTGAAATTATCATTTACACATTTTTTCTTTGTTAAATTATTAGCCTTTAAAACGTCTTCCGGGGGGTGAGTGAGGGCCCGGGGGGAGGTGGGGTAAAGGGTGGAAACATTCTTCTCTAAAAAATAATAAAACTTAAAGAGGTATGTCATGCATAAATGGGTATAAAACAAAGGTAATAAAGTAACATTTTATTCCCAGCTGGCGGGGTTCGTCGCTTGATCGCTAGCGAAATCGATTGATCGTTTTTGATAAGCCAAAAAAAACGGAGCGCACCGTTTTCGACATTGTTTTTCCACTATTTCCGACAGGGGGCGTTAGTTGAATTGTAGTGGATATGGAATTGGCAACAAAGGAACACCTCGGCCGTGCTGTCGGGGCATTTCACACGGCACTAAGAGATAAGGTAGGAAATGAAATAAAATAAAAGCGTCCAAAAATTCGAACCACCCATTCTATTGCGCTGGGCTAGTCGTGGGCTATGGGAGGTGGGATAGTAAATGCACTACAATCGTTACGGGAAGCAGTACCCGGACAAAAAAACAGATCGCAAACTGTCTGATAGCACGCGGTACGCACGTTTCCTGTTCGGAAATGAGTTTATTACCGCAGAAGGGGGCCGGTGGTGTCATTTTGGGGTTTTGTTTTGTAAAGAAACTTCATCCGAGATGATCTCGATGACGATAGTGCTATTTTATCTATACTGCGTAGTCCATTTTATTTACGGCCGTGCAGTCACCACACCATCTTCCCCTCATATTTTCCTGCGCTGCGTGATGCGTCTTCACATTTTCTTTTTTTTTGAATAGTTTTTTTCTCGCTGCTAAATCTTTCATTTCCTCGTTTTTTTTCTCTCTCTCTCTCAATTTTTTTTTGATGGGTTGAACGTTCGTTTTACTTTTTGGTTGTTTCCCATTTACACAATCAGCAAATGGTCGGGAAAATCGGTACGAAACGTGACGACGCACGGTGTAGGTGGTGTTGCTTCTCTCTATTACTTTTCTCCCTCCTTCCTTCCCTCGTTCCTTCCATTGTTTTCCCTTGTTAGTTTCAACTTACATACTTTCAAATTTGCAAAAATGGACGAAAATCAAGATATTGCTAACAGCAGATAATTTTTCTTTCTTTCCTCATTTTCCATTTCAATTTTACTGCTGCACCTGTTTCAGTGTGTGTGCCATTTAATAACCTTTCGTTCCGTTCGTTTTTGGAAGGAAAAGTGTCTCCGCGGACGGTGCGGAGATTCACCTTATCTGTCTTGCACGCCATATGTTTAGCGTGCCCGAAGCGTGGGAGTGCGGGAGTTTTCCTTTTGCGAACAAAAAAAAAAAAGCGAGCTGCAAAACCCATACATACCGACACGGATAATGTTTGGCAAGGTAGGCTGAAATGGAAACCGCGAATGGATCGGGATGCGCTTCGGTTGGTGCGTTTTCATTTCACTCCGTTTTGCCGCCAGACAAAAAGATAAGACCAAGACGAAAAAAAGGCAAGACTGCTGTAAGTGTGTAGCCTGTATCTGTGGCCTGTGTCATTGTGGTAATTGCATCGAGTGCAGGTGAGCGTCAAGTCGTTGAAAACTACCCCTTGGAAGTGGAGCAAACCAACAGTAAGAAGGTGAACTGGAGAAAGAGGGGCAGGGGCAAGAGGGTGAAGACGAGAGACGATATAAAACAAACACATAGTTCGTATATGGTTCCTTTGTTTTTTCGTTGTTGGTTTTTGTTACCGGTGTGCCATCATACGTTGTTTTCCTTTTTGGTTGAATATTTGGTTGATTTTTGCGGCATGTTTGCTTTTCCTGGATTGCTTTAAGCGCACGCTTAGATGCAGCCAGCCGTCACTCGAAGCGAAACCAGCGACGTAACCCGTGCGCGCGGTTTGTTTATTTGTTAAAATAACACCTGCCCCATCGAACGGCAAAGAAATGCTGCTGTAGCGATTTTGTGTACGAAAAATAAACTTTATTTGGCGTTCGAAAGGACCACAATAGCTGAGCACACTTCCACGAGCAAATAATAGCTCTTCTGACGAATTCTAACGGCTTCATGAGTCGTAAGGAAAACATCATAACCAGCTCGAGTGACGATGTGGAAACTGCAAATAAAGAAACTAAACCAAAACAGCATTGCACAAAGGAGGTTGGGTTGGTTAAAAATGATGTTTTGTAATTGCAAAATGAAAATAATAAGACTTCATCTGAACCTCCAATCCTTCAAAGATTAATTCTTTTCTCTTTTCTTTTAAGGATTTAAGATTAATGATTTATGAATCTGGAAAGATTTATTCGATTTTTAAAGATTTTTAAAGATGAATCTTCATGAATTCATGATCCGGACTCTTTTCAAAAGATTCATGTGAATGATTCTTTTCCAACGATTTAATTGAGTGTTTGACTTCTTATGTGAGTCTTCTTAAAAGATTCATACGAATAACTCTTCTCAAATGATTCATATTTGCAATGATTTAATTTAATAATTGTTTACAAAAGATTCATATGAATGAGCCTTCTTAAAAGATTCATACGAATAACTCTTCTCAAAAGATTCATATGAATGATTCTTCTCAAAAGATTTCATTGAATGATTCGTTTCTAAAGATAAATAGGAACGAGTCTTCTTAAAAGATTCATACGAATAACTCTTCTTAAAAGATTCATATGAATCATTCGTCTAAAAAGGTTTAATTATATGACTCTTCTCAAAAGATTCATATGACTCTCTTCTCATAAGATTAACTCTTCTATTAAGGTTCAAATGAATTACTCTTCTTAAAAGATTCATATGAATAACTCTTCTCAAAAGAATTATCTGAATGAATCTTCTTTAGAAATTTAATTGTATGACTCCTTTCAAAAGATTCATATGACTCTCTTCTCATAAGG
The DNA here is from genome assembly GCF_943734845.2 of Anopheles funestus. NCBI lineage: Eukaryota > Metazoa > Arthropoda > Insecta > Diptera > Culicidae > Anopheles > Anopheles funestus. The sequence continues at coordinate 4,588,090 of NC_064597.1, read as the reverse complement.
TTCAAATGAATTACTCGTCTTAGAAAATTAAAATGAAGGAATTACTCGTCTTAAAAGATTCATACGAATAACTCTTCTCGAAAGATTCATATGAATGAATCTTCTCAAAGGATTCATATGAACGAGTCTTCCTTAAAGATTTATATGAATAACTCTTCTTAAAAGATTCATATGAATGATTCTTCTCAAAAGATTTCATTCAGTGATTCTTCTCAAAAGATTTCATTGAATGATTCTTCTCAAAAGATTCATATGATTATCTTCTCATATGATTAACTCTTCTATTAAAGTTCAAATGAATTACTCTTCTTAAAAGATTCATATGAACGAGTCTTCTTACAAAACACTTGTATGTTTAGCTTGTACGACTACACGATTCGTTCATTTAGGGCTTCTTACTTTCTCCAGAGTTCGTGCCGGGGTTATAGACCTATTGCCTACCGGCAGGAAAAGTTAAAAATCAGGAAACAGAAAATTATTTCACTTATCAAAGTAAGCTTTACAGCTCGAGAGAAATTTTACGCCCGATTTAGCTCGACCGTTTGATTGATTTCTTTCTCTGTGGTGAATGCACATAGCTTCACGAGTATAAATACGACTTTGTTTTCAAGAATGTATCTTTAGTTATTTTGCCGTGATTTTGTTTCTATCTCTGCACGTAAGAGTGACCTCCATCGAGGTCGTCACGGTAAACACCAACCCAAAATGGTAGGATGGAATTGTAATTTAAAGTATATTTACGCCTCTGGTTTTTTTGTTCTTCGTGTTTGTTGTTGTGGTTGCTTATAATCGAAAACTAAACCACGAACCGAAACAGAAGCACACCATGTTGTTGCTTTTTTTCTTTTTTTTTTCTTCGTTAATTTTCAAACCCGCCCGATGACAAGTGACTGACTTGGGAAGTTGTTACAGTTTGTGTTGTTTTTAATGCAGCCTTCCATCGCGACTCTATTTCTTTGCCCAGCCAGATTCGGTTGATTTCACTTTTTCCCATTCCCTTCCCGATCGACCGGATCGTTAGGATTGCCCTAACAGACAGCTTCTGTATGCTGTACGGAGGCACACTTTCCTCTTTGACTGGTTTTTTTCCCCCCAACTCCCCTCGGTTGGCACGGTGACTCGACCAGCCGGAAACGACCGATAATGCAGCAAAAGATGTAGTTGAAGGCGTTACAAAAAAAAGAGTCAATTTTCTTCAGTGTGATTTAGAGACCCTTCGGCGGGAGGGGTGTGAGGGTAAGGGTTGTATAAAAGGGGGTTTTTTTGAAGCAATTGCTATCAACATCGCATCTCGGTGAACTTTGACGTTTCGAAAGTAGCGTCACCGGTGATCGCACATCCGCGTGGAAAATCGTAAGAAATTGTGGTGAAAATGAGGCCGACCATGTCAGGAAAAAGGGCTCGTGCACGTGTTGCAGTGGTACGACGAAAGACACACACACATAGACGCACGCACGCACACAGATGAAGCAGATGAATGTTGTAGCTGTAAAAAAAAAATACGTCACAAAAATACACCTGTTACCATAGTACCGTCCAGCACAATTCAGTATTGTGCCGTTGCTCCAATTTCCACTCGAATGGATATTCGATGCCCTTTTTTGATTTGTAAAGCCATTTATGCCTCCCTCCCCACCAAAAAGCCAATGGTAATAGTAGCTGTCAGAGCTGATCAGGTCTACACAGACCACAGTAATTCGAAAAGAAATCGCAACAAATACGCTCACAGTAAAACCATACAACGAATGGGTGCGCGCCAACCACCAGAGTCAACACTTTGTGAAGTTTGGATACTGCAGCAATCTGTGCGGCAGAGGAGCGGGATGGGAGGAACGGTTGTTCCGTGGCTTGTTGATCTTTTAGCCGTGTTTAAATGCCGCCGTCAGATCGAGAGCGAAGCTGAAATGAACGGGTCTTAAAGGTTTGGTTCGTAGACGCAACGAACGAAACCTCGGAATTCCTCTACCCCAGGCGGCACTGTTGCTACGGTGCTCGAATTCTTGTTGTGGAGTAGTGAAACAACAAAAAAAACAGGGCTCGGCTCATATAGACTAAGGTTCTGTTGTGAAGGGGACGGGATATTGTAGAATGGAGAGAACGTAATACCAGGCAAGAGTGAACCGTTACCGTGAAGGTTAGGTGGAAGACTCGCTGGCAAGTGCAATTTCCAGCTGACGATAAGACACACGTCCACGGAAAGAGATTGAGTTACAAACCGTTCGCAAATGTTTGGAATACTTCTAGACTATGTGTCATCACCGGTGAGAGAAGTGTCTAATTTCACTTTCCTGTTTTTTTTGCAAATCTATTTCATCATCCTCGCGTGCTGATAGGTTGAGTGAAAAATAACTGATGATGTAGATCAGTTCGAGATAGAAGCATTCCGATCTCACTAACAGAAATTGGAACGCTGTACACGGAAGGATGACGCATTGGAGTTGAGTTTGTCGTGCTGCAAAAATTTCACACCTTAAAAAAAGAAGAAGAAGGCCTTAAACCAAAGTTTTTTGGATGATTTGATTGGTTACAAGGCAATGGGCAATTTCACTCACAGCGCTACCTAGCTGTGGTGAAGAAATTTCTCAAGAAAGGGTATTTTTTATTCTGGGGAAAAAATACCACTAAAATAATAGAAAGTATTAAAGGGTTATTTATGGGTAATTTGAGTATTTTTTGGGTATTTTAAGAATCTTCACGCCTACTACTCAATGATAAACAATTATTTTAGTTTAACGAAATTACCGCGAAAATACCTGATAAAAACCCCCCGGGTTATTTTTTTCTTTTTAAGAACGCCTTGGACTTTTGGGGTAAAAGTTAATTTAAGTTTTACGAACATAGCTTCTTCTATCACACTTCCCTTTTGTACTGTTTCTGGTAGAGCGATTGTCCTCAAACCTGTTGACCTGCTTCCTTCCCGATCGAGCGAATATCAGCGAGCGAAAGTAAACCGTAAGTGACCGATTGCGGTACACAACAACGACGAAATGCAACACAGCAAAAAGCAAAAAAAAACCGGAAAAACTAACCACACTTCTGTTGGCCGGCACTTCACTTTCAAGCAAAACCGGAAAATCTCTCTCCCACTTTACCGAGGTATGTGGCTAATGGACGCTTCAGGGCGACGTTATAGTACGTCCTGATAAAAAGCCTGGACGGTACCGCGCACAAAAACGCACACCGCGCAGCATCATTTCGCCACATTGATTAAATGCGTGTTGTTTCACCCTTTTTTTTCAAAAAAAAAAAGGTTCGTCGCTTGCGATTGGAAAGGAAATTAGCTTCTCATCTTTTCCCATAACCGCGTACTTCATGTTCGTAGTGAACTTATTTGTTTCGTCTTTTTTTTTTTTGGAGGTTGAAATTATGAACCATCACGGGTTTTCGTTCCCTATGGTGTGCTTTTCTTCGTTGAAGATTTTTTTTTTACCAAGCGTTGAAATCTTTCGTTGACCTCCGCGGTGCTCGGTACTGCGGTTCGTAAAGAAAAAATCAACCACCCCTTGAAGAGGACGCCCGGGGTTTGCACTTTTACACGCAAAACCAAAAAATATCGTACATATGTGCGTTCACTTTCGAATCGAACTCGTTTTTTGTCTTTTTTTTGTTTTTCCTTGCTTCCTTTCTCTCCGCTATGTCTCGGTACGAGTATGAACAGATTACGCTGCCATGTGTGTTCCGTTCCCATACACTTTGCTGCCGATAAGCGATCGAAGAGAAGGGAAATCGACGAATCGACCATTATCATGTGGGTCGGTGGTTCAGGCGGTGGTATTAGTTTACGGAATCTGGTTCAATACTGCAGCAGCTACTGCAGTTCAATGCCAAGTGGTAGGAAGCGTATGGTGAGTTGATTGAATGTTGTTCACAGTTCTAGAAAATATTTTAAGTAGCAAGCTAGCTCTAAGAGCAAAAGTGCACAACAGAGCTGCAAAAGTTGATTTAGTATGTAGCATTAACCGATTAATCGGCTTCACCTTTTGGCACATTTAGTAGCGGTGAGTGAAGTCTGTGGGTGTTCTGTTTTTGCGAAAGACGGCTTGTCGGGTTTTTGCCTAGTCGATCGATCAGAGTTTTGCAACACCGAAACCGTCTTGGGCTGGCTGGTCTGCACCTGTTAGCTTGACGCATCCGGGGTGGGTCATAGTGCTTCCCTCCCTATGACCGCCCCCTCCCCTTTGCTCTCCAGACTAGTGGTGAAGGTGTATCACCCCGCTTCATACGCAACAATCGGCTACTTCGGCCAGACTAGGTGTATCGATTTGCATCGGTCAGTATCGCTCGTTGCACCTTTGCTGCAAGGTGACACACATCCAAACCCCTTAATGGTTGCAACACCACCTATAACCCCCCCCGGGTACTGGCTGCGTAAGCATTATGGCGCATCGATTGTATGGTAATTTTGTTTGCGTACGATTATTTCTCTCGCTGCTGCGTGTAAAGTTGTGTGTAAGTCTCTGTGGCAGAACGTCATTGGGGAGAGCAGCGTGTGAAGAAGGCAGCAAACAAGTTAAACTGTTAAACACGTGCTGACACAGTTCTGAGCTGACCGCAAAAACGAGCTCGTGTGGATGCGCTGTTCGAGGAAGGTAGGGGAATGATGCGGTCGAGCAGGTAACTCAATAAATAAAGTCAACATATTTTCGACAGAATTTCTCCCCATTTGGCCCCCGGGTAATCGCTAGTGAAGAAGAGGCCAAACAAAAAAAAAAAAGACCAAAAACGGGAACACTATCACTGCGCACGTACGTTCACCTGGCGGTGATTGGACGTGATTGGAATTAGTTTGTCTTCCGAGATGTGCGATATATTAAGACGTGGTGAAATTTTCCACTGTCACCCATGCGTGTGAACTAGTGATGGGTAAATTTGATAAAAAAAAATGGAATCGCTTCCGAATGATTCCATAAATTTTGGAAGCGGTTCCGGAAGGTAGGTGCAATACTCCGAATTCGGAACCGTCTGGAGCCGCCCGGAGCCGGCTGCCGACTAGCGGCTCCGAACGGCTCCGACGGTTCAGACGGTTCCGACGGCTCTGACGGCTCCGGCTGCCCACTAGCGGCTCCCGACGGTTCCGGACGGTTCAGACGGCTCCGACGGCTCAGGCTGCCGACTAGTGGCTCCGGACGGCTCTGACGGCTCTGGACAGCGCCGGCGGCTCCGACGGCTCCGCCTGTCGACTAGCGGCTCCGGACGGCTCCGACGGCTCTGACGGCTCCGGACAGCTCCGGCTGCCGACTAGCGGCTCCGACGGCTCCGGACGGCTCCGACGGCTCCGGACAGCTCCGACGGCTCCGACGGCTCCGGACAGCTCCGACGGCTCTGGACAGCTCCGGCTGCCGACTAGCGGCTCCGGACGGTTCAGACGGCTCCGACGGCTCCGGCTGCCGACTAGCGGCTCCGGACGGTTCCGGACGGCTCCGACGGTTCCGGACGGTTCAGACGGCTCCGACGGCTCCGGCTGCCGACTAGCGGCTCCCGACTGTTCCGGACGGTTTCAGACGCCTGCAGGCGGAATCGTGGTTTTAACCTAGCCGGAATCGGACCCGGAGTTGCTATGCTCGGAAGCTCGGTTCGGAGCCGACGGCGGGATTCCGAATACCCATCACTAGTGTGTACGCATAGCTTACGGAGACAAATTTGTAAAGAGAAAACAAAAACCCATCAAAAGCGAAATGGTAAACAGCTCGCAGAGCAAATAATGTTCACCCCAAACAACACTGATCGGAAGGATTTGTCTTTTGTTGTTTCAGTTCTCCCCCCCCTACCCCTCAGCAGGGGATCTCATTGTCTCATATTTTCGGTTACGATTTCTCCTTCCAATTTGTGATTTGATCAACTTTAAATAATATCTGGACATCGAATATAGGGACAAAATTAATACTGAGACAGTTTGACGTCAGCTTACACTAGTGTCGGTGGTGGAGTCACCTGGTCGGTTGGAGCTTTAAGTAAATTGTTTTTCGCTTCAAACACAATTATTAGGAAATATTAAACGAGAAGCAAAAGAGTTTTGTTTTGCTTAAGAAAAATCAATTTTAATTCCCTGTTTTATTGTGCATTCATTCTGTTTCATTCGGAGAAATCAATTATATTCGGTGTACTACTAACTGTTTGTTAACTAATTCTAACACAATCTAGCTCTGACATTTGTAGGAAACAAACCCAAACATATGTACACACACACGCACTGCATAAGCGCACATGTTTGCCTCATCAGCACACAACAACACGCACCACTAATAACGTTTTGCTAACCATTTGCCATTGCCCTGACACGATCCCAACCATTCCTTCCCATCTTCCGTAGCGAACCGTCCGTTGAATGACGGCAACGGTTTATCATAGGACGGACGGTATACGACGACCGACCGACCAACAAGCGCCTAGCGCCCCGGGACGACCTTAACAGCGACTGCAGGCAGCATTCTGTTTGGTGCCGTGACCAGGATGAGAAAGTGATTTGACCTTTATGTGTGATACGTTACGCATCCTACCGTTGACAATACACGTTTGCTAAAAAAAAGGCTAGTTACTAATTACCAGTACGTAAACAACAGCAGTAACAAACACATGACACGACTGATACTGAAGCCACGGAAAGTATGAGCGTAAGGGCGATTTTTTAAACCGTCGAACGGGGCAGTACGCATTTGATGATTTTCTACCGTGCGACTCGATTTAGCTTGCGATCACTGTTGCACGTGCAAAAGGTTCGGGCAGAGTTTGTAAAGCGATTTTGTGGCAGAAATCAACCAGCTACTAAAGCGAAAGAGACATACCCGCCTAGTATGGGTACGGCGAACGACAATCATTTAAGACGTACGGATGAACAGCAGCAGCAGCAGCAGCGACACCACCATCACCATCACAGGCGGTCGCAAAATCAGCGCCAGCAGCAACGGGCCTCGGAGGGCAAAAGTGCGCCACCGGCCGAACAGGCGGTGTCGAAAAACGGTGCCATCGTAGCTAAAGGGCGCACGAAGCAATCGAAAGGCGACGAACCCGACGATTGGCAGTACCCATTTCAGCAACAGCAACGGGAAGAACCCGCCTGGAACGCTAAAGAACGTACGAACGAGCGGGAATGGGGTGGTTTTAAGGTGAGTTAGGGGGGCGGGGTGGTTTTTTTTCGGGATGTTAGGATGTATCGCTTACAACTGTCATCGCCACTTATTTTACGTTACCCTACAGACAACCCCCCGGGCGGGTTCGTCGCTTAGAGAGTCTTTCGTTTTTATTTCGCTTGTGAATCGCGCACAACAACACCGGCGCAAAGAGAAGAAAATAGACTTGAGCTGATTTGTTTTTTCGGAATTTAGCACAGCTCTATTCGGTTGTGTTTCCTTCTCTCATTCCCCTCTTCCCCCCCCCCCCCCCCCCCCCCCAGCCGCGGTTCGTCTCCTTTTGGGGTTTCTCTTTCCCAAGTGTAAAGGAACAAAAAAGGGAAGCGAGTTGTGTTTTTGTGCTGTGTTATGTTTGGATTTATTTCATCGCCAAAAAAGGAAAGCCCCTCATCACCCCTCGGGGGGGAAGGGGGAGGGGAGGGGTGGGTGGAGGGCATTTAGAGGGTGGTAGAAAAAGTCAGATGCTATAGGTGCGATGTTTGATGATCGGTTCAGCTGACCAGCTGGTAAGATTGGTTAGTTTTTGGGGCCCGCCCGTTACCCGTTGGATGATGCAAAATTACCAAATCGATGTACTGCTCGGGTGGAAAACAGCTGCCACCTGGGGGGGGGGGGGACGCAGCGAAACGGTAACTCACCTTGCTCGCTTTCGCTCCCATCGCTCTTCTCGCTCTCGTCGCAGCATCTAATCATCAGAGTATCTGGGTTTGGAAGTGGGCAGCAGCCCGACAACCGGTACCCCGGTACCGTGATGAAAATGGTGCGGGCGAAATTAAATCCACGATACTGTTATTGATCTGCCAACTTGGTTGGTTTCGGTTTGGTCTTACCATCCCGCTTGCCGCAAAGGGTTTTGATGGAAAGAAAGCAAATCGAAGCGAGAAATTGCGCCTGTCGAAGTTTTCGCTCCAAAGTCAGAGTAATTTCTTCTGCTCACTCACACTTTGGCAAGAAGTTTGAAATTTGACGGCTTATTTGTGAGAGTGGAAAAACGTTTTTCTTTTTTTGTTTTGTTTTTTGCCTTCTACAAAACACTTTCCTACACGAGCGGTTGTAAATGTTTTACCTCCCGAGGGAGATTCCCTGCTAGACTAGCGTTATCTTTCATTACGTGTCGAAATGTTTCCTTCCAGATTGTGGCTGCTCGTGCTGCAGCTGTTCAGCTACAAAACCGTACACAATTGCGGATAGATTTAGAGAAACAACACCTTTTTTTTCTTTCGTTGCTAGTTCGGACCAGTTAGAGTGCTGCTTTTCGTACAGAATATTGCAGAAGAACGGAAAACGAAGAACAGATCAACACAAAACTCAAACCAAACACCAAACAAGAGAGAGAGGAAAAAAGGAAGAGAAAGAAATGAAATCGTTTTACACCATCATGATTGATTGCTCCGTAGCCAGCAGTGTAGGTTCGATTTTCTGCACGGGAATTCTAGGTCACAATAATGGCGTGCACAGCCAATCCGACTCGAAACCGTACAAATTGCAAACAAGAAGAAAAAGGTAGTTTTGTTTGCAGTGCCAATTGATTTGACCGGCTTTCTTGCGTTCCGCTGTGGTTTTGATTTAATTACGAAGCGGATGGAAGTATTTTATTTTTTTTTTGCCAGCGACTCGTTCAAATGAAGGGCGCTGAAAGATGCCTTGGGGATGCTGGCAAATAGATTCCTTGTTTAAAGGTAATCGAATCTGTGGGGTTTCGGAACCCGATTGCGATTGATTTGGCTTTCACTTTTTCATGCAATGATGCGTCAGTTGTGACGGTAGCGTACATTAGCGTAATCAAATGCCCAAAAACACCAATGACCGTGGCAGGATGGAAGGATGGTTAATTTCCAGTAGGGTGTACAAACCGTGAGAAGTAAAGTACGGAAACGGTACGGTTCCGATCGTTATATGTCCTTCCACATCGGTGTGCAATTGTACGGTAATTAATTAATTAATTAAGTAATTAATTTACGCGATGCTGTGCCTGAACTTTCTGTTTCAATAAAGCATTATTGTGCCCGGGTTTTGCCCAATACGGAAGGGTTTGCTGGCAAGTGGCCGTTAATAATGTAATGGATGTTTCTTGTTTGCTTGCCACGGCAAACAGTAACAAAGAATTGTTTCATACATGAAGCTCACATTGAAGGAAAACAAACAAAAAATGTTTTCTGTTGAGATTTACTTGAAGCTTTTTTTTGTTTTGGGGTTTTTTGTTTTAAACTCATCAACCGGCACTTTCCTGTTGACATCACACCCCGTACGAGGTTTACGGAAGGAAGGCGCATTTTTCTCACCGCTCGCTGTCGAAACATGCCACAGAAGGGAGCGAGTAAAGAGGGGAACGATCATAAATCTGACCGTCTGATTTGTGTGAAAATAAATAAAAAATGGCGCAATGCGCGTGTCATTGTACCGAAAGGCCGGGTGGTTCGTACACCGAGAACGGTGCGCGGTTCATTAAAGCAACGGAAAATTTGAACTATCTCATCGCATCGCGTTCTTAAGCGGCGTGTCCAACAAGCTGTTGCGTCCGAGCAGGAATGTCTCATGAGGTAAACTAGAAGAGAGAAGAAAAAAGGTATATTAACGTGATGCTTTTTTCTGGGTGTGCAGTATACGGGGAAGGGGCGCAGCATGTGCAGTTATTTAACTATTTTACTTCTTTTCTAATTACGTAGAATGGGTGGATTTTATTCTATCATCTGTGTAGTATCATCTTTTTTCGAATTTAAAAAATAAGGTTCGTCGCTTAATATTACCGTTGAAGTCTTTTGTTTTTGAGAGCAAAAAAACAATGCGAATGAGTGGATTTTATTCTATCATCTGTGTAGTATCATCGTTTTCAGTAGTGATTCAAAAATTACGTTCGTCGCTTAATATTACCGTTGAAGTCTTTTGTTTTTGAGAGCAAAAAGCAATGCGATTACGTGCGTTTCGAAAGAACAAATAGCCTTTTAGTAATTTTAGGCATTGTAGCTATAAAAAACAATATAATATATCGTAACAATAGTGTGCTCCCCTTAAACGCAAGATCAGGACACAGCCCAAGGTGTAGCGACGTGCGTAAATGCGTGCACAATTCTTACCCGTCGAGCATGCGAGGGAAGGAAACTTTCTCCGTCTGCAAGCAAAAAAAAAAAGGAAAAAAACACAAACCAGGTGACCAGAAAATGCGGCCCCAAGTTGCGGTTCGGTTGGCAAATAGGAAGACCGGAGGACCGGCAAAATGATACAAAACACCCCAACAGCGCCGCCCCGGCACTGTTCTGCTTCGTTCGTGTGAGAAGCAACAGGCGCGTTTTCTGAGCTAAAATCTGGTGTGAGGGGGGGGGGGGGGGGGGGGGAAGCGGAGCGAAGAAGAAGGAGCTGAAATGCAGTGAACAATTAAATCCCGTCCGTAACAGCAGCAAAAGCACCTTTAATTAGCAGCTGCTGCGAACGGGCGAGAAGAAGAGAAAAAACACACACACATCGATGTGTATGCTAAGGATTATTCGCTGTCGGACGCGAAACGTATATATGAGATGTTTATGGGTGTGTCTGTTGTGCGGTGCACATTGTTTTTTCTCTCTACACTTCATGCGTTAATGTGCTTTGTTTAGATCCTGCCCAGAAGCTCTCTTGTAACGGCAGTGCGGCAATTAATTTATTCGGGTGTGTCGAACTAACCCCCGTTCGCTTCGGCATGCTTATTAAACGACAAACTCATGTTGCTTTAACTTTTTTTCCCTATCTTACCGACACGTTGCATAAGCGTTTCTGATTAAATATTTTATCTAAAAAAAGAAAAAAAAAACTTATACAACATATTTACCCCTGCGGTGAAGGAAAACGTTTCGATTTTCCGGCCGCTTTTCTTTCGGTTGTCTGATCGTGCGCGCACCGATGTAGTATATTAATTTTTGGTCGAAAAATTAGCAACGTCCCCGGGGTTGTTTGCAAGCAGCCAAACGTTACGCACTTGTGCCTCGTTGCATCGGAATGAAAAGAAAGAAAGAAAAAAAAGGAAACTAAAAGCAATAATCTCTCGTTTTCCATTTGTAGATGTTTTTTTTCTTTTGATTTTTTTCTTCTCTCTCCTTTTGCCTACCAGTGAAAATGAAGCGAGAAAGGAAAACAAAACAGGTGGAAGGGGAAAGAAGAAAGTCGACCTAATCACCATCAAAGAGTCATATCTTTATGTAATTATTGTGTCTGGTTTAAATGTTTTAACCCATGAAAATCGGCTCTGCTAGGGGGAGGAAAAGCGGCAGTGAAGGGAGAGGAAAAAAGGGGGAGCGTGTTGAAAATCGATCTGTTTTGAAATCTACAAACGAATCGCATATTTTCACCAACGTACAACAATTGCATTAGTGAAAAATAATCATTCAAAAAGAGAAGAAAAACATATTCATAGCTCCCGCCTAACGCAAAAACCAGTTGTACTTTCGGGGAAAAGGTTAATGAGCTATCGATTAAGCGATGAATTTTCACCCGCTTCATTCCCGAGTTGGTTGCTTTGTTTGGTTGGTGTGCGTAGAAAAAAAAAGGTGAAGTTAAGCTTTACCTCCGAAAGCACCACTTTGGGGTTTTCGGTTTTGTAACACTAACCCTAACGTTGGTGGTTTGATTTTTTAAACGATTTCGAATTAAGAGAAGATTAATATTCCTCTTCCGTGTGTCCTACAAGTCGTCGCTTCGAAATTGGTGCGGAGAAAAAAAAGGTGCGATTTAATGTGCTAACATATCAGGCATAAAAAGGTAGAATTATAAGCGAAACGTTACAAAACGAAATTATTTCATCGTTTTTTTTTATATACAGCCACCGCTGTGATTGGAAGAAAGTGGATGGAGAAATTATACCCGATCTTTATTAGCGCAACCACACAAAAAAAAACCCGACAAAAGACGTCCTTGCTTCAGGCGACGAACCCCCTTTTTTTGCTTTGTTAACGATCTTAAGTCATCGAGTCGATGTCGGAGCTGGTTAATTTCACTCGGATTTCAACAGAATGACCAACAGACGGTGACAATGTTGTTCCGTTTGTGAGCAATAAGAAAGAAAGATATATTTAGCTTTTTATTATTGTGATATCAGCCCAGCAGTCTTCGTGGAGAAATCCTCAAAAAAGGCGAAAATGGAGTGGGCAAAAAAAAGGGAAGAGAAGAAGCATCATCATGCTTCCGTTTTCGGTGCGATATCGTTTTCGTTTTCACCCGGGCATTGGACATTTTGTTTTTGGCGATATTTGCATATCGAAAGCAGTTTTCACCGAATGTCGAGGGACTGGGGGTTTGACGAACCATCGACGAAACAGCAGCAAAACAGGGCGCCCGAAAGGAAAGCAAAATCGAAGTTCGAAGAAATATTATTAGCCTTGATTGGTTTTACGCTCGCTTTTATCCTTGTCTTCTTTTTGTTCTTTTGGAGGTTTTTTTTTGTTTTGAATTCGCGTTGGAGAGACATTACCGTATTTCGTTGATACAGAGACAGTCCACACAATCTAAAATATGGCAATTTCAGAAGATCGTTAGCGTTATTGCGCGTGCCTGACGCATCAGGTGTCCGGAAGCGAAGATTGGTGAAGAGATGTTACCAATTTCATTCACCATCTACGCGCGAAAACCCGATTTGACAGCTTTCTTCGGTCGGGTTTTCGCTAAAGGTTACGGCCATTTAACGAAAGAGCTTTTGCATATGAAAAACAAAGGTCATCTGAGCTATGGAGAAACTTCGCTTTTTGGGGTGGGGCCGTGATTTCGCAGTCTGTTGTTTGCTAGTCCTCGCCTCCTCCCCTTCACACACAGCTGTCGAATTGGCTGATGGGGGTACCGGGCAGCCTTTGATTCGATTTCTGTCTTGCCTCATTATCACGAAACACCACGATTAGCGTACGCACGGAGGCGTATCTTTGGTCCGCTGGGTTTGTCGGTACGCACCTGTGGTCGCAACAGTTTTGCCCAGTGCGGGCGAAACAGCAAACTGTTCGACGCTGTCAGCAGCTAATTAGAATTGTGAGAAACATCAAGCTTTAAGCAAGCATTCCAGGCGGTAATTCCATGCCCATGCTGCTGGGCGGAATCATTAGCGAGAGAAAGTGCTTGTATACGATGTGCTTTATTGTGCGTCGATGGAACGCTCGAGATGTTTAGTCGTATTAAGTTCAGTGGCTTTTACTAAGCTCTGTGATATTTACTAAGGTAGAACTTACTTTTCCTGTTGTAGGAGCGAATTTTTGACGATCCAGTGGACTTTTTTCATTCGGGTTTTGTAACAAAAACATATTCAGCAACATCTAATCTATCTGTTTAAATTTCTTGGAACTTTAATTGACTAATCTTCATCGTACTAGCGTTGTGCTAACATCTAACAATTTTACGAGCTTGATAGTTCGGTGTCATTCTCATAACGTAACTAACCCATCAGTATAACTAATGGAGCTTACGCTCAAATGTGATCTCTTACACTAGTGATGGGAACTCTGGAGTGGAGTCTTCAATCCAACTCCGACTCCGACGTATAAAAACCAGAGTATACTCCGAAGTAATTACTTCGGAGTTAATCCAGATTTAACTCCGGAGTAACTCCGGAGTAACTCCGGAGTAGCTCCGAAGTAATTATTCTGGATTATTCTGGAGTAACTCCGAAGTTTACTCCGGAGTAACTCCGAAGTATACTCCGGAGTAATTATTCTGGATTACTCTGGAGTAACTCCGAAGTTTACTCCGGAGTAACTCCGAAATAATTGTTCTGGATTACTCTGGAGTAACTCCGAAGTTTACTCCGGAGTAACTCCGAAATAATTATTCTGGATTACTCTGGAGTAACTCCGAAGTTTACTCCGGAGTAACTCTGGAGTAACTCCGAAGTTTACTCCGGAGTAACTCCGGAGTAACTCCGAAGTAATTATTCAGCAATACTCTAGAGTAACTCCGAAGTTTACTCCGGAGTAATTACGGAGTAACTCCAGAATGTCTCGAAGTCGGATTACTCCGGACTCCGTGGAAAATTGAAGATTTACCGGAATTACTACTTCACATGTGTAGTCAAAAAAACTGAATGATCAACACCGCCTCACGGACGACGTGAGGAAGAACTGCCGTACCCGTTCAGTTCACAACACTGATCGAACTGGACCGCACTCAATCCTTCAAAAGAATAGTTTGTCCCATGTCTATCCTACACCGCCAAATACTCAGACAGAGTCCTTCTGTCAGTAAGTTACGAAGGGTGTGTTAAATAAAGAGCATTCCTACGTAGAAACATAACCTTGAAAATGGGCAGTAATGTCTTCATTGGATCTTCTCCAATTTTTTTTAGAATGAATATCTATTCTTGCTAAGAGTAAATGTGTCATAACCTCAATACTATTTCCAACAAAACAACCTTCATTTCACTATCTGCAAAAAACCTCCGTTTTGGTTTGGCAGTTTTCCATGGGAACTCCTGCGGTGGGGAGCTTTCTTAGCACAAACCGCCAGTCAAAGTCAGTCAGGTGCGACGTTCTTGACGGGAGGGGAGGCCTACCGGACCTTTTAATGTTGCTCCGTTCTGGATCGTTGACTGCGCACAAGGAATGAATGACCTGCTGATGGGTGCTGGATGCCCAAGCCCAAAGTCTGGGCACTTTGCTGCCATTAACAAACCAACACTAACCGCTTTTTTCTGCTTTTTTTTTCTTTACTAACAGAAACCCGGACTGAAGTATCCCGAGTCGGATGATTGCGATTCCCTGCCGCCACCACCACCACCGGACGACGATTCTTACTTTGATGATGATGATCGGCTTTCACACGGTCACCACCATCACCATCACCACCATCACCAGCTACACCAGCAACAGCAACAGCAGCAGCAGCAGCAGCAACAACAACAGCACCTTGCCCATCTAGTGCAGGCGAATCACAACGGGATGCATCTACCGGCACAGCAGCAGCTTCCAGCGGCACTTCGTCACCATTTCGCAACCGGGACCCCACCACCTGCGCTCGATTCCGATCTGGACGCGAGCCTCAAGAAGGATAGGAAGTTGCGCTCGAACTCGGACAGCTCCAACACTACTAGTGTTGGTGTTGGTGGAGGAGGAGGTGGTGGTGGAGGAGGCGGAGGTGGAGGAGGAAAGCATAAGAACGGTGCGGCACATGGGCTCGGTGGCGGAGGCAAGACGGCGAACGGAGGACACGGCCATCATCATCACCATCACCATCATCATCATCACAGCCGGTCGGCGATGCACCCGAAGAGTAGCCGGGCGGAATCGGTCCTGTCAAGCGATTCGGACATCCGGTTTACCCGCCGCAAGCTCGGTGACAATCAGAAATGTGGCTGTGCGCTCATTGCTGGCTTTCTGCTAATTTTGCTGTGCGCGGGTGCGATCGTATACGTTGGATGTAAGTATGTTGCGCTATTGCTTGCATCTTTAAGATCTTGCCGGTTTACACAACGAACTGCTGCTTTGTTACGAACGATGGGGTACTGAGAACGTTCGATCTGGAGTTCCCCGAAGAAACAGAAAATAAACAGCCACATTGTTTTTTTTGTTGTTTTGGGTGAAGTCACACATTCTACGCGTATAGCGAATCGTCGGCTCTTTTCACCTAGTGTTTTCAACACGCTGGAAGAAAGTAAGGTACCCCAGGAATGTGTGTAAAAGAAGAAGCAAACAAAGAAGAAGAGAGAGAGAAAAAAAACCTCCAAGTACCAGCTTTCAATTAAAGCGATTGTTTGCCGTTTGGCACGATTTGCGCGAGAGAGTTATTAAGGCAAAGGTGCGCTTTTACGCGGGAGACATGAAGTGGTTTTGTTTCACCCTCCCCCCCCCTCCCCCGGACCGAACTAACAGTTTCCATTTAGCCGTATGCCAGGCATATGCGGTTATGGATTTTCACCAAATACTTCCCTGGAGTCTGGCCGCAGTGCGATAGTGCGCATACTTTATTTTATGGACATGAACCCATACTCCAAAAACCGTTTACGTAAACTGGTGGATGCGCAAGATGTGCGCACACGCAGTTTGGTGGAAAATTGCGAGCAAATGATGCGACCGGTAATGGGAAAACTCGCGACAATGACGCGAAACTGGTGAGAATACCGTACGTACCATGGTAACAATGCGCTTACGTTAAGTTGATTTTTTTCTTCTATCAATTGCCTCATATTTTATTTGCATTTCCCTAATTGGGATGCGTGTGTTGTTACCGCTGATACGTAAAAGGGAAAAGTACGTCATCACATCAGGGGGGAGAGGAGAGAGGGGGGGGGGGGGGGGCTTCAAGAAAATGAAAAGTTACTTTCCATTTCCAGCGGGATAGCATGGCATTCCACCTACGGGAACGTTTGAATACAGGTTGCATCAGAGATTGGTTAGACCGGCAGGTCGATAACCTGCTGGAGGATGGGAAGCAGTTGCTACACATCTCTAATCCCCTTAGCCAGCCTGCCGACGAGCTACTACCATCAAGAAGATTGATTGCAGTTGTATTTTTCTTTGTTTTTGGGGAGTAAATTTCGGATGCAATAAAGTAACAGAGTGTCCAAGAAATAAATGACTTCTACGGATCTTCGCCGATGTCTGACAGGAGGCGAAGATCTTGACTGATGAGTCCTAATGAGCTAAATTGTGAGTAAGCGGTGTATTTGATGATGGTATCCAGTTCGTCACACTACCCACATGGGAACAATTTTTGGTGGTCGTTTTCACTTTCGCTTCCAACAAATAATGGTTGTTCAGGAGATATAGTGTCTGACAGAAGATATGAAGTCCACAAAGCGCAGTAATAAAAGCAATCTCCAGATTACTACGCACGGGGAATTGGGATGTGTCCGATGCGTTTTAGATTAGCTGCACATGAGTGAAATGAATATCTGGGGCGCTCTTTCACTTTCACCCGGGTGCAGCAACTTAATTGCAGACAATTCAAAGACTCCACTGATGATGTCGTTGAGATATTCGCAACTTCTTCTGTATATATTCCCTTGTTTCTTCCTTAACCAGATACGTATTTACGGCCGGAGCCATTACCCGACCGAATATTTCGGGCACGTTTGCGAGTGATCGAGGGTGACCGGTGGACGCCGGAGTTGGCAGATCAGAACACGCTGCGGTTTCAGCATCGTGCACGGGATTACCGGGAACGCATCAATCTCATCATGCGTCGTTCGGATCTGCGCGAACCGTTCGAGGGTAGTGAAATTCTCGCACTGGATGGGTATGTAGCAAGATCGGTGGAAGTATTCCAGATGTGTAGTAATAGTAACCGGGTTGCTTTATTCTCACGACAGGAACGAGGAACCGGGTGATCTGACGCTACATTTCGCACTGTACTTTGATCCGTACGCTGAGTTGGTATCGGCCGCCGACTTACGTTCTATACTGCTGGAGGAGATTACTGGCCAGGAGCGGAAGTACTTCCGAAATCTGACAATCGATCCGAACAGTCTGGTGATCAAGGAGGTCTCGGGTACGGGTGATGATATCGTCGGTACGTCCTCCTCACCGTTGGGTGGCAAAGATGAGGTTACGGTGGAAATCGTAACGACCGCCCGTCCACCAAGAAAGTGTGAACCGCTCCGGCTAGGCTATTGCCGTTCGGTCGGGTACAATGTGACGACCTATCCGAACTTCTTCGGCCATGGATCGCTTGAGGAGGTTGAGGCAGACTTGATCTCCTTCCGGGAGCTCGTCGATGCGGAATGTTTCCGGCAGGCATTCGACTTTATCTGCCGACTATTGCAGCCACCGTGTGAGTATCGTACACTGGAGGAACCAACACCCGGCACAGTTTGCCGACAGTACTGTCAGGCATTTTGGGCTGGTTGTGGTGAACGATTGCCGGAGCGTCTTCGCCGTTACCTGGACTGTGAACGCTTCCCCGAATCGACCGGTGTACAGTCGTGTCATAGTAAACCAGGCTGTACCGGTGAACTGCAGGCAAATGCGTTGTCATCTCGATTGTGTGATGGAGTCGCCGACTGTGCTGATTTGTCGGATGAGAACACCTGTACCTTCTGTGCTTATGGGGCTATTTCGTGCGGTAGAAGTCGTGCGTGTTACGCACGCAATGCACGCTGTGACGGAAAGCTTGACTGTCCCGATGGAAGCGATGAGAAGGATTGCCGTAAGTATTGTTGAGATAACTTGAAGATATCTCCAGGTATATACCTAACATCACTCCGTTTGCCATTTCTTTTTAGTTTCAATTTCACCACAAGTAAGCTTCCTCACATTCCCACCGCCTATTGTACCGTTCCGGCCACGGTTCTACTCGGAAGGATATGCGGTGTTTTCGGAGAAGGGTACCACCGGTAAGCTGTGTTCGGTTGGCATGGAAGGTAACGAGTACGTGCGCAATACTGTTGCGGAGTCACTGTGCAAGGCGCTCGGCTACGAGCGTGTCGATTATTCGGAGATCCGCAACGATACGGAACCGAACACTAGCTACGTGCGGGTATTGGATCCCCGTGCGTCCGAGATTTCGTTCGTACGTACACAGTGCCAGAGCAAACAGTCGCTGTACGTTGCCTGTAGTCATCTGGAGTGCGGCGTACAGTCTACGTTGCCCGCAACGCAAAGCATCGGGCTATCAAAGATGGCTACACCGGGTGATTGGCCGTGGCACGTTGCCCTGCTGCGTGCAGATACACACGTCTGCGATGGAACGTTGGTACGTAGAATTTGAGGTTATGTTATTGAGGAAAGGTTACGTAACCGTTTGCCATTTTTCGAACAGGTCTCTAAGGATTGGGTGCTCACAACCGAGTCATGCTTCCAAGGACAGGCAAAAGCAACATGGATGGCAGTGTTTGGAGCAGTGCGGCTCTCTTCCAATGCGCCCTGGACGCAACGGCGTCGCATAGTAAGATTACTTCTTTATTGTACCAGTGTCGTCACTAACGAGCATCAATATACTATTTTAGATCGGGATGGTAAAGTCACCGGTAGAGGGCAGCACCGCAGCAATGGTACGTCTGGAAACGCCTGTCATCTATTCGGACTTTGTTCGACCGATCTGTCTGCCGGATATACCACTGAAGGAAACGATCGATCGCAGTGACAACAATGTGACACCGACACCGCACGCGGAAAAGTATTCCACCAGCAAGGGCGGCAAGGTGAGTGGGCGTAAATTGAAGGAATATCGGCAGTATTTCGAGATGCCCGGAGATGATGAGCTGGCGACGGACGAGTATGGTGATCTGAACGAGGCAGCCAAATACGTCAACCAGTACAGTGCCGACTTTACCGATGAGCAGTATCATATACCGAAGGCGGAAGCAGCGGTTGGTGCAACGCACGGCCGTACGACGGTCTCCTCCGTCCCTGGCGCGGGACCTGTTGGACCAGCGGCCTATCCACTGCCGGCGAATTCGCCCCAAACCAACAACTACATCTCGGCGCTTAACTACATCAGCTCGGGCGGTGTAGCAAATGTTGGTGCGGGTGGTGCCGGCTTCCAGCAACCGACCAAACTCGGCAAGCAGAGCCAGTGGACGAACTGCAATACACTCGGCTGGTCGCGTCAGCGTGATCACCTGCAGCGGGTACAGCTGAAGCTGATCGACATGTCGCCGTGTGAGAATATTTCGATCGCTACCGTAAATAGTATGTGTGCGGAGTCGGCATACCACAAGCAGGATTGTAGTGAGGAGGAGTTTGCCGGTAGTCCGGTGATCTGTCTGCTACCGAGCGATCGGCGCTGGGCGCTAGTTGGTATAAGCTCCTGGCGTATTGCCTGTGCACCAAATGGTATTGAGCGGCCCCGGATGTATGACAAAGTGATACCGAATACGCCCTGGATTCGAGACACTATTTCCGCAACGGTGACGTGAGCGTTAGGGTACCCACACCCTTCGTTACGAACACAGCAATAGGCACAAATTAACTAATAGACGAGAAAAAAGAAACTAGTGATAACAGCCTGAGCGTAGAGCGGGGAAGAGATTGTCACTCATCTTCGTTACATTGTTATATTGACTGACGTTAAGCTGGAATATGTGTGGTTACGGTAGGCATGCTTGAAGAGCGACAATGATGAAGGACGGCAGATGTAGGAGTAGTTGACAGCAACTGCTCTCAACAGTGTTGCTAAATGCCATACACAAGATGCAAGGTTTTTTTTAGTACGTGCGGTAAAGTTGGGACTGTTTCGGAATACTTTACAGCATTGTGCTGGAATACGTTGAGGTGGATGTGGAATATTTTCCAACAAGAATGTTGTGTAAAGCTTACTCAACCCACACACTCGCATAGCATCCCAAAATGGCTGTGTCAGTTAAGAAGGCTTTGGCTCAGAACTAGTTTGTGTGTTTCTGGAAGAAGATCTGGAAATAGGAAGTATTCAACATCTACTTCTAAACGCTCCAGTGTTACTTGAAGGTAATTCCGATATAGCTCCAACTTTATCGCTCGTACTCGGGAAACCCTGCAAAGCTTACGCATTTCTCTTTCGCGGTAAGAGATTTGCATTCTACGGGCATACGTTCAGTCTCTCTGCGTCACATTTAAGTACATAGTAAAAAACAATTCACTGAATGTTGCTATTACCGATCAGCAACACGCTTAGTGATGTTTGTCTGATGTGAGCTAGCGAGTTTATTTGTTTTGTTTTCTGTGCGTAGTGTAAATTAGTGCACCGGTTGGAATAGCGAAAGGCAAATTTGGGGTTTTGTGAATATTCACAATCATCAAGCGAACGAACCAAAGTGAGCAGTTTTAGTGGCGCGGCTAGGAAAAGCGGAAATAATCTAGATGCGATGTGTTCGAAGACGATGCAATAAGTGAAGAGAGATAACGAATTTGCAACCTTGCGTTGCAGGTGTGTACATTTTTCGCAAAACACTGTAGCAGCTTTTGTGCGTATGTTTTTTTTTGTTTCGGGGGGAATGTACTTTCTTTGTTTTACTTAATTATCTGTCATCCGTCATCGTACTCGTAAAAAGGCATGTGGAGAAATTGACGGAAGCGATACAAGGTAAGCAAGCGATAGCAAGTATGTATGCGTGTGCGTGTCGGACGTATATGAACGAATATAGTATTTATAAGTGTAGAAATTTATCATACTCATACATAGAGGGTGACGATGGACAATCGCTTCGGTGGTACCGGTGGCATTTGACACATTGGCCGCAGTGTCAGCCTACCAGATGGTAAGATGAGTTATTCTAAGTGCGTACCGGCTTCGTACTGCGTGTTGCCAAACTAGTGTTCGGTTTATTTGTTATAATCAAGCATCGTGTAATGGCGGGTAACGTACTATTGAGGAACCTCTGTTTGCACAATAAATCATCTCTTTATATGCTTGTTAACCGAACGCACCGTGCCGAAACGGTGCAAATGGTTTACTGGGTTTTTGTTGGTTTTACGATCCGAAATGTCCTGGCGGATGATAATTTCGACGACAAATGGTAAAGTTATTCTATCTATATTACATTCCCGAGAGTTTCCCAGAGTTGAGCGGCAGATCTACCTATTGGAAACGAACTAACTATTCTGGTCCAACGAACGCAATTCTTTCATTCTTTTCGAAGAACTTCAAGAAATAGCCTCTTCAATAGCCTCTATTCTTCAATCAAAAGTTGAAGAGTTTATTCGAATTTTCTCACAGTAATCCTCAATATATTTGAATTACAACTGTCAATGTTGTCACTCATTTCATGCGGGATAGATTATTTATTTGCCACCTCGGGATCTCTCTAAGGGCTAAGGGTGGAGCTACACATACGCGGCGTAAGCATACCGTCAGCGTAAGCATGGCTACGTAGCCATGGTAACTCACGATTGAGTGCCGTTGCCTATTTCATGATTTATGAAGGTTAGCTTAGGCCCTTTTGGATTTTAACCCTATACCTCTTTATATTTTCCGGTCGAACGAAATAGACCTGAATGACCGGAAAATGGATTATTAGTAAAAATTTGTAGCTAAACTCTGGAAGCAAAATAAACAACAATTAAAATATTTAAACTAGATTCTAATTGCGTTACATCTGTATAACAATTTGTCACGCTATTTTGAAAACGTTCCACACGTACGTCTCTAAGCCTCCGTTATCGACCGTTCGTGTGGTTGAAAATCAATATCTATTGGTGATTATTTACAATTCGTGTAATTTATTGGTACACTTGTGTAAACGTGATAAAGAACAGTGCGTGTAAAGCAATAAAACCTACGAAAGATAACTGGGAAATGGTAGGTTAAGGACCATTTTCTTGAAGAAACGATTAGAATAAATTTATTTAGTTTAATTTTTACAAAAAATTAAATGAAAATTTTTGGATTTTAATTCAGATCGAAGGGAGTCGATGCATTTTGCCAACAGCGTAGCACAACGGGAGAAACTTGAAAACCTAATCAAGAGCTTAATGAAAACAATAAACAAACTGTTGGTGCAATCAGGCATACTTTGTAATGCGTTACATTGTAACAGTTTTCAGTGGATGCCAATATTGCCGGTTGCTATCTTAATTTATTTTTAAATTATAATAATTCTGTTGAAAGCATTTATTACCATTATTTCATGTCGTTAAAACGTTGAAATTCCTTCACAAAAGAAAAAAAGAATTCTAAATCAACGAAATTATCACTCTTCTGGTTGGGACTGACACTTTCGTTAAAAAATAATAATAACAAAAAAGTCAGTCTTCGCTTCCACACGCGGTCGGGGTCAAATGGCACAAGGGGCTTTCTTTATCCTTCGTTAGCAGTGCGTATTTTTGTTCTAATTTCTGTTCCACATATTTGATAAAGGTGTGTATAATCAGCTTTTTTCTGTGGCATATGTGATAGTGTGTTTATAGTTAGGACGTAGCGGCAGATAACTAAGCACACGCTCATTCGCAGTCTAGTTGTGCTAGCAGCAACTTCCGGCTGAAGACTGAAGATTTGTAAGTCATCTGTTGGAAACCGGCATTAGTTTTGAAGAAAGGAGAATTGTTTAAAGGAAAGAAAAGTATATTAGCGATGTGCCTTTATAACTCCGAATGCGTAGAAAGCAGCAATGAACCACTCATCTATCAAATCAACTACAGTCAAGCCCGTAGGAATGTGCGGGTTTTCGATTATTGTGTAGATTGACAGAAGCGTTATATGAACATGTGTTCGAATGTGCCGTTTTCGTTAAATTGGACTTGTTTTATCAATTTAAGTTCCTCAATTTCAAGAGATCTGACAATAATAATTAATTTATGTTGTTGGTAAATTTCAAAAATTAAAAAATCTATACAAATCTTGCGCTAGACGTTACCTTTCATCTGAAGATGTAGTACATTTACTAGTAAATGTGTTGTAGAGAACGACAAGAAGATTTCTACTTCAATTACAAAAGTAGGGCAAAACACCGCGTGGAATGATTAACTTCAACCAAACATTTATCATCGGACAGCGTCTCTTGATTTGACCTTGGTTTATGTGTGTTTGTGAAAAATGCGATAGGAACGAAGTGTGGGTAATATGGAACCCCTTTTTTTCCAGTTCCCTCAACCACATGCACAAAAGCAGGGAACCTGTTCTTTACAATATATTTGTACGAATTTTAGCCGGGTTTTTTTTTCTATGGTGATGATGATCTATGGCAGGTCTAGAATACGATCTGTTCTTTACGAGAAAAGGCAAGATCTATTGTATCTAGGATTGGGATTTGTTGTCCTTTTCTGTTTTGACGAATATATACGGGAGTTCCAAATATTTTAGGTTAACATTAGCGCGTTATTGTTAGGTCGTTCCAAGAAATCGCCGTGTAAAGAAGGGTCCGTAGGAATTTTGTTTTTAAAAATTTTATTACATGAATTACGTGGTAACGTGTCTTTAAAAAATTGTGAATATAGAGGAAAAATGTTAAAAATTTTAATAAATTAAACCAAAACTTTATCATCCGTTTGCAGAGATAACCATGCTGCCGAACGAGGAAGCTATCGTCGCATTGCCGAGCGAAGTACGGAAGCAAGAGTTGAGTGAATATAGACCGCCGACGGCTTACCTGGTGCTGGAGGATGGGACAATCTTTCCCGGCCACAAGTTCGGTGCGGATGTGAGCGTAGATGGTGAGGTCGTGTTTCAGACGGGTATGGTAGGTTATCCGGAATCGATGACCGACCCGTCGTATCATGGCCAGATACTGGTGCTAACGTATCCGTTGATTGGCAACTACGGCATCCCGGATGCGGATTTGGATGAGTGTGGGCTAATGCGGCACTTTGAGTCGAACAACCGCATATGGACTGCTGGGCTGGTTGTGAGTGAAATATGCCACGAACCATCGCACTGGCGCAGTAAGCTAACGCTGTCAAGCTGGATGTGGAGGCATGGTGTGCCGGGAATTAGTGGAATAGATACGCGAGCGTTGACTAAAAAGATACGCGAAAATGGCACTATTCTAGGTAAGAATTTGTTCTTTTCTTCTGCCTCATAAAATTCCCGAGGATTTTAATCAATATAATTTCTTTGCAGGAAAGATTGTTCAATCACGTGTCTTGTCGATTGCCGGTCTCAACTTTAGCAATCAAAACTTGCGAAACCTGGTCGCGGAGGTATCATTGGCTCAGCCGCGCACCTACAACGAATCAGGTTCGCCCCGAATTTTGGCAATAGATTGTGGCTTAAAGCTAAATCAAGTGCGTTGCTTCGTTAGCCGTGGTGCACGGTTGGATGTGGTACCGTGGAATGCACGACCGAACCCGGACGAGTACGATGGGCTGTTTCTTTCGAACGGTCCCGGCGATCCGGAGATGTGCCGGGAGGTGGTGGAAAATCTGCGGAGTTTGCTCAACATGAAGACGGCGAAGCCAATCTTTGGCATCTGTCTCGGGCATCAGATCCTCTCGACGGCGGCCGGCTGTCGTACGTTTAAGATGCGCTACGGTAATCGGGGTCACAACCTGCCCTGTATGCATCTTGGCACTAGGCGATGCTATATGACGTCGCAAAATCATGGTTTTGCGGTCGATTCCAATCAGATGCCGGTAGGATGGGAGGAGCTGTTTACTAACCTGAACGATGGTACGAACGAGGGTATTGTGCATCAGACTAAGCCGTACTTTAGTGTGCAGTTCCATCCGGAACATACGGCTGGTCCGGCAGATTTGGAGGTGTTGTTCGATGTGTTTCTTGAGGTGGTGAGTGAGTACAAGCGAGAGCCTAAGAAACAGCACGTGTCGGTAAAGGACCGTTTGAACGAGCGACTGCAATACGTACCACCGGTACCGATCGATCTGGAGCGTCCCAAGAAGGTGTTAATATTGGGATCGGGTGGATTGTCTATCGGGCAGGCTGGAGAGTTCGATTACTCTGGATCGCAGGCGATCAAGGCACTGAAGGAGGAACGCATTCAAACGGTCCTGATCAACCCAAACATTGCAACCGTTCAGACTTCCAAGGGGTTGGCGGATAAGGTGTACTTTCTACCGTTGACTCGGTATTACGTGGAGAAGGTAATCAAGGCAGAAAGACCCGGCGGTGTACTGTTAACGTTTGGTGGCCAGACCGCTTTGAACGTTGGCATTGAGATGGAACGGGCCGGATTGTTTAGTCGGTACGGTGTGAAGATTATGGGTACACCGATCAGTTCCATCATTGAAACCGAGGATCGCAAGTTGTTCGCCGAACGTGTGGCTGAGATTGGTGAGAAGGTCGCACCGTCAGCAGCGGTATACTCCGTATCGGAAGCACTCGATGCGGCGGATACGATCGGCTATCCCGTAATGGCACGTGCCGCATTCTCGCTCGGTGGTCTTGGTTCGGGTTTTGCGAGCAACGCGGAAGAACTGAAGGCACTAGCGAACCAAGCTTTGGCACATTCCAATCAGCTCATCATTGATAAGTCGCTCAAGGGCTGGAAGGAGGTAGAGTACGAGGTGGTGCGCGATGCCTACGACAACTGTATCACCGTGTGCAACATGGAGAATGTCGATCCGCTGGGCATTCACACGGGAGAAAGTATTGTGGTGGCACCGTCTCAGACACTTTCCAACCGGGAGTACAACCTGTTGCGCTCCACAGCGATACGTGTCATACGGCACTTTGGTGTAGTTGGGGAGTGTAACATCCAGTACGCGTTGAATCCGGAATCGGAAGAGTACTACATCATTGAGGTGAATGCACGCCTGTCGAGAAGTTCCGCGTTGGCCAGTAAGGCAACTGGGTATCCGTTGGCGTACGTGGCGGCAAAGTTGGCGCTGGCGATACCGCTCCCAGACATCCGTAACTCGGTGACCGGTGTGACGACGGCCTGCTTTGAGCCGAGTCTCGATTACTGTGTGGTGAAGATGCCACGCTGGGATTTGGCGAAGTTTGCACGCGTTAGCAAGAATATTGGGAGCTCCATGAAGAGTGTCGGCGAAGTAATGGCGATTGGGCGTACCTTCGAGGAAGCGTTCCAGAAGGCACTGCGGATGGTGGACAGTGTGAATGGGTTCGATCCTTACCTGAAGCCGGTGAATGAGCAGGAGCTGGAGCAACCCACCGACAAGCGTATGTTCGTGTTGGCTGCTGCCCTGAAGGCCCGCTACACGGTGGAACAGATCTACGAGCTGACCAAGATAGATCGTTGGTTTTTGCGCAAGCTGAAAGGTATCATCGACTTTACCGATGAGCTGGAAGAGCTCGAGCACGGTTGCGTACCGGAGGCAGCGATGTTGCGTGAAGCAAAACGGCTTGGCTTTTCCGATCGTATGATTGCGCAGTGCGTTAAAAGTACCGAGCTGGCGGTACGGATGCAGCGTAAGGAACTTGGCGTATTACCCTTCGTGAAACAGATTGATACAGTGGCGGGTGAGTGGCCTGCCTCGACTAACTATCTCTACCTGACGTACAGTGCCACCGAAAACGATGTCGAGTTCCCGGGACAGTACACGATGGTGATCGGTTCGGGTGTGTATCGGATCGGCAGCTCGGTCGAGTTCGATTGGTGTGCCGTCGGGTGTTTGAAGGAGTTACGCCGATTAAATCACAAAACCATCATGGTGAACTACAATCCCGAAACGGTCAGCACGGATTACGATATGTGCGATCGGCTGTACTTTGAGGAAATTTCGTTCGAAGTCGTGATGGATATTTACGATGCGGAGCAACCGATGGGTATAATTCTTTCGATGGGTGGCCAACTGCCGAACAACATCGCGATGGATCTGCATCGGCAGCAGGCACGCATTTTGGGCACGTCACCCGAATCGGTCGATAGTGCCGAAAATCGGTTCAAGTTTTCGCGCAAGCTCGACCGCAAGGGGATTTCTCAACCGCGCTGGAAGGAGTTGACGAATCTGGAATCGGCGATCGAGTTTTGTGAGGAGGTCGGATATCCGTGTCTGGTACGGCCTTCCTATGTGCTGTCCGGTGCCGCCATGAACGTAGCCTACTCAAACCAGGACCTCAAGACGTACCTGAAGCACGCGTCCGACGTCAGCAAAGAGCATCCGGTGGTGATCTCGAAGTTTCTGGTCGAGGCAAAAGAAATCGATGTGGATGCAGTTGCGGCGGACGGTGTCATTCTGTGCATGGCCGTGTCCGAACACGTGGAGAACGCTGGTGTACATTCGGGTGATGCGACACTCGTGACACCACCGCAAGACATCAACCGGGAAACGCTGGAGCGCATCAAGGAGATAGCCCGAGACATTGCCGACCTGCTGGATGTAACGGGTCCGTTCAATATGCAGCTGATTGCGAAAAATAACGAGCTGAAGGTGATCGAGTGTAATGTGCGCGTGTCGCGCTCGTTCCCGTTCGTGTCGAAGACGCTTGACTTCGACTTTGTGGCACTGGCTACGCGGGTCATCGTGGGACATACGGATATTGAGCCTGTGGAGGTGATGCATGGTCGCGGGCTGGTTGGTGTAAAGGTGCCCCAGTTCAGCTTCTCCCGATTGGCTGGAGCTGACGTGATGTTGGGTGTGGAGATGGCATCAACTGGTGAGGTTGCCTGCTTTGGGGAGAATCGCTACGAAGCCTACCTCAAGGCTATGATGTCAACCGGATTCCAAATACCGAAGAAGTCGATACTACTCAGTATTGGAAGTTACAAGGTAAGAAATAGATGGTCTCACTAGCAAATGGTTGTCTAACGCTACTTGTACGCACTCTTACAGCACAAAATGGAACTCTTACCATCGATACGTATACTCGAGAAGATGGGCTACAAGCTGTATGCGTCAATGGGCACGGGTGACTTTTATACCGAACACGGCGTTGAGGTGAGTAGCTTTCGTTAACATTCCAGCTAAATGTAATGTATTTTATATGATGGAATGCTTCGAATTCTGTGGACCTTTGTGTCAGGATATGAGTTTTGACCAAAAAAAAAACAACATATTGTTATACGGTTGTAATAGTATTATATCAAGTATGTTTGTTAAGTATTTTAGAGGTCGTTTATAGCAGTATCTTTCCGAATTATAAGCAGTACTTTTACAATAAGTTTCCCAAATCCATTGTTTGTCTGCAAATCCCAGCATTTAGGCATCAGCGGCCCCCATTGTCACTGTTCCCGGTACCATTTATCACAGAAAGGGTTTTCCTAACCTCCGTAGGGTCCTAATTTGATCTCCATCCTATTACAGATCTCACTTTCTCTCTCTCTTTCCATATATATATATCTCTTTTTTCGCTCTCGCCTTCTTTAATTCTCTTTGCTATCTGCTGGTAACTATCGATATCCCGGTCTCGGTGAGACCGTAACGTTGCCCAGTAGCAGAGAGATGTCGTCGATGTCGTCGGACGAAGGACGCGGTCCTTTCGATCTCGGTGGACCGGCCGGTGACTTTGGTGCGTGAATCTGAACACTAATTTGCTGCTGCTGCTGATGATGATGTTGCTGCTGGGAAGGTATTCGTCGCAACCCGCCAGCAGGTTGGGACGAAGGTGGTCGGGATGTTCGCCGTTGGTTACGTCCAGCGCCGCCGCTCAATTCAATCTCCTTCCGTTCGATGTCTTCCCATTCTTCGTCGTCGTCATCGTCGTCGTCGTCTTCGTTGTCGGGCGAGAAGAAGCGCGGTTGCTGCTGGTTACGTTTTGTCCCCACGGACGTTTGGCGAACGTTGGTGTAGGTGGTACGTTTGCTGTTCCGACGCGTGACCGAAGGTTTTCGGCTAGCGATAGGACGATTCTCGCTGGTACTGGTGCGCTTCGGCAGTGCCGGTCGATCCGCTCCCTTTGCATTAGCTTTTGCGAGCTCTAGACGCAAGCCGTATATCTGGTTAAGGTACTGCCGGGCCTCCTCAAGGCCCTCGTCATCCGCGAGTAGATTGCAGAGCCGCTCTGCCTGACGTAGATAGATCAACGCCTGGTTGAGCGTCCGAAAGCCACAGGACACACGTGCCATCTCCAGGAAATGCTCCACGAACAGCCCGTAGATAAGCTGTCGGCGCAGGTTCTCCATGTGTTTGAGCGGTAGAAACTGAAAGTTAAAAACAAACTACTCGAATCAACAATCTCCTAGCTGCGAGGATGGAAGGCGTTGTACACCTTGGCAATGATTCAAGCGTTCCCCCACTTACCGTCAAATCGATCGATTCCACCGACTGGCGACGTTCCGGTTGTACTGCCCGCTCCTTCTTGAGCTGTTCCGCCACCAAGAAACGCACGATGCGGGTCCTTTTGCGGCGCGATTCTACCTCCTGCTGATTGTAGTAAGCCATCGACCCGACGGCAATCTCACGCTCGTTCGCATCATTCTCGTCCGAGTCCTCGGCCGCCAGGTTCTCATCCTCATCGCGCAGCATCGGGTTAACGATCTTGAGCGGGTTGTCGATCACCAGGTACGAGTAGAGCCGTTTGATCCGTATCTTCGGATAGAACGTTAACCGGGCGCTAGGTAGCTTCAGATTGCGCAGCGCAATCAGCATATGCATCACCGGGTTCTCTGTGATGCGAAAGATACGCTTGTGCAGCTCCACCAGTACCCGTTCCGGTACGTTTTCGAACAGGTTCCGGCTCGGCAGAAAGTAATCGGGCAGCGTATGCGTCTTTATGCGATCGAGCAAAGCGTTGAGAAAGCGCAACAGTGCCTCGCCGAGATAATCTTCCGGCCACGCTGCGTAGTTCGTTTCGCATTGCCAGAACAGATGGGCACGCAAATGCTCCATGCCGAACATGCTCATGCCGGGTGTAAGATTTGGCTCCACAAACGTTTTCAGCAGCAGCACTGTGATCATGTAGATCTTGATCTGCGTCCCGGTGAGACAGCTCTCAAGGTAGCGTTCCGCCTCGGGAAAGACAATCTTCCACTCGAGCTGCCGGTACCGGTTCTGGCCCTGTTTCGGTGCGTACCCGATCGGTATGACGTGGCAGCCGAACGATTTCACCTTCTGGATCATTGGCTGCGTTGGCCATTGGAACTTCTGCCTTGTTAAGGGGTTGATCTTGACGTCACGCTTACGGTGCACCCATTCGATGGCTTCCCGTGGCCACGGACACAGGATGGCGGGTATGATTTCCCACTGGCCGCTGTATACGACCGCACCCTTCCAGGTTGCGTTACGCAAATCCTCAGCCGGGATGTCCAGCTCGGAGGCAAGCGTGTCCTGGAACAGGTTTACAAAGTACGCCAGAAATCCTTTGGAGTTGAGATATTGTCTCCGCTCGGTCGTGTATTCCGGATTGCTGTGGTGCGGATGATGATGCAGGTGATTCATTTTACCTCTCGAGCTACTCTGCCCATTGACTCCACCTGTGCCGTTCGCCTTGACGAGGTACAGTGCGCTCAGCTTGTCCGTTCCTTCCGACTCGTCATCACTATAGTAACCTTCGTTCACCTCTATCGGACAGCTAATCGTTGTGATGCAGTAATCCGGCAGGACGGTAGTACTGACTGGTGCTTCATCACCTCCGGCCGATCGCATCACACTCAACGGTTGATGTGTGTTGATGGCAGTAATGTACGCATAATCGTACTCGCTACTAGGCGGAGATGTGGAGCTGGTCGACGTTGATGGTACTCCGGCATTTGCTAGCAGCAGCTCTGGTTGCTTCTTGCCATATACACCGTTACCCACCTTCGGATACTTCACCATAATGCTGTCCCGATATTTTAGCTTGGTAAAGCGATTCTCACCCCGTACATTCTCTTCATCATCCTCATCGTTGTCATCATCCTCGTCGTCATCGTCATCCTCCTCCTCCTCCTCAAGAGTATCACTTTCACTGAGACTGTTTACCTTCGCCATGCCGTTGGCAGTGCCGAGTTTCTGCCTGAGCCCACTCGGGCCTGGTTCGGTGCCGTAAGCAATTAACCGCTGTGCGGTTGCCATCCGGTCCAGCGTTGGTGGATTGTTCGGTTTGATAAACTCGACCGACTTTAGCTTGATGTAACCATGGTGACAGTTGGTGCGACGTTTACGCACCACTCCATCACCTGCCTGTTTCAGCTTGTCGTCGAGCGAATCCTCAATTTCTAGCTTGTAGATAGGCGCATCAGTAAGAATGCTATAGACCGAACTATCCCCAGGGTTCGTAATTTCGATGTTGTCATGCACGACGTAGCAGGTCTGCGTATGCAATGGCAGCAGTC
Source organism: Anopheles funestus (assembly GCF_943734845.2). Taxonomy (NCBI): domain Eukaryota; kingdom Metazoa; phylum Arthropoda; class Insecta; order Diptera; family Culicidae; genus Anopheles; species Anopheles funestus. The sequence goes on along the minus strand of NC_064597.1, from coordinate 4,556,503 downwards.
GATTCTTATATGGCCCGTGTCTGTTTTCCAAAGTATAGGTAAGAAAGTGAAAATATTAAGACACGTTACAGTGCGTTACAGCTGTATGAGATCTTGGAGACTTGGGAAATATAGGGCACTTACTTTGCATAGAACTTTACACGCATGTCTACAGCTTCCAACAGACGATCCGGGAGGATGACAGTTTTACAGTGGCGTGATGTCTTTCCATTGCGACGATTCTCCTCATTACGATTTCGCTCGACCGCTTCCCACATTTCCCTGCAAGACACAGATTGCACAGAAATCGGTCCGTGAGTATCTGGCTGTGATTCAGATCTTTAATACAGCAAATTGATTGCGAATCACTACCAATGACGTAATAAATATTTTTCAAATGCGCTGGACGGTCGTCCACAGACAAGGGTGATGTGGTACACGGTGATGCACTCCGCCCGATAACGAGACACACAATCAGTCACCGTTCGATCAGTGTTGGGGGGGTTCAATCAATCACTCTCGTACCGTGGCGCTAATTACTTGAGAAGACTCGATTTCGCCCATCTAATCGGTGTATTTGATGAATTGTTTTGGGATTCGTTTTGCAAAACCCGCCATATGTATGGCGCTTCTTCGTTTGTGTTAAGAACCCCTGTTGCAATCGGAAGTCGGCCAAACGTCATTGTTTGAGCGAAAGATAACCGAAATGTCGCATTTCGTCGGCGCCAGCACGAATGGAGCTTGAAGAATGGAGCACGTTATCTCTGCACTCAGTTCTCACATTCCACATGGTCGCTGTTCTGGCGGTAGGGTTCCGTCTGCCATAGTGCGGGAAACCAACGGGATAGAACGCACGAAACCTAATGCAATATCGTACGCGGGCACATGCTTCAAGTGTTGCACTGATGACGAATATGATGAATCTTCTTCAATGATGATGTTTTTTTTGAGACTTATATCAAATGCCAAACATTCCTCAATAAAAATCCAACTCTTCACCAATCATCTCCACCAATAGACCTATCAAATAGGCATTTCTGTGAGAGTTTCGTGGGGAAGACCTCCTTTCATAGATGAAAATAGGAATACATGGTATCTGCCTATATCCAAGACACTCAAAAACTTACTAATGCTGAACCGATTACTTTGCGTTATAGTACGAGCGTGTGCGGCATTGAATGTCCGCACGCCATCACGACACCTGATCATTGATGGGCGATAAACTAGAACCTTACAGAAGCGTTGCGGGTGTTGTATCGTGTCGTGTGCCAAAATGTCTAACAGTCGATCAGTTCAAATCAAACCGTCCATTACATTGTAACGTGAGGTGTTTGATGTAACGGGTTTCATTTCATTGGTAAGTAATTCTGCCGCCAGTTGCTCAGTATTTCGCTTTGAAATTGGAGTTCTTCAGACCTCGCACGAGTCGGCACGGCCGAACAGATTGTTAAACATTCGGAGCTGTCAGTAATGCGTGATACCGGGCATGATTTAAGAGGCGGCAACGCCGGTACCTGTTATGTTGCCCAAGCTGACAGGTGCTGGTGAGTCAGATCATGCTGCGTGATTCGATACGAGCTGTACGGGGAAAATGTTACAAGGTGAAAATTCATTCACCGTCCGGTAGAATGGGGATCCCAGTACCGATTTCATGACCTGGTCAACAAGTTCGAATCCATTGCTGCAGAAACGGAACATGTGTTAGAGCCCCTGGCTAGGTCTTCTTATCACGCCGAACATGTTGCACGGTTCGGTCTCTCTTGAGAATATATACACCCGATAATGTCCAATTTGTAACGAACAATCGAATGATCGGTGCGTTACAATTACCTTCGCACTATCTGTCAACTATCGCGCCCAGGGATTACCTGGTGGATTACTTTGACGCGGTACATTGTCAAATTGGACACACAACTGCCCTATCAGTTAAAGTGTTCTGTTTGCTTCTTGATGCTTCTACATGTGGATGGTTTGGTTGATTTTTATTTTTTTTTTGCAGTGCCAATCTGATTGGTTCAAGAGATCCTTCAGAAGACGAACTAACGTACGAAACATCTTGAATTGTTGCGAATGTCGTGTCGTGTAATAGCTGGGTGCGATATCGTCTAGTAGGTAAGCGTACATCAGCAATTCATCGCTATTTTCACTGTTATCAATTAGAATAAGTGACCCAAAACGGTGGTGACATCAAAGCAAGCAATCATCTCACCGGTGACACACTCGGCCGTAAGCAGAGTTCGTCTCTAGCTGGGCAAGAAGAAAGATACACCAAGAAAAAAAACAACAAAACTCCACCCGACCACGCAATACACTTTCGTCCACACGAATGGGCGAATGAGTCGGAACGTGGGTTCAGAATTGTGTGTGACCGTTAAGGGTAGCAGCAGTATATACTGCTGTTTTGTGCTGCCGATGGTCTGAAGAACGGTTGCTTATCAACATCGCTACCAGCGGGAAATGGAAAGTGAGCGAGATCTGATGATTCCCAACGAATTTCGGTAATTGGTTGCGCTGGTGGTCGCGACCGTTTTTTTTTTCTTCTTCTTGAACATTTGATGACGCGTTGGTCAAACGCATCTCGCCTTCCGATATGCGCCATTTCTCAACGGACGACCTTCACCGGAAGACGGGTTTTGAGCACTGAGAATTGCTTCTTGTTGGGTCCTGGGCGCTGCGCATTCTTGACGAACTATGCAATGCTATTTCAATGCAGATAAGCGTACGGTACTACACGAGATGAACACGATACTTCTCGATACGCACATGGAGACGTAGCACGATGACCACAACGGAGAAAAAAAAACCGACGTGTTGGCAATTTAGTCAAACCGTGTCACGGGATATTCATGCTGGGATCAAGTACGTACGAAACGGGGGTTGAAAGGTGATCAGGATATCGGATTGGTTGGTTGCTAGTGTTGGTTGCCTGACTACGTACAGTACCTCTGGTGAAAAGGGCTTCAGGTAAAGTACGGAACCTGGACGTTGTTGTTGCTGTAAATCTGTGTCTATCTTGTTTAGTAAAGGCTAAAAGGCGTTACCTTTCAAAGTTACCGTAGAACTGTACGCCGAGCACTAGCTGGTTGAGCACGAAGATATCACTGTTGAATGCGAGCTGGTGCTGCATTCGGCGCTTCGCTTCCGAATCGTAATCACTTTCCTCGAGCTTGGCCTTGGACTTGCGCACGATCGGCGGCGGTTCCGTGTCGCGCAGCTCGTCCAACTTCGATTTGCGCTGCTTCTTCCCGCCACCACTCTTCCGTGCGCTTTTCTTCTTTTTTTTCTGCTGCTTTTTGGCCTCCTTTTCGGCGCGCTGGCGCGCTTTCTGGGCACGCCGTTCCTGTTCCCGCCGCTCCTGCGTTAGCTCCCGGACCGTTTGCTCGCGGCGCTGCTTGCGGGCTATTTCCGCCTCGAACGGATTGCTGCCGCCCGGTTGCTCCTTCGACTGCGAGCGGCCCATTGCTGGTGGGGGGAGCGAGAGGATCGGAACTTGATCGTTACCACATGGCGGCAAACAGCAGCCTTGCAAACTGTGGCGGGTGTGAAAGAAGCCCTTCTGAAGGTGGTTTTTGAAGACACTGTTTGGTTTTTCTCGTCGACAAGAACCGCTCCGATGAAAACGCACTCACGGACTCACAGGGAAGAAACTGCAGCGAAATGCGATAAAGAACACACCGAGTCGTTCAAAATTGAACGCGGGCGGCAGCCTCTAGCGGGCGAACGTACGCGCTGGCTCACACAGGGGGCACACACTGTATATAGGCACTACAGCACACGCGAGAGTCCAAGGTAAAACTGAAGGGCTCGGTTCTGAATACGTGGTGACCGTACCCGAGTATGATCGGATGCTTTGCCTCTTCCTGTCCGCGACCGCAACCACTAGAACGTAGGTCGATAGACGAGCAGAGGAACGCGCGTTATCAGCGTCACCAACTCACCCGACCTGGGTTGGTGAGTGTGCCTGATGGTTTGTGAGTCTGCGTACGCATAAGAGCATATGAGAGAAAATTTGTTTGTCTCCTTATCGACTGAAGCAGATAGCACTGAAGCAGTTCGAACTCACCCCCCCTAGTCTCCATTCCCTTGTCCCCCGGCGAACACATCTTCAACCTCGCAGTGGAAGTCACTTTTATTTTCAATGTCTTCAACGAAACCCGGAGTACGAGTACGGTATTCGGTCGTTCGGTCTCTTTCCTGCATTTTGTCTGTACGCTGTCGGGAGAATCTGACGTAGCGGACGGATCGGGCCACATCCCAGGGCGAACACCGTGTGAGACCACCGTCGGCCACACCATCCACAGATACACACGCGTTGCACTACATATATGCATACGGCTGGTCCGTCAAAAATAAAAAAAAAAAGATGTTTTATTTTTCCGCATCGGTTCTGCCAATTTTAATTACGGTGATTGAACCGCAACCGCCAGTGTGCGCTCGGCGTGAAGCTGAGCAGCGGGTGTAGTCCCTGGGTCGTTGGGGAGACCCATTTACCTACACCGCAAAACTCAAACATTGTCAATGAAGATGATTGTTCGGTTACGATTACACGGGTACGATAAGCGATGAGTGTCCAGCGAGTTGTCCAGTACGGGGACCAGTTCCGCATGCGGCACTTAAGAAAATTGATTCACGGGATTAGACATTTCGGTCGCGATGCCACGGGGACGAGGTTCGAGAACAGTGCAAACCACGCCACGCACGCCCACGTTTTGTTATTGTTACAAGCCTTTAATACCGGGAAACATTGGCAAACAAGCAATGCCCCGGCTACATGTGTAAGCGGGCCCCGTCAGGGCTAATATAAAAATACGACCCGGAGCCAAGGTAAAGAGATAGGTCTTTCTTGTTCTTGCCGCCACTTACTTAGCAGACCCGCGTGTAACGAAACTGCACATTTGGACCATTTGGAGAGGGTGGTTAATTAGTGAGGCAAAGTATTGCACATCAAATTAACTCTATAGAAGCGAATGATTATTGTCACGTGCTGTTAAGCCTTAACAGCTGTATTTTACTTACTTACACATCATGTTCGACCTACCTGCTATCTTCTACCAAACATTGCTCTGTGTGGCGGATGCTCTTACTCCAACTCAACTTTGTCTTGAGAGGCATTGGATCTAATTTCTGCAACTCCTCTATTGTCCTTCCATACATACGGTGTTAACAAATCTTGGGAGAATATTTCTTTCGAATACGTTTTCATCTGCTTTAGAGAGAGTCGTTGTTTCAGAGGCGCATGTGACTACTGGAAGTTCTTCTTGGACATGAAGATCTCGTAGGCTGTATTTCGTGTTTTAAAGTATCTCAATCTCTCAGATCAACTTATTGAGCGAGCTCAATGTACTTTGTCTAGAAACACAAGCAAAAAGAACATCTCGCGCGAAAGAGTACTGGAGCTCAATGTTTCCCAAATATTCTACATTGAGATATTAGGATTTGGATGTCCCATTAACTCGTTAATACTGGGAATTCATTACCAGTTAATACAAAATCACTAGAGTTATCTAGAGCAGGGCCCTCCAAACTTTTTAGATGGCGGGCCGCTTTGAGTGGAATGGCTATTCCAGCTGAGGGCCAACTTCGAGATCTCTCAGGAGGGCCTCGCGGGCCGTAGTTTGGAGACCCCTGATCTAGAGGATACCTCCCGAGTAGAATTTTTAAATAGTTAGCAATAAAATATCTTAACGATGAAACGCAAATTGATAGATTCAAATATTTTCATATACCTTTATTCACCTGTAAGAAGAATAGTTAGTACTGAAAATATCTGTGAGTAGTAATTTATTTAACACTTTTGTCTACCATGTACACAGGTCGAGAGCGTACAGTGGACGTTCGATTCGTTTGCCGCAGAGGACAATGGCAACGGTGCTGGAAGTGAGCTGCGCCATCTGGCGGAATATCTCGCCAACAAGCAGTTTGATCTGGTGATCAACCCACCGATGAGTGGTGGCGGCGCTCGTCGGGTAGCCTGCTTCATGACGCACGGTTACCGTACCCGACGGTTGGCCGTCGATTACTCCATCCCGCTCGTGACGGATGTGAAGTGTGCGAAATTGCTGGTAGCGGCAATGCAACGGATCGGTGGTGCACCGTCGATGAAGACACATATCGACTGTATGTCGTCCCGGTTGATGGTAAAGCTGCCCGGCTTTATTGATGTGCATGTGCATCTGCGGGAACCGGGCGCACCGCATAAGGAAACTTTTGCGACGGGTACGGCAGCGGCCCTTGCCGGTGGTATAACGATGGTACTGGCGATGCCGAACACCCAACCGGCTATAGTTGATCGGGGAGCGTTCCAGCAAGCGGTGGAACTAGCACAGAAAGGTGCACGATGTGACTACGCACTGTACGTTGGTGCGTCCTCTACCAACTTCAGCACCGTTCATGAGTTGGCGTCTCAAGCGGCCGGTTTGAAGCTTTACCTAAACGAAACGTTCACGACGTTGCGATTGAATGGTCTATCCGTGTGGCAGGCGCATCTTGCCAACTGGCCAAAGCGGGCACCGCTGTGTGTGCACGCCGAGCGGGAAACGATGGCGGCGGTACTGCTGTTGGCCTCACTCACCGACCGCCCAATACACGTGTGCCATGTAGCGCGCAAAGAGGAGATACTGTTGATCAAGGCGGCCAAAGAGCGTGGCCTGAAGGTGACATGCGAGGTGTGCCCGCATCATCTCTTCCTATCGACGGCCGATCTCGACCGTATTGGAGCGGGACGGGGTGAGGTGCGTCCGGTATTGTGTAGCCCGGAAGACCAGCAAGCGCTCTGGGACAATCTGGACGTGGTGGATGTGTTTGCGACGGATCATGCGCCGCACGCCCGGGAGGAGAAGGAATCGGAACGGCCACCGCCGGGTTTCCCCGGGTTGGAGACGATTCTCCCGCTGCTGTTGACGGCCGTCACCGAAGGGCGGCTTACGATGGATGAGCTGGTGAACAAGTTCCACAGTAATCCACGCCGGATCTTTAACCTGCCGGAGCAACCGAACACGTACGTTGAGATTGATCTGAGCGAGGAGTGGATTATACCGGACCGTCCGGCACATTCCAAGGCGCACTGGACACCGTTTGCGGGGATGCGCGTGAAGGGTTGCGTGCATCGTGTGGTGCTGCGCGGTGAGACGGCGTACGTCGATGGGTTGGTGTTGGTCAACCCGGGCTATGGGCAGAACGTGCGCGAATGGCACGGTGGAAAGCCACCGATGGCCGGTGCCGCTTCGATCGAGCGTATCGATGTGCTGAACCACTCGATCGGATCCGGTTCGGGTGTGGGCTTGCGGACCGCAGACCTCGAACCGGACCTGCAAACGAACGAAGCATTCTATCAGCTGCTCTCGCCGGACGGTACTAATGCGCACGTGAAGCAGCTCGGCGTACACTTTGCCGGGGAGCAATCGGGGATGCGTTCGGCGTCGCCACTCCCACCGAGGATACGGTGCGATTCGACCGGCAATCAATCTGTGGTCGGTAAGCTCGAACCAATCTCCATCAATACTGGGCTGGGTGGGGTGCGTGAACGTCAGCTAGCGGGTCGTCACGTCCTGACGGTGGATATGTTCACCAAGGAGCATCTGAACGAAATCTTTCACCTGGCGCAAACGATGAAATCACGCGTCGCTAAGGAGCGACTGTTGGACGATCTATTGCGCGGAAAGGTGATGGTGTCCATCTTCTATGAAGTGAGTACACGCACGAGCTGTAGCTTTGCAGCGGCAATGCAGCGTCTCGGTGGTCGGATCGTACACATCGACGAAACGTCCTCATCCGCTAAAAAGGGCGAAACGCTCGAGGATAGCATCCAGGTGATTGCTGGTTATGCTGATGTAGTTGTACTGCGACATCCATTGCCCGGAGCGGTTACGGTAGGTGTTCTTGTGTGCTGGGTGAATAGAACCGAGGTGTGCTCTAATGGTTGGTGTGTGTATTGTACAATTTTAGCGCGCTGCCCAGCATTGCCGTAAGCCACTAATCAACGCGGGCGATGGTGTTGGAGAACATCCAACACAAGCACTGCTGGATATATTTACCATCCGCGAGGAAATCGGTACGGTGAACGGTTTAACGATCACGATGGTGGGTGATCTGAAACATGGCCGTACCGTCCACTCACTGGCACGGCTGCTGACGATGTACAACGTGAATTTGCGCTACGTTTGCCCGGCCGGGCTCGAGATGCCGAGCCACATTAAGCAGTACATCGACAAGAAGGGTATCTCCCAGCGTCAGTACGACTCGCTCGAGACGGCTATTATTGATACGGATGTGCTGTATATGACACGGATCCAGCGTGAGCGGTTTGAAAGTGAGCAGGAGTACGAGAGGGTAAGTAGGCAGTGTTGCCGGCGTTTTCATCGCGTCTGCCCATTAGTGATGTTTAATCCGGAGTGGAGTTGTGGATCTACTTCGACTCCGCGTATGAAAAATTGTTTTCGACTCCGACTAAAAACCAAATTTGACTCCGACGAGTCCGGTTGAGTCCGGCTGAGTCTGGCCGAGTCCGAGCGAGTCCGAACGAGTCCGGTCGAGTCCGGTCGAGTCCGGTCGAGTCCGGTCGAGTCCGGTCGAGTCCGGTCGAGTCCGGTCGAGTCCGGTCGAGTCCGGTCGAGTCCGGTCGAGTCCGGTCGAGTCCGGTCGAGTCCGGTCGAGTCCGGTCGAGTCCGATAGAGTCCGTTCGAATCCGATCGAGTCCGGTCGAATCCGGTCGAGTCCGTTGGAGTCCGGTCGAGTCCGATCGAGTCCGGATGAGTCCGGTCGAGTCCGGTCGAGTCCGGTAGAGTCGGGTCCGGTCGAGTCCAGTCGAGTCCGATCGAGTCCGGATGAGTCCGGATGAGTCCGGTCGAGTCCGGTCGAGTCCGGTCGAGTCCGGTCGAGTCCGGTCGAGTCCGGTCGAGTCCGGTCGAGTCCGATCGAGTCCGGATGAGTCCGGATGAGTCCGGTCGAGTCCGGTCGAGTCCGGTCGAGTCCGGTCGAGTCCGGTCGAGTCCGGTCGAGTCCGGTCGAGTCCGGTCGAGTCCGGTCGAGTCCGGTCGAGTTCGGTCGAGTCCGGTCGAGTTCGGTCGAGTCCGGTCGAGTTCGGTCGAGTCCGACTCCAGATGGCGGCGGAGTCGAACCGATCCGACTCCGGCAAAATTTATAATTTGCCCATCCCTACTGCCCACTAAACATTTCTTTCTATTGCTTCATTTCTTGCAGTGTTGCGGACAGCTGATACTAACGCCCCAAATTATGACATTGGCCAAGCGTCGCATGATCGTGATGCACCCATTGCCGCGCGTCTTCGAAATCAGTGTGGAGATTGATAGCGATCCCAGGGCGGCATACTTCCGGCAGGCGGAATATGGAATGTACGTGCGTATGGCACTGCTAGCGATGGTGTTGGGACGAAACTGAAAGAAAACCCAGCAAAAAATTGGACGCAAAACAAACCCGATGTCCACCGTACAGTGTCAGTTCTGGAGGTGTTTATTCCGATACGAAGTATCTATACATTGGAGAGGTGGGCTAAACACGAAGCTAATACTAGATACGGTACCAATCCTAGATATAATGTTGGAACAAACGTTTCCAGCAACATTACGAATACCTAATTCTAAATATGAAACCAATCCTAACGATGGTGATGGAGCCAGCTTTTGCTGTAACATCATTTTTTCGTGGAACCAACCATGCAACGAACTTCCTTACTTACTGTTATGCATTTCTGTTACAAGTTTACACAATAAAACAACACGGTTTCGTGTGGGTGTTGACTATAAAACAAACATACAGACTCTTACGTAAATATGTAACGAGTCTTGCCTTACGTTCAGTACCGCGGGGTTCCCCCTTCTTCTCACGGTTATCAACCCCCCCTCCTATCACATACGCGTAACAACATCCACCAGCTCGAAATCGTTCGCAAACGTCACGCAACGTGGTCCCGTCGGTGGTTTCTGTACGTTCGCTTCAATCGGTTTCGTCCTTCCCGGTGCCGATGATATGTTGGTGGTAATATCTTGCTGTGGATCTTTCGCTTGGGAGCTGCTTTTGGGAGATAAAAGAAATAATTGGATAGTGTAGGCGATTAACTTCAGGACAACTATCAAAACGGTTTTTCGGATGATGCTTACCTTCGCTCACGGCGTGTTATGAAAGCGATCAGCGTGAGGAGAATGATTAATGCTACAAGTACACCGAGTCCCACGGCGGCCAGTGTCATGTTTGGGTGGGCTTCACCATCCATCGACACCATCGGTACTGTTGGTTGTAAGAAAAAAAAACAAATGTTAAGATAACGTATAACCACTGTTAGTAACCAATGGGTCAACTAACCGTACCTCGCTTCACTGACATTCATTACCTCCGTTGGATCAGAATTGTAATTGTCCCTGCTTACGATAATTGATTATTAAGTTAATTATTGGCAAAGATTATTATCATTTTAGCGCATTGTTGAAGGGCGCATCGTATCGACAGGCATGTAATGGCATGTTTTTGCGCGTGGCGCCTGATCGTAATAAAGACATGCGTTATGCGACATAAGCCTCCAGTGATGATGCCCTATCGTCGTAATTGTCGTAGCAAGCTAATGTGCGTCGCCACTCGCGGGGCTTATGCCAACTGAATTGTTTTTGTTTTTTATCCATTTAAAAAGGGTCTGCTTGTATTGCTTCCAAATGATTTATGTTAGCAAAAACAGAAAAAAAGTAAGAGATTGTACGATTTGTTATCAAAAAAAGAAGTAATCTAATCATTCAGTTAACTGTTGTCCAATGAAGTTATAAAACAAATTTGCTAGTGCCATCTATATGTCAATAATGAAGTTTTCTCCAGTTAGTGCCATCTGTGTGCAGCTAGCCGTACTAATGAATACGTTTTTAAATGTATGCAAATCGTATTAATTTTACTCTTTTTAATTTTAATAATTCATTTTACTCGTAATTACAATAACGTGTGCATTTGTTTCTATATTCATTGTTGAATGATATCAAATGCATGAAAAAGTATGCGCAAGAGTATAAATCTTTCCGTGGAGGTTATCTCTTGATATACGGAATAATAAAAAGGTGTTGATGCAAGAGAATTGTACCTCATTCGTACAGGATTTCAACGAATGGAAATGGAGTTGATATAAATAATTTAAGCAAGTGCTACAACTTAACAAAAGCGTGCAACACTTCCTCGTGCAGCTGATTGCATATATAAAGGGGCAAGAAGTGTACCAGGGTCGTACTGCTTTTAGAGCCACAACTAATGTTGGGTCAAGAGCGAAAAAGGTACCTCAATCGCTCCGGTCATCTTATTGTGCTCCCGCTCCCGCACAGCCCACGCGAAAAAGAGGTAGCTCCGTACGGAGCGCTACACACAGGAGCAATTGTGCGATGCGCTCCCATTTGAAAATTTCCTAAGGCTATAGCCTTACCTTTTTTGGGAAATTTTGCAAAAAATTTAAAAATAGTTTTTTTTTAATGCGAATTTGTTGCAATGGCTTTCTTTTCACTCAAATAATGCTTTAAATAAGAAAAAGAATAAAAAATCAGAAAAAATTTTTCAAAAAATTTTCCACTCGAAAATTTCATAAGGCTTACCCCTTACGATTTTTTTGGGAAATTTTTCAAAAAAAAATTAAATTGTTTTATTTTAATGCCAATGGGTTGCAATGAGTTTCTTTTCACTCTAACAATGCTTGAAATAAAAAAAAAATGAAAAATAATAAAAAAATCAAAAAATTCAAAAAAAAAATTAAAACTTTCCTCATTTTTGCACCAAATTTTGCCTATAACTCGGTCGGTATCCAACGGATCGCCAATCTTTAACTTGTGGTCGATAGATGAAAACAATGGCTACATTTTCTTCTTGGGCCGCCATGCCCTCAGATGCCTGTGCCAGAAGTTATTCGAAGAACCAAGTTCCTTACCCTGTTTGAGAAAATGTAAAATTTTCCTCTTTTTTCTGCAGTTCAGCAAAATTTTTAAATGTGATATATTTTATTGCGAATTTGTTGCAATAGCTTTCTTTTCACTCAAATAATGCTTTAAATAAGAAAAAGAATAAAAAATCAGAAAAAAATTTCAAAAAAAATTTCCACTCGAAAATTTCATAAGGCTTACCCCTTACGATTTTTTTGAGAAATTTTGCAAAAAAAATTAAATTGATTTATTTTAATGCCAATTGGTTGCAATAAGTTTCTTTTTACTCAAATAATGCTTTAAATGAAAAAAAAAATAAAAAATAATCATAAAATAAAAATAATCTAAAAATTTGAAAATTTTCTAGGGCTATAGCTAGTGGGTCAAGAGCGAAAAAGGTATTTCAATCGCTCCGGTCATCTTATTGTGCTCCCGCTCCCGCACAGCCCACGGGAAAAAGAGGTAGCTGTATTGCAGGAATCGCTCCTGCGTGCAGCGCTCCGTATGGAGCTACCTCAAGCGCACCGCACATTTTAGAGAGCGAGAGCGGTGCGCTCCGCTCTTGCAAAAGAGCTACTTGGTCAATGTAATAGTTTAGTTGACCAAATAAAAACAGTAATTATTTTCTTTGAACAGAACTAGCTCTCCGGTAGCTCTTGGGAGGTAGCTCTCCATCGTGGAAAAAAGCACTTGCTCAGCTGATCACACTAGTGAGGTTTTAGGCACCAACGTGTTAGCATAATATTTTAACGTAATTCATGATATCGTACCGGCTCTGATTGAACGAGTTTGCCCACTCAACTGCCTCTGTAACGTTTAGCGAGCTTTCGGCACGGAATACGATCCGTGGCACACGCGTATGCATGCGTGCAGAGCAACTGTCACGGCAGATGAAGTTAACATGCAGTGCATTAAGCGAGAAGACCTTCGGTTATATGACAGTTTTCCCACCGTAGGTGTCTCTCTCTTCGGTGTACCATTTCGTGTTTGTAATGGTAGCACTATTACACCAGTAGGAAGCCCCAGTTTTACCACTTTGGGACAACCCCAGGGCCGTGCAGGTGCTCTATCGTAATGTTCGTTCCGGACGACATTTGAGATTTAATGTTTTTTCTTCTCTTCTTCTTCTTCTGACAGAATCCTTACGAATTTTGCGGTCTGCAAAGCTTTGTCTGGTAGGGTAGGTAGGGTAGTTAGGGCGGAACACAACGAAACAATGTGTGTTGCAAAATGGAAATTAATCTCATGGAAAGGTTACAGAATGTGGAGATGAATCCAACCGTAGCGTGAAACTTCAATGCACCCCGTTCTTCAAAATGATTGATGGCAATCCTTGGATCGGGATATTGGAGGTTTATACATATATTGGTTTAAAATGGCAACGCCCCGGCAGGAGCTTGCTGCACTTAAAGGCCCGGTTTGTTTATCGAACGTTAAATATGCACTCATTACGTTGACAGACAGAAGTCAACACGCGTGCAGCCATTTCTCACACGTACCGTTTTGAAGGACGCTGCTGGACGTACAAGATGGCGGTGGCGGAATTAGTTGCCATTTGTCGCCTCCGGAGGTCCCACCACAGTCACTGACCGCGCGTCAAACTTGCCAATAGTTGCGGGGATAGGGAGTCGGCGATCTTGCGGGTGGGAGGTTTGTTTTGATCCGCGGTTTTAAGCGATTGCTCGAATTTATCATTCTAAGGCGGGGAAACATCCTTGAGCGTATTGCCCGAGTGTGTTGAGAGTCTGAACCGGTTGCCCGGTTTTGGTAGTGCTACCGTCGCACACCGCACCGGGTTCAAGGTTTCCGCCGCAAGACTGACACGCTAAAAGTGCGAGTGTGACGTCGCGCTACTACACCTGACAACTTCATTAGGGTCGTGGTGCACGGTTGAGACTTGACTTCGATCGTCCAACATTCTATCCGTATCCAGTTGATCTAGATTGCATCCGAGCGCTTTAGACGTACGTCAGGCACTACTTCCCGGTAAGTGTTCTACTCCGTGACAGCCGTCCGCGTATCAGCAACATCAGCGGTACCATTAATGCCATACTCCATGCTCTTGGTTTTGTAGCGTAGCGTCTTTACACATTTGGGGACATCAGTGAGCGTTACAAGTGCATCTCGACTTCCTGTACGGTTAATCTGGCTGTGCGATTTCACCACAACCGGCAATCATCGTGTTAAGCGCCACGAATTCTTCCAGAAGCCAAAACTTCAAATTGATTGCATCCCGCACAAATCTATCCCAACCAACATTGGACGTTGTTTTGAATGTCCAAAATCGTTGGAACGTTCTCGAACAACCAGTTCAAGTGGTTGAAGTACGAGATGGTTAAGGTTTTGTTTGGGAAAAATGGTTGGGGAGGCAATGATTGGGGAAAAGATGGGAGAAGATTTGAGATTTTGCCCTCCCTTTCCTGTTATGCACAATTTTTACGCTGACGCACCACAGAGCGACTTGGGTGTCGTGTTATGCTGTTTGCTCTTAGTTGCCACTCCAGCCGGCAAGTGCCATCCATCGTTAATCCATCCCGTAAGACATCTGTATGGGACGTACTCGTAGCGGGGGGGAACGCATGCGAATTCGATTAGCTGATTTATAAGTCAGCGGTGTATAAAGTCGTACGTAGATACGACGCCCTCCGGGACACCGGGGATGCGCTCCAGACGTCATGAACGTTCCGGATCCGCGTGCTCGCTAAATGTGCCATTGTTCATTCGTCATCCCGCCGCAACTAGCAAAAGCGATAAACACATCGGTACGGTCGGTACAGATGGCCGGCAGATGATAAAACCCTCCCGGTATCCCACCGAGTGCCCCGATTCTCGACCACTGCTGCGATGAATTAGCGTGCGCCATGATGTCGTTCATTTTGGGGGGACCCGGGGATCTTACCCCGACTGATTATCGGTTCTCTGGATGTTTCGATAACGATCGGGATCGGGGTATATGATAACCGCTCCTCAAACTCCCGACGGGAGGGTTACCTTCAAACACGTGACCCACGACACCCATATCGCCAAAAGCGAAACCATATTTCGTGCTGCGATGCGTACTCTTTCTCGCTCTCTCATGAAAAGTGTTGGGTAATGTTGGATGGAATGCACACACACACAAGCGATAGGTACACTATGGAATGATGCACGAGAATCCCAACCTGCCTATTAAAACGATATGTACGATCATGCCTACCAACGCATGATGGTAAACAATCTAACAATTTTATCGGCACGATCGTGAGTTATCACTTTGCTTTGGGAACTGTATTGAGGGAGTTTTTGGGTATAATTTTTTAATTGAGTAATGAGTTTAACAAATTTACACTCTGATGTTTAAAGATACTTCAATATCTTCAATATCTTCAACAAAAAAAATAAAAGAAAAAAATTGGAAAATTATCATAGTTCTTGGGACACATTATACAACTTCAAGAAGTCTTGTAAGTATGCTCTTGAACAAATTGTATATAATTCTTTATAACTCTCAAGGGTCGGAGCTCATCAATATAAATGTCTTGCATTTATTCGTTGCAGAATTCCGGCTAATGTCTACATTACTAATCCTAAGGAATTATGACATCCATGATATGGACACATTATACAACTTCAAGAAGTCTTGTAAGTATGTTCTTGAACAAATTATTTATAATTCTTTATATCTCTCAAAATTCGGAACTCATCAATATAAATGTCTTGCATGTTGTGACCTTTTAAGAACTCAGAAATTCAATTTCCCCGAGGAATTCGTTGAAGAATTCCGACTAGTGTCTACATTAATAATCCTAAGGAGTTATGACATCCATGACATGGACACATTATACAACTTCAAAAAGTCTTGTAAGTATGTTTTGAACAAATTATTTATAATTCTTTATAACTCTCAAGATTCGGAGCTCCTCAATATAAATATCTTGCATGTTGTGACCTTTCAAGAACTCCGAAATTCAATTTTCCCAAGGTATTCGTTGCAGAATTCCGGCTAATGTCTACATTAGTTGTCCTAAGGAATTATGAGATCCTAAAATGATATTATTCTACGATGTCTCACCAAATATAATTGCCCTAAATAAATGAATTAATTCGGATATATCGCGAAATGCGAATATAATTGTGTCTCCGCACCATGATCACCTTAAAATTTGGAACAAACGATCTTCTTTCTTCTTTTCTTTATATTTCCTTATCTCTCTCTATTTTTTTTAGGAGAATCACAGTAATGCTGCAATTACATGCATGGTATCTCGCATGCACATTAAATGGTGTTGCGTATGCACTATTGCATGACTCCATCTCCATAGCATTAGTAGCATCATTATCAGTTCGTAATCTCAAACCAGTGCGCTCACAACGCCATGCCTCGAATGGGAGCTTCGAAACGATTGTTGCTCGAAATCAAACATACCCAAAACAAAAAAAAACCGGTCAAATTTGCAAACCTGGTTGAACTCTTTTTTTTGTACCGCACGTTTGTGTCTTTTTTCTTCTCTTTGCTATCCACCCATGTCATTAAGTGCGTTGTGAGTTTGTATATAGCAAAAAAAAAGAGAACTCACCTCACCTTCCTTCGTCCCTCCCACGTACCGTTCCATTTGGATTACCAGTGGAACAATGGAAGGCTGTGTTTTGGTTTTTGGTGCACCTAATGCTCGTCATTCAACAGCTGATTCAACCATTTGGTGGTGAAATTCAGTGCACAGTAAATTGTCACCGGCGGGGAAAATGTGTAGCAAAACAACCCAACGAGGAAATTGCGCACTGTTTGTTTATAAATGTACTTTTTTATAGCAAAATGGAAAATCCCTTCGTGCTGTATGGTCAGGTGTGTGATAACACTGGATGTTATTTTAAACGTGTAGAAAAGCACAAAAAGGTGAAGGTAATAATTTGCAAAATTATCAGCTAAGTGGTAGTTTACCTTATATCATTCACTTTCATACTCGCCCCCCCCCCCCCCCTCCATCCATCTGCTTACATCATGTAAACCGGTGTGTACCTGGATTATCTGGGTAATTCCAAACTACGAAACGAATGCACATTAACGTTTCGTCGTAAAAGATCTAAATGCCATAAGCAAATAAAACACACCAATTAATCATGCTGTCAGAGTGGAAGAAACGTGGAAACACCGATCATCCGTGCTCATCGGGATACGAATCTGACCGAATTAACGAATAACACGGATAATAGCTACATCTCCTTCTTCTAGTAAATAGTAGTGTATTTCGAAAACTATTACTTTATGAGTTATTGTTGCAAAAAGAAGCAAAAATGTTTCATTTTTTAGTACATTGTACTAAAAACAGACTATCTTTTCCTTAGTAGCACGGATAAAAATACACCCGGATAATTGTAGCAAAACAAAAGCTAGTATACAAATTAGTATATTATTTACAGCACAACCGAAGCGCGATAAACATCCCAAGGAATGTTACGTTCCGCGAAAGCGTATTGTTTTGTCGTGCAAATATATCTCTCTAAAAAAACACAGAAAAAAGCGCACAAAACAATGCTAGTGAAAGGGCATCTTCGCTCACGAAGCTGCGTTGCGTTTGATAATGACATTCTTGGCGAGGGTAAAGCAATGGAATAACAATGCGCCTTTCCGCCTGACAGTCGCAGTTACTTCCAACAGGTCTGATCCAGCTGGTTGGCCTTTTGTTAGTAAACCGCCAGGCTCGAGGGTGTTCGACCGCGCGCAGTTACGGCGTGAGTGAAGGAAAAAGGTATGTAATCGAGCAAAACAAGGAGAGCCGGTAGAATAATAGAACTCCCCTCCGGGTGTTGGTTAAACATATTTGCACGTTCTAAAGCGAGCTGGCGTTTGATAATGATAATAATTGCTTCAACCCCCCCTCCCGCGGGGGGGGGGGGGGGGGAGCCCTTTTGTGCCTCACCCACCCATCGGTGGTGTCCCCCCCCAAAATGGGAGAACCGTTTGCAAACAAACGGCTCGCGAAAACGGTACATCACTTTCACCGGTGTCTCAACGTGAGACACGCGGCGAATAGAACGCGCGCAAACCACGCGATCGCACGCCATCTAGCGGATCGATCAAACGATCGAACACCGATGCGCTTGTATTTGCGTGGAAATTTTTTCTTTTCGGAGGGGGGAGGAAAATGCTACAAAACCGCCCCCGTAGCGTAATGGAAAGTCCCTGAACGTGGGGCGTTTGCGTCACCTTGCGTTTTTTTGATTTCGATCTACTGCGAACTCTCGGCAAGGTCGCTTTCACCCTGTATGGTGTACGGGTGGCCCGCTACTTAATGGTCATTGTCATTACACGCCACTTACCTTCGCTCTCACGCCCGACCAGCTTGGCGGTGTAGGCCGCTGCCTGCATCAGGTCCGATTCGGTCATCTCCGGCAGATCTAGCTCGTTCAGGTCCATCACAGCTTCGGAATCGACGAGTTTCGGGTGACGGTGACTCCACTACCGGGGTTTTTTTTTGGTTCCGAGATGAGGAGGTTGGGGGGAAGTTGGGAAGGTAATAGGGTAACTTCCTGGGGGTCACCTGCCGAAGAGCTTCACACACCCACCCAGCTAGGTGTATACGCGAATTGGAGTATTTCCCACCCGATGCCCACTCTGAAGGTGAGCGAGTTTTGTGTGGAGCACTCTGTCCCAAGTTACGATGCCCCGTACGCGTTCCGGCAGGGGGATTTATCTACGGGTTGTCGGGTGAACTTTATCAAGGTTTTCCGGGGGAAATCCTATCACACGTACCGAGCGATGTCTCACATGTGTTTTTACGTCTTGTCGTACGACACTTTGACACTCCTGGCCTCTTGAGCGATGATGAGTTTGTTTCTATACGCACCGAAAGTACGTCCGTTGATCTGATTTGTTTTTTTTTTATTGTAAAACGCTTGCGACACGCTTTTGTTTACGGCAAACGGCGAGAGTACGTATCACGGTCGTGGCCGAGCAATGAGAAGGGAAAGAATTCGTTATTAATAGAAATGTCACTGGCCACCAGGAGCGACAAATCTCGGTCGGCTTGTATGGTGTATTTTGCGTAGTTTTGCGCGTCTGTCCCTTAATTTTCTTTTTGTTTGCCTTTAAGTTCCGATCGTTTACCGTCGGTTTTGTGCGTTATTGTTTTTCTGTGGTGAGGTTTTGTTGATTGTGCGATGAACCTTACGGTTTGATTGTTGCTTGGCGTGGTGGTTTTTGGGTTTGTAGTAGGATTGTTGTTTTGCTCCTCCAGAGATAACTTTTTCAAACTGAACGTAAAGTACTGACTAGGCGTAGGATACAGGAAGGAGAACACTACGAAATTTTGGGCGAAGGACGACACTTGGAAATTGAATTTTAGCTCACTCTTTTCGGGGTTTTCCGTTAAAATATTTTCACCACTTTTTCACAATTTTGCAACGATTCAAAATCAGCAATAAAATCCTGATCGACACTTTAGACCTTTGTTTGTTCACCTGTTGTTTTTGCTTATCTAGTAGTAGATGAATGTTCTGTTTTTTTTGTTGCAAAAAAAAAATCGTCACACGCGCCTTACGCCAGAACGAACACGCGCACGATCAGCATCCGGTGCAGTCTGTTGATCGACTGAGATGTTGATCGGTACGATGCCGGTTGAAATATCGGTCGCCTGTGCGCCTGTCCTTCTCCAACCTTCTGCTACGCGTCGCGGCATGCGTTACGCTCAACGGCGTGATGCGTTTCTCTCGTACCGTGTGCGCGCGTCCTGTGCGACGCTAACGCTTTCACCGCGCATTCTGGTGAGAAATTTAACGGGGGTGGGGGAGGATAAATGGAAGGAAAAGGGAAATTGGAAGCTGATACCCTCCTTGAGCGTTTTGTTTGTGACGCGAATTGATAATTACTTTTATTCAATAAAATACATCAACTTATGGTACTAAGTTTCCTTTGTTTTTTTTCTACACCTACAGAGATAGTTACGCTTGCAGAATAATAATAATAAATGCATCCAGTCTAATATAACAGCACACGTACGTGTGCGATATAAAAATGGCAAAGTAGCAATAAAGCAGTTTGCGCCTGTTGGGCTGCAATGTAACGCTTCGGAAGCGTAACGGAGTAAAAGTCCCAGCGAACGCTGGAGCGTCATTCACGTAAATCCTTTGAGGTGACGGTACGCAACAAAGGCGTCAACTCCGTACACAAGTCCCACGATACCTCCCATATACTTTTGGTAAGAATTTGTTTTTTTTTTGTAAAGCAATCATCACAGGAAAGAGAACGTTTTGGTTTTTATTTTGTATGGAAAATAGGTTTTTTTTTAAATGAGGGTGTAAAGAGCATTATTTTTAGAAATGAGAAATACAAAATATTGTGTCGAGCATCAGCCAGGATGGGTAATAGGATGGAATTGGGAATGAAAATTTTGAAAGCAGAAATTAATTTCAACAACACTTAAACAGAGGTGAGAAAAATGGATGATTGTAACACAATTTTTTTCTTTTTCAAAAAACTCACGTATACGGCTGTCATCGCTGGATAGGCACTGTGAATACCGCCGGTAGTTTTGAACATCAGAAACTTTGGGTAGAGAAACACGTTCACCGCAAACCCGAGGTAGGAAGATGCACTGAGATACATTGCGCACGCCAATCCATTATAGACCACTTCCTGTTGGTGTGGAGGTGATGATGAAGGGAATACGGACAAGAAGTCACCAATTTACTTTGGATACTCACAAAAATGGATTGTCGGACGAGATGAAAGGTGCGGGCCGATATTGTGTAGCACAGCAGCAGGATTGTGGTAGTGAGCAGAAAGGCAGAGCAGGTCGTCAGGAAGCCCCAGAACGCTTCGCCGATATCCTTTGCCGAGTCCATCCCGAACTGGACTAGCATCGTTTGACAGAACCAGCCCAGCACTAGCTCAAAACACTTCAGGATACCATTTTTCGAGACGAAGAATTCTAAATTAAAGCACGTGCACACCCGGCAACATCCGATCCGTAAGCCACGGTTCCGATGTTCGTTCAGAATTCCACCGCCACGACCTCCACCAACACCACCGCCGCCGCCGGTCACCGGCATTCGTATCACTGTCGAGGGCATACCCGTGCGGCCAGACGTCCCAAGTCACGAACCGTTCTCGGTGTCGATCGTAAAGCAACTGCCGTGAAGCAGCTTCATCTTACAAACCAAAAACCCTACCAGACAGGACCTCCTGCGACGCGTATTCCGCTCCGGTATCTTCGTACCGGGCGTCGTCGCGTTGGGCTCCCTGCTAGTTAAGGTGTAGTGCGGTGTAACGAAAATAGAACTCAAAACAAATGTTGCGAGCAGTTAGCGCAAGCGCATACCACACGCAGATCGTGCGTGTACCTCATCCTATAGGGCGCTATTCGAACGCACGCAGATGTGCTGTCGATGCGATGCGTCTAAAGGAACACATGTGAGACATCATCGACCCTATTACACACAAAGATTCGTAGCGCATGCATCATCTGCAGAGATTTTCTCGTATTTCTTTTCCTCCTCCTTCCTACAAACAAATGCGCATTCCCGTGCACCCAAAGCGGAAGGAAGTGCACAGTTGTTTTTATTTCGTCGTCTAGGATACCCGGCTTGTGTACGGGATGCAGTGGTGTTTATTTATAACTTTAAATATATTTTTTTTTGTATTTGATGTTCTTCCAGTCCGCTACTAAACCCTAGCCAGACATGAGAGTGAAAGTCAACAAACTTCCAGACGTACGATCGGATGTGTCATCGGAATCATATTTTGCTTTTAAACATGCGAACGACAACAGGAATGTTGCTCTCGAAGAAGAGAAAATTACAAGTTGATACAAAGTAGAAATCCATTTTACAAAATCACATCAAATTGAACAAATGTAATGAAACGTTAAATGAATAACACTATCAATAAAATATGAAGTTAAATAAAGTTAAGTATAAAAATAAAAAAGAGAATTAAATTAAATTAAGAAACAAATTAAGAACACAAGAAAATGTTTTACTGTGCAGAAATAGCACGCATCGATTAAATATAAATCACTATCAATAAAATATAAAGTTAAATAAAGTTAAGTATAAAAATGAAAAAAAAGAATTAAATTAAATTAAAAAACAAATTAAGAATACAAGAAAATGTTTGACTGTTTTATTATATTAAAACCCATCTTTATTTAATCTTCTTCCGATTTTGCTTAAAACATACAAAACCGCTCTAGATTATATTAAAAAGAAACAAACAAACACAAACTTGTCTCACTGGACGCACAAAAGAGAAGGACAACTTGATTTAAACAGTAACTGTAAGATATAAATATAACAGAAAACAAATAAGGCAATAAAATCTCACACTGGAAACATACAGTTAAGCGCCGCTGCCTTTTGGGTATGAGAAAAAGTTTCCTTCGTTTTTTTCTTCCTCTCTCTCTCTCTTTCATTTGTTTTTATTTTATAGACAATGAATGATTATGTGACATAAAATTTTATGAAATGTGTAATACTGTTACTAGTTAAAAAATAGTGCAAAAACAAATCTGCTCTCTGTATCGTCCATTTTTTGTTGTTGTTTGTTGGGTTTAATTTTCTCATACCCTAAGTACATTCCGTTAAGCAGCGTACGGTAAACATTGAGTAAATTTAGTTTCCGTTGTACATACACACACACGCGCACGCGCACACCGATCAATCATACACACGAGAACATTGAGACATCGACGTAAAAGCCTGCAAGCGTTTATGAGATTAGAGCAAGTAATTAAACAACAAAACGCCATCTTCGGCGCGAAATGCGACCTTGGTTAGAAACACTTAGCTGAACGGGGCAAACGGGGGAAAGGGAATGGGATGGGTAGCGGACAAACTTGGAATATTAAGGCGTGCACACGGAACAAGGAAGTCTATCGCATCGAACACATCGCACACACACAAGCACCGATCTGCTGTCTGCCGTTTTTAATTGTCACCGCAAGTCTTCATTGATTATTTAATTCCTTTTTGCGAAGGAGTGTTGGAGACACATTAGGGAACAGTTCAGTTCGCGGATGAGATGGAAGTAGTATGTCTGATGGAAGACTGGACGAGAAACGCCAATATCCTTAGATGCCTCTGTAGGAACGCTGAGCGAGCAGTGCGCTGAAGAGGTAGAGTGCGGACACAATCAGTCCAAGGATCTGTAGAAGAAACAAAAATGCAGTAATTCTCAATAAGACATAGTGCCAAACGGTTCCATTCTGCTATGTGATCATGCTTACCGCGGCAGCCATGTACGCATCTTTGATGGTGTGATAGTACCGCCCGTTAGTGACATCAACCAGCAGCATGATCGAGGCGATGAGGTATAGTAGGAAGGCGATCGTATGATAGACGAGCTCGTAAATCGTTTTCGAGATGATACCACCGGTACTGAGCGATACGAGACAGGACGCAAGCAGACAGAACGTCCCGATCAGGAAGGCAACGGCCATCAGCAGGAAGAAGAACTCAGCACTCGCTGGCAGACCTGAGGTTGGGTAGCGCCGTATGTAGTACGCAACCAGACCAACATTTACTGCTCCAATAATCTGTGGCGAGTACGGAGAATAGTGTTATATTAGTGTTGGAAATCCTTGGTTTTATAAAAACATTTTTTTTGGGGATCTTATCTGAGACTCTCCTTATGAGATAAGGAATTACTGTTGCAGGTATTGATAGTCCCTGAGATACACGGTACCTCTTATACGCTCTGTTATTTTATGGCACAAATTTTAAGCAAATTTTAAGTTAATTTTTTTTGATAATGTCTTCTAGTTGAAAGAAATAGTTTTTAAATATCTATTTGAATGTTTTTCTTCAAAAAATCGCTCAAAAAGGAGAATACATAACGAACTCCGAATGAAGTTGATGCTATAACTGTCAATTGTCAAACGAAATTACACCTGGATTT
Organism: Anopheles funestus; assembly: GCF_943734845.2. Lineage (NCBI taxonomy): Eukaryota > Metazoa > Arthropoda > Insecta > Diptera > Culicidae > Anopheles > Anopheles funestus. The sequence continues at coordinate 4,532,758 of NC_064597.1, read as the reverse complement.
GCTATAATAGTGTACCTTGGGGACTACCTGTAGTAGACACAAGGTGAGTTTAGTGTACATACCAGTTGGGCAAGCTTCAGCAGGCCGGGCGTTGTACGAAGATAGCCTGTGTTGAGCACAACATGTGATGTGCTGGTGGTGGTGGTGGTTGTACGCGTTATAACGACCGAGTGCGACATCTTGCGGCAAATGCGTGTTCCTTCACACAAAGGTGGTGTATGTCTTCGCTAGGGCTTTTTAACAATTAAAAGCTGTCTTGAACAGGAAGGTCGAGAGGAAATAAAAGATTTGTAAAAAATTAAGCATACATTATTGGAATTGGAAGAAATAGTCTAGAAATCATTTCTAGTGTTCAAAGTTCCTATCCCGAATGTCTGAAGCTAGCTAGCTAATTAATAAGCCTCGTAGAATACACAAACAATAGATCTGTGGTCGAGTGGAACAACAACACTGTGTGGTAGGTGTATAAGAAAGAAATACTAAACGAAGAGAGTTCCTACACAATACGTTACTCGCCCCGGGGGAAGAGAAGTAGTAACACAGCCAAACAAGCGAATGCACTCAACTGACAGCTTACAGCCCGTATGAATAGGGTGCGCGCGTGGGCGTTGTGATGCGCGCAGCAAGGGAAAAAAAATAAATCACTACGATGGTATTTCGAATAGAATCAAATGGGCAAGCCATGTTAGTGATGCCCATGCCCATGCAGCAGTATGCGAACATTCAGTAACAAATCTCCATATGCATGTGGCATCATTTTTCCGATTCGTGATGCGTTTCGGATTCGGGTGTCAGGGGGGGGAAAACTATTTAGGTCAAACAAGACAAACACACCCCGAAAAAAAAAACCTTCTCTCGATCGCAAGAATATCATCATTCGAAACGAAGCGTTTGTTGTGGTATTTTCGTATGACAGCAGGGAAAAGGAAAATGTGACCGATCTACACTGGAAGTCGTAATTCTATTGTATACGCAACATTGTTTTGCTGTCTGTTAAGATAAGATTGGTGCAGTGATTGCAAATAGGAATGGAACTCACAAAAACACCGTCTGCGAGCCAAAGTGATTCTCTGAAACATTGATGACGCATGGTATGATGTCAGACCTAAAGCGACCACGACCGGAAACAAACTGCCTGGCTGGAGGTCAAGCTGATCGTATAGACCTGAAGAATGTCCAGAGGTTTCTCAAAAGTGGTAGTCCTTCGATACCCTTCCGCTAACGGAGTAAGAGTGATGATGGTAATCTTTAGTATGCGGTATCACGATAGCCTCTGTCCGTGAAGGAATGAAGGAGTAGTATATCGCGTGAACGCACGAACAGATCTCCTTATTAGGATAATCGTGTCAAGGATGCGTGGTCGCGTTGGGAAGGTTTCGAACCCTTGAACAATGGCCGCTCGGTACCGGTACCTCGTGGACACCCGCCGTGGACACAATCTGTTACATTAAATGCTTTCTTCGATACCGGCAAGCAATTGCAGAGCAAAACAACGGAAAGATTCTAGAATGAAACCCTTTGAAAAAGCAACACCCAAGGTTTTGGACCACCAGCGTAACGGTCTGTTGACTTTGGGGTGTATGATGCATGCCATTCGGACGGATCACTGCAACAACATGCGGAGTTTATAAATAAAACTCCAACGCCCAGCACTAGGCTGACATCATCCGATGGGAGAGCAAAACAAACTGTGAAACTGCGTGTTGGTGGTGGTTGTTCGCGTGTTTTAAGAACTTTCCCTGTTCGCCTCCAACCCTGCGGTAGGGAGACGATGTGATGGTAATGGGGTAGGAATTTTCCCTACCGGAGACCCCATTATTTGAAAGCGCGGGAGTTTGAAGCTATGACCGTTACCATATTAGTACACGATTGATGTTTCAAATTTTAAAAAGACTCAGTTAAAAAGAGTTCTCTATAGATCGTTTGCGATGGTATACATCCAACAGGTTGCACCTGACAATAACACTCTGCTCTTCAAACAATTATCAAACTTAATGTACACTTGTCTCTACATGTCTAATACAGCTGGACTGGTATTTTTTTGATTGATACACTACCAAAAGTTGATCGATGGGAAATGTGAACAGGTTCTAGCAGCGGCAACACACTGTTTAAAAACGACGCAACTGGATCGTATCACCAAAATAAAAAAAACCCGCACTAGAGCAAACAAACAGTGGACCTTCCACACGTACGAAACGTACAAAAGCGACTGAGTGCTGCGAAGCTGGCTGGAAGAAGTCGTATGCACCCCCAGCCGGACCGTTCCCGGTGTGCAGAGAGCGAGAGAAATGGTCGAATTTTGGATCCGAAGGCATATAGTTACGGTAGAAGTTTCGGAAAGTGATGGTCGCGAATCCGTGTAAAAAGGAGGGTTCTTTGATTGTAAGTGCAAGCCGACAGAGTTTTCTCAAGGTAGAATTATTTCTATCTCGTCCTGACTAGTGATGGGTAATCCGGAGTGGAATCGTGGATCCAACTCCGACTCCGCGTATGGAAAATTGATTCCGACTCCGACTAAAAACCAAAATTGACTCAGACGAGTCTGGTTGAGTCCGGTCGAGTCCGGCCGAGTCCGGCCGAGTCCGGCCGAGTCCGAGCGAGTCCGAGCGAGTCCGGTTGAGTCCGGCTGAGGCTGGCCGAGTCCGGCCGGGTCCGGCCGACTAGCCATGGGTCAATTGCAAATTATTCAGTGCACGATTCAGCCACCTCTCCCCTAAATTTTGCAGGACGCGGTCCTCGACTCCCCTCCCTCCGCTTCCCGCTCAATTCTGCAGGAGTCATTCCGACTCCGACTCAAAGATGACGACGGAGTTGGACCGGTCCGACTCCGGCAAAATTTATAATTTACTCATCACTAATCCTGACCTGTACTGTTCATCCTGCGTCCTTCATCTAGCGCTAAACCCATATTGTGACTTCACAATGCAGTGAAGGATCTTGCCTTCTTCATAAGCTGTATGTTCGCATGCGCACTCTAACCCTATGTGCAGCGAATGATCGTGTGAGCGAGTTTTTTTTACTCTATGCTAGCACAAGGGAAAAAGGACCGAACTTCTCTTCCATCGGACTTTTTTTTTCATGGCAGTTTCGACCTTTTCCCTCTCCATTTTTGGGTCGATTTCTCTCTCCCTTTTGCACACCGGGTTGCGTTACTTCGCGGTTTCAGTGTTTGTGTGAGTATCGTGCAGCGGGAGCATTGAAACGAGAGTGAAATTAAGTGACCAATTCCTCTTGCAACACCACGTCCTACGGGTTGGGCACCTGCTTTTCGCCTTGTTCTTCCCTTGCAAAATACGAATGTTTATCAAAATGTTTTCTTTGTACTGGACATAATTGACATGGCGATAAAAATGGGGAAAAGGAAAACCCTGGAAACAACTTGTTGTAATTTCTTGAGGTTTTGAACCGAGACTTCATTGGGGGGAGGAGAGCGGGAAGGAGTTTCCTTAGCAAACAACTCAGTTTGTGTATGACGGTTTTTTGGAGGTCTTTCGATTCACTATCTTCTTCCTCCAACATCCACACGACTCCATGATGATGTCATTTAAATATCGTCCACAAAATTCTTCATGGCATACACACAATATTTTGTTGAAGTGCTGATTAACTGATTGTACTTCCAATACATGCGAAACTGCATTCCACTTGAGAGTGATATCATTTGTGCTTCAGTTGAAGTCTTTCGTCAGTTCAGTTGGTGTAAGGTAATCGATGACGCATCTACCTCTTTGCAAGATGCTGTTTACATTCCTAACGGATTCGGTAATTCATCGGTTGGAAAACACAGAGTACAGAAATGGTGATTAAATACAAAACGCTCTGCTTGCCAACAGCTTACTGGTTAGATTAAGAGATTTATCGCCGATTCCCAAGGGCGATTTGCTGTTGACCGAAGGTGTGGCACAAAGGTGCGTCCACAACAGTTACGCTTCACTCAATGTTTCACTCGTCACGGTCATTGCCCATTCGGCTTGGAGATGGTGCTTTGCGAAGGAAGGTTACAAATTGACCAAGAACCGTGTTATAGTTCTTTCTCCAACTTGTAGAGCGCCGAGAAAAAAACTCCTGCTCCTGTTAAGCGTCCTTAGGGGAGTTCCCCGGCAACAGGCTGTCGCGCCGTCTAGTCTAACTCCTACTCCTCCCGGTTTCATCTGCTTTCCTTTCGAGAAACCACCAACATACGTACGGAAGTTTGCAGTGGAAGTAATAAAAAAACAACCCCACTGGTTTGTTTGTATGATTGTACCCGCCGCAACGACCATTCGTCTCTATTTTCGTGCTATGAGTGGTTCAACTGTAGATGCATATTCTACCAAGCAAATGCAAATGCACTCAGTATTTTAACCTCCTTCGCTTTCGGGTGCTGGAAGTTAAATTTAAATTCAATTCGAAAATGCAGGTCGGTAGCAGTAGTACGAAGATTTATGAAGGTGCCGATTGGGGTTATGCAAACAAGTCTTCCTAAAGGCATCTGGTTTGTTCATGGTTTATTATATATACTATGTATTATAATGTAGCACAACAGAATTAATTCGGAGAAGACACTCTTTTGCAATTATTATTAAAAAAAAGGAACCAAAAAAACTGAATTTTAAACCCAAACAACGAATAGAATATTTATTGTATTTAAGCACGCGTGTGCATACGAAATGTCGAATAGTACATATAGTTTACCGCCAGATGGCGGTAACGATGCAAAGCTAATGAAAGCTTGCATCAAAGTTACACGAAACAAAGCATTACAACACTGGCGCTGCTGTGTGCGTGTGTAATGGCGCTCTTTCGGTCATCTTCTTTTTTCTACACCAGAGCACAAGCGCGGTGATTGATGGCGTAGTTACCCGGAACTATTGTACGTTGATCGAACGGCCATCGTAGATGTCCCGTAGCTGTACGAAGGTTTCTCCGGCGTACATAAGCGCGGTCAACAGTGACAGAATGCTGGATATCCAGTTGCACGTTTCATACCCACCGTATCCCTTGTGGGCGAACATGAGTCCGTACGAGAGCACGTACAGTAGGAGCGTAACACCGGCGGTATATTGCAGTTCCAGCCGGCGCCAGTTAACCAGGGGCAGCAAACTACGGACAATCGTTCCACAGCAGCGCCGGTCCCAGAACAGCACGAACGAAATCACGAACGAATGACAAAGCACAAACAGGGTGATCCACTGGAATCCATCGTTGTACTGGGGACGTATGAAAGCCAACGCACCGATCGACAGTAGCTGTTCCGATGGACAAATATCAGCATTAGACCCCACATTTCAGAACCCGTACGATAGCTCCACTTACCAGTTGCACCAGTCGCATGCGGTTCCGGATGGCACCACGGTTCATATTACACAGCCCGGTACAGGCCGCACGCAAACAGTTGGAGCGTTCCGGTGGGCTGGTGGTCGGTACCGTCGAGCCGATTACCGGTACGTCCAGTACATGGGTGTCGGAGGAAGATGGCTTGCCAGCCAGACCTGGTTCCAAACCGGGTGAAAGTTGTGCAAATATTCCCGTCATCCCGTACAAAATGGTTGTGAATGATGTTTTCTTTTGTTGGTAAGTCTAGCTAGCACGGCAGAACCACTACTAATGCTTTGTGCAACGACGCAACTGAACGTTACACCCGGCTCGCGTGTACGATGTTTGTGTTACCAACCATTTGTCTCGTATTATTGTATACGCTCGCGAGTAATTTACAGTGCGTCATGGAAAACAATACACCATCAAATGAGGAGCAATATTTCCTCAAACCCTGTTTGAGAAAATGTAAATTTTTCTCATTTTTGAGCTATGTAGCAAAATTTATTAATATGATATATTTTAATGGGAATTTGTTGCAATATGTTTCTTTTCACTCAAATAATGCTTTGCATTAAAAAAAGAATAGAAAATTAGAAAAAAAATTTTAAAAAAATTTCCACTCGAAAATTTCATAAGGGGTACCCCTTGCCATTTTTTTGGGAAATTTTGCAAAAAAAATAAAATTGTTTTATTTTAATGCCAATGGGTTGCAATGAGTTTCTTTTCACTCAAGTAATGCTTTAAATTAAAAAAGAGTAAAAAATAATAGAAAAATAAAAAAATTCAAAAAAACATGAAAATTTTGCTCATTTTTGCACCAAATTTTGCCTATAACTCGGTCGGTATCCAACGGATCGCCAATCTTTAACCTGTGGTCGATAGACGGCACCAATGGCTACATTTTCTTCTTCGACGGCCATGCCCTCAGATGTCTGTGCCAGAAGTTATTCGAGGAACCAAGTTCCTTACCCTGTTTGAGAAAATGCAAAATTTTCCTCATTTTTGAGCAATGTAGCAAAAATTTTAAATGTGATATATTTTGATGGGAATTTGTTGCAATAAGTTTCTTTTCACTTAAATAGTGCTTTAAAGTAAATAAAGAATAAAAAATCAGAAAAAAATTTTTAAAAAATTTTCAACTCGAAAATTTCATAAGGGGTACCCCTTGCCATTTTTTTGGGAAATTTTGCAAAAAAAATAAAATTGTTTTATTTAAATGCCAATGGGTTGCAATGAGTTTCTTTTCACTCAAGTAATGCTTTAAATTAAAAAAGAGTAAAAAATAATAGAAAAATAAAAAAATTCAAAAAAACATGAAAATTTTGCTCATTTTTGCACCAAATTTTGCCTATAACTCGGTCGGTATCCAACGGATCGCCAATCTTTAACCTGTGGTCAATAGATGGCACCAATGGCTACATTTTCTTCTTGGACGGCCATGCCCTCAGATGTCTGCGCTAGAAGTTATTCGAGGAACCAAGTTCCTTACCCTGTTTTTGAGAAAATGTTGAATTATTTCAGACTTTAGCCCCGTAAACGAGTTCTATTCCTCTAGGTGGAAAATGTACTGTCATGTCTACGTTTTGTGACCAGCACTGTAAAAAGGGGATTTTTATTCGTGCTGCAGTTCTGAGTCCCCAAATCGTGCCTAGATAGCATCACCTTTCGACTAAAACGGATGTAATGGTTTTGTTTATCATGATAATGATTAGATAGAGCTATTGCTGACAGCGTCGGTTTCGTTGTGTCAAACGTGAGTTCGACCTTTGATAATACACCGACCCTGATAGTGGAACGTTCAACGAATCCTAATCCGAGCGGCAAGATGTATGTGAAATCGCGTTTGCCTCTCGTCTATTATTGATGTGGAGAGCAATTAAAAATGCATGAACATCGAATCCCGAGCTTTCGGCCGATGCAAACCCTCATCATCGAGTATCCAGTTGGATTGTTTTGTTTTTATTTTTTTAAATTGTATTTATTTATTTATCAGTTCTTGCACTGGCGGTCTGGCAGTTCCTCGAAAAAAATATAATAGCTGCTTTCCATCCTTCGCTCACTTCGGAACGTTGTGCAAAGTGGTCAAATGCAATCCAAATTTCAATGCACACCTACGACAGAAGCAAAAGAAGCACCACGAACAACACAAATGGTGCTCGATATGCAGGCGTGGAAATCGATAAACTTATTGTCGACCTTAGTATGGCATGAGGGTGCCCAATGGAGTAACTACGAAGGGAACATCGATGAAAGCGTGATCATTTTGTGACGACGCACCTCAACCATTACCATCAGCATGAGTTTTAGCTTCTAGCGAAGGGGCAGCGATGTGATGATGCCGCCGTGTTTATCGCGGGTCATTTGTGTAATATTCAGCCCGTTGTGCCGCTACCAGCCAGCCGCTGGCGCTGATATAATGACAACAAAATAAAAGTGCACTTGAAACGCGTGCAGCCACATTCCAGCTCGCGGGGCGAGGCAAACTCATATGGCCGTGAAACTTTTGTGGGTTGGGTGGCGCGTTTACCAATCACATGCATGCACCCAGAACGACGCTATCCCAAATGCTCATCTGCCGTGGCGGAATGTCTTCGCTTTCGGTCCGAGTTTTACGTTTATTGAAAAAGTTTGTTTTTTATCGGCACATTGTTTGGTGCCTTTAACAGCGATTGATCCGCACGGTGTATCGACAACCAAAGACCGGTCAAAACAGCGATTATAAACATAAAGTTAGAAACATGGGGAACGAAAAAAAAACACGATAATAACAGGCAAGAGTGTGGATATGAACTTTTACCACTTGTTATCCCACCGCAGTTCCCCCTTCGATAAGCGATTCGTACTCTGATAAGATATCGTATGCGTAATTTAGTATATAATTTTTAAAACCTCAAACTACACTGTGGATGCTGTTTTCATATTTTTGATTTTTTTATATTTGATAGAAAAAAAATTCAAACAACCTTTAATGTTCTCAAAAACCCTTTCTACAACCCCTGCAATTAAAAGTATCATTTCGGTGTAAGTTTAATAAAGTAATTAAAAACTAAAGTCTCAAACACTGTAACATAAAATTATTATTGACTGTGCAGACACACATACACACACACACGCACCGTACAGAGTAACGCATCGTGTACAGAGTAACGCACCCGTTCATTCCGCTCGTTTCGGTGTTACGTCTCGCGGGAGAAATATAAAAACCCTTTACCTGATTAAAGGTATCTTGCGCTTCCCGTGCCGGTACTTTAAATGCTTTCTATCCCTCTGACGTTTGGATGGTCGACCTTCGTGTTGTCCCTTCACGGTATTAATGTGTGCACGTGTGTGTATTTTTTTTTATTCTAATTCCATTTTTTAATGCACATCGTCTCCTCATCGCACCATTCTGATTGTTAGTTAACAGCTTACATTCCCTCTTTCTCTCTCTTTCTCTCTCTCTCTCTCTCTCTCTCTCTCTCTATTTCTCTTTCTATCTCTCTATCTCTTCGTGTCTTACGTTCTAATACCGTTTTGGCCGATGCAGAATAAGATTTACAAAATTACAGGGTTTTTCATGTGATTCTAGATTTTACGTTTCAAGTTGAAATGGAATATGTAAAGTTAGATGGGAATATCTAGAGCAACAGCTACAAAATGATGAAATGATTTCACACCTTCCACTGCATGTTCCGCGGCAACATGAAAAGAATCCAGAAATGCGTAAAAGCGTACCATATCATCTCAACGAAAAAAACGAAAAAGAAAAAAAATCCCTATAAGGAGGACACGGTGGCTGTGAACGGTTTTGCTTAAATGTAACACAACACGAAATTAGTTAATTTTTTTTTCTCTACCTTTTCTTCTCTGCCTTCCTAAGTGTAGTGCGCGTTTTACTTTTGCATAAAAAAAAAATCCAAAAATGCATAGCTCTTAATTGAAAAAAAAAATACTAATAATAAACAATACGTTTAAGAAACAGACCGGTTTGGTGTGATCGAAAGTAGCCCTTTTTTAATTAATGGTTCATTATATGATTTTTACCCAACTGGATGTTTGTCTGACGGTTTTGTGTTTGTGTTAAGTGTTTTATCTTTTCTCGCGGGGGAAAGGTTAAACGAAAATTCGAAAACGCACACACTGCGTCGCCTTTAAAACGCCCTCCAGCGGAGAAGTTTCTCATTCTTTGTGTTTGTTTGTTGCTTGCTTTGTTTTTGATCGAGTACTTTCATTTTCTGCCCCGCTTTCGATTTATCCGCATCCGCTTCCGATCGTGTAAATTGCACCGTCCCGGAAGCGGCATCACTAACAAATGATTTCACACCCTCGGGGGCTGGCAAACGGAACCCGCGACGCACCTATTCACAGTGGTAGGAAATTTTTGCGTCAAATTTTCAAACGCATTGATTTTGCTGCTTTCGTTCGTGCAATGAGTGTCCACCGGTTTTACATTTCCGGCTTTTCGGTTAATGTGACCTTCTTCTTTTTTTCTGGAGGGGGGGGGGGGGGGGGGTTGGGATTTGGGGGAATATTTTTCGGCCAAGGCAGAACAAGATTAGGGGTGTGAAATTAAGGGGGTACTAAAGAAGGGGGTACTAAAGGGGGGTACTAAAGAAGAAAATGTGTCCGCCGTTAACGATACATTATCTTTCTACATAACGAGCAATGATAAATAGTTTTTTAAATTGGCCAAAGCGATGCAGAAAAGAACCTAACGGTAGGGGATAAATTAACGAATTAACGACACTAGTAAGACAAATGCAATCATTGTTGTTTGCGATCAAGTACGCACCAATGCGTACTTGGGTTGTAAGGGAAGAAAAAAAAACATTATTTCACGCAGTGTGATGGGTGCCTTTTTCTATGAAAGTATTATTTCCATTTTGATTGCCACATGCGTATCTTTGTTCCTTTTTTTGTTGTTGCTTTCTCTACTGGTCGATTGTTTTATGTGATGCCTTTTTTTCTATACATTATTGTTTTCCCTAACGCACCCAATCACACACACACCCAGCAAACAGTTTGATCGGTCGTATAAAACAAAGGAAATCTTTTTCATTTTAATAAAACAAAACAAAAAAATGGTGGAAGATAAACACCATCCATAAAAGAAAAACAGGAAGGGAACACAAGCAGAAACCGTATGCTTTGTAACAAAAAAAAAACGCGAAAAGGGCACAAGAAAATGGTGAAAAGAAATGGAAGTAAACAATCATCTCGTGTCTATCGGGTGCGTGAATGTGTGCCGAAAGCACAAAACTTACTCGAAAATTTAGAGTTAGAGCAACGATAAAGCGGGAAAAATTCGATACGCAAGTGCGCCAAATGAAAGTGAAAAACAAAACAACTGTAACGCACGTGCCCCCGGTCCATACTGCCGGAAAAACGGAGCTTTCCCCTCTTCGCCCGCTTGGGATGTTGTAAAAGTTGTTTTTTGTTTTGTTGTCACGTTTAAGTGTGTGTTTAAATTTTGTTTATCATAAAAAATCTTTCTTTATGCTTCTTTCCCCCTACGTTGGTTTTTTTTCTTCCTACAACACTGTAATTCTCCTCTAATTCTCCTCTAGCGACTTGTGTCTTAATGGTCAGTTTACAAGTACATCTTACACACAACAAATACTAAAAATATATGTATATACGCGCCCAGTTTCGGTGACTGGGTGTCGGATTCTCCATGGGCGTTATTTCGTTTGTTTTTGCGCATTTTTTTGTTGTTGTATTTGTGGTTTTTCTCTGTGCTGGCTGGTGGTCGTGGATGCCGTTAGTGTGACCCCTCTGCCAGTGAGCTCACACAAGGCGAAAAAGGCACCGGAATATTCTACTTATCTACCGAACCGACCCGGCCCGATCTGGCTGGTGGGATCGGTGTGAGTGTGAAGCGCAGCAAACAAGTGTCATCTGCGGGTCTGTGTGTACGAATGGCGCGTCACGCGTTTTGACAACCCTGGATTAGGGCCGGCGTTTTTACACACCGGCGGATCGGTGCTCCACGTACAGGAAGTACGTGCCGGCTGCGTATGCGAGGAAGTTGAACAAACCAAACACCTGAGAAAGGGAAAATAGGGAAGGAAAGGATGTATGAGGCACACACGTCCGTTTAAGAATGGGAATGATTGTGGAAGACTTACGCCGGCGGCAATGTTCGATCCACGTCCACGTCCGTACAGGTTCGACCAGCTGGCCAGCTGCACGATGAAGGCGATGAAGTAGAGCAGTGTCGCGATCGCCGTATTGATCAACTCCTGCGGTAAGATATTAGACAGTAACATGAATCAGTAAGCGTCTGGATGACGGATGATGTTGACGAGTGTACTCACCGTGAGTATCCAGTTGATGGGCAGATTCAGGACCTCGCGAATACCCAACAGGTAGACGAACGTCCAGAGCAGGGTGGCGATGAAGAAGGTGACGACAGCAAACAGGAAAAAGTGTGTACCACCAATTAGTGCTGGGGAGGCGCACGCCATGCAGATGATACCAAAAACCTTGAAGGAGATGATTGAAGAGATGTGAGGAGATAGGCGTGTAGGATTACAGCATACAAGTACATAGGCTATCAATCCAATAAAATTAACATAGTATCTTTACAGTGCAGAATCAAGATGAAGTTCTCATTCCCCTTTAACCCTCAACGTTAGTCATTTGAAGTCTATATCCGAAGAGCCTAGGTTCGTCATATACCTAGCACGTAGATATTACGAAATATGCTTCACATTCCAAATGTCACCAAGAGTCAATTGCTACTGGGGAGCTCCGTAAGTGAAGCGAAGCATTTGTGTGTGTGTTTTTGTTTTGTTCCAAATTCTTACACTAACGTTTCATAGTTACGGCACTAATTGAGTCGCCTGCACAGCGATGAAGTCAGCGCACACATGTGCGAACTCCACCTCCACACGCTCCACACGCGCGGATACTAACCATCACAAAATGGACGCGGTGGCGTCAGCGATGGCGGGCCCAACCTACGACGATCGGCGACACTTGCGAAGGTGCACAGGTCGGTGCCGAACCACTCCATAAAAGAAGACGCGAAAGATCGATGAGCAGCCTTCGATACGGTGCATCTGCATGGTATGAGGAAGAGCAATATCTAGCTCAGTAATGCAAATATGTTGCCCTGCTGAAGCTGTTTCGTAGTTAGTTCCGCGTAGTTGTACGCCAAGGAGGTGTACAGATGATGGTCACCATGCTGCCTGCATTTTGCATTCTGTACCGTGTGTGACCTGTCACACCTAAATGTTTGGAAGCGACAGGTTAGTCACTGCTGCCCACAAACGGCACACCGAAACCGCAAGCTAAACCGAAACAAATAGGGACATAAATTATCGTCTTTCTGTTCGAATGCGGGAAGGTACTTGCCGCTGATGTCCCATAGGAATACGTTTGTGGATGTGTGTTTGTGTGTGTGTATAGCGTCTAATTAGCAGGCAGGGCACACTGGAATGGAGCGAGAGTTTCCAACTAGGTGCTAACTATGGCCGACGGCAAAACTATCGCGTCTCGTGGAAGACACCTGGAGAATCCAATTCGACCAGAGACGTTGACGTCTTCGTTTGAAGCGTTCACGCCTGACGTGTGCAAACGTATTACCAAATCAGGGTCCGACCGATTTGGGATCAGTTGATAACGTTCCAGGAAACAAGGTGTCAAAGCGCTTGCTCCATACATACACACACCCATACGCATCTGCCGATGGATCCGATCAATCATCAACTTTATGTGAGTGGCAGCGCTCATAAAACGTAGTACAAATGCAAAGAAGACGCACACCCAGGTGACAGGTGGATCTCGTGCTCCATTCCCCCTTCGGCAACATTCCGGCATGCAGTTGCATCGTAAGTCAAAACTGTCAGGGACGCTTTTGGGGTGTGGTAGAAATAGGACTGAAGTGATTGCATTTGGGGAGTATAATTTATTTATTTCAGCCACACCGCTCCAAATGCTGTACATAGTTCTCCAGACCAAAAAAAAAACGAAACAAACCCACCCACATGAAATGCAGTCGGGCATTAATATCTCTTTCAGCAAACAAAGGGGTAACTGCGTGTGCGTGTGCTAAAGCTGGACACTGTTGCGCAAGGGGATGACTAACTACGTCGGTTAGCACATTCGCCGTGGAAGGGGTTTTCTCACGATGGTTTGTTTCACAGCGCAGCTGTGTTCGTATTCTATACCGCAAGCTATTTAATTTGAGTCAGTTTGAGTCATACGGTGTTACTTAAAATATTGGAATTTTGAAATAATAAAACTGATTGTGCACGTGCTCGTTTCAGTACTCAATCATGCAAACTAGATTTCCTCGCTATTCGTATCTCCATAGAGAAGTCTTAGTTTTTTTGGGGAAAGAATCGCCCAAATGGCACAAGTTCCTTCAATGACCTGAGTCTGGACTTCTGGACATTCCATATCAGGGCAAAGACTTAGCTTAACAACAGAGATCCAGAGCTCCAGAGCTCCAGGAAAACCATACTTCATATCTCTGGTCAGATATACTCAGAAATAAAAGAGTTACTTTACAGTAACTGTACAAGCATTATTGAAAGGGTCATTGAGCGGGCATCAATGACATGATGCAGTGCATTTTTATCTGTAACTTTTGTTGGCTGGCAGCCCTTATCACATTGACCCAGCCCTATCTGATCGATCATATTGTCGAGTGTCTTCACATGCAGGGATGGCAAATTTTTACGTGAGCAAAAGAATTTGTGTAACGCACAACTCCTTCCCGTAAAGATGCAACTCACTGTCCAGTGGATGCAACAATTGGGACGCCTTACGGTACCCATCCGTCTCGGCAGGTTTGGGTTTAGAGTATCCCAGCAACCCGACAACGACAATCTTGTCGCGCTCATCAGCTGCGTACCCACCCGAAGAGGAGAAAGCGGGGGGAAACGAAGGTTGGAAACCGCGGGGGGTGGTAGAGAGGGTGAAAGTTTTCCTTCGCTTTGTGTCGTGCAGCACGCTTCACTTCCCTGGGCTAGGCGTCTCACAACTCGTACACACCGACCTGGTTCCCCCTTCGGGAAGCCTTTGGTGCCGCAAAAACCGTTTAGCCCACTTTCTTAGCCATTCGTTAAGGGACCGAGTTTTGGGTGGTAGGAAGAAGGAGGAAAGGGGGGTGATGTACAATAATAAAAAGAAATCGACGATTCAACGACGATTGGGTTGGTTGGCAAAGGGAAAGAAAAGGTCCACAACATAAAGACGGTTTTGTGGCGATGGATTTAAGACAACAAAACCCGAGTAGACAACCCAGCTGGGTGGGTTCCTCCTGTGTACGGAGGTGCGCAAAGAAGGGAAAAATTATTTGACACGTTTCCATCTCGTCATCCGGTTGCGTTTGTGTGTGTGTGTGTCTGTGTGTACATGGTTTTGTTGGGTTTTCTTTCGATGTTTTTTTTATTCACCATTTTCTTTCTGCAACGTATGCAACGATGCCTGAAATCAAGAAAGTGGTGATGACTGGGCGGCGATGTGAGTGTGGTTGGTAATGGTTCGTCGTCACACCTGTGTGTGACAAACTGCAGATAAGGCGGGTGTAAGCGCACAAACCGAACTAGCCTGGGAAAGGGTTGGGAATAGATAAATGGTAATAAAAGAAAAAAAAACTTCATATATGTATCCAACAACTCGGTCGCTGCCAAGGTACGGTGTGTGGGAGGCTCAAGAAGACAACGGCCCCGTGAGCTAGCACGCACGCATGATTACCATAGAGAAACCACTCATATGACCCTCGCATGCGTTCATCGCAGCTATTTTCTTATGCGTCTGTTACACGATTTCCCTTGCCCGGGGGGGTACGCCATACGGCCAAGTGTCTCATAATGAGGCATCGTAGGCATTTGCGTGGAGAAAACCCTCCCGGACAACAAAGGGGGTGAGGCAGGATGAGGAGAAATGGAAGATTGCTGCGTAGCATACCATAATTTCTCCCATCAGCACCCAGAATCGAAAACCTCACCCGTGGTGACACTCAAAATATAACAACAACAACAAAAAAGAGGATCATTAGAAAAAAGTCAAAAGAAACCAACGGAGTTAGGGTGGTGCGAGAAAGATAGAGAAAACTGGAAACCTGTTTCTAGTCTGACAGTGTGTGTGGTGTTTTTTTATTTCTTCCTCCATCCAGATACGATTCTTGCTCTCAATTTCTCCGGGGTTCTCCTGGTGCACGCTACGAATATGGATGTACCCGAGTCTACCAGCCGGTTCCGATTAGGACTCCGATGGTCTCGAATAGGGTCACAGCGGCTCTATTACCCGGTCCCGTTACAACAACTTTACCAGCCAGTACATGCTAGCTTTTGTTGAGGTTGCCATACAACAAAAAAAAGATATCTGCCATAATGAGTTAGACAAAATATGACAAAGCGACAAGTGCCGTGACACACTGCGCTGCATCAAAACCGGTTGTGCGTGGGTGTCGTCCGTAGCAAACACACACACACAGTTATAGCAATTTGTGGAACAAATTTGTTGTACATCAACCAAAATCAGAATCCAACAAGTACTCTGGAGATCGGCGAAATTAGACGAACAGCTGCAACTTTGGAAGTCATTCGGGTGTATATACTTTTTTGGGTGTCTAGCGTGTGCTGGAACTCACCAAAAGTTAACAACCGTGCACAAAGAATTGCTTCGCAAAGAAATGATGTCTGTGAAGAAATATAAGAAAACTTGGTTTCCTCTGTTAGGAGTCGCGGCTCCCCGATCGGCTCCACATTTACAAGAATTGCAAGCAAAAAAAAAAACCCCCAAAATCCCGAGTCGTTGGTTTATGGAGCGGAACGGATCGGCCTGGCAGCATTGAGTCTATTGCCCACCACAAGGCCAGTCAACCTCCGCAGCGCCCGTGTTTCAATGCGCGAGAACGTAGCGAGAAGGCGACAACATTAGAACATCTGCGCGTTCAGGCCATTTTCCCTGTGTGGGATTTTGGATCATGGGCAGCAACTAAACGTCGGCACAGTTCTACGTAGTGTTGTGCAACGCTTGCAGTACGCAAATTGCAAATATTGAGCAGTAGATGGATTTTGTTGGAAAACAAAATAAAAAAAAAAACCTTGAAGGGAGTGCCTTCCTTTACAAACACGCTGCGACGTGGACGACATGCATCTGTGCTTGATTCTACGTTCCAGAATTCCAGAATTCCAAAAAGCGAAACATAAACACAAACATTGATGTAACATTCCTAGCATACAGCAGCTGCAACTCATGCGCAGGATGTGCGGGGGCTCCGGCTCTTGCCGTGCCGTGCAGCAGATGCAACCGGCTTGTCAAGCTCTGGCCAAGCGTCTGGCCCGGGGTTGGTACAACTGCAAATGACCGCAAGCGAAGATCGAAATCAAAACAAAAAAGGTTCAAAACAGAGAACCCGAAGAGAAAGCCACCATTCAATGGAAATGGGATGGCATACGCGAGTGTGTGCATGTTACGGCTAGTGGTGAATGGGATAATTTATCGCAAGAGACGTCCCTTTGCCATACACTGCAAAGAGATGCTGTGCAAGGAGAGAGGCTACGGCAGTAGAAAAAGATTTCACCTGGCTGGAGTGGCTGAATAAGCGATCGAAGCTATTCGTGAAGCGTCCCTCTACCTATACAAACGTCCAAAGCCTTCACAGTGAGATTTATCTCAAGGGGTAGGGGGAGAAAAGCGATCAGACGTGATACGTCGTATCGTGGCCGTCGTATCGAACGGATCGCCAACAGAAAGGCAAAAGCCCCGAAGAAACCCGGACCCAAAATGTCCGGATTACACACACGGGTGAGCGAAAGGAAAGAGAAACGGCAATGATCGAGTATGGGACAGAATGTTGCATGACCAGTTTAGGAATACGGGGCATACGGAGCCGGTATGAGGTTAATGGGTTTTAGATAGCTGGAAGCCATGTCCAGTGGTAGTATCGGTAGCCACCGTCTTGTTCCTGATGTTTTGTTGGATCTTTCTCTTTGGAAGATCCTGCGATCGGGTACGCACTTTTGTGTATTTTTTGTGGTTATGTTAAGACTCCGCGAGACTCCCGAGAACGTTTCAAGTTCCTGAGTAGTGTATCTGGTGGCAATAGTGTGAATAGTCACACAAGTTACTGGAGAGCTAGTCCACGAGAATTATAAAGTCATATTACTAGAGTCTGATCAGAAAGGTTTTCGATGACTTCAAGTAATTTCCTTCGAATCTTCGATAATTCCTCAGTTTTTTTTTATCATAGATTCATATATTTATAAAATGACCAATACAAAACTAGTTCTTGGAGCTCCGTGCTACTCCGAGCTTAGTAGTTCGTCTAAGCTAGGAGTTCTTGGATTACTCAGTTGTTCATTTCACAAATTTTAAGACTTTTTTCCCCTTTGGCGCGGTTTACTTTGGTGGTTTTACTGGATATACGATATACCACTTTAAAGGTGTGTGGAGAGTTGTCTCCTGTCAGCGAAACACATCAATTAGAATGGATGTGACGGAATTCACGGATGGAGTGTAGTTCCTAGTTACCCATGCTGAAGGTAATTGAGGAATGCTCGATAGTCTCTTATTATCTAGCGTGTTGTAGTACAGTTGAAGAGCAGCGATAAGCTGCAGTGTGGGTCAACATGACATCGTCAACGTCTTCCTGTTGTACGTGTGTCGATATCAGCTTCGGGTTATCGAACATTAAACGTCAAACGTTTTGTGAAGTAGCTGAGTGGAGCGCTTTTGCAACTTCGATTGGATCGCTCAGGTAAACGTTTAATTTCAATGTACTTTTATTCTTGCTGTTCTTAGTCGCTACCCGGTTACCCTTTCGATGCAAACTTGATCTAATCCAGTACTTAAGATACTGCCTGTGATCCCAGTTCGTGCAAGAATGTGGACTGACAGCATTCCATTACGCACCCGAGACTAAAACTCCATTTTCCTCCAAAAACTTGCATTTCTTGTCCAGCAACCTGCTAAAAGGGGTGCAGTTTGCACATTGCCAACCTTCGGTAGCATACAGTAATTTTGCGTAATCAGGGTTTCTAACGTGACTGGGGGGAGTTCGGTAAAAAAAAGGAAAGGGTCGCACAAACAGTCACACTTCTGGGTTGGGAGCCTATGCGGAGGTCGACACTTGACTTGGTTCGGTGCAATGTGGGACAATTAGATACAGTACAGTGTGGGGGCGCCAACTGCGGGAAATAGACAGCAAACAGGGCTGTTCCTTCCCAAAAGCGGGAGGAAATAGCGGTAGAAAAATAGTAGCTGTTTGTGGTGAGAACGTACGACGTACGGGGAGGAGGGTGTTGTAATCAAAATCGCCCATTGTATTGCGTAAAAGCCGCAAACCGCAAACTCACACAGGAGCACCTTCAAACTGAATGATTCAACCAAAAAAAAAAGCTGACTTCCCGAATGTTCCCATTCTGGGGTGTTTGGGGTTGTTTTTTATCTAATCTTATCGTCCGCGGGTCGCTGAGCTTTCCACCGCATCGCGACGAAAATCTTCTCCGGCTGTTCATTGCGTGGACCGATGGTCACCCGGTCGCGTATTGTTTAGCTGAAGACATGCAAAAAACAAAAAAAAACGAGGCAAACTTACCACTTGCACGATCTTCAATATGCCCGGGATGGTGATGAAGTACTGTGTGTTGAACTTCAGCCAGTTGAGATTGGATTCCGGCTTGGCCTGTGCCTGGCCCGGTGCCGGTGTTGCCGCCGGTGTGGCAGCATTGCGGTTTGGCGTTTCCACCGTCACTACCGTTTCGGCCATCATTTTCGGGACCCGGATTACGCTACCGCTTCCGCAACTGTCGGATGTCGGTGGTTTTTGTCTGGTCACTCACTGGGGACCACCCGTGTGTAACAAAACGAGCGATGGTACGTTTTCTATTTTTGACGCAACAACTTTTACACGCGGACGGTTGCCTTCAACCTCACGGGATGGGGTCACGGGGAAAATTGTCGCAACAAAAAGCAGGGATTTAATAGCCCACGCCGGCGAAAGTTTGGATCTCGATCAACCACGCACGCAACGATCGCACGCACCCACTATCTACACCATACAACACCGGCGCAAATTGCAGAAAACAAAGTGTATCACACTGCACACTGGTGCTGCGAAGTATCTTCCGGCCCGGAGTGACCCACAGAACACACACCGACAGTTGTTGATGGATTGAGACTGATTGAAGGCACCCAGGACGGAGCCCAGAGCTAACACACGTCGAAGCAAAAGCGCGCTTGACTCGGCTGATTGCAGATTTCCTGGTGATTTCTACGGTATATATATGTACACCTGTGTGTAAGCACTTCTAAACTAGCGTCGAAATCGTACCACGTTTCCTTTATCCGTTGCAGGTTCAAATTTACCGCTGAAAGATGCACCCAGAACACCAAGCAGCTGTGAACGGCAAACAACCCGCAACTGTTCACCAAGACTTTACGCGTTGAAATAAGGGATTTTGCTGGTAAAGCGGATGGGAGCTCAACTCACTCTCCGCACTATGCAGGTTAGGTAGCGTCGTTTATTCTCTCCATCGCTCTCTGGTACTTTAACTTCAGTGGTGAGCAATGCGCGATCCGCTCAAAGATGGCTAATAATTATTTTAAAAAAATGCTTAAATGGTCTTATTTTTAATCTACCATGAAATGTATAAAAGAGAGAAAACAAGGTACCAAAAGCAGTAAAAAACAAGAAAAAAATTTAAACAAAAATAAAAAAAATCAAACATCAGTGTAGCAACCCCTGTAATTTCGGTTTTTATTTTTCCTCTCCCCTGTTTGTATTGATGAATGTACTGCGCTCACCATCATTTAAGTCGCTCAGCGGTTAGTTCTCTCACGCATATTTTCTTCTTCTTCTGTGTGTTTGGAAGTGATCATCACGCACACTATCGGCCATTGTATCGGTAAGTAAAGGTTGCGTACTTTCGCAGGGGAACGTACGCAGCCACATGATTAAAAAAGTTGTTTGAAAAACAGAGCTTTCGTTTGCGCATTGCAAACCCAGGCAACAACCTGGTTAACAACTGAACAACTTAGTGAAATAGATCGATTTTTGCTTTGCAATATACAAATTAGTGATTTTTTCTTCTCATTTAATACTTTATTGTATATTTATGTTACTCGAATCACTCTTTCAATAAAATTTTTCTTTCAACCAATTTTTATTTACTATTAAAGAAAAATATGTAAGAGCCATTAATTTGAAGAAAAGGACGTATAAATTTAAAAAGAAACTTGATACAAAATTTCAAAACAAAAAGAAACTTAATTAATATAAAAATTACATGAATAAAATAGGAGGTATGTGAGTTCAACTGGGAATATAAACCGTAATCGTAAGTCAGAAGCTTATGTTTCTATACTAGCGCCATCTACATTATGTTTGCAACAAAACTTTTGAAGCAAAACTACAAACATACATAAATATCATTTATTATTTATCCCATATTGCGATACAAAAGCGTAAATTCTCAACTCGATCATCTGGTAAACATAAGTGTTGTAAGTCAATATAGCCAAACAAACATTGCACAAGCAACATCGTTACGCTAAGTAGAGCGAAAGAAAAAACAAACAAACAAGAAAACTTTATTTCGGGTTTTCGGCTCAATGCAATCTAATACACGCGTGTGTGCTTCCGAGATGTCACTAAAACTAGTTGTGCAACTTTCCCACGATAAGTATTACAAGAAAATAGTCAAGGACGTGACATTTTCGCGCGAAACTTTACCGGCCGGAAAACAGTCAATGGAAGGGAAAAAGGGGAAAAAAACAAACGCGAAACAATTTTATCGTGTTGATTTTCATTTCCAAAGTTGCCCGGCCCCCGATTCCGGTGTTATGATTTTTGCCCCAAGTGTTCACATTTATGCATATCCGTCTGGAGGAGGATGTGTTTTTTTTTTCTTCTTTTGGGGTCTCCATCTACTGTTTCTGGCTCCCTGCTAGAAGTGCTTATCCGTTTGGGAAACTTTTGCTTCCAACCGGGCGGAATGGAAAAACGTTACAACACGGGGGGAAACTTACCGACGAACAAGGAAACGAACAAGATCGAAAGCAATTTTGTTGCAATTGTAAAACGGTCGGCGACAAGTTGTCACAAGTGTAGCAAGCGGTTTGGACATAATGTATGTAAAGAAGAAGGGCGTGTGTTTTTTTTTGCAAACTAGAAGAACTGTTTGTTCTATGCGTAATGACGATCAGACGGCAAGGAAAGGAAGTTAAAGCAAAAAAAAAAGAAAAGAAAAAGATATAAAAGGAATAAACAGCGGAAAAGTTTTTTTTCTGCTGTTTGTTGTGTGCAATTTTTCGTTCCTTCCTGTCGATACCACTTAAAATTGTACCTATTCACGCAATCGATGGTTTGCCCCAGGTCTAATGATAAAACTGGTGCTCAATAGAAACGGGCGATAATGTTGGGCAGGGTTACTCAATGGTTTCCTGACACACTTAAGTTCTTTTTTATCTGTTTATTTCAATACGTCAATTAATTTCGTTACGAGTGTTCGCCATTTTGAATATAACGCTTTAAATGTATTCTAAAAAAGCATATAAGAAAAGCTACGTGAGAAACCCTGTAAAAATCGAACGCACTTAAAGGTAAAAGGAACAACTGCAGGTGTACTAGAAGCAAAAAAAAACAACCTTGCTTTCCTGTCGCGTAAAGTAAACAGCGAATAAGCGAAGAAAGGCTGGCTGTGAAAGTCAACTATGGGTCAAATTTTCTTCATTCCGCTTCTGCCATTTTCCCCCATTTGCTCCATTGCCGTCCGGGTCTCGCCTAGCAAATAGCATTGTTTTATTCTAACGAGCCGGCTTGAAACAGGGCAAGCATGGTTCACGATTATTACTTCTTTTTTACCCATTTTTTCTGCTTTGCCACTTCGCTACCGACCTCGATTGGTTGGTATTGAACGAGCAAGAAGAAATAGTTTTTTTTCTACTGTACTAGGGTTTTTGAGTTTGTGGTAAAACGGATGCGGGGACGGGATGGTTGCATAAGTGCTTTGAATATTTAAACACCATGGTGCAACGATGCAACAAAGTCCGGGAAGGCCACGGTGGAGTTCTTGCCGCAATGACAACAGTACTGATGGAGGGTTTAATAAGAATACTTTCTAGCATGGGAAAGCATAGACGCGAAAACGTGAATAGAAGCAACCCAATTAAGTGAAGTGAAGAAAATGAAAAATTAATTAATACAAAGTAAGTTAGAAGCAAGTCTTAGTAGAGTGAGCAAGCTTGAAGGAATATTGTAATGAGCAGAGTAGAAATGAGAAATGGATAAACAAAGCATAGAATTGATGTACTATTTTCCTTGAATAAAAATAATCGATCTATTCAATTTTCGATTGAGAAGCGGGAAACTATTAATTGTCATTTTAATGGCGCACAACGGGGAACGCCCGGTGGAGTTTGTGACAAATGGCGCCGGTACTAAACGATAGGACTGGCGATCAAATCTCATCGGGACCGTCTCGCCGCAGCAAGTACTGACTGTCCGGTTACGCGGTAAAAATGTCAGAAATGGTCGGCATGACTTTAAGAAGTCGTTAAAGCCAACAAGAGAGAGAGAGAGAGAGTGACTACACATCAATTAACAAAAATGTAAGGCTATACATATCGCCTTAGAAAATTTTCAAATTTAACGACTTTTTTTTTTTTTATTTTTTTTTTATTTAAAGCATTATTTGAGTGAAAAGAAACTTATTTCAACCAATTGGCATTAAAAAAAAACAATTTAATTTTTTTTGCAAAATTTCCCAAAAAAATCGTAAGGGGTAAGCCTTATGAAATTTTCGAGTGGAAAATTTTTGTAAAATTTTTTTCTGATTTTTTATTCTTTTATAAATTTAAAGCACTATTTAAGTGAAAAGAAACATATTGCAACAAATTCCCATCAAAATATATCACATTTAAAATTTTTGCTACATTGCTCAAAAATGAGGAAAATTTTACATTTTCTCAAACAGGGTAAGGAACTTGGTTGCTCGAATAACTTCTGGCACAGACATCTGAGGGCATGGCCGTCCAAGAAGAAAATGTAGCCATTGGTGCCATCTATCGACCACAAGTGAAAGATTGGCGATCCGTTGGATACCGACCGAGTTATAGGCAAAAGTTGGTGCAAAAATGAGGAAAGTCTGACATTTTCTCAAACAGGGTAAGGAACTTGGTTCCTCGAATAACTTCTGGCACAGACATCTGAGGGCATGGCTGTCCAAGAAGAAAATGTAGCCATTGATGCCGTCTATCGACCACAGGTTAAAGATTGGCGATCCGTTGGATACCAACCGAGTTATAGGCAAAACTTGGTGCAAAAATGAGCCTTAGTAAATGTTCCCTTTTTTGAAAATTGTGAATTTTTTATTATTTTTCACTCTTTTTTTAATTTAAAGCATTACTTGAGTGAAAAGAAACTCATTGCAACCAATTGGGATTAAAAAAAATCAATTTCATTTTTTTTGCAAAATTTCCCAAAAAAAAACGTAAGGGGTAAGCCTTATGAAATTTTCGAGTTGAAAATTTTTGGAAATTTTTTTTCTGATTTTTTATTCTTTTTTTAGTTTAAAGCAATATTTGAGTGAAAAGAAACATATTGCAACAAATTCCCATTAAAATATATCACATTTATAAATTTTGATAAATTGCTCAAACATGAAGAAAATTTTACATTTTATCAAAACATTTTGTTTATTTTTAATAATGTTTTATTCTGTTTTTTATGTAAAGCATTTGAGTGTAAAGAAGCATATTTCAACCAATTCGTATTAAAATACTATATAATACTTAAAGCAATTGTACAAAAATTTAACACAAAAACAAGAAATCGTGAAAAAAAGTTCAAATATGGTTCAGTCAGGTGGAAGTGGCATAATGTTGCTTTTCCACTCGAAACGTTCTAGCGCCATAGCGGTTTGCGAGGTTTGAGAAACGAGGGGAAATGTCAAGCAAAATCGGAGCACGCTGGTGCAGGGCGTTTGGTCGAGTATGAATTTATTATGCGATTTTGATGAAAATATCTGCCCGGCATAATAAATAGGCACGAACACGAATTTTGACCTGGATCGGCGACATCCTTGCTATATCAATTCACACACCTACCCATCTACACGCTCTCTCTCTCTCTCACCCCCGACCACACCCATTGCAAGGGAGGAAGGAAGGAGAGACGGGGGAAAGGTGTTTTTGGGGGGGTAGTTGGTAGCTCATTTTCGATTTATCGCCAATGTGTGAAGTGAGCGCGAGTGAGGAGTAGTTGAAAATGCATATGAAAATGAAAATCAAACAAGAGAGGGGGGAGGGGAGGAGAATGGTGGGGGGAAGGGAGTGTATGAATTGAACCATAACCCAAAGGGGGGAGGGTGGGATTGAGAAAGGAAGGTCGGGAGAAAGTGAAACAGAGATAGAGTGTCGTATTTGCTACAAAGTGCGCTTTGCGATAGAACGCACTTGTTAGAATTGCATCGTCGTGCAAAACAAGTGTACCGTGGCCAACCCGTCACTAGAATCGGTGGAACAAAAAAAAAATTCGAGCCGTGCCAGGAAATTGAGACCGGGGGTGGAAAACCTCCCTTCCCTCCCCCTTTCCCCCCTCATCAGAGAAGGGTAGGAGTGTATAAGGTTGACAAGGGAAATTTCAATTAAATTCCATCACCGACCAATATCGAATTCCGATGCGCCTTGCGCGGAGGGAAGGCGGCCGGTGACGCGAGCTAACAAGTTGAAAAGCTTAACGATACGAGCCCGGGAGGATGGTGAAAACATGGCGTATGAAATTTACATACAAACGCTCGGCACGGCCCGGCCGACTGATAGCGTGTGACACCTCCTTCAAACCATCACCATTTTGAAGCTAGAAAGGCTGTATGAGTGAGTGTGTTTGGGGCGTATTTTTTCGCTGTCATTCAATTTCGTTCCAATAAAAGCGATAGAGCTGAACGAGTGGTAAAAACTCCCGTGTCGGGTACGATTCACTGTTAGTAATCAGTTCTTCATTTTTTTCTTCTGTTCACGCCTAACCTCAATTTGAATAATTTCCCCCCAAGGGGGGGTTGGTGACAATTATTTTGTTATATGAGCAGCTACTTCGGGTAATGGGTAATGATTATGGTTAGTAATAGAAATTATTGCTGCTACTGTTACTTGCACTGGGGAAAAAGCAGCAACGGTTTCGATGATAAAATCCAAAAAAGGAATACTTTGAGTTGCAAATTGCATAGTGTTAGGCGCTTTGTTATGCCTGTTAATGAATTCGCCGCTATCTATGCAATGTGAGCGGAAAAGCGCCGTAAGGTATGCAATTTCACGAATGCGAAAAGTGTTATTTTAAAGTTCCTTTATGTGAGCTGGAACCCAGTTTTCCAGTTTTCCGGCCGGATCGATACGCTCGATTGCATTGTTGAAGGATGCGTAAAACGAGCAACATATTACACAACTGCTGCTGCTGCTGCTGCCCGATAGGGCATAACCCCGAACATGGCAACCGGCTTGCCATAACTTTTGCAGGTATCTTACGCCACATCCACGGCCACGTCGAAAGCTCATCGTTTATGTATGAAGATTTTTAAACTCCTGCACGCTATCGAAGGGAAGCATCTCACGATAGTTGATGTGTCTCGTATCTTACAGATCACAACCCCCTTAAGATACACGGACGAAAGCAAACGTTTGACTGGTTGCATTTGGCGGGCGCAGTCTCCACAGGTTCTTCGGGTATGAATATTGAATCAATCCAATTACAGGCGGGCTTGCACCGTGACCGTGGCGGCTGTGTGGCCATTCGCTTTCGTTCGCCGACTTGCGGCTTTTTAAACTTTCATGCGGCCTTACGAAGTTGTGCCGTACTTCCCAGACGGTGTTTGCTTTTCTTTTTTTTGGGGGAAGGGTCACAGCCGGATCGGATGGACGATGTCGCGGACAGCCATTTTTTATTTTCGGTATGTTGTAGTCTACTTATTACCAGAAAACGTAAGCCGAGGTCTGCGGTTGTTTTTTTTTTGTGTCGCTGTGGGTGTGCTGTTGCGCTTCCTGTTCTTGCCAAGCGTTCACGATTAACGAGACACGAACAACCGATTTTGTCCCGCAGTGTACCACCATGAGAAGGTGAAAAAAAACGTCCCCAAAGCTGTTCGTCAGATCGGGAGGTTTACGTTCCCTTGTGCTACCCCTAGATCGAGGCTGGCAGTTAGACAAGTCCCGGCCTGGAACCTCGCTGTAAGTAACGAGTTAACTAGAACCCTTCGCTGCAAACCAACCCAGGTCCCATGAGCATGGGCAGGGTAGAAAAGTAAAACTTTTAATTGAATACCTTTTCTTCCGTGTGCCGCGACTTGCGGCCAGCCGTGGATTCTTAGGGAGTTTTCTCTATTTTTCCCCTGCCCCCTTTCCCTTCCTGCCATCAAAAAAACCCTCGCACCCTCGCAAGTGAATGTTCCTTCAGCAATTGTACACCAGCAGCTTTTCTTTTCTGCCACCGGCGCACGTTACGCTTCGATGGAAAATATGAAAAGAAACTCCAAAAAAGGTAAGGGAAATATGAAAGAGCAAAAAAAAAAATACAGACGATGAAATTATGCGCAAACGAAAGCATGATGTAGATGTACGATGCTGGCATTACCCGCCCCCCAAACCCGGAAGTACCGAGTTTACTGCCGTGTGAGTGTTTTCTTCGCGTGCAGCGCACGAGGAAAAACCTTTCTCCTGTCCCCCGGATTCCGTGAAGCCATGTTTTTTTCACATCGGATTGAGCGTATGAATAAAACAAAACTCTAAATAAGATTTCTGTCGGTAATTTGTGGTGCAGATTTTATTACTTTGGACGCTTTATGTCGTGTCATCTATTCATGGTGGCTTGGTGGGTTGCTGTTGTATCAAATGCGCCTGAAAGGTATGCAATGCGTGTGACAAAAAAGGTGTTTTATTAGAAGAATTTTATTTTTATAGCAACTATGACAACTAAAAGTGACGTTTGCTTACAAAATTAAGTACAGTGGAACGCCGATTATCCGTGCACGTCGGGACTCAGCCCCTGCCGGATAAGCGAATAACACGGATAATAGGCACAACTCTTTTTATTGATAAATATTAGTGTGTAATGGGTGATTTTTCTTCTAAAGCAAAATGTTAATTTTCTTAGTTGCACTTTGCAAAATAAATCTGTTCTATTTGGTCGAACTTGGGCCAATAGTATCATTTCCTATAGAGGCTTTTATTTGTTGACATCAACGGTTTTGCAGTTAATATGTCAATTCGCCTTTGGAAATGTCATTTCCCAGCCGCACGAATAATGCGACAGCCGGTTAAAAGGCCCGGTTTTTGGTAATATTTAATTTAGCCTTGTTAGCAGCCTTGTTTCACTGAGGGTCAAACGGTACATGGACGTAAATAAAGCACATAATCGAATACCTTTAATAGAAAACGACAAAGAGAAGGAGGATACGCGACAAGTAGCACGAAAGAGATAAGAAGATTAGGAAGGTAAGAGCGTCAGGGTGGCGCGGGAAGCAAACAGTGACGAGACGATTAAAATGACATAAATAAAATTATAGATCGAGGCTTTTGCTGGTAAAGCAGGGTTTTTAGAAGTTGTTGTCGCTATCACTCGGTGGTGATGCGGTGAAGGATGAGCGATCCCAAAGGAGTGGTGTGTCAAGTTGTTGTTTTATTTTTCGCAAGGCCTCTTTCTCTCTTTCTCTTTCTCTCTTTCTTGGCTTGGTGCCGGTAGTGGAAGGGAAAATTGTTCATCTCATCATAATCACGTCCCACGCGCGATAAGGCGTCAATATCCACCATCCACCGGTTAAAGTTTGAAAGGAAAAGTTTTACTCATCCTCCCGTGCCCCTCCCGGCCATCACAATCTTCCATTCGGTTTTTCTAAACAAAAAAAAAGCAGAAAGGCACAATTCATTGCCGTGGCTACACTGCGTGACAGTCATTTGTTCCGCAAATTGCGCGGCGACCAAAAATTGCGACTCATTTCAAACATTTTACGGAGCCACCCCTGGGGGAGAAAGGACTTTTCCCTCTTCCCCGCTTTTCATTTCTCTCTCTCTCTTCCTCCCCCCTTCTCTATTAGAAAGAAGATTGAAGTTTTGAGTTTGGACATCATCATGCCGTCCGTTTGTCCGGCAACAGTTTATCATTTCTATTTTTCGTCGCAACGTCAAGCGATAGTCAATGCTTCAATGCTCCATTTTTGTTCCCTCGGGGCTAAAGTCCAGAATGGGCTCCCTTCCTCCTGATTCCTTGTTTTCCATTCGCCTCACCCACCAAATAAACAAAAGTTGTTTTTTTGGTCGTTTTAAAAATTAAGATCATTGATTACCACCCGGAAAAAGGAAAAGCCGCGAGTCATCTTCACATTCGCTCACTATCTGGTGAGTTCCGCTCCATTTTCCTGTCTCTCTTTCTCTTTCTCTCTCTCTCTCTCTTTCTCTCTCTCTCTCTTTCTGTACCAAAAGTTGAAATGAAAAGAAAACCTAAAACAAGGATTCTTCGACAACGAATACATCAAAAACACACACTCACCTCACAGGAGAAGTATCTTCAAATATTCAATTTCCGAAGAAATGGGAAACGTTTTCGTAACCCGGTAGTGTAACTTTTTTTTCCTCGCTCCTTTCCCCTTTCCCAGGAAAATGGAACGGATTAGTACGTTGTCCAAATTTTGGTCCAGGGCTTCGTGGTGCATCCGTTTTAATTTGCCCCGTTTCCCGTAACGCTTTTTGTTCATCATTGGAAGTTCAAGTTTTCGCCGACCAAATAGACGACTTCCACCAGTGATGGCAAGTTTCAGTTATCGTTACGCGGCACATGCCCGAACGCTGGTATGCGTTCCGGACTCGGGACGCAGCTGAACGCAGAACCATTAATCACGAACCCGTGTGCCCTTTTGCGACTGTGGGCCTCCATGTGGCCTCCATGCGCCACGATTTTTATTGCCCGGAGGCGCGTTATCATTTTGTCATTATTTCGCAGGTTTGGGCCACATCTTTAGCGCAGTTTCAATCATTTTTAATTAAAACTAAAAAAGGGTGATAGGAGAAATGGAAGCAAAATACTCATTCGTGTGATTAACGAACCTCCTTGGGGATTGTTTGAATATTTTAAAAACAATTTTTTTAAGTAAAAATTATATTTCTTAAAGAAGTTTTGTACAAAACACGTATTTCAATTGATGTGTCCCCTGTGCAGGGACGTCACTTTTTTCTCTAGATGACGGACATTTATTTTTCCTGACAGCTAATCATCAAAATGGAAGAAAGCAAGCGCCCCAAAAGCTAAGTACGGAATGGAGGGAAATGAATTGCTGCAGTACTTTTGAAGAAAATTGTGAGTATTTTTGTGGTTTTTTTTTGCTTGAACACCATTTAAACCATCTCGCCCCATAAAATGATTAAAACAAAAAAAAAAAAACACAGTACTTTTGCTTCGGCCATTGATCACACGGCCATTGGACCATCCCAAACGCCCATCGCTTTTGGGCTCATTCAACTCTCCAAGCAAATAAAAAAAACAAAAATCCACCACCCCCTCCCCCCCAACTGTCCCAGTACGGTCTTCAATCAAATTTATTTCCCACACCCTGAGCTGAGAATCTCTGCCAGAGAGAGAAGAGTTTTATTGTACTCCGCAACGTCCCCCCTTCCGGTTGTTCGCCTTCACTCCCTTTTGTTTATCAATTTTCCGAAACGGAAAGAAAAATCACCAATCGGGATGGGTGGTCGCAATTGAAAGCAACACCAAATTTACGAAGAAAAGCTGCAAAGGCACCCGGGGTGGAAATAATAAGCCCATAATTGGGAAGCTCATTTTCACCTCCGCAGTATTCGTATCCTTGTTTTTTTTTGGGGAGGAGATACCTTCACCCTTTCGGTTGCAGTTTTCGAACGAGCCGCAGCGCGTGCAAAATCCCCAATTCGTATGGAGCGGGTGTGAGGATGGCGCATATTTCATATCGCCCAAAAAAAAAAAACTGGTAGGGTGAGTATTTATAAATCCAAACAGCAGCACCAAGTCCTGCCAAGTCTTTATGACCTATTATCCTTCCACGGTGATTGCGGGTGGGCAATTGTTTGGATTACTGCTTTTAGATGCCCTTCACCGCCACTCCTAACGATTTTCCCATTTGTGGTCGATTTGGGCATTTCTTCCCGCTACCCGTGCTATTAAGATCCCTTTTTTATGTGGAAAGCCGCCTACGCCTGGTTCCTATCCCTGGGCTACCCGCGGGGAAAACGAGACGGCTCGTTCCGGGGGGTTTTAGGTCACATTTATCATTCGTCCTGCAGAAAATGGCTTTTGATGGGATGGAGTAAGTTTTTGTGAGTGACTGTGTGAGTGTGTGTGTGTGTGTGCGTGTGTTCCAACTCATTGTCCACAACGACTGGGTACTCACTGGGCTGGAATAGGAAGAGGTCCCCTGTGACGACCTCTGTGAACTGAGGTTGCAAAGTGTCATTAAAATAGGACCACCCTTCCCGGTTCCAACGTCCCCAACTGCACCAAACTTCAAGATTGAGCAATCGGCGAAAGGCGTAGATGATAAATCATTCATCCCTCCAGTGCCGAAACACAATCCCTGCCTACCAACGATTTGTGGGCGAAACTTGGGGTGACCTGTTGGTGAAAGTTTCTACCCTGTAACCATCATTTCCGTCCCCAAAACTCTTTGTCCGGATATGTGAGGTACTTCAAGCCGGCAGGACGCGACCAATAACGTTCAATGGTGCAAACACGCCGTTGAACGCATTGAAACCGCCACCTCCCCGATTTTGGGATCGTGATGGTGTGATGTCGAAAACA
The DNA here is from genome assembly GCF_943734845.2 of Anopheles funestus. Classification (NCBI taxonomy): domain Eukaryota; kingdom Metazoa; phylum Arthropoda; class Insecta; order Diptera; family Culicidae; genus Anopheles; species Anopheles funestus. The sequence goes on along the minus strand of NC_064597.1, from coordinate 4,501,707 downwards.
GGAAGCTCAAAGTCCGTTAGGCATTCTACCATCAATCCGTCACGACTATGTCACGACTTCCAGATACGTGCCAGGGGTTGGTTGGTAAAAGATGCCAAAACCCACCTGTTGCTGGGAAGTTAGCGGAATTGTAGCTAGAAATAGATCCACGTCCTGATGTAAACTACCTTGTCGAACGTACGCACTTTGCTGGAGGTAGTGCGGAACAGGTAATGAGTTGGCAACATCGAAAAGCTGCTTTCAATTAGCTGATGTAGCTTTACACACGAAAAGCTCACCAAGGGGGGGGCGGGAGTTGGCGGATTTTTCGGTGGTCGATAATGCTGATGAACTTCCGAGAAGTTTGCACAAAGCGAGCTATTGGTGCAGTGAGGAAGCTAATGGCCAAAATGGTCGGATTATAGTGATGGAGGTCCGGTAGCAGCTAATAGACGTATGTAGAGGAGCGAGCAGTTAGGTATAATCTGACCTGGATTAACTACCAACACTAGGCTAGGCGTGCGTGACTTCTCACGAGGTGGACTTAATTTTGAGGAAGTCACTGGAGGTACCTCCCAATATCCCGATGTGATTTGCTTCGACGTAATCTTTCATTGGAACTTGGTTTATAATGCTCTTAGATTTCTTTAGCTAAACAACTTCGGAACGGCTTGCTCTTCAACTAAGGCCCCTAACTAAGGCTTACATCTAAAATCCCTCATGAATCCTGTCGCACTTTAGATCACTTTCGCGTACTTGTGATTCGGGTTTGTTTCATTGTCCTGTTTCATTCGATCAGCTGGTTTTGCCGAGTCTGCGCACCGGTGTAGATGGGGAACACGCTACATATGGAAGGATACTCTGTTGGATATTCGTCTACCTCCCCCAGTGGGTTGGTGGTCGTCGATGTGTCAGGATACCGATTACTTGCTAACTTTAGCCCGCTGGAATGTCACATGTCCTACGTGCTCGATTGATCGATTTAGCTCACGGCTACCGGCCGTCATCTGTCAGTCTCGCTTCGACAGTCTTCGCAAATTATTCACCCCCTTCCACCACATGTACACCGTTCCACATGCTCACAAAGACCTACCATACTTCTAATCCGGCAGTAAGTCTTCATCGATTACGCCGGGGTAAAGTGTTCGTATGTCAAGTTTTTTTTCACTTACCCACACTCGTCTAAAGCTCTTATTGCTCTTTGACTCGGTGCTAAGAAAAGGGAATGTAAGGGAATAAAGAAAGTGGATTTAATTAATTTCTACGTGCCATCACACAATCTCGATGTGCGTTTTCATTTAATGTTGCCAACCCCCCAAAAAAAATAAAATAAAACACCAGGCTGGTCACATTGGACGTTCCAGACATTTCTTTTCTTTTCTTGGGAACTCTTTGTGTAGTGGTGGAAAGGGTCTTTAGTATGGACGGGAGAGAGTGGTATTGCAAAGTTTGTTTACTTCTGACGAATTCTTTGCCCCAAAATTCAATTCCAAGCCCAACCTCATGGGTTGTTTTGCTTGATACAAATCGTTTGAAAAACATCTGGCTCCTCCTCGTTGGTCGGTTTTCTTTTTCGTTCCTTCGCTTCTAGCGTCTAACTGCGAGGGCTGTAAGAAGTGACCGAGACTCTGCCGAGATGGACAACCCAGTACCAGGAAGTACACTAGCAATCGTTTGATAAAGTTAGCGCCACGGAGAAACGAGCAAACTTGTCCAGAGGAGAAAGTTGTTTACCTTTAGCACACTGCGTCGGAGTAACCGTGTGTGTCTTTCATCATTCTGCCACTGGGTAGTTTTTTTTTTTCAGTTGTTGTTGCTTCATTTAAATCTTGTTTTCTCAGCTTCTCGCTGGAAAGGAAAGGAGTAAAAGTTTAGATAACCGGATGTAACGAGTTGCTTTGTTCCTTGCTGAGGGTTGCTTTTTCTATTACAGTTTTCTTCGTCTTGTAGCGAGAAGAAGAACGGTTACCCGTGGCATCAGGAATAAAGCAAGGTGTGTTGTTCGTAGTTGTGCTGTTTTGTCGGTGTTTGCACTTACTGGATGGTTGTGTCTTAAGGAAGTGTGATACTATCAGCTCAAAGGTAAGAACGGCGTACCTTGAAGCTGACAGTATCAATCTTTTGCTGCTGTGAAGCTGTACATATGTGATTAATCACAACTAGTGTTGGGTCATGTAGCTCTTTTGCAAGAGCGGAGCGCATCGCTCTCGCTCTCCAAAGTGTGCGGTGCGTTTGAGGTAGCTCCACACGGAGCGCTGCACACAGGAGCGATTGTGCGATGCGCTCCCAGGAGTAAAGTTTCGCACCACACGGAGCGCTGCACGCAGGAGTGATTCCTGCGATACAGCTACCTCTTTTTCCCGTGGGCTGTGCGGGTGCGCGCACAATAAGATGAGCGGAGCGATTGAAATACCTTTTTCGCTCTTGATCCACTAGCTATAGCCCTAGAAAATTTTCAAATTTTTAGATTATTTTTTATTCTTTTTTTATTTCAAGCATTATTTGAGTGAAAAGAAACTCATTACAACCCATTGGCATTAAAATAAAACAATTTAATTTTTTTTGCAAAATTTCTCAAAAAAATGGCAAGGGGTAAGCCTTATGAAATTTTCGAGTGGAAAATTTTTTTAAAATTTTTTTCTGATTTTTTGTTCTTTTTCTTTTTCAAAGCATTATTCGAGTGAAAAGAAACTTATTGCAACAAATTTGCATTAAAAAAAAACAATTTTTAAAATTTTTGCAAAATTTCCCAAAAAAAGGTAAGGCTATAGCCTTAGGAAATTTTTAAATGGGAGCCTCTTTCGCTCTTGAACCAACACTAATCACAACCCAGCTCACCAGTTTAAATGTGTGATCGCATTCACGCAAACAAAAAGGTATTACCATTAAAATGTGTTTGCGAATGTTTGTATTCGAGCTGTAAGCAGAGAAAACTTTCCGCCATTTAATTGGATATGAATTTATTTTTAAACAGTAAGGAACCAGTTTGTTTTCACTGTCAAAGGGGCCACGATAGTTCCCTTGGATACGTTGTAAACATAATAAGTTTGTTTGTAACCGCCCCTTGTTCGTTGCATGCTGTACGATAATAACTAGCAGTAAAAGCGAAGAAGCTTCGTATCCCCCTGCTTATCTTCCCCCCCGGGGCCCCGTCCCTGTCTAAAACTCACATCACTTCTTCGCTCAGCAGGACGTAAAGTAAAGAAGACGACAAAAAAAAAGATAAGTGCGATAGCTCGTAAAGAAAAGCAGGAAAACTAGCAGATTACTTAAGCCCTTTCGGTATTCGTTTTTGATTCTTCTTTTTGATAGTAAGAATCCCGGGGGTGGGGGGGAGTAGGAAGTGGAAAGAGGTGAGGAAAGTTAGCAAAAGTAGGGGAGGAAGAGTATTTTCCTCGCCGTTTTCTTTCAACCCGTGGTGTGTTACTGGTGGGCGAACTCCAGAAGGAAAAAACACCAACCACTGCCCTACAGAACGCCCTAGCAAGTTGTGCGATTTTAATTAGACTTGTTAGAAGGAAGTTTGTTAGTTTTTTTCCTTTTTCTCTCTTTCTCTCTCTCTTATCTCTGGACGTGTTCCTTTTTTTTGGTTCACTACTATGCGTGTGGCTCTGTGTATGTCTATTCATTGCATTCTTGTGCTGCTGTTCGACAAACTTCCTGTGCCCATTGTTCGATGTCGATGCGTTGGGCTTACATTATCCTTGGTTGGATACAGACACCAACACCCACCAGGACACAGACACACACCCGCACAGCCATAGATCCAGAGAATAGGGAGTAATCCCTGAGTTGCTTTGGTACAGCTGTTACACATTTTCCTTGGCAAGGTTGCGCCTTCCCCCAGTACCGGATACAGTGGAGTTTGAGCTGGGCGTGCAAAGTACAACAGTTGGCAGAACAGTGGCGTAATTAAACAGATCTTGCGCCATCACTCTCGCTTTGCTGCTTGCTTTTGAATGGGGCTAGTGTGTATGTGTGTCTTGCCTGTAGGTATATACCTACATTAGGGTAGGGTGTGTTTGCGTCCATTAGACATTAGGGCATGATTTTACGGCTTGGAATGCTGTGTATAAAAACCAGGCTATATTTGCACTTGGTGCTGCATTAAGGAGGTAAGCAACCTTAATAAACGACATGGATTAGAAAAACAAACACTATCAGGGTAGGAATATGTGCTCGGAAGCGCATGGCTCAATGTCTAATATTGTTTAATAGAATAATTTCTTTATCTCCATATGCACACTGGACGACAGTATCGTCATACATATTTACATATTTTTTATTATTTATTAAGTCGTAGTTATATGCCGCAATTAGCCAATTTCTGAAAGTCCTTGTACTCTGTTCAGACATTGCGTCAGGTATAATCAGGAGGTAGTGAAGGCATTGTAGGATGGAGTTCAGAATGGTCAAATTAGTTAAGCTTCTTCAAGAATAAATTTTGTGATCTCCAAGATCCAAGATCTCCAAGATGCAAGATCCCCAGGACTGCACAAACAAAAGGCGATTGGGCTATTACTCGAGATCTTTCGAGGGATTCTAAACCCAGAAGTTGACAAGATCCAAGATACAAGATCTCCAAGATTCAAGATCTTCAAGATCCAAGGTCTCCAAGATCCAAGATCTCCAAGATTCAAGATCTCCAATAATCCTAGTCAGCCTTGACTCTTCGCAACTTCGCTCAACATTTTTCCGTCATTGTTTCTTTAACATGATCTACATCTGCCCGTAGATTTCAAAGACCCGCTAGCATTGGAATCTCTATATTGTATATTGATCCTACCAATTCTGGAATACGCCTCAGTAATGTTGTCCTCCACCTTCCAATCCTCGAACTTGGACCACATTTGAACCTCATGCCTTCACTATACAATTAGAACTGCTGGGTTTAGGATCCCTCGAAAGATGTCGAGTAATAGCCCAATCATCCTTTGTTTGGGCACTCCTGCTCAATGAACTACGTCCTCACACGAGAAGAAGGACTTTCGCTCTGCGAGAGATCTTTGAACTCGTGTTGTCATATGTTCGACTTCAACATCTCCTAATCTACGTTTGTGTCTCGGAATTCGTTCTTAATTGTTGATATCGCCGAACCTTTCTCATCGCTCACTATTCCCAACTTCTGCCGTCTAAACTAGTAAGAATTCTTAAACCATTAGGAACAATAATGTCCAATAAAATTCAATAATGTCCAACAGATTCGTTGAGAGTCACGAATCGGATTCTACCAACACTAATGTTTTAGTACTTCAAGTTGATCCATTATCGTGGATTCCCACAAGAATCTCTATTACTTCCAGAAATCTCTATTACTTCCATTGTTCCAAAATAATAGTGCTAGTAGCTTAACTTGTGATTTTCTCTCGTTATGTTCACAGTTAAGAATAAATTCATCCGTCAGCATAGGACCTAGCTCCCACCGTATCGCAGATTTCACGAACGTCACAAAGCATTATTTGCAGACATTCAGTACAAGAATGCGTAGGACCGGCTTCCCACAAAACGTCCTACGTTACGGTTTGGGAATTCTTGTTGGGGGAAGGGAATCGTCCAATAATAATAAATATGCAACCGTCATGCGCAAATGTACCGTGCATGCATTCACATGCTCCGCATGCTCTTCACATTGACCGTCAAGGATGGGCTGCGGACAGAGTATGCAAGCCGCTAACTTCGCTCATCTTGTCCTTCGGCGTGTGTTTTACCTATGCGCTTCATCACAATGCTGCGCTACCTTGTCTGGATCCTGCGCGCGTATTTTCGAACACCTTCTTCGGTGTTTACGTGTGTTCGTGTGGGAGTTTCCGTAAAGGAATTTGCTTATTTATCCGCAACCGGCAACATTGTTATGTCCCGGCTCGCACGTCACGCGTCTTGCGCAGCTCGCGCATCCCGCATTGGCGCATCCCCGTCCCTGTCTGACGCTTGAAATTCGTACGCGCGGTCCTGCTCCAACCTGACCTGGGGCGATTTTTTCGCGTGCGGTACGCGTCGTATCGGGGGCTCAGTCGTAAAATCGAACGTGCCGTGTACGGTGAAAGCCCCTGTGTCGTGCTGCACGGGTGTAACGCTATCCAGGCTGTGCTGTGAGGCTTTCCAACGTCTGGTAGGCTTAGTGTGTATGAGAAGCGGAGAATTTTTTTTTGTATGTGGAACCGTGAACCTGGCAAAAGATGTCCTACCGTTGTGGCAAGACACTAAGTGGATGCGTTTCAGAATCTGTTTCGTGTTTGATGTTGACGTGATCATTATCTGACCGAGATAGACGACCCCGACTACATTCCATGGCAGCAAAGCGGAGCGCGTGCTAACCAAAGTCAGAGTCAGCTACACTGAGCTACTCACCGAAACAGCGTAAAGGGGAAAAGGAACCTCGTGCTATGCAAATGCGCCCAATGATGCGTCCGATGATCCGTACCAGTTGTACCAGTGGTTTGAGTTTTTAATGTTGTTTTGGGGTAAAAATAGTTACCGGCCCGTACTGGCGTACGGTCAGCAGATACGGGAGGTCTAGCGGAGGAGAACGCGATAGCAAAGTTACAATTTTGTTTGCCAGTAAGCACACAGGCAGAACGTTCATATAGCAACAACAGCACGTAGTACGTTAGCACGTCTCAAGATGAATGAAATGAGGCAGGGAAATTATTGTTGCTAACGGATTTTCGCGTAGTATAAGTAATGCCATGCCTTTACCTGAGCAATGACGACAGTGCCTGAAGTATGTACGTCACCTGGTGTCCGCTTTTAAAATAATAATTCAGTAGTTTATTTTTGGTCCCTCTTTTGGAGATGAAAACGGTGGAAACACACAACCACACGTAATGTTGACCCTGTTCGGCAAGGTGATGGCCCTGCGAATGCCAAACCGCAGGTACCAGACCTGGGCAGATATAGGAATGGCCTTGGAAAGATGGCAGTTTTTGAGAGATGAATTTTTGACTTTTTGTTCGCTTGTTCTCCCCACACAAAAACAAACCATTTGACAGTGGTTTTATGTCGGCGATGTCAGATTAGGTGCGTTACGGGCCGCCGTTGGCCTTCGCGCCTTTAGCTGATATTGTTTACTTTAGACGGTAACGGTGCTTCTAGATGTTTATCTGACATCGATATATATACTACCTTTCACCAGTTACTGACGTCCGTAGTGTGGCATTTGTTACGATTGATGGCTGTTGACACGTACAGTCCAAACAGTTCATATACAATTTTTTTCTTCAACCTTTCGACACCAATTTTGACACTGTATTGAAATTGTTAGAGCTGGTTCTAGGCGAGTTGGAAACAAAATAATCAATAATCGTCGTACGATCGTGCTCATGCTCATCCTCGACCTTGCGACCAGTGTTTAGGCAAAGTAGACGAACACGTAGACACACACGTGCCAGCATACGCTTTGATGTTCCCGATTCTGCTGAAGACAAGATGTGGAATCTTCAAACCGCCACACGAATACACTTCACGCTCAAACCTCAAAGAAAAAAAAACAACAACTTACATCTCTGACGACGTCATGCAGCACACTGACCGTCGTACGTCACTCTCGCTTTCGTCGCAACCACGTTCAGAAGCCACGCGGTCAAGCTATTTTTGGCAAGACAGTGTCTTCGCGCGAAGCGGGTCGCACAAATAGCGTGTACGGTGTAGGTTTTGCGCTAGACAAAGCAACCTGTAGGAACCAGCTGGCGGATTCGGTTGTGATCGGTGCGCTCGTAAAAGTATAACGACCTATAACGGAGGATCACGTTGCACGCAGGCTTTGCTCATCGTTGCTAGAGATAAAAAAAAACGAATAAAAACGATCTCGTACTGGGTGGTTTCATTGGCAAGAAGCAGTCAGATGATACGGAGGTCTTGATATGATAGACGACGACGAACAGATTCTGAAACGACAGAGGCCTCTCGGGGTAGGAATTATTGCCACGCCGCCCCGGGGAATCGTGTGTAACGTTGTGCAGTGTTTATTTCATCCGACAGGATGCTGTTGGTGATGCATTAGCTTATGGAACACTTCGCGACCGGAAAGACTTTAATTGGGTGGACATTAAATCTGGTGCCGCAATGATGTCTTACCGACACAGCATTGCTACCACGGCTAGTGACGAAGGGTCCTGCGATGCGAACAACAACAATCTGCTCAGCGCCGACAATTTGCTTCGGTTGGCGCTGAAGAAACCGAAGAGCTGGAAGTGGGAACTCACCACGTCCAGTTCCTCACCCAACATAAGCTTTCCAAAGATACAGCTGTACGATGGTGTTAGCGGCGAGCTGATGGTAGAAGTCGATCAACCAGACTGTGTCATCCGTTCTGACGGTTCCGATGTTGGACGAGTGCCTGCCGAGCAATCGGTACTGCTGCAGAGTAGTAGCAGCTCCAGAGAACTTGACACACGACCGGGACGCTATCGACGATCACGCACATCCTTGGTGAAGGAGAAACTCTCAACGTCCGGTGAGTCGCTAGCTGACATCTTCAATCAACTACAAAACAAAGGACTCGGCCACAAGCTGTCAACCAGCGGTTCACAATACAGACTGATAAACGGTGCAGACGTGGAGGATGGACGAGGATCACTGCAGAAGAGCAAGTCGGCAAATGCTATTGGTGTGCCGGATGCTCCACCAATCATACGTCGCAGATCGCGCCGTTCGTTGGCCAGTCGGTCCAGTTCGATTCTCGAACGCATCAGTGAATTCTACGGCCGTAGCTCAACGGAGGAGGACGACGGACGAGACTTACAGCTGGTGGTTCCGGCCGTTCCACAGCTCGTACTGCCAGCAGCCAGAGATGATCCACCAGCGCAGCCAGATGCAGACGGTGTCACCATCGAAGAGATCCCAGCCGAACCATCAACCACCCCAATCAAACCACGTCCCAAAATTTACAAGCTGGTGAGGAGCAACATCGGTACGCTGATGGTACGTGAGGAAAGCTTCCATACCCAGAGTAGCTTAAGAAGACGGCAACGAGAAAATGGTGAGCTACCGTCAACTGCCCCAGACTCGGAACGGTTGGTAGAGCTAGACGGACGGACTGAACGTCCACGACCGATGGACAATGGGGAAGGGGAGCTTTTTAGATATGAACGAGAAATAAACCATATCGATGGTCTCCTCTCGAGGGTGATGCTATCGCACGATCTACAAACGGAAGATATTCGTCAGGATGCGCCGAGCATACGAATATCCCGACCACCAGAAGTAGCGACTCCGGTAAACGGATCCACTCCATACCAGAATGGAACAACCCACCGGAAGCGTCGCTCGAGACGTAGTGTAAGTGTTGGCGCTAGCGTCAACTCACCCCACCGTCGATCGTTATCGTCCGAACGTAACCACTCACCAACAAATCCTTATCGACCTGGGCAACGTAACGGGCGCCGATCAGCATCCAGTTCCTCCACATCGGACACGGAGCTCGGCCCTAAAAGTGAGGAACACCGCACCGGAAGCTCCTCACGATCTGGATCGCAGAAGCGCCGGGGTCGGACGCGCCATCGCGGTGGACAATCGAACGACACTCCAGACAGCAGCTCACGTGCAGCGATCAGTAACGGTAAGTGTTGCTATACTGCTGAACTTATCAATTGTACATACGTGTTAGCAAAATGTATATTTTGAATGGTCTCGTGTCGTGACTAATGTGTTGCGCTGTAATAAAGCTTTTTTTGTGGGAACGAATATTCGCAAAATGGACAAATCCTAAGAAAAAAAACCCGGGTAATTAAAACTGTAACACAGATGGTTGCTAATACGAATAGCGGGGGATTGGGAATTATATGTTGTTAGTACTTCGGCAAATCGTGTTAACGTATGACGAGAAGGGTTGGTGTACATACATGCAAACCAAGCTTGGCTGGAATGGAAATCGGCACTTTGTGTTCACCGCTCAGAATGACGCTTGATGCGTTACGGTTGATCACCCAAGCGTTACAAGGGGCTCCCGTTACAAACAGGCGGCATGCGGTGTGATGGCGGAAGCGGATACCATATTGTGCGGTTTTATGCTGACGGTCATAGCTCTTGTGTTGTGTTCATATAGGTCTTTACTGGGGTGAGCTAAATGTGAGTTATTTTCTCCAGTTTTAGCTCTCGTTAAGAAGAAATTATCGTTAAGGTGGAAAAAAGAAAAGAAAAGCGGAAAGAATGTTCTGTACCTAGATTGAAGAAATTATTTCACCAAAAAGGGTGTAGATTAGTACACGTTATGTGAGCAAGCTCTCAAGTAGATCTTGTGAGCTTAGGCTCTTGATAGCTCTGTATCGTCTGTATCGACATTGAAGAAATAATTTCACCAAAAAGGGCATCGATTAGTACACGATATGTGAGCTAGCTCTCAAGTAGATCTTGTGAGCTTAGGCTCTTGATACCTCACTCCTTTCGTCCACTTTCTCACTTTGGTGAGCTCAGCCTGCCATGACAAAACACTCGCCCAGGGATAAGGTGCGTTATTCCCATTTCCGGAACAGGTGGCACCACAAACATGGAAAGGGAAGGTGATTAGCACGTGAAATAGAGTAACGATGTTTTAAATGGCAAAAAAAAACCCCGTAAGCAATGTCTCCAGTAGTGATATATTCCAACATTGCGTGTTGGGATTTTTTTTAAAGGGAATCTGGTAATTACAGACACAAAACTCAACCCCGCAAGTTGATAGGGGCAAATGTGGAGGGAAGGTTTTTTTGGGATGTTGCTTTTGGGTAGCAATCGGTAGCCTAGAACCTACCTTCTGCAGTTAAAGCGGTAGCATGTTTGTTTATCGAGCCGTTTTGTTTTGATTCTACTCATTCGTTGGGCTCGGCACGGTCGACCGGAAACACCGACCGACCGGGGGGGGGTATATTCAGACGCAGGCGCACCAGTAACCGTTTTTTTTGTTCGAAAAACGTATCTAAAAAACCCTTCCCCCGCATGAATGTGATCTAAAACGAAACGAACTAACAGAAAACGGTCACCGTCGGTGCGGACAGGTGCGAAAAACAAAGGGGCACGGCGGTGTCTCTGTGTCACTAACCGTACCGTAAGAGTCAAGATGGCACCATCTCGCTCTCGCGCACGCACACTGGAACGCGCACTGTGGAGGATAACCTCGTGGTCGGTTCGGCTCGTGGTCGGGTTCGGGGGCTCCGGTGTTTGCTAGCGCACGAGCCACGACAGCGACTTGGTTGGGCTCCGCCGACAGCAAGAAGCGTCAGTTGGTTTCTAGCGTTTGGTGCCGCACTTTTGGGCCGTTTGCTCCCGGTCGCTCCCGTACCAGGGCAGGGCTGTTCCGGTTCGGGGTCGTTCCGTACCGTAGTGACATTCCCGGTTGCGTCGTGTGTGTAACGAAAGAAACGCGTACCGCGTGTACCATCCACCGGCAGTGCTGTGAAGCCACTTTTCTGTGTCCCTGTGTGATTGTGTTGCATGCGTGTGTGTTGTGTGTGTGAGAGTGTATGTAAAAGTGATAATAAGTGATATCTTTAGTAGCAAAATGCATCAACGCATGCAAAATAAATGATAATAGCCAAGCCAATATTTTACCTTTTGTGTATGCGTCATAAAGGTGTGCGTTATCTGTCACGCACGCGGCTATCGCTGGTACGCAGATCTGCATCTGATGATCGGATTCTGCCGGTGATCGTCGCGCGTCACACACCGGTGTGACGGTGTGTTTGTTTGTTGCGGCGTATCGTGTGTTCCATAAACTATCGTGTGTGCGGGTATCGGGCCTAATGAAGAAGCGCTAATTGCAAATCACACCGTGTGTGTGTGACTTGGTATGGGTTTTTTTTTAAATTAATCGTGCGCGCGTACCGAAAGAAAACCGAAACCGTGTGTGTACCGTGTGTCATCAACCACAGATGCACTGTATAGAACGTTTGTCACTCGTCCATCAAACAAAAGCATCTAGCAAACGCATACATCTTTGCGCTCTATCTTGTATCCGGGCGTCGTCCATCAAACTGTGGCGTGTGCCGTGAGGAAGCTACGGGAGACAAAAAGGTAGCTAAAATCTTTTTTTTTTAAATTAAGTGCAATCGTAACATCTCTTCATCTTTGTTGCTGATTATTCCATTACATGCATTGGTGAAGTTGTTACGTTTGCCATTGTAAATAAGATCCCGCATTTACATTTTAATCGATTTAAATTACATTTATTGTACTTGAACATGTTAATCGACTATTTGTATTTTTTTTTGTTTGGGGATCATCTGTCAACTTTTAGCGTTGATTGCAAAAAAAAATGCGTTTGACATTTTAATCGTTTTTTGCTTTTTAGTGTGACAGTTTTTAAATGAAATCATTACAGCAGTTCAAATAGCGAAGTAAGACACCCTGGTTTACGAGGTGAGAAGAACGAAAACCTGCACAGAAGGTGCTAATGTGGATGGGTGACGCTTGGAAAAAACTGACATGTAATTTAAATATCAATTACATACCATTTCCTTCCCCATTCCTCAAAGAAAATCCACCATAGATGAAGGTTATTTGTGTGAGTTCCACTTTCTTCCACATGTGCCTGAGTTGGTTGTGTGCACTTTGAAAGTGTTTCCGACACTCTTTATTCTCTTTATTCGGAGAGATGAGTTTGTTAAATATTGTAAATTTTGCAGTTTTTTAATTGTAAAATTCAATATTATCTCAAATTAAGTTTTTTATTAACTTATTGTATTCGTAAATTGCTTTTTTTAAATTATTTATTAATAATTAAAGAAAAGATCTTTTACAAAAAAAGTTAAAATAATTATTAAAATAAATCGAATTATTTTGATGATTAAACTAGGGAAGGAAAAAAAAACGAAATAATTAAAATTAAAATTTAAAAATTTATTATTAAATAATATATTAAAATATATTATATTATAAAAATATTTTTGAACAGCTTTTTTTGTCTTCTACGAAGCAGGGTTGTTGTAAAATAATAATTCGAATTCACCAGAAACGTCAAATAATAATTGATCGGTTTTCGGAAGCGTTTACATACTGTTTTAGTGATGCAAAAAGCTTGTACACAAAAAAACACTGCCACACTAAAACTAACCACCGAGTGCAGGTTATAATCATGAACCGCATGAAGTACCTTCACCTATTTTTTTTACCACCCGTGTTCGCCAGTCGCACTGTCAGCACCGATCCCATCTCATGCATGCAGCAAATTGGGTAGGGGGTCGTTTTGTTGCAATTGAAATAGCTAATTTCAAAATTACTCACCCACCCGTACCACATCGGAGACTACCTGGTCCCCCCGTACCAGTTAGAACGTGTTTGACGCAGCGAAATTTGATACTATTTCGCTATAATTTTCCCGCAAAACCTTGCAACTTAATATACACACACACACAAGGGGATATATACATAGCATGTACACTCACACCTGTGTGACCGATTTGTCATCATCATTTCCGTTCGCATCCGCTGAATAACCGGGATAAGCTGTAGAGTAAATGAAGCTTCAGAGGGTGGTAGATTGTTTTTTTGTTGTTCTCCAATCCATCGCTTTTGCTTTATTTTGTTGTTGTTTTGTTATTAAATGAAGTGCTATTTTTTTATTACACACAGGTATTAATCATTTTTTTAATCTTTACCTTCATTGTGTGTTAAAAAAAATTAAAAAAAAATGGTTAAAAAACAATGCTTCGAAGTTGGAAACTCTTGGGTACAGTAATAGACAAAACAAATGCAACAAAATGAGTAATAAAAAAGTAATGAAATAGAACGATTATTTTTCTTTCTTTTTCTATCACTAGACGTCACTAAAGGGGCGCTATTTAGCCGCATTCATTCAAAAAACGATTTAAAAACGATTTAAAAAAAGTCTTTTTTAAATTATGAATATTATTAAATTAAATTATTTTCAAAACTTTTTTCATGTAGTGTCTTTTTTCCTTAGTCGAATGAATTAACGAAATCAAACTTCAAGTCAAAGAATTTTGATGTGTCAAGTTTTCTTCTTCTTGGTTTAACGACATTAGATGTCAAGCTGGCCTTTTCTAGCTTACTAAATTAGGGAGACGGTCTAGATGAAATTTGAGTCCAGGTCCTGTCGTGTAAAACCGGCATCGCTTTTTCAAGGGAAAGGAAGGGTGTGTGTCAAAAGGAAGGATTAATTAAAATTATTTAAAGTAAAGCAGACAGACAAATTCTACCATTTACAGTAAAAAAACATTAATTCAATACAGTGTGCGGCAAAAGAATAGGTTTATTTGTTTCAAATTATTTTAATTATTCTTATTTTTTGACATCAAAAAAGGTATTGAAAAGAAAATCATTAATATTGTCTGTGTTAGTAGTATAAGTTATTTTAAGCACAAATTAAACGAAGAATCTTTTTATTTTATTAATTTATTAATTTTATTTTTTTCGTACTGCATCTTGTGTTTTGTGCATTACTGTAAATTGCAAAAATTAACATCTCCTGTTCGTGAGCGTATCAATACACTTTGTTTGCCCTTTTTCGCCCTTCAGTTTTTTTTCTGCATTTTTATAATTTTTTAAGGAGGGTGAGGTGGGGGGGGGGAGGTGGGGGAAGAGGGAGAAGGGAGGTGGAGGATGCATTATAATGAGCTTCATTGTTCAAATGGAACAAATGCGATAATTTCATTACTGTAACATTTTTAATCCCATTTTTTTTTTCGTTTGAAAGAGAGAAAGAGGGTGAAATTGGGGGAAGGATACAGAATCTGTATCATCCCGAAAAACCCTTCAAAATGTTGCAACTGTGTAAAACGATCACTTCACCGTACGCACGTTGTGAAGTAGCAAAAGTTGTAACGAAGTGTTTTTGTTTGTTAATTAAAAACCGAAACTTTATACCCGTTTTGCGAAATCGAAACCGATGCAGCGGTGTAGGTGTGGTTTGAAATCGTTTGATGAATCGTTCATCGGTCACCGGCATCAACCTCAACCAGCGCCAACTAGTCATATGCACAAGTGGCACCCCTAATTTTTTTTTCACAAAACCCCCCATAAAGGGGTTCGTTTGTTTTTCGCTGGAAATGCCCTTTAAGTCGGGCGAGATAAAGGGGGAAATTTTTGTGACCGTTTAAATAAATCCAGCTTCCTACCAGAGCTTCTAGTGATGGTGATGGTTTGCGTGAAGGGGAAAAGAATTAAAAAAAAACATTAAATAAGTGTTTTACCACCAACGTGCCCTTGTTGTACGCATGTTGCTGCATGGGACGGCGTACGTGTGTTTGTAAGCATTTTACGCGCTGTATCATAAATATTCACATTTTATAGTGCTTACGGGGATGCTGCGAAATGCAGCAAAATCAAAGAAAATTTTGATTCCGTACGATCAAAATCTCTTCCATCAACAAACAAGCACAACCTAAGGGTGAAGGAAAGTGCATCATCTTTTTACCGCACACGGCACAATAATACACAACGCCGGTGGGCGCAATCGTACGACCGAAGAGTGGTGTGAGAATCTAACAAAAATGCATTAGCACCCTCTGATCATAATCCCCAACGCCGCACAAACATGGCCCGCAAAGGAAGCGTTAATGATTCCGCAAGGGTGCAACGTGATGGATATGTTTTTTGCTGTATAGAGGAGTTTTGATTTGTAACGCTTCAAAACAAAATAACAAAAAGCACAATAAAAACGGGAAGGGGAAAAAATGATATTTGCAAAAACAAAATACATTTTGCGTGGTGGAAAACGTGCGGTTGGTCAGCTGTGCTTACACAAACGCTAAGCTTTTATTGCCGTACGTTGATGGGCGTTTTCCACATTCCAAAGTGCATCGCGAAGTGGGTGCTAATTTTGCACATTTTCCGCATCAAATCCTTACACCGAATCACATCTGTATCCTTCCCTTTTAAGAGAGGATGGGTTTGTTGCGTGGTTGCTGCGTGGAAGAGTTTGACATCCCTGCAAACATCGTTTTTCGTTGCGTGGAGGCGCGGGGGTGTGCAACTTCTAATTTCTTGGATTGATTTATAGGCCGATTTGAAACGTGCGGAAATCAGAATCCAATCATTACGGAAAGGGTGTAAATTTTCCACTTTTCCTTTGGTAAGTGGTATGAAAATTTTCTGTTTCATTTTTGTTCAAAAAAAAAAAAATAAAAATCGCTCTCTAATCCATTTCAGCTCCGTTACATTTTAAAGTAATACAAAAGGGGGTTAAAAAAACAAAACCGATGTGTGTCAACTCATGTAGAACATTCTATAAATATTTGTCGAAATATGGTGTGATTTTTTCTTGTTGTTGTTGTTGATTCTTTCGCGTTCATTCGTAAACTGTTTTTGATTTTATTAACAATCAACTGTAAACTGCACCTGTATACAGAGGCCAAAAACAAATAATGTTTGTTTTTTTTGTTGGCCAGTACACCCACGTGCAGGAATGGTTTTTGTTACAAGCAGGGGGTGGGAAAAGAAAATTACAATATATTGTTTTGCCAAATTTTGGTGCCAATTTTTTTGTTGCCAGATTTTAGGTTTTTCTTTGTAATGTAAATAATGTACGCCTGGGAAGAGAAGGGTTTGAAATTTTGGAACTAGATCAAAGAATAAAATAGGTACAAAATTCCATACAAAATTCTTAGTAGAGTGGAAACGTACACTTCGGGATTTAGTCATCGCCGGATTAGTGGATAACACGAATAATAATAGTTTAATTTTATTTATTTTTTAACATTTTTATTTTACCGTGGTTTAGCGTTGACAAACAAATTTGTAATTTTTGTTTAAAATTTGGTCAAAATTGTATTATTCACAATTGAAGTCTTCATTATTTGCCATCATTGGGTTTTAGCAGGGTCTTATGTCATATGTGGCTTTTGGAACTGTCATTTTCTAGTTGGAAGGAATTTGATCTAAAAGCTGATAAAAAGTTTACAAAATAATCAAAATATCAATTTTTAAAATATGTTATTAAAAGATAATTTTCTTAAATTAAATATGCTGAAGAAAAGAGAATTTTTCTTAATCCGATTATCCGTTCTTATCAACACTCAACTCGTACCGAATAATCGAATATCACGGATAATAGACAAATATTTTTTTTATGTCAATTAACGATGAGTGTTTTATTCTTTAGTGTGTGTTTTGTAACAAAAGAAAACTAAAAATATTTTTTTAGGCAGCACGAATAATCCGACACCCGTGATAACAGGGTTTTGCGATGTTAATTTTATTTTTTACAATCCGCTTATTTGTTCAACTAATGGGTTCTGATTGTGCATGAAACTGCTGCTAATCCCACTAACTAAACTTGCGAGAGAAAGTGCGGATAATCATTGCATTCATTCGGACGCAAAAGGTGTGAAGTGTTATTTAAATAATTTTACCTTTTAATTGCATTATGTTCACCAGAGTGGCATCGCTGTGTCTTCGTGTGTGGCTTCTTAAGCGATAGGTTCCATTCCCTATTTGATCATACCATTAGAAGAAAAAACAATTGGATAAAACCCCCCATTCCATTAACCTTCCTTTTTCTCCTCTCCTTCTCCCCTTGTATGTGAACAAAAGTCCCTTTTTTATTTTTATTTGTACCGTTTGTTTCTTTTTCCCTCTCTCTCTCTCTTTCTTTCTTTCTTTTCAAAAACCCCTGCGAAAATTTGCTTCCGCAAAACAAATGTCCACCCATGGTGTTTTTTTATTATACCTTTGCCTTGGTAACGCTGCGCGTCCCATCACCCCTCTTTTTCTCCATCTGGCGCAGCATCTTCATCAAACCATTCCCGCACCGCCAACTGGCAATCCAGCCCGTTACGGGCACGGCGCTGTTCGGCCGAATGGGCCGGTCTGGATACGCTTGCGCTCGAACGCTTCCGAGCGTCACTGCAACGGGGCGAATCCCGCGGATTAGCGCTGGCACGATCGTGCGATGCCGCATCGAGGTTGACCATTGACGTACCGACGATCGACGCGAGTACATCGACACTCCAGCGCGCAATCAACGCAACACCGGCCGAGTGCAACGATCAACCGCAGCACACACTCAACCCCGACAGCTCAACATCGTCCGGCAGTTCGACTGGGACACTGTCGACCCTGTCACCGTGGACATCCGGTTCGGACTCGGCTATTCTGCAAAAGCCCATCCTTGGAAGGTCGGTTTCGGTACCGAGTGGTGATCGTGTCCAGGCGCTGTACGAGAGTTCTAACTTTTTGGACAACTACTGCAACTCCCTATTGCCGAAGTCGGGTGACGCACTCAGGCAACGCTATCTGATGGATAACGCGGAACGTAACCCGCCGCAAGGTGAACCATCCACTTCCGGCACGGGTGAGGTACTGAGACGCAGCATACCCGGCCGCCGTAATCTGATGAGCATGTCGAGTGTGGTGGAGGAAGTACTCTTCACGAAGTTAACCCAAGGTAAACCACCGACCGGGAAACGTCCGGCCGAGGATACGGTGTCGAAAGGCTCTCAAGGATCGCCCACAGAGACGTCCACCGTTACTGAAGGAAATGTGCCGAAAGAACAGGGTGGACCGCCGTCCGTTGGTGAGGGAGAATCGGATCCGCCGACATCCTCAGAGTTGGCGAACACCGTTGAGCCACCGTTTCGGGGTCGTCGAACCTTGAAGTACTACACCCGTCGCTATCGCACGTCCATCAGCTACGACTCTTAAGATGAGAAATGGGGGAGGGAAATTCGTGTTGGTGCTTTTTCATCTGTGTTGTGTGCGTATTTGTGCCTCTTTTGCGTGTGTGTTTGTGAGCGTTTTGTATGTGTTGAAGCACTCATTATGGGAAATGATAATTTCCCCCAAACTTTTAATCACTTTCGTTGGGAGAAATGGACATCTTTTTCGGATCGGGTAGACTATGGACGTGTCTCACTCATTTTAATCGTGCCCCTTCTGTCCAGGCATCCAGGTGTACCAAAAAGGGTAGAAGTCACTCACTCACTCATATTCGAAGGTAGCAGCAAAACTTTCAGTGTCGGGAAAACCCATTTTCCAGTAGCGAGGAATGGTATTAATCATCGAGGGGGCCTGAAGTTGTTGTAAATCTAATTAAAAATTTTAGTCTTTTCTTCATAAAGAGAAAAACGAAAAAGGAAATCACCTCAATTTACCATCACCGGATGACTTTTTGATAAGGAATCCACATGTCCAGCACACACCCACACTGGAGTGTATTTTTTGGGGAGGTGAAGAGTGTCCTCTTAACACTTCCAGCGTTCTGGGATTTTGGGGATGGGGTGGGGTTCGGTGAAAAAGTAATGGAAAGTCAAAATTAAATTACGCCAAACTTAATTAAACCCACTTGCATGGAGTACACCTCCCTAGCTTAACTAAAGAGTGTTTCAGTAATAGTAATGCAGCAGGAATGGGCCCAATGTCCGGGAAAATCAGATTATCAGGGGTGTCAAAGGGTCAACTGTGCTAAAGGTTAAACATCGGTTATCGACGATCGACAGATAGGGTCGTTTAGTTTTGGTGAAGCAAATTCAACAGAAAAAAAGCACAAAGAAGTAAAAATGGCAGGCCTAGGCATTATAATCTGCAACCGCTTTCTAAGGGGGCAGTAGTGCTCACATTATTATACTCCACCCCTCTGTTTTTTCCGTCACTAACTCATAAAATCTTCCGAACGGTTTTGTAATGGACTGGTCAAAAATAAAGCTTTTTTTTCTTTGTTTCTTGCTAATAACCATTATCATCAATGTCCCTGTTTTTTTCCGGAATGGAGCAGAATTTCGTTATTCTATTTTGCCGACGTGTGGTTCTTCCCTTACAAAGCCTAGCGATGGCTGCCATCGCTTATAGTTTGCCAACCAGCACTACGGTCAGTCGCCTCGGAATGGTTGCTCCGTACCGAGATTTAGGTGTGTCTGTGTGTGTGGGATACTGTTCACCACTAACCACTTACCAGGTCTTGTAAAAGCGGCAGTATCTAGTCAACCTTTCGTTCTAACAACAACAGCCAGGAAAAAAACCCAACCCCCCTCTCAGCAAACTATTTTTATGTATGACGAAGCCTACAACCGTCTCCAGCCGCTGGTCGCCGTAAATATCTCAACTTAATTTGCCTGAACTCGGTGATGCCTCGGTTGCAAGAAATGTGGTTTGGTGGCCCACGTACCCAAAAAAGGGGTTCGCAAGCGTGATTTCGGTATGCATTCACGTTAGGCGAACGCATTGGGTCATCGTGGCGAACTCGTAAAAACTCCATTCGTATGGAGTATGGCCCGGTTTTTGGCGACGTTCGCCGCTGTGATACCGTGTGCCGTTTGTTGTTTTTTAGTTTTAGCTTTCAGGTCCATCCTTTTGCTTTAGGGGGAGGAGGGGGGCGGGGAGAGGGGTGCTTTTTTCCCAACCCCCCTTTAAGGAAAAGCTTGCCGTCGTTTTTTGATTGGGGCGGAAGGGGGAAAAAACGGGAGTCAATTGGATACAGTGATGAACTGCAACGTCACGAGGGTAAAATCTTGAAAAGGGGAGAAGGGGACGGGGTAGTTTTGGCGAAAAAGGAACATTTAGTTGTAGTTTTAATGTTGTGTGGTTATGCAAATTATTTTGCATACTTTGCCCTTACTTTGGCAGATTTTTCGGTAATAAAATGGTCGCATTATTGCTTTGCGTGTAAGCACATGCTCAGCTCTGATTTGATGTGCATACGAGAATGTTTAAATGGGAGAATTTACGAGGCAAACTAGAGTAGAGAACTTGTCAAAACAATTGTGCAAATAATTTTTAGATATTTTTTTAATAAAACATAATAAGAACACAATTTTTTCTAGTTTTATTGGTAAACTACAGAATAAAAAATAGTTAAAAGTCCAATGGAGACGCTTAAGAAGGTAATTTGTTCTTTGGATTGCATACCTTTAGGCGTTTTGTCAATCATATAGAGGTGTGTATGTTAGTTTAATTTATGAACGTTATTCTTTTTATTTCGATGTTATTTTTCTAACAATCGAATGCTAAAAAGTAATCAAGTTATATAAAATTATAAGAAAAGTGTTACATAATTAGTTTAATCACTTTATTTAGATATTTTTTGACCAGAGATCTTTCGACGTATCTAATCATATAGTTTAGTGATATTTAACAAAAAACTACACAGGTGTTTATTTTGGATGAGATTGAATCTATCCAATTTTCTCTAATTAAAATTTGTAACACATTTATTAAGAATTAATTATAGGTTAGGTGAAATCTTTCATGAAATATTTCATGGAAGCACTGTAACGTCAAATTTAGAGCAGAAAATGAACTTGTAGGAATAGGACAAATTAACTGTAATAAACTTGACTTTATATAGGAACGAGTCGACCTCGGTGAAAACTCTTGAAACATTCACATCGAGCACATCGTGTAATTTTCTCACAAACAATTAAAAAAGAAAGTAGGATGTGTTGTTTTTCGTACATCACTGTTAGCTAGACCAAATTTCCTGCACCATTCTTAGCTGCCTTAGCTTCCTTCTAACCTTCTAACGAGGTTGGATGGGGTTTTTGTTTGTTTGTACCATTCGCTTTCTTTTCTAAATGCTCATCTTCATCTTCATTCAGCAAAAGCTGAATCACTATATACACCGTGAGTGTTATGTGCTTGTTCTGTTTCGTTCGCTTTTGTGTGGGTTTTCCCTTATTTCTCTCGCTTTGCACCTGTCCAGACACACACACACACACATTTATACACACACTGAATAAAGGGTTTAGATGTGTTTCTTATCTAGCCATTCGCATGTTTCGCCATGGTTGGCAGTGCTTATCGTCCCCGGAACGGGCGGCTTTTGCCGGTTTTCCACGCGCGGAAAACCCAGGTGCACAGTTCGAAGGGGTCGCGTACCGCGTTCACTGTCGTACGCCGGCTAGCACATGGCCATTTGGCCCCGGTTCTAGGGGTAGGCCCGTTTTGTGATAAATGGTGCTCGTCAGTGGCCGCGGCTCTTAAGAATGGTTTCGCTCGGACCGCTTCACTGTTTTTGTTTCGCTTCCACTTCAATTCCGAAAGGAAATTAAACGTTTCTTTTTACTCAGTGTTTTTCAACCATTGGAATGGGTGTGTTTGTTTTTTTCTCTCTTTTCTTTAGAAGATTGCTCGAGCCGAACGAAGACGGATCATGCACTGTGGGCAAACACATTTTGCATTTCCGCTCCAATGAAATGTGTTTTTTTGTTTTTTTCTGTTTTTTTTGTAGCGTTTTACTTTCTCGAGCAGTGAGCCTTTTAAAAGGACCAGCCGTTGTAGGTATTCGATTGACATTACTCGACCGCGTTTGCGTTGCGTAGGTGTCATGGTTCGTCTCGCCGGGGTCGGTGAAATTTGAGTTGAAAGCAAACGTTGGATTTTCGGCTGTCCCGTGTGTACCTAAGTCATTTGTCAAAAGTGCCCCAAAAATACCAGCAAGAAATAACCGATATTGGGAAAATGATATTGGGTTTGAAGAAAATGGAAGCAAAAAAAAAACATGCGACAGGAAAAGCGCAGATAAACGTTTTTTGCCATAAAATGGCGCTTGTGTGTGTGGATGGGAAAAACGGGGGACGCGAAAATATAAACAAAACAACAACAAAAAACACCTTTGCTTCTACTGTGTTTTTTTTCTCTCCCACCCCGCGGGCAACATCTTAAGGTGTGCTGGCATTCGTTCCACAATTTCAATGCAGGGTTGTTTCGTGCTATATTTGTTTGACTTTCCAGCGCTTAAATGCTGATTGAGTGGCACTAAAACGAATTTAGGGGAGTTTTAAAATTTTGCTAACAAAGAAAAGAAAAGTGGATTGCATAACTTTAGGCGCTAAACTCAGTAAAGAAGCATCAATTCGTAGCAAGAAAAAAACTACATACTGTTAGATCGGTTTGAGTTGAAATTCCCTGTAACGCGACCATACATATGGTGTACTTTTGGGATATTCGATGTTGAATGTTCACACCCACATGTTCTACCCCTTCCCACCCTCGAAAGGATCTAATCACCAACATGGAAAACCGATCATAATACCAATGCCGGTGTCGTTTCGCTCGATAGGTTTGACTGCAACACGATACGTAAAACCAACACTTTTCATCTCCAAAAACAGAAAATTATTACACACCGTACTCAAAAATGCACAGGCTGAGTGTGCTGCCAGGCAAATGTAAAACGTTTGTTGCAAAAAAAAAATGCATTTTTTTGTTTTGCTTTTTGTTGCAATATCTAGCTGGGTCTTACTTTTGACCGGTTCAAGGTGGTCTTATTTTTTTGGAATTTTTGCTTTGTTTTGGCAAACCGTATGGGTGTCTTACATGCTGTGCTAACGTGTTCGAAGTACACCAACTCACCCGTGGCGATATCGAGCGCGTACCGATCGCTTAGAAACACATATACCTACACAACTGTCATTTGGTCAACATGCTTTAAGGGAAAAAGTGGAAAAGTGTGGCATGGGAAGGATTAGGAGGAGAGAAATATTTTCTATTCCTCAGGACATTTTACGCACCAGCACATACTGGGCAATTTCAAAAAAAATATCTGGATAAAATTATTCAACAAAAAGAAATTAAAATGTCAAAAAATTTATCAATGGAGACGCCTAGTACCTGGTAGACTTTTCTTAATATCTCGTTAACGAACAACAAACAAGCAAATTGGTTTAAAAGATGTGTTTTAAAACTTTACTTTGAATCACACAAAACAATGAAAATCATTACATAAGCTCCTAAAACTGGATAAAAATAATAATATTTTTCCTTCAAAAATCTTAACTTTAAGAGCTTTGTTCTCTAAAATCTAAACCAGATAGAGACTCAATATTTGGTAATATTCTTAATGTCTTCCTATAGAAAAAATATCCATACTTGGTTTGCTTCTAATAGAGAGTAACATTTTTGGACTTTTATCCCAAGCAAATGCCCAATGTGCTGTCTAGGCGCTTAGTGTCATTTTTATGGTTTCAATGTGTCTTTAGAAAAAGTTAAAAAAATGTTGTAGTAAACAAAATATCGTGTTGGTAATTCAATCCATTTGTCGTTGGTCTTTAAGCTGAGCTTAAGGAACTAGTCGCCATTCCTTTCCAAGGGGGAGGGTTTTTAAAGAAAAAAAAATGTCAAAATCGTCGGAAAATAAAACCGAACTGCCTGTGTGATAATTCTATTGTTGAAAAATTGAAGTGTTCTAGTAATCGGTATGTGTTTTCCTTGATCACATCCGGAACCCTGATCAAACGCCATCTTGTACCAGGCTCAAGACATCATTGCCGCCGGGTAATGACACACTTGTTCTACTCGTTGTTGAAAAGGCAATAGGCAATGCTGGAAAAGACAGATTCGTGAAGACAAAACAAAGGAAAAACAATACATCCTCATGCACTCACAATCGCAATCACGATGATAGCATTTTTCTCTCAATTTTTTTTTCTCTCTTTTTTCTTTTTTTGGGTCTTTCACTTCCTTCACAACTAAATTCCCATTCATGAAGCTTTTTTATATCCCGCTCCTGTACATTTGCACCAAAAACTCGATACTGCTTTCCGTTTTGCCGACTAAACTGCTCTCTTTGGTCGCTTTTAGAAACCGAGTTCAAGCACAGAACAAGCTACGATCTTTCGATCGGTACCAAACGGTGGTGGTCTTTTTTATTTTTTGGTTGTTGCTATTTTCGTTTCACGTCTTTCCACTGTTGCGTAGCCGAGGCGCTTTCGCGTGATTTGACTGAATTGTTCGCAACTGTATTCACCTTGAGGCGTCCTGTGTGTGTCTTTGATTGAAGCATTTTTGGTGCGACAAACTGGCTAGCTAGAGATCCAGCACGTTTACCACCCTCTTAAACTCCCTCTGTCAGCCCCTCACCCCACCAACCACCCAACCACCCCCATCCAAGCCGCTCACTTACTCAATAAGCCTTCCTTTCACACGGTGCGTGTGCCTGATTGATTGATGTTTCAGGATTTTCTTGTCGCAATGTCGCGCGCGAATGGTTTGAGGCTATTTTGTTTGTTTGATTTGGCTACCCGTGTGTGTGTGGGTGGGTGTGTGTATTTTTTTTCTTCCTTCAGAAGGAAGCAAAGGACGCATAAATGATTCCGATGGATTGTTGAACCATCTCGTTCCATCAGCGCCTTTGGGGGGGTATCGTTACAGGCCGGCAATGATGGATGCCGCCCTTACCAATTCGGGGCGGATTATTTTCCAGATTCCCGGTTCCAGCCCGGTGGGGAAGGTTGGTAAATACGGGGGGGTGGCTGAGGCGTATTTATAAATCTTCCCTCCGAAATGAAACAACCCCATCAGGCTCAACCCCTTCGATGGTCTGAAATATGCAATTGATGGGCCTCGGTTGTTTGTGAAAGAGTTTTGATGGGTCGTAAAATGTTGTTAAAGCGCAGACTTTAAGCGTGGCGTGTATAGAAACGTAAAGGGGCACAGGGTCGATCGTTCGTGGTTGTGGCAAATTATCAAATCTTTACCACTTGTGTCACATTTTGTGTGTAAAGTATAGAAAATTGTTTTGCAAAAATTGTTGTTAAAACTTTTTATGGTTTTTCTTTCATTATGTTAAACGATGTGGTAAATTTAATCGAACCCATCATGATGCTTGACGTACCATTCCGTTTGTGGAAATTTTTTATGGTGATTTTCCTACAAAAAAAAAATTCTTCAAAAAGTGAAATGATATTGGAAAGATGTCACATTGTAAAGAAGAATGTAAAACAGAACAGACATTAGGCATCCGAAAATCGTACACGCTCAACAGCTTAACGTCATCGATCAGTGTGCGATGGAATTCCAAATTTCCTCTCCCCTGAGGAAAACCGTGCCTATATTTCCCGCCATGTGTGCGCCCCTCGTAAATGATGGGAAGCAAAAGCGAAGTGTAATAATAATAAAAGATCGAACATGTGGCTAAAGAAGGATATGGAGGATTCGAACAAAAAAACAAACAAACAGTGAAACCCTGCAGTGAATGATGGAAGTTTGATGGGTAAAATATTTAGCTCACAGCGGGGGGAAACCGGCACAAAACACGCAGCCAGCCCGATAAGATGTCGTGTTTGAATAGCCGCTAAGGTTGTGTTGGTTTGCTTTGTCACGCTTGTTTCACCTCACCAACCCCCCTCTTCCCTCCTCACCATCCTGCTTGATTTTATTTCGCATCAAGCAAACGTTTCAATGGATGCTGATGGTAACAATGATCCTTGTGCAGTGCAAAAGGCACGATTATCACGGTGAATCTGTTGATAAAATTTAAGCGTTTCTGTTAACAATGCCAGGAAAGGTGGGAGGAGGAGGAAGGTGGGGAAAAATGGGCGGACGTTTATGGAGTTTTATTTTCCTCTTGTAAATGCCAATCAATTTACAACGGCCGGGAACTACCAGGATCGAACGGTCGGATTCGGAGTAATGCAGACAAAAATTCGCTCTTTGTTGATTGTCACATTTTATGTTGTTTCCTTTTTTATTTTGCTTCACATTGCCGTTTTTTTCTTTCATTATTTATTGCTGTTGATATGTATTTTTTCTTCGTTTTTGCATTAATGTAATGACATTTTTCAAATTTAATTAACTTGACTTGTTTACTTTATATTATTGGATTATTATTAAAATGAAATTAAGCACAAGGTAAGGTATATAGAATTATTAAAATGAAATTTAATGCGAATGGAACGCTGCAGGAAAATAGATATTACTACAAAGCACACAGTTGGGCTCTTATACAGTGTGTAGCATAACTATGTGACTGCTATAATAAAAATAATGTTACATAATGTGATGCTGTTTTCTCTCATTTTGACCGTAAAATTTTCCCCATTTTTGAACAATTTAGCAAAATTGAAAAATGTGATATATTTTAATGGGAATTTGTTGCAATAAGTTTCTTTTCACTCAAATAATGCTTTAAATTCATAAAAGAATAAAAAATCAGAAAAAAAAATTTAAAAAAAATTTCAACTCGAAAATTTCATAAGGGGTACCCCTTGCCATTTTTTTGAGAAATTTTGCAAAAAAAATAAAATTGTTTTATTTTAATGCCAATGGGTTGCAATGAGTTTCTTTTCACTCAAATAATGATTGAAATAAAAAAAAGAGTGAAAAATAATGAAAAAATCGAAAAATTCAAAAAAATGAAAATTTACTAAGGGTCATTTTTGCACCAAATTTTGCCTATAACTCGGTCGGTATCCAACGGATCGCCAATCTTTAACTTGTGATCGATAGATGGCCCCAATGGCTACATTTTCTTCTTGGACAGCCATGCCCTCAGATGTCTGTGCCAGAAGTTATTCGAGGAACCAAGTTCCTTATTTCAGACTTTAGTCAATAATTTTTCATAAGAAAAAAAAACATTAATAGCAAATATTTTTATTAGGCGTTTATAAGTGTTTTCAACATTATTTTAATTTATCTTTGAAACTTTTCTTTTATTATATAAAAAAAATGACTAATAGCCGTATAGTTTTGTCAGGCACTGTATTTTTTCTCTCTCCAACTTTTGCTCTATATACCGTTAGCACACTGGCACGAAAGCCAAAATTCGATTGAATCTCATCTTCCCGATCATCGCCCGGTACTAGCTGATAGCTTTATTGAATATTGGATAATGGAACCGACCCACCCTCCATACCGACCCTCCATACCTTGTCGTGCCAAACAAGGAAGTGAATCGAAGAATCATTTCACATGTATCCTATCCCCGATGCACATTATGATTGTCCCAAACACGATCAAATCAAACCACGTCACGTCGGCGAAGTAAATTCCGGTGAGACCTCGGCGCAACCTAATGCGTTAGTTTTGGATGCAAAAGGTGCGAAAAGGTTCACCTTTAAACAGCACCGAACGATGCCACAAATAGAGAGAGAACGAGAGAGGTGCTATGGAACATTATGAGCTCGCGAAAAACAAAAATAAACGCAACAATAGCAAATATCCATCGCATATGATGGGAAAAGATGAGCCAAAAATTATGCAGGAAAATGGTGCCCCGGGAGTGGTACCCATTGACCAATTATGAATTCCTTTCCTCGCTTCCCGCCTTCGTTGTGTATCTCTATCTTATTTTATCTTTGTGAAATGTCGAGAAGAAAAAGAAAAAAACCCCGCTAACCTCACTCGGGTGGGTAAGCATCATAAGATGGCGGCAATTACGATGGCGGCGGCATGGTTCGGCCATAACCGCAAAATGGTGCTTCCGAAGCTAAGCCTCATTTTGCTGGCAGCAAGCAGATAAAGGAAATGGTAATTGGTGTGTTAGTGATGCATTTGTTTCTTTTGTGTCCGTGCTGTGTAGCGGCCCATTCACCATCCACAAACTAGGGGCTGACGGAAGCGAGCAGTGTTTTGATGTACGATGTGGGCTTAGCTGTGTGGCCGCGAACCGTCGGATTAGGGCTACGGGCGGTGAAGAAAATATGATGGAATAAGCTTTAATGGCAAACAACTTGATAGAAGTGTGATACGATGATAGGATGGTTTCATTTACTAATGGTCAACCGAGCTGAATTGGTGCTATAAATTCGTTATGATTATATCAAGATGAAATAAACAAAAAAAGGAAACTCGATTTGCGCCCTAACTACGGGTGAATTCGTTTAAATTTCATAAAGTTTGCTGCTTTTGATTATGAATGGTTCAAACATAGTCTATTTATTTAGCTCGTATTATTCAACGAGACGTTGTTTTGATCAACGTTTAATTGATTTATGTTGTGGTAATTGAATCTTATGAAAAGACTCATTCTTATGGTGTTTTAGTGAAGATTCGTTTAAATCATGAGTCGACTCCTAAAAGATTCTTGAATCCTCAAAGATTCTTGAATCCTCAACGATTCTTGAATGCTCAAAGATTCTTGAATCCTCAAAGATTCTTGAATCCTCAAAGATTCTTGAATCCTCAAAGATACTTGAATCCTCAAAGATTCTTGAATCCTCAAAGATTCTTGAATCCTCAAAGATTCTGGAATCCTCGGAGATTCTTGAATCCTCGAAGTTTCTTGAATCCTCAAAGATTGTTGAATCCTCAAAGATTCTTGAATCCTCAAAGACTTTTGAATCCTCAAAGATTCTCGAATCCTCAAAAATTCTTGAATCAACGTGCTTTCGTTGACTTTATTTCCCTTTAAGCAAAATTTATAGCAAAGCCATAAGTTTATGTACAACAATACTATCGGCCGAATGCTGCTACTAGCAACACTAGTTACTATCGGCTTACCGTTACTATGGGTTACTGATTGTTACTCATTTTGCCTGCAGAAGTGCTGTCATCTTTTGTACTCAATATTCAATTATTTTTTGTATTCAATATCTAGCGGAAAGAGTAAACATCTCCATGAAAATTTCTATAATATGTTTGAAAACCCTGTAATGCCCGATTGAAATATAAATGGGAAACTATAATGTTCTCACACAGTGTAGTGCGGATGTTTCGGTTTTTGTTAACGATTATCTATCCACTGCGTCACATACTGCATATGTTTATGCACGCCCTCCCTGCTATGTGCAATTCTCATTGTGTCTTAATTTTAAATTAGCCAAAAAGTGTTACGCACTATCCCCACTCCACCAATACACTAAGTGACGAACGGAGCGGTTGAATATTTAATTTTATTTAATACGTACCCTTACCCGCTGTATCGACGAAACGCACGTGACATCAATTGTGCCGGCAGTGTTTGTCAACCGGTGTAGAAATGTGATATTGTGTCGAGATGTCGATCGATCGTGGCGTTATCGAGTGCCGGGTTCGTATGTTATAAATATAAAATTACACCCGCACGAGCAGCACTCAGCGCTCGCGGCACACCAGGGCGTAAATGGGAAAATTGGGTTATTGAATTATGATGAATTATTCGTTATGGCCACGAAGCAGCCAACCGTTGCACCCTTCTTTTTTTGCCGACCTGTTTCCCGACCCGACGGGTAGGTGTAGGGCCACTCATCATAGCGTTGCTGGTTTGAGATCAAATTTCACCCGCTGTGCTGTTGTATGCGCTGCCTGGAGCAGTTTTGTGTTTCGCAGGTGGGTTTTAAATTATGAGCTGATAACGACCGGAATCACTCGATACGATCAAATGTCTAGTGCTAGCGAGCAGGGGGGAATAATCAGACATTTGGGAAAAGGTGAAAGAAATTGGCTTGCACTCAAAGAGGCGCCGATGTTTGCTTCGTGTGTTTTTGAATTTGTTGTTTAAGAAGGTAGGTTTCATAAATTTTACTTAATAAATTCGTAATGTCAGATAATACAGAGTCTCCAAGGCTACCATGAATGTCCTCCAGATTAGATAGTCTCTGATGATCTAGACCAGAGAAGTTACCTGTGCCATAGGATGTCCAACGCCTTTTCAACATCCAACAGAGCAACAGCGGTGAATTTTGCATTGATCTTGATACTTTCAATGTCTGAGTCTTACTACAACTACTACTCAATGTCTAAGTCTTAGAAGTTGATGAACGGTTGAAGTCGGAAGCCAAATTATTCCAGTCGAATGATGTCTCTATTTCTGACGCTTAGCTGTGGAGGTGATATCACAAGGTAACTCGCCGGAAGAAAGGAGTCCTTTCTGGGTTTGAGGTTAGGCTCCAGCCTAGCTCACTTTCATGTGTCAGGGAAGTATCCTAACTTAAGGTATCTGTTAAAAATATTTGTGATCAAACAGAACTCCTAAGCACCTCCTCGTGGAGATGCTTAATGAGGATGTTAAAGATCCTGCCAAATCCTGGAGTTTTCATATTTTTAAGTCATCTGATGGCATGTCGGACGTTACTGATGGTCCTTCAAGAGGATTGCTTTTGTCCTCAGGAGGTATCAAGACTTGTCCAACAACGCTTCCAGAAAGCTGGAGATCTAGTATCGAGTTTTTGAATAGAGTGTCTGAAGTTCCTAAGCGAATATTTATCTTATTATTGATGAAGCAAGCCTCTGGACAGACACAGCATCAGTTCGCTCAAAAGAGAGTTTCATAAGAGCAAAACTGTGTGAATGCATGTTCAAGAACTCACCTCAGGATCCTATCAGAGACTGTATTTACCTCTGTTGTCTGTATTAGATTGTCAACTAGTCCTCTAAAACGTTGCCAAACGTAAAATTGCTATAGTCTTTTCGGTATCTAACACGATTCATGGAAACGGATCAATCTACCTCCGTCACTATTGGAGACTGGAGAAACTCATCCAGAATGACTGGAGAAATAGATCTTTCTTGGCCTGCTTGAACAGTAGTTAACCAGTTGGACTTTGCCGAAGATTGTCCCAAGTCCGATGATGCGCGTTGAAGTCACTCCCAAACGATGAGATATTGAGGTGATGATGTCAAGATCTCTTTTGAAAGCAGCAGTACTACGATCATTACGTTTGCATTGCATCGAAAGCTGTCAAAATAAAAGCATCCCAATTTTTTTTCATAAAATATATTTTTCTCTTAAAATGAATTATTTTTTAATGGTTATTACTGTCTAGGGCATAACTCATATCAATTTCTTCAAGTTTGAATTTTATTTAAAAAAGAAAAATGAATGGTCCTATAATTATGCTCCCTACTGTACGACGGCAGCAAGGTGACCCTGGTGAAAAATCCACGATAATGATTTTCCAGGAAATGCCTTCATGCCTTCACTATCCGCCATTGGTGAAGATGTTCTCCAGTACCGTCGGGCCATCGTCTAGCAATGGTTTAGAATATTAAATATGCCCGGTTTGCCTACCGGATCACGATCTGTTTCGATAGCTAACAGGGCTCTTTCTCCTCATGTTGCCTCAGACAACACAACCTTCACCGTCAAATGAGCCACGGGTAAAGGCGGGGTAAATATTTGCAGCCGTCTCAGTTTCCGTGCGATACCAGGCTAATGGTATGAATCCGAATGTTTCGAAATTAGCACAACGGCGCGTGTGGCAAAATTATGCATGCGATAGATAGGGAAACGGCAAATTATGAATTTCAAACCGAAAACCGTCTACTGGCGGGTTTTATTATCAGTGGTATCTGGTTGCGGTGGAAAGCCAAACATTCGGTCGAAACAATACCCGTGCCCACCGGGGGAAAAGTTAGTTCTTGTCCGTCTATTATGCTGTTTGCCGAATGGGTGAAGGGAAAAATATACATGAAAATATTATTTAAAAGGTAGCTCTTTAGTTTTTTTCTTTTTTGACACTTGACTGCTCAATGTCAATGATTTTTGTTTTAAATATAATCTCCTCTATAGGATCGTTAAAAGGTCTTTTCAACCCTTCTAATAAAAAAAGGAGAGAAGAAAATCTTCTATGATCAGGAAAAAAAGAATAATAATTGAACAGTAAACGGTACACCAACATCTGATCACTTTCAATGCACTCTGGATGAGTTTGCAATATTTGCAACCAAAAAAAAAGACAGAAAAAATAAATCCTGCTGTCAAAGAGCATCCACATAAAAGCTCATAAAAATATGATGCTCTAGCAAAACATAAAAATAAGGAAAGAAAAACGAGTGAGCGAAAATGGGAGAGTGAATAAAAATCAAATGAAAATATGCATCCGACAGAATATGGTGTGATGGGGTTTTGGGGTTATGTGTTTTTTTTTCTGCGGTGAGTACACGGTTCTTCCCTCGCGACGAATGTCAGCTTTGATTACAAAACCCGTCGCTAGTGAGTTTTTGTAGAAGTGTGCGTGTCTATTGCAAAAAAAAAATCCAACTTCCAACTCCTTTTCCCTCTAGCAGTGTTTCACCACTGGAGGGGGTGTAGGACGGGGGTGAGGGTGTGAGGGTGAGATTTTGATGGAAATTAATGCTGATGAACTGAACTGACTCGAATGGCTATGGTTACCAAGCCATCCTTCCATCACCCCTCTTCTCCCCACTCCTCCTCCCCTCCATCCACCCCCGCGAGGGAGTGGACGCCATCTTTTTCTTTTGCCTTTTTTGTTGCCGTTTGGTTCGTGCGATCGTACGATCGTGCGGTGTGTGTGGTTTTTCCCGTATGTGCAGTTTTTCCAACCTTTTTTTCCATGTGAGGTGGGAGCAGTATTGCCAAGGTGGTTTCTTTATCCCACGTGCTACAGTGGGAAAGTGTACCTTTTTCGCTTGTATGGTAACTATGATGGAAATATTACAGAAAAAAAACAAATCTCCCACAGTGAAGCGTGTTTTCTAAGCTGGACAACATTATAACGTCGAAATGGCACTGTAGTGGCGCAAACCGAACAAGAAACCACGCACCGAATCGAACCGCTCACATTTAAAAAGGGAAAACACAGGGAAAAGAAGAGCGGTTGGGGGTTAGTTGGGAGGGGAGGGTTGGAAGGGGAGGAAAAGGGTTTCTAGAAATTGTTTCACGCAAAATGCGCCATGCAGGTGGCCGTTTCTCATCGCATTTGGTACGAATTTGAATGAATTTGCTTTCCAACGACCAGGCGTCTCCATCGGTGTTTTTCTGTAGAAAAGAAAGGAAAATGATGGGAAAATTATCTTTTTTTGTTTGTTGCTCCCACCTGAGCCTCTCTTTTCCCTTTTTTTTTCTTTCCGTATCTGTTACACATGGGAAAAGACTAAAGCTTTCCAATGAGCTGTAAGTATTGCCTTTTCAAAGAAAGCAACAAAAAAATAAAGGGACAAAATGCTTGCCGCACAAGCAAACGCTTTTGGGGTCAATAAATTTAATTTTCCTTCCCTAGGAATAACCTACAAAATGAAGATGGGTAGAAGAGGAAGAGGGAATAGGGATCATTTCCAACAAAAAAAAACAACCCTTAAAACGCCTTCTTCCCTTCCGCCCACCCTTTCCTACACGAACGTAAATTAGGGCCGAACGGAACAATTCGTGCAAAGGTATTCCGTCATTCAGGCGGAACATTATAAAGCGATGGCAGTAGAAAACAAAAGCAGCAGAAATAAACAACAACAGCAAAAATCGTTTTTTTTTTAGGTTAGGTTCCGGTATGAATTGTACCAACATTACTCAGCTGCATGACAGTTTTCCGTAGCCAAAAAAATAAACAAAAAGGTGAAAAGAAATAGACCATTTATTGATCAAACATTAGCGAACAAAACTGCGTGTGTGAGTGTTTGTTTTTTAGTCTGTGGTCGAATAGACGAAAAGCGCTCTCTGTCTTTCTATAATTTGAGGAACCTTTTTATTCCTTTGGTGAATGTTTCTCATTGCTTGCTCTCGGAATGTAACCCAGTAATTGCAAGAGAAATAATCGTAAAGCACGAAATCAACTCTAAATCACAACAACCAGTGGTTGGTAGCCTTTTCCATCCCCCCTACCCCCATAAACACACACTTATACACACAAGAAACATGTTTCCTTCGTGCATTTTATTCATAAAAATGGAATCTGTGTGTTTTCGCATTTCTTTGTTTACAAAAACATTTAATCCTCAAACGTAACCGTCACGTGTAAATATTTTCTTACTTTTTGTCGATTGTTCAAGGTTTTTTTTATTATTATTATTTTACTGTTGATCTTTCATCTAAATTTCTCCACTAATTTGCATTCCCCGTGAAGGTACCTCCGGGGAAATGCCGACGTGCAGCAAAGGAAAAGAAATTAGATTCACGCTCGGGAAGAAATTTCCCGACGATTTTGTGTCCTGGTTGTTCGCTTTTTCTGTTACCCCCCCCCTTTCCTTTACGTTCGTTTATTACTTCGTAAACTACTAAAGTTAGTCTTGTACTGAGGGCGCACCAGCAGACACGGCAGTATGTTAAATCCGGTCATTTCGAATAATTTTCCCTTCCCATTCCCTTTTAAGTAATGTTGAAGGTAATTTTCGTCGACATTACCATTCTCGCACACAGCAACGTTTTCCCATTTGTTTTACTCAATTTTCCTCGAATTTCTACGCTGTGGGACGTGTTCTTTAAGAAATGAGAGAGAGAAAAAAAAGATGAAAAATAGCTAAAAACTGCTACTTGGGGGGTGGATCGATCCGGTTTTAGAAGTGTTCGGTGTTCCACAAGATGGAGAAAAAAAACCACCCAAACCTCGAAACGCCCTCGAGAGACACGGATTGTTAGCGAACGACAGACCCGATTGGCACGTTTCACCAGTGTCAGTGTCCTTTGACCTGACCACCCTGTCGGGCGGGCATCTTTTGTCTTCAGTTTCCACTTAGGGGCTTTGCATCAGCCAGTTCGCCATTGTACTGGGCCACCTGGTCACGACGTGAGGAAATCGATGATTTCATACGTTCGCACGACTGCACGCGTGTGTTCGTTCGTTCGCCGGGATTTGTCACACGAAACTGGACGTTCGCCAGAGTCGAATTTCTTTTTACTTAAAAAAAAAAGAAAACAGATTTTATGACAAAAGTCCAGAAAATTGTAAAAGAATTTTTAAGAGGTAAAGTAAAACGCATTATGCAAATAAAATAAATGTTAAGGAAGGAAAATTTTTTCTTCTGTTCGGTGCATCGAGCTGCAAACCGCACACCACCCTCCGGAACCTAAATAAGGGAGTAATGATGTCATAGGGGGTGAGTTGTGTGAGTTGGAAGTGTTTACCGTTCGGCACGTTGTCGTACATACTCGATTATGGGGTTGCATTTAAGGGTTGAGAGTTGAGAAACATGGGTCTTATCGTGCACAACGTTCTCGTATTTTATTGCCTCCGTCTAGACGGGGTTTTTTGTATGCAGAAAGTCCACAAAACCTCCCCCCACCCCCGGTACACCAATCGATGGGGTGTGCTGTAGTGTTGGGTTCTCGGAATCGCACTCACGGCTCCGAACCGCTTCCGAGTATAGCAACTCCCGCTCCGATTCTGGCTGGGTTAAAATCACGATTCCGCCTGGAAACCGTCCGGAGCCGTCAGGAGTCGCCCGGAGCCACCCAGAGCCGTCCGGAGCCGCTAGTCGGCAGCCGGAGCCGTCGGAGTCGTCGGAGCCGCTGGAGCCGTCCGGAGCCGTCGGAGCCGTCGGAGTTGTTGGAGCCGTCGGAGGTGTCGGAGCCGTCGGAGTCGTCGGAGCCGCTGGAGCCGTCGGAGCCATCTGGAGCCGTCGGAGCCATCGGAGCCGCTGGAGTCGTCGGAGCCGTCCGGAGCCGTCCGGAGCCGTCCGGAGCCGTCCGGAGCCGTCCGGAGCCGTCCGGAGCCGTCGGAGCCGTCGGAGCCGCTTGAGCCGTCCGGAGCCGTCGGAGCCGTCCGGAGCCGTTCGGAGCTGTCGGAGCCGTCGGAGCCGTCGGAGTCGTCGGAGCCGCTGGAGCCGTCCGGAGCCGTCGGAGTCGTTGGAGCCGCTAGTCGGCAGCCGACTACGGACGGTTCCGAATTCGGAATATTGCACCTACCTTCCGGTACCGCTTCCAAAATTTATGGAGTAATTTGGAAGCGATTCCGTTTTTTTTTGTCGAATTTACCCATCACTAGTGTGCTGATGGGTTCATGTGAAACACAAGAGTGCAAATTTGCTCCCCTCTAAAACTCCACACCAGTTCAATGTTCAATATTTCACGAATGCAGATTGAGAGTTCCCCCCCCACCTCCTCCCCGTTCTTGAGTGAGAATTTTCTCTCCCTTCTGTGGGAAATAAATGGCCTAAATAAAAGTAGTGGTGTGCGGTTGGCAAACTTCACAGCAATGCCTTCGCTACCTAATCAACCATCACGTTAGACGCTCATGATGATCATGATCGATACATCCGGGGCCTAAATATTGGGAAAGTTTTACCCACTACAAGTCCTCTCTCTCATCAGTTCCTCCTCTTTCCAATACCTCTGCCCAACCGGGCACGAGTGTTCGATTTCGGATGGATTTAATTAAATTATTGTGCTTCTGTTCTATTATGTTTTTTTTCTGTTTTCTTCCTATTGTATTGTATCGCCCAGCCTGAAACTTGAGCATTTCAAATATTTAAGCAGCATGAACTTTTGTTTTTTTCCTTACTCAAAAGTGGCAACCAAAGAAAGGGAAGAAAACTTGTGAACGAATCTTTCACTCATGGCAATGGGAGTTGAGGGAGTTGAAAGTTTGAAAGCACCACACCCCGCACAAGCGGCAAGACAAACAAAAATGTGTGCCAAAGCTGTATCAAATGGTACCGTTGCGGGGGACGGAATGGTGGCCCCATGCCGGGGGTCGAATGAATCGATAGGTAAGGTAAACGCCTCAGGATGGAAGAAGAAGAAGAAAAATTGATAAAGAATTAAGTTCACCGAAAATGCGCTCGCAGCAAACAGGGGAAAGAAAAGTTTAATGACCACACCGTTCGTCCCGCTGACGAGAGTTTTGCATGTTTCGTGTTTTACCGTTTTGGTTGGAAATATTCACTCCTCACGCCATGTTTCTATCTTTCACCGAGTAAGAAGTACAATGGAGCTTAAAGTAATTTTTGGTATTTAGAACATTTATTCATCACTCGTTTACAGCAGCGCGTTTAATCATTCATTCACAAAAGTTATCCGGGTTCATTTTGACCTATGACACACTGTACAATTCAATTTTAATTCTAATTTTTCTATACGCTTTTAAAGCGATACTAAACATCAAGTCGGTCTCTGTAAAATGTAATATATTGTAATAAATAATAATTATTTATTGTTTTATTTATAAACCATCAAGTAAGTCTCACAGGAGTGAAGCAAAAACATTTTTCACAAACTATTTTCTCCTTGAATTATGCCCCGGGACAACGGCATCCTTGTTTGAATCATATAACATACTAGAAAAGAAATTTTAAAACTTCAAAAGCTGTGTAAGTGTGTAATGAACCTGAACGCTTCAAACGTTCATCAGCTGTCAATGGATGAATACGGGGAGCTGTCATTATTCCAGCTTGACGAATTCATTAGCTGTCAAAGGATGAATGTAGGCAGCTGTCATTATTCCAGCTTGAAGCGTTTGTTAGCTGTCAAAGGATGAATGTAGGCATCTGTCATTATCCAAGCTTAAAGAGTTCGTTAGCTGTCAAGGGGCGAATGTGTGCAGCTGTCATTATTCCAGTTTGAAGCGTTCATTAGCTGTCAACGGATGAATGTAGGCAACTGTCATTATTCCAGCTTGAAGCGTTCATTAGCTGTCAATGCATGAATGTGGACAGCTGCCATTATTCCAGCTTGA
Source organism: Anopheles funestus (assembly GCF_943734845.2). Classification (NCBI taxonomy): domain Eukaryota; kingdom Metazoa; phylum Arthropoda; class Insecta; order Diptera; family Culicidae; genus Anopheles; species Anopheles funestus. Next base: position 4,463,824 of record NC_064597.1, on the reverse strand, counting down.
AGCGTTCATTAGCTGTCAAAGGATGAATGTAGGCAGCTGTCATTATTCCAGCTTGAAGCGTTCATTAGCTGTCAATGGATGAGCTGTCAATGGTCATTACCATCATCACCAATGTTATCCGAAAATTACTCTAGTTCATCAAATTGAAATCAAAGTGTGTAGTGTGCCATAGCTCAATCTTCGAAAAATGATCCTTCGTGAGTAGACCGCATACATAAAGAAAATTTATACTACCAAAGAAAAAAAAGAAAATCAGCGAAAAGAATTAGAAAAACGTTTGTCGGTGTCAGTGGGAAGTATTGTACCGGAAACGACACTGTCACTGACCCACACCCCCACCTCCCTACCCTCAGCGTGCACGAAAGAAATCGATCACGGGACAAAACTTGACACCCACTATAATGCACAGAGAGACCCGCGGTGGGTAGGAAAGCAAAATTGAATAAATTACAATATCCCCACGCCAGAGGCTCGTTAGGCTTTTGTGGAAAAAAAACAAGAAGCCTAGCGGTGCTGTTCATTAGGGTAGTCGAGCTGCGCTCAGCGCTTGTTGCAAAATACAAAAGAGGGACTCGGCCTGTGTCAGCTTCCACCATCCGGCGTAACCTTTCATCCTCCATTCACGCTTCTTCGTTTAGGAACCGGTCGCGTAGGATAGCGTAAATTTAATGAAATTATCACTTTCCCATCAAGGAAAGCACGGTCTTCTATCCTAGCCACCTCCTACCCTCCTTCCCTCTTCCTCTTGCGGCTCAGTTTCTTTCCCTTATCCTTGGCACGTGCATGCCTTTCGGAGCGTAGAGAAACGCCGGTAGGCCCGGCATTCGTGACAAATTGACGTCCACCATAGCACGGTGGACGTTCTTTGCGATTCAGAGGGGGGGGGGGGAGGAGTGAGTTTTTCCCCAGGTTCTGCGTAGGTTAGCGAAGAACCCGCAAACATGCAGCAGCTGTAATACACAGGACACTGGGGAAGCTGCCCGTAGGTAGCAGCAGCTACTGTTGTTGTTATGGCGAGCGTTTTGTCTGTTGACAAACCAGTGGTCCTAAATCAACCGGCCGTCCTTTTCTCGCCGTAAAAGGTTCCACCCATAGGTTAGGCTAAGGTTGACGAGAGTACGGTGTGCCGTGGTTTTTGAAAAAAGGCGAACTGAAGGCGAGAGAGAATGTTGCTAAAAGCCTCCTCATTAACAATAGCAAAAGCCTCCTCCTGTCACTCGAAACCATCCGATGGTAGGTGGATGCTTTTATTTACACACCGTTACACACACTATCTCCCTTCTTTCGGCTCAGATTCATTCTACCAGCTTTGTGTGTGTGTGTGTGTGTGTGTGTGTGTGTGTGTTTTTTTTGGTTGCTTTACACCCACAGCTTGGGAAATGCATTTCAAGCTGCTGCTATGTGATGCAGAGTGTGGTGCGAAACGGGTATAATCGGGTACGAATATTCGAACAAGGAATACGAGCCCGGAAATGATGGACCGGGTTCGCACAAGCCGCTACGATGAAGACTTCACCCACTTACCGGTGTTTCCCACTCCCCACTCTTTCCTCCCCCCTTCCTACAAACTCTCCTTGGGTGGAGGGGAAAAGGGATCATGCAAAAGGCTAAAGGAGCGATGGGCAAACCATTTAAAAGGACGTTCCTTTTCCCCAAAAAGCAATCGAGAAATAAACGGGAATGGGGAAAAATGGGCTCAAATTTATGGGTGGCCCTTTCCCTTTCGGCCATCCGGTACGTTCGGTCTTCCCCCCCCCCCCCCCCCCCCTTTCGGGATACTTTAAGGACACTAAGCAGCATTAGAACACAAACCCTTCGGTCTCTTGCTCCAGCTTTTTCGTCTTCAAAAAGAAAAAAAAAGAACACCCCCGAAAGACGAAGAACGTTAAGCGTGTGTGTATGTGTGCGATAATTTATAGCAGTTTATTAAGGGCACACATATTAAAGGACACAAACATGACGAGCGAAGCCAAAAATTCTTCTACATTTCATTTCCGAACTGTCTCCATTGGTGCTGCTTATCACCCTTCATCCCCTGTTTCCCCCCCACACACACCCACACACACTTAAATGCTCTCGTTTTGTGTCGTTTTATCTTGGTAAGTGTCTGTGTGTGCGTTTTTGTAAGTATGATTTTTGTTACGTTTCTCATTTGTCCTTACATGTTGTTTGCTTTGAACGTTGATGTCATATAAATCGTATATCCTTCTATTTCCCACTTGAAAGTGCACACACACACGTACACATATTTATAATGGGACAAAGAATGAAAGGCTGTAACCCATTTCCAGTTGGCCGTGTCTGTTTGTATGGTGGTTTGCTGTTTTTTTTCTTTCCTGTTTTTGCTCTCCGGAGCGATACCCGGATGTGCAGTAACTAAGTGGCCTGTTGTGGAATTTGCCACAAAAAGGCATAAACCATCGAACCGGTCACGTGGAATGGGAAATCTATAGTGCACAGTGGGTAGATAACGGTAGATTGCTTTTTGGGCACATTATTAAAATTATTAAATGATAGTAATTTTTATATTTTGAGTTTAACTTCTCTATTTAGTGGTTATTAATAACCATAATTCGAATGGAGCAAAAATGCATGCGGAGTGCACAGAAAAACAATTAATGTTGAATAAAATAAAAAATAGTTACCAATGGAGACGCCTAGTACCTCATAGAAATAGTGTAACCGAGCTGTTGATTTGGTGAAAAGTGATGAATAATGGGGAATAAAAACATTATTACTAAAACATTTTTGAAATTACAAAAAAAAAGAAATTTTATAGACCAAATCAAAATGAATTAAATCAGTCAACTAAACATATACTTATTATGGAACTTAAAATGGAGTTTTTAGAAACCTTCTCTGAATCAGAAATAATAATTCACATTATTTCTATTATTTTCATATTATAGGTATAATTGGTAGTATAAAAAGTAAAGTTTATTCGACGTTTTATCCTGATCAATGCCCAAATCAAATAATTACTAATGGAGACGCCTAGTACCTCATAGAAATAGCGTAACCTAGCTATTGATTTGGTGAAAAGTGGTGAAGAGTGGGGAATAAAAACAGTGTTTCTCAAACATTTTCAAAGAAAAGTTTATTCGACGTTTTATCCCGATCAATGCCCAACGTGCAGTGTGGTGCATGATCGACGAGAGACGACTTCCATTTCATTAGGGTTTCAAATTAATGTGTGTGTGTGTGAGGCTGTGTTTATTTTACACTTTGCTTCCGTGTTGCAGCACGCCAACCGGTCGCTATGGGAACGTGGCAATCTATTTCCCTTTTGGACGCGTGATAATATTGCTCACACATGGGGAGGGTTTTTTTGTTGTTGGTCTAACTATTCGTAAATAATTGCCAGCCATAGTGTGAAAATAGACAATCAAAACATCCTTCACGGCAAAACAGCAAAACACAAGGGACAGCTTCAATTAGTGGATGGGTGGCATAAAATTAATCAACCCGATACGTGATGTTTTGTAAGCAATGCTGGTAATTATATTCTCACGTGATGATACGGAACGAGCGCTTTTTGGGGTTTTTTTGCCGGCGAACATACCATTTTCTGTGCGCCGGCTAGTGCGCCGTACGTGTAATGGTGCTTCGAAAAACTACTGCCTGCCTTCCCCTTGTTCGCGGTCGTTAGTTCCAATTTCGGAGGACGATTGTACCGGTGTGTGCCGGTTAGTGAAAGCTGCGCACCCATCGAATCACATTACGAGTGGTGTGGAATTTTGTGATGACCGTTTTTTGCCCCCTTTCGCTCACTTTCACACTCGGAATAGATTCCGGACACACTTTTCCCACCTTTACATTCGCTATTAATTTTTATCCTCCGCCGGGAGTATTATTCGTGGTGGAATCTGTGTTTTTTTTAACATCTCCCTAACCGTCACACTCATTTGGATAGTACATTTAAAAGAGTTGGAAAGGGGAGAGGGGAGGGGGAGATAAAAAGAAGGCCAAAGGTGAGAAGTAACTGGAATCCATTGTGGAAAATGGGAAGGAGTAAGAGCAAAAAAAATACAAAGATGTCATCCCGTGATCGGCGTACCGTTTTACGGACATTTCCTCATTCACCAGAATGTATGGCTTTTTTGTTTTAGTTCAATCCAATGGGAAGGGGGATGAGAATATGCAGGTTACGGAAAACACCGGAACATCCGCGAAATGTCGGTAGCCAACCACCGAATGGAGGAGACACACTAAAAAAAAAATACAACAAAAAAATTTTCATCCTTTTCAGCCTACATCGTACATCTCTTGCAACATTCTGTTGTATGTGACGCGGTAGCAGCCGGGTAACCCTGCTTTCCCATGTGTGCAGGCATGTCACCCTGCCACGACAGGGTAACGACGATGACAACGACGACGGGATGAGTCGCTGGCTAGTCATTCCGCACCGCATATGGCAGATGCTTTTTATGGCCCGTTGTTGTTGTTTCCTCCACCCCACCGCCACTCCACCCCCCCCCCCCCCCCTTGGTTTCATCTTCATTTTTCCACCTGAACTACCATTTGTGTCGGTACGGTCGGAGTTAAGCAAAGGTCGCGCATGGTGTGTGGTAACGGGGGTACACGACCGTTGCGAGAGAGCGAATTTCCTTGATAGGAAGGGAAAATGCTAGTTCCTTCTATTCCCTTGTCTGAATTTTTTTTTCGCCACACGTGCACGGTACACAAGGGCGGGCGCACACCCGCGAGTCATATTAGTTTTATTTTGTTCGTACATTTAATTTTTTTTCGCCCCTTCGCTGTAGCATTACATGCTGGTCCTATTTGGCCGTACGTTCGAGTGTCTGCTTATCTTAGCGCTCGGACGTTGAACATACTTTTCCGCTTTTCCAAATTCCTCCGAGACCGTTCCACAATCGAAAAGCTATCCGAGGAGGGGAAGGCGGGGGTTTCGCGTGTAATTTTCTTTTTTTTTCATTGCCGCTTCTCGAGCAAAAACTTGCCCCACGTGCACGTGCCTTTTATTCTGGGGAGGATGGAAAAGTTTCACACATTTTCAATGCTTCCATTCGCGTCAAACGTCAAACAGGAGAAGAAGAAAAAAAACAAGAAACAAAATATTTAATCATCCAACATTGTCGTGCGTTTTGCATAATTGCAGGCGTTCCTGGTAGGTGAATGGTATGCGCCGCGCAAGGTATGCAATCCGCGTACAACATATCGGTGTGAAAAATATTGCTGATACAAAAAAAAACACACACACAGAAAAAAATGGCATTGAACTTTAGCATCCACCCAATATGGCCCAAAATCTGACCCGTCGCCTGAAACTACTCGCGCGCCACTAGCGTTACTCGGTTTGCCGGGCACGAACGTGCGAAAACTTATTAGCCACCGTCATGATGTACGGAGCCATTCACGACACGCTGCAGAATGAAGAGCAATTTAGCGTCGTTATGCCTGCAGGCCGGCAGTCTTTTCGGCTTCCGTTTGTGATGCCTCGGGTAAACCGTGCCCGGGCTGACTGTGTCCTTTGGTATAGCAAAGAAAAAAAAAGTAATAATAAAAGAAAAAGCAAAGACGGGATAAACCTTAACCAGAGGAAACATGGTACAGCCGAGTGGATATTATAAGCGATGGGTTTTCCTGTTCGGTGGATGTGGTTCATTTTTTATTACTCTCCACGCCATACTTGGTTGCTTCCTTCCCGTACCAGATGGTACACTATCGTGTACCGTTCTAGTCGCTTGCGGTCCGATTTGATATTGTAGTTTTATCGTGTGTCATTATTTTAACTCAGATTGGATGAGTCTCGGTTCCTGTGCAAGGTTTGCTGCCGCTCCATCCCGCAGTCTCGGTGTCACGTAACGGCATTTGCCTGCGGATGTAGTCAAACGTTGTGATCGTTTTATAAATTCAATCTTCATTTATTGTGATCGTTTACATTCTCATCACACTAACCGGGATCGGGCAAATGGTGGTGCCTATAAAATTGCGCTATTTGTGTAGCAATCGATCAGTGTCACATAAAGTGTATTGTTAGATCGAGACAAGGTTTTTGTTTTTATTATGTTGACCCGGGGAATGTTGCTCCTGGAAGCTACAAAGTAATTTTGTTTCTCTTTATTCACCATACATTGTGTTAGGGATGATGTGCTTAGCTTTTTGAACGGAAGACTTTTCCTCATGGTAGAAACTATTGTAGGATCTCTGGATTCTCTGAATTCTTACGGGATTGAAGCTCCTAGTGCGTATATCTTCGTTACTTTCAGAGTGATGTTACAAGCCTGTAAGTCATTAAGATACCTCTGGATGTCGCTATCTAGCAAAGAGATTATCGAAAGGAGTCGCACTACCAAATCCTGGGTAGGGATTTTGAGACATCAGCTAGATTCTCTGTCTACATCAGTATCTCACAGGAGATACTGTTACTGAGTCACTTTTGCAGACGACACATCATAGTCTTAGTCTTAGTCTTAGACATCCGAATACTCTGGGTACTGGGGAGTTACATGTCCGTGACCTTGGAAGAAATCGCATCCAGTGCATAACTTCGTTGTTTATATCCCGATAACTCCCGAAACATTGTAGGATTCCTCGCGGATTCCTCAAGAATTGACAATTGAGTCCTCAATTGAGAATTCCCACGCGGATTCCTCAAGAATTGACAATTGAGTTCTCAATTGAGAATTCCCACGCGGATTCCTCAAAAATTGACTATTAAGTCCACCTTGTTAAGACACGCCCAAGAAGAACACGCATTGCGGTATTCAAAGTCAATGGCGACTCTTTCAGGAAATTCCTTGCGTGTGGAATGAAATACATCAGAGTGTGCTTGAATAGCTGTTCTATTAAAGTAGATACTGATAAGCTACTATACGCGATTTAAGATGACCTGGTTATACCAGATCTTCTAATATGTCCGCTCTATTCTAGACAGTTTGAGCTCATATCTGCCCAATAGAATTCTCCACCTCTGGAACCTCTCTCTGATCCCTAGAATATGAATACCAATTTATCCTCAAAACTCACCATAGTAGCTCCACATTACAGATGAATTAGACCCAGATCACTCCGAATAACTAGGATGAATTCTTTGAAACTTATTGCCTTTTAATTGAAGCAAATTGAATTCTCGACGTTTTTCATGTACACACCAGAAGGTCGCCTCAATGTCGCTGCAGTGACAAATGCACTGTGACCCAGGTATTATTGCTATTGATATCCCCTGATTACAGCATTGCCGTTTGTCTCGTGCTACACGCATTGCATAACGTACAGGCGTAGCTTCCTTGTGATGAGTGTGTATATGAACTGTCGCTGCGAAGTACCATTATCGGCAGAACATTCGTTGAAATGTAGTGTATGTGTGTCTTAGAATGAAAGAGATGCCAAATGAAGCAAAAAGAGAAGAGCGAAAAGGATAGCTATAGACAGGAAGACAACAAAACCAACAAAAAAAAACGATACAACAAAAGGTGTAGACGGGAAAAGCTTCAATTTGTTGCAGCAACTGGATACGTTGCAGCACTGACAAGCGACTCTCATCCTTGGTACGAAGGTTTTTCGGAAATTCTCCTACGCTTTCTTTCACCTCCACCCGTTCCGCCCGTGTCCTCCTTCCCTTTTTCTACTGAGCAATGATTGCAAGCAACTGCTAGGAGCGAATTCGTATCGTTCTCGAATGCACAATGTTTCTCAACAAGCCACTCGTTCTTTTACAAGCAATTGAACAGCGCAATAAATTTCGCTCGGTATGACGCTGGTACATCCGGTACATCGGTGCGCGTCGACAGTCCCCCCCCCCCCCCCTGTCCCCTGTCCCTTTTCGATACGTTACTGAGCCGAACCGTCAAGACATCTTTAGTGGTTTTGCCAGGCTCGTTCCATATCTACGGTGACACGAATGGGATGGTCAGACATTGGCTCGACGATGGTTCGACAGTGTGGGGGCGGGAAGAGGGGGGAGGAAGAAGTACAGAGAAAAATAAAGAAATGACGCAATCAAGCAAACTCGTGGAGGTTTTTGCAGGGGGGAGGAATGGGGTTGGGATGTGACATGGCAACGCAAATCATGGCGAGCGCGTGAGCGAGGGATCTATCGCATGTGAACACCGGACAAGGACGTCCGTGTGGCCACGCCGATGACATCAACAATTGTGGGAAAAATTGGAAACTTGAAAAACCAAGAACCGGGAGGAGTGGAGTGGAAAATTAATTCTTCAGTTTCGGGTAGTCAAGGGACGGGGGGAGGGGAGGGGGAGGAAGCAGATTGTGGTGATGTGGTACCTCCCTCGTGTACCATGGCTCATTGAGGACGTATCGCTTTCAGTCGATTTCATCCGGTTTTCTTGACCGAAAAAGAAGGACGACCACCCCACGAAAAAAAAACCCGACGAAGAGAGCTTTGAGTATTAAGCTATTTTCGTTATTTCATTTTTTCCAACCCTCCCTTCCGTTTTTTTCTCCCAAAATCCACAACTCCTTTCTCCGATTCCTTCCTTATACCATACTTCAATTGCTCGTGCGTCTCGGTTTCGTTCGATATTCCGGCACTGAAGCAGACAGCGGCACAGACGTAAATGAAAACACTGCCCACAATGACAAGGGAAAGGATCAGTCGGAAATGAGGCTAAGCTGACCGGGGGGCAGAACGCGGTACGCGCGGGAGGGTTTCGAGGTGGTGGTTACTGGTCTTTGATCGAACCAGTTGGCCCATCGGGTTGGAAGGATACGATTTCCGTTTCGAAGTCGAAGCGGCACAAATGAAAATTGGGAAATCCTCGGCTTCTAGCTTTGTGTGATGAATTGAAAACCGAGCTTGGGAGCATCGGGTTGAATGCATAAGAACGTAAGCTGAATGGACAAGAAAGGCAGCATTGAGAATGGAAAAAGGGGGGGGAGACTCGAACGAGCATACATGCTGACGGCAAGAGTAATTTAGCGGGCTTAATAGTGGCTTACTAAGCTCGACCAATACACACACTACGATGCGATGGGGCTAAGCGGATCGAGGTATTTAAATTGCATTAGAAGGATTTTCCAAGCTTCAGCACCTTGCGGAAATATAATTCAAATAAGCTGATAGCTGTGCCCATTACGTGAAGTGCAAGATCAGGACGGTAAGATTTGTAGTCTTCCACGAAAGGGTAGATTTATGTTCCATTTGAAACATACATTATGAACCCTTTTGCTACTGCATTTACGTGTTCCGAAAGTGTTTCCGAAAGTGTAATCATCTTTCAAGTACTATAATATGTTTACTTTATCGTAATAAACGAACTGTTTTTGGCTGTTATTGTTATAATAAATTGCAAAAGAAAAACATTTTCTCCCGTATTTTTTCTTCTACTGAACTACCTTCGAAGGTAACTCTTGCGGAGCAAAAAAAAAGGAAAAAGGGGATAAAAGGCTCCGAAACCGGACTTATCCCACACAAAAGCATAGCACACCGACACAAACCTAAACCCGATCCCGACCGCAAATATAAATTATAAATTGATTTATCCCGGTGCGATGTGACAAGACGACCCATATAGCATAAATGTCGCCTCCGGAAGAGTGTTTTTTTGTTGTTGTTGGGGGATGTGATCTCACTCGCTTCTTCACCTTTCACCTTTTGGACAGTTTTTTTTGGAGATAATTTACCCCGGTTTTTTTTGGGACGGTAGGCAAGGTGCTGGGGGATGGAGAGAGGGCTCTTTCACTCCTTGAAAGAATGGTCATGATGGGTACCGGTCGTTATCCTGTTGATGTAATTATTTATTTACTACCCATGTGACGGGATGAAGGGTGGCTTTTTACAGCCACCCTTTTCAGGAGGAGGGGGGAGGGGAGAGGGAAAGGCGGGGGTGAGTGTTGTTCCCTTCCATACCCCAGCAAAGAGAGATTCGCGCTTTTTAGTGGTAGTAAGTTTGACGGTGATAAGTGTAAAAATGGTATACAATGGTGCTCCTACCACCCCCCCCCCCCTTCCCACCCCTTGGTACAACATTATGCTTCATCATTCTGCATGGATGTAGGATGATTTTTTTTTGTTCACTCAAATGCCCCAAAAATACAACCTTGCGTTGTTTTAATGTCCATACTGTGGGAGTCAAAGAAAGAGAGATAAAAAAGAAGAAGGATAGGGAAGGAGAAAGGGAGCGAAAAAAAAAGCAGTCAAGCTTGGGTGGGCCGTTGTTGCTGCTGGCGCAGCAATTTTATTTTTATCCATTTTTTTTTATCCAACTACATTACCATGGAGGAAATTTTTTTCTTTGTGTATTTTTTTTTCGTTGTTGTTGTTATTATTTGTACATAAGAAAACCACTCACAGCAAGCCAAAAAAAAATGGCCGGAAATAACTGAATACTAACCGGATCTTTTCTTTTCTTCTTTTTTTTGTTTTTTTCCTCTTTTTTCCTTTTTTCCGCTTTTACTTCTACAACACAAAAAACACACAAATTCGCCTTGGATCATCCTTCATGTGCTTCCATTTTCTGTGCTGTTTTCTTCCGTTTCAGGTAGGTCGACTAGCATGTGTTGCCTTTCCAAACAGTTACTTCTGATGCCGTCGCGTCAATCCCGAGAGTGCTGGTGGTGGATTTGTTGTTGCTGTCATCCGTCCGTGTTAGTAGTAGTGGTGGGCGGTGCAGACGATTGACTCGATACAGAACAGTGCTCGATACTACACCGTTACCGGTCCCGTAACGCTCAACCGTAACGCTTTTTTTGCAGCGAACATCCAAACGGACGGGGGTAGATGAGTTTGTCTCCTAGTTAGTGACTTCTTCCTGCATTTCTTCAACATGTATGTATGCACTATTTGTAGCTTTCTTCCATAATGTGATCCGTGCTAAAGTGCTCGCCCGGGGGAAAAGTGGTTCCCCCGGGTGTGAAAAAGGTTAGGAGCTTGCGGGTAACAGCAGCTCCCTCTGGCGGTACGTGCTCAAGCACGGATTTACTCATTTAGCTCACTTACGGCTTAAGTTTTAAATCGCTACGACATGAGGATGGATTTATTTATTTTTATTTTTCATTAAGTTTTTTTTTGTGTGTTAAACCACCATCCCGGAATGCTTGTCGATTTTCATGCATAATGGGGCACAACGTGACGTTGTTCGATAGTCAGGCTCAAGAATGCACTTGAATATCATATCGAAGCATCAGTACCGGGCCGATGATATAGTGTGTATCTGGAGTGTTGATTGAAGTTTGTAGCTGAAACAGTTTGATAGTGCAGCAAAGATTTTGTGTTGAAGGTTAAAATAAAATGATAAATGAGAAATGTTCAGAAAGGCGCTTAGTGACGCCTGGAAGTATGCAATAAAATGTTTCGATCTTACATTTTGAGTATTCTTATTGAGCTTTTAAATCTGTTTCACTGAAATACAATTTCTCCATTTATATATCTTTTAAAAGTTGGAGAAAATATATTCAAAGCAATAGGTCTATGGGAAGTAGTGAACAGATATCAACTATTGGTACTTGGAGTACAGGTTTTATAGAAAAGGGTCTTAAAGAATTAAGGATACTTAACGCGAATTTATCATAGAATACATTACAATTGAGGGATTACTTTCTAGAAACACCTCAGACATAATTACTTCCTCTCCAAACCAATTATAATGTGAGTTATGGGACTTACCATTATTATATTTAACTCACATAAGCCTCTGAGACATGGAATTTGTTCAAAACTGACGAAACCCTCTTTTCACATTGGAATAGATGATGTCCAGACGGATTTTTAGCCAGGTATGTGTGGAGCGACACCTGTCTCTACAGGATAGGACCGGAGCTCTAATCTCATTTGGGTCAAACTCCCACACGAAGTACTGCTATAGGTAAACAAAGTCATGGAAAGTCAGTAATAGCAGGTCCTCAAGACCTCTTGAGGTTATAGTTCCACAAAAGAAGAAGAAGATGTGTGGAAGGCAAAGGAGGAGGTGCTATAATGATGAGCTCTATGAGTTGTATGATGATCTCACTATCGTACAATGAATAAGACTCGCCAAGTTCCGGTGACCCAAGCCCGTAAAGTCCTTCCAGGTCGTTCACATGGACAGAGGAGGTGTGGTAGACCAAAACTGAGATGGTGCGATGGCGTTAATGCCTCCTCCAGAATGACCGGGATAACGAAGTTGTCATTTCTCAAGAATATGACATAAGCATGAGTGTTTACTTCGTTTGACGTTTAAAAACGTGTCAGTTTGACAGCTGTCAAACAATACAACCATCGAGGACAAACTGACAAGTTGATAGGTAATTATATCCCAACTAGTGAGGACAGACTGTATTTATTATCAGTTATCATGAAAGCATTATCATATTAAAAAGCAAGTATTGAGTGTAGATAACCTTTTAATATTTTAAAAGACCTTTCAAACTCTGTTCAGATTTGCATCCCTTCCGTACATCAAAAGGACGTATTGATTTATGCCCCAAAATACCTTTTGTGTACACAATTTGGGTAGAACTGATTTATTGATTAACAAATTTTATCTGCCCCGAAAAGTATAAAGAAATGGCAGCATACCAGCTGAATGACACGTTCTGCTGTATTTTCCATTTTGTTTTCCTTCCCACGCAGCACACATAATATTAAGGGACGTCTATTAGTATGCATCCGGTTGCAAACCCTTTCTCTCTCTCTCCTTCATGTACATCGCTCACGCATATTATGGCATATTTAGCTTCATTACAGCCGAAAGGTCGGAAGGTTATTTCTCGTAAACATGAAACCAGCAGCGGAAGAGCCACTGCCAACGTGCAGTTGCAGTTGTCATTTTTCATTTATACCCGTGAAGGCTGTTAGCTTTTATGGTTGGTTTATTTCGCTTTCGTTGCATTTTCCGGTTTATATGCTTACTGGCAACCGGGGAGTGTGCGCACACGTAGCGAAAGGAATTGAAAATTGTTCGATCATTGGATTTTTGTTTTGTTTTTTTATTTTTTTAGTTTTGATTCCAGTTCCAGAACGATGACTACCCCGATTCCCCTGATCAACTTGGGTGGGCGGTTGTACAAATTACATAAATTATGCATGTAAGCTTGCGACAAGTTGCATGATAAACGTCAGCAATGTGGCAATGGGTCGATGTGGAAAGGGGAGGGAAGGGAGAGGGCCGGGGCGTGGTTTTTGGTGTACTTTATTCGCCCATCCCTTTATGGATATTATTTTTTACGATTTAAGCGACAGATTGCAACGAAACCCCCTGTCGTAAAGTGGGATGAAACGAATGTTTTTTTTTATTCATTTTTCACAAAGACCACTATTATGAATGATAATAAAGTGTGTTTCAATGGGAACGAGACGGTCACACCGAACATTGTGTTTGCTTTTCTTCTTTGTTGTTTTTTTTAAATAGCACACACACACGCACACACACACGTGTGAAAGGGAGAAGAGTCAAAAACAAAACAAGTAAAGTGAAAAAAAAATGCAACGCAGCTCAGCGTAATAATTGGAAAATGGCGAAAATAAAATTATCTACCCTCACTTACTCAATGGAACTCGAAATGGGGAGGGGGGTGGGGGGAGCGCGGAGGAAGAAGAAGGTGGTCAGGTTTGGGAATCAAATCGGATGCGACAAAATAAATAAAATGAAGATAGATTTTTCCCAACTACCAACGTTGTGTGCCATTTTCTATCGAATATCGCTTCCCGCACCACTAACAAAGCAAAAATGTGATGCGGTGTTGCCTACCTTTCGGGCGCAGCTGAAACTACACCCGGGTTCTGTTTGCGTTTTGGAGAACCGTTCCGTACCTCGCCGAACGGGTTATGCTTGTTATTACTGGTCCTGGTAACGTTGTTTGTTGTTTTACTTTCAAATTTAATATTTTCATTTATATTTTATGCGCACGTATTCTGCGTGCTACCAACGGCGCGGGTTTGTGGCGTACGTACCACTGCCAGGCAAAAGGGACCGTGGCCTGGTAATACTACTCATTGCGCTGAGCTGGGGAGCTTTTTTTATTATTTGTTTCGATGCAAATCTAGCTTGGTATTGGATTGAAAAATTCACCTTTTAGTAGGTGGACTCGTCCCACGGTGTGTCACGGTATAACGGCTTCCTTTTTCCGCAAGCGGTCCTATTGTCCGGTAGCAGCAAATTCGATTTGTGCCTCCAGTTATTCATTGGAATTCGTTTGTTTGTGTGTGTGTTTGCACTACCGACTCCCTTTTGGCGTATGGGGCAGTTTTTCATCCTTCAATTATTTGCCACTCAACGGGTATACCATTTTGTGAGGCTGACCGTGTGAACCACCTGGTCGTGGTTTGAGTTTGATTTGAATTATTATTTAATTTTGATCCGTTTGTTATTTTTCTTCCTACTGCAACCAGTTGTTTACTGTGCCTTTTATTTTATTTATTTTTGTTTAGAGCATGCAACAATTCGTCGACTTTTTATACAGTGTTTGTGTTTTTTTGTCGGACCTGTGCTACGTTTAATAAAGAAGCAATTTTAATTTTTTTTTAGTACACGTTTAGTAATAGTAGTTTTTGTGTTGGGACTTCTACCAGTTGACATCTTAGTAGGAACTCCTGTCCGTTAGCATCCTTCTAGAAGACTCCTATCCAATATCTTCCATGTTGGAGACTCCTGTCTTTTCCCGCCGGTTAATATGCGGGGCGGCGTGACCTTAGAGGTCGTTAAAGCCAACAAGAGAGAGATATAGAGAGAGATAGAGAGAGAGAGAGAGAGAAAGAGAGAGAGAGAGACAGAGAGAGAGAGAGCAGGTATACTACAGTCTGACAGCAAGCTCTCAAAGAGATTAGAGTTGTCTTCTTCTTCTTCTTTTCTGGCCTGCTCACGGTCGAGCACGTCGCGTAGACATGGTCAGGTTGCCAATCCGTTTCCAGGATACTCGGTCCAGGGCTGCAGTCCTCCATCCACGGCTGCAGGTTTGACTCCACCTGATCCAGTTATCAAGCTCGCGGTGCTCCTCTAAGTCTCTTGAAGAATGGGTGTCTGACGAACATCTTCCTGTAGGGGTCTGAGGTCTGAGTTCTGAGTCCGTCATCTGGGTCCGGGTGAGTGCATTGCCGACCTCTAGGACTCGTAGCAGAGTTCAGGACTCGTACCCGTAGAGGTCTACAGGACGCGTCAGTGTCTCATATATCGTGCATTTCGTGTGTTGCTGGAGTCTTCTGGATTGCAGGAGTTTGTGGAGGTCGTAGTAAGCACGATTTCCCTGAAGAATTCGCCTTCGGAGTTCGCTGCTGATGTTGTTGTCCGAAGTTACGATCGTACCAAGGTAGCAGAACTCCTCTACCACCTCGAGGTCGTCGCCGTCAACTGATACTCTGCTCCCGAGTCGGGCTCTATCACGGTCAGAGCCTTCGGCAAGCAGGTACTTTGTCTTCGTCGCATTGATCCTTAATCCAATTCTCGCTCTCAACGCCGTAGATGTTCGTCCGATAATGTCGATGTCATCCGCGAA
Organism: Anopheles funestus; assembly: GCF_943734845.2. NCBI lineage: Eukaryota > Metazoa > Arthropoda > Insecta > Diptera > Culicidae > Anopheles > Anopheles funestus. Next base: position 4,448,434 of record NC_064597.1, on the reverse strand, counting down.
GCCGAGAAATTGGAGAGAACCGGAGCCCCGGATGTTGAAGCCCGCACTTCGCATGACATCTTCCTGAGTAATGTTAAACAGCAAACAGGAGAGTCGGTCCCCTTGCCTCAGACCTTTCTCTGAAGTTCAATGATTTCGATAGGATATTCGACACTCCGTCCATAGTAGCCTTCAACAGTTGTACCAGCATCCCTGGCAATCCGTACTGCTGCATGGTGTTCCATTGTTCGGTCCGATCTATGGTATCGTAGGCCACCTTAAAGTCAATGAACAGGTGGTGCGTAGGGATCTGATGCTCTCGTCACTTCCAGAGGATTAGAGTTGTACAGTGATCAGTTTTTTTTCCATATTTGGAAGAATTTTATGCATCAATAACTTCCACCTTCATCTACTCATGGTGTCAATTACATCCTCCCCCTCCCCTTCTCCCACTCTCGACCCCTTGCACTTCCCGGGAACACGAAACAAATCGCTGTAAATAATGCTTTTACGATCGTTTTTTTTGACTCCGGGCGGCAGGGCAAAAGCATTTCTGCTCTACGATCAATCGTTACAGCTGGGGACCCGTGGGTGTATTATTTGGTTGAAAAATATACAATCCAGCTATAAAACCGGCACCGAGCAAATGATCGTAAAGTCTGCCTTTTTTCTTCGGTGCTCCACCTAAACCATGTGTGCTGCGTGGTGGATCCTTTCTTCGCCTGCCACGTATGCAAGTGTTTTGTTACGCTTATTTTTATGTGTGCCTGTACCCCGCATGCACACAACCGCCACTATAGGTGCTGCCGGAATCGGGTCTCTCTTCCAAATCGGTCCAGCAAAAAAAAAGCCAGTGCTAAAACGGTTTGAATTGAAGCTACCGCACATGAACCACTTTGCACCCCGCCATTTTAATGAGTTTGTTTACAGACTTTGACTAATAATGTGTACGCGCCCGCGTGCACCCGACCGAGTTTTATCGCCTGCATGAATGTGTTAGCATATAATAAGATACCTTCTCCTTCAGCCTCCTTCCCTCACCCTCTCCCACAGGGGCGGTGGAGGAGTTCTAAAATCTTCCCTTTTTTCTTCGATTCGATATGGATGTTTTTGTGTTTTGCTCCAGTTTTAACACATTGGAAAGGGTGGAAAGCGGGGGGGTTGGAAATTTATGAGAGCACACTTTGGCGGTGATTGTACCGCTAGAATGCTTTTGTGCAATTTCCTGGAACGGAAAAGAGCGACAAGGGTTTTTTCTTTATTATTTTTATGTCAGTAAGTTGTGTGCGGAGGTGTTTGGGGGCCTTCAGCCTGGGTGGTGATTTGTTTGTGTGTGCGTGTGTATGTTGTTTGTGTCGTTACGAATGCGTAATGAATTTCCTAAAAATTGTCGAACGTCAGTAAAATCGTTTCCTGTTTGTGCTGATACACAGATGGGGGTGGGTAAAGATGTTTGTTATTGCTGAATCGTTCTTTTTTTTCTTGTTCGTTTCTCCCACCCCTTCGCCTTTACTACATGCTTGCATTCGTTTCGGAAGTTTCCTTATCTCTTTCATGCAATTTATCGCCATTTTATGTATCATATCGGGATAGGGAAATAGGGAAAACGAATTGAGCAAAATAAATAAAAAAGGAAAACAAAAAGAAAAGTATGAATACGAAGCATCCATTCCGGGAAATGGTTTTGATAGCTTTGAAAAATGTTTGCATACCTTTCAGGCGCCAAAACACCGTCTCACATAACATCTTCTCGTACGCAGAGTTTACACCATTTGGGAACATAGGCGAAGAAGTAATAATCTAATCGCACTTCGGGCTCCCTTCTGCAACAACCCCTGTTCCACCATTACCAATGTCACCCTTCCGCTTTACCGCTTCAAAGCTTCTAACGATTATTCCTAAAGCACCCGGGTTCAAAACGGCCGGCAAGCTAGATTCATTGCTATTTCTCGTCGCTGGTAGGGGGAGGGTAAAAAAAACAACTTTGTTCCCACACCCTCCTCTTCCTTCTTTAGTCTACCCTGCCGTTGAAAACTGTGCTCACTTTCAGGATGGCGCGATCGGGGCGAAGTTTTATTTGAAATCTGTCTCCGTCCGCGTCGTCACGCCCAGCATCAGATGACTGACGAAATTGCTCGCACTTTGCTGACAGTAAAATTCATCTCATCCTTCCATTCTGCAGCACAAACAATAGCAACAAAACTGAAAAGATACTGGGCCAAAGATTCGTGTCGGGTATCGCACCATTCAAGCGGGGGGGTCTGAGAATGTTTGATTGTTCTATGATAATACGGTACGGTGCCGCACGAAAGGTAACGCACGTTCGAGAGCAACCAGACGGAGCCAATGTGAAGGCGCGTTCGCTTCACACTAGTGATGGGTTCTCGGAATCGCACCCACGGCTCCGAACCGCTTTCGAGCATCGCAATAGCATAGCTCTGGAGCCGCCCAGAGCCGTCGGAGCTGTCCGGAGCCGAAAGTCGGCTGCCGGAGCCGTCGGAGGTGTCGGAGCCGTCGCAGGTGTCGGAGGTGTCGGAGGTGTCGGAGTCGTCCGGAGCCGTCGGAGCCATTGGAGCTGTCCGGAGCTGAAAGTCGGCAGCCGAGGCTGTCGGAGGTGTCGGAGCCGTCGGAGGTGTCGGAGCCGTCGAAGCCGTCCGGAGCTATATCGTTGTCAACTATCGGCTCCGACGACTTCGACGGCTTCGACATCTCCGGCGACTCCAGACGGCTCGGGACGGTTCCGAATTCGGAGTATTGCACCTAACAACCGGAGCCGCTTCCAAAATTTATGGAGTCATTCGGAAGCGATCCCATTTTTTTTGTCGAATTAACCCATCACTACACTTCACACCCGCGCTAGTCGCGTGCACAATCACGGTTATGAAAACTGTGCGAAACCGGAAAGTTGGCACATCGGAATGCCAAGCCATGGGAAAAGTTCAGCGCGACCAAATGAAACGGAATGTGTCAGGATGATCCGAACCAGGGGGTGGGGTGTTATGGGTGGAGTTTTATCGTTTGAAGAATCCCGCTAACGAGAATCATTACTGCCGAACGCTTTGTGAGCAGTTTGAATGCAGGAAGGGAAAGGGGGGGGGGGGGGGGGGGAGGAGGCGGGAGGGAAGGAGGTTGGTTTAAAAGTTCACAAAAGTATTCTGACTGCCTTCGTGTGCCGCACTATCTTCATCCGGACTGGTGAGGGAGAATTTTACATTTTTACTGGTGTTCAGCACTGTGTCTGACCGTTTCTGGTTGCATAGCTTCGCTGCTCGTTGTCGTTTAGCGTTTGGGAGTAGTCTTCTTTCTAACGAACCACGTAGTCACACGCCAAACATACACCCGTTTGCAGTGGCATCCAGCAGCCAATAGAGGCGCTGATGTTTATTTCGAGTTAGTTTTTCCATAGCTTCTCATACGTTGGATGATCCACTTTAGTGGTCGCTTCGAATACAGCGCAAACAACGCCCTAATAAGGTGAGCTGTAAAGAGTTTTACTCCGGTGAAACGGAAAATTATTAGAAAAAATAGTTTACGATTGATTCCTTATTCAATGTTTTCGAAGACATCTAATACGAAAGCATTTTTAAGCTAAATAACATGTACATTGCATACCTTTAGGCGTAACACATTCTAACGCTTACATTGCAATAAAACATTAATTTACTGCAAGAACAACTTTTGTTCGAATTCGTATAAATTTCAAAAGCATGTTCATACACACGAAGAAACCTTATCGAACTACTTAATACAGTGTGTACCAAAATGAAAGCTTTCCCTAGCTTTTTTTCTAATGTCGTAATATACATTAAAAACCCCTCACAAATATTATAATTAAAAAAAAATACAAAATGTAGTGTATTAGCCTCTTATTACCATCTTTGTAAATATTAAAAAAAAAACGAGCTCGTGCTTCTATTTTAGCACACACTGTAATTGCAAAAGCCAGGTTATCATGACGTTACGTCGGCTGCTCGTAATAGACAAAACTGATTTTCTTTTCTAACGGTTGTTTTTTTTTTGCTTCTCTTCTTTTCCACCAAAGGAAAAGGGAAAAACCTTCATAAGGGGGGCATGAAGGGCAGAGTAAAGGGATGCGGGAGAAGAAAATTAATTGCGATTTACTAGCGTGATGCATCGGGGATCACGGGACATCCCTAGTCCGGGACGCGTTACAGCAAAACTTGCCATACCGTCGCGTTTTGTCTCTGTCGCAAGGAAAAATACGAATTTTCCTCACAGATGGGGACACACACACATCTGTCTCAAGCAGACGACAAAGTTCGATCGGATGGTTGTACACCCATCAGTACTGTGAAGGTGGGAAAGTTAAACGTAAGCGCGGTATATCGTTTGTCAGTATTAGTACGCCCCCGGCATGTTGATGGGTGTCTCGGGAAGGTGGTTGGGGCGTTTTCTTTTCTCGACCACGGCCGTGATGCCTGATCGGGCCCGATCTAGCGTAAAAACCCTCCCACGGTAGAGGGAGAGCTAGAAAAAAGGGAGACGGGGGGGGATGGAATGGCATGGATTTATGGCAGATTGGGTCCAGCAGTTCGGGTACGATATCCAGGCGGCAACGATGGCGTTTGTAAGCGACCGTAAGCGTAATGTTTCCGAGCCGCACCGAAAACACCAAAAAGCCAACGCGTCCCAATGCAGCGTGTACGCTCAAAGCGTCAAACCGGCAAGCCGAACGCTCTCGAGAAGTTTTACACACCCTCCGTTCTTGCCCCCCGTTCGCCTACCCCAGTCGAAGCTCCGGTGGCACTTCGGTAGCGTTTCGGTTTTAAATTACAAATGGAACGTAAAACGCTTATTCGGAATGCAAATGAACAACCCGGACTGCCGGTAATGGTGGCTGGATGTGTCGGTACTAACAAAAAAAAAAAACAAAAAACCTGGAACCGAAGTCATCTTCTACTTCGCACGTCTGCAAAAGAGCATGATCGAATCGGTTTTTTGCATTTTACTGCTTCTTTTGACGGCCAAACAAAAGCAACCGGCCCAGAAAAAAAGGAAAAAGGAAAGAAAACCCTTCGCGTGCCGCGCAATGGTTTTGTGGCTGGTAAGGGTGCGTTACTACGATGTTCGTTATTTTCCTTCTGTCTGTGTGTTTTTTTGTTGTTGTTTGGTTCTCGCCTCTCCCGCCTGCTAAAAATTCTTCAGCTCAGCAATACAACAATGCTGCGCCCGGGGTTCGGTTTTCATCTGTTCGGCTGCTAGCGATTGTAGAAGATTACCATTTTACAAGCCAAAAGGCTCTCGCACTCGATGCAGTACAGGTGTGGTTGCAAGGGAAAAGGAAGGGGAAGGGGGGGGGGGGAAGCGTAAATGGCTTGAGAACTGCATAAACTGCATGCAAATCATCACAGCACATTCCACAGCAGTGGAAATGGTAGCGAGTTTCGTTTTACCGACCGGAGACAGAATAGGACCGCATGTGCCAACGACGGTGACTCCTTCTACCTCCATCCCCCCAAAAAGGCTTGGGAAGTGGCAGGTCGGTCTGCATGTGACACCTGATTTAACATATTTGAACGACGAGGGAAATTGATGCAATATGAGCGACGATTTAGCAACATCAGCAGCAGCAGCAGCAGCAAATAGACTCCCGAAGGATGTCCCAACCCTGTGCAGCGAATCGGAAACTAGCAATCGAAAACAGTACGAGGTAGATTTTTTTTTGGGTGCTGTTTATATGAATTGCTTAGATGTGAGGTGATGAAAGAGTATTCTTCTTTTGCAAAAAAAATAAAAAAAAGACTTATCAAAGATATGTAAACACCTACTTGTGGGCTTGTGTAGTGAAGAGCTTACCGAGCTGGAAGGAAACTACATTCCTTCCTAACACCCATAATAGAATAGCATCACACACATCCACTTCGTAAAGATTTCACCTTAATGATGCGCTATTGGATTGCTTCGGGTTTTTACAACTTTTCCTCCCTTCCCACGCTTCAGACCTCTTAAAAAAACCGTGAAGAAAGTTCTGAAGAAATTTGTTCTTCTTCTTCATTGCTCTGTTTGTTTGCCAAAAACCCCCGTAGACGACACCGGTTGTCATTGACAGGGTGAAACGGTAAAGAAAATTTATATTTCCTACCACCCCCGCACCACAGAACCATTTTCTTCTTTCCGCCCGCAAAAAAACCAGTCGAGCACAGTATGCGCCTGCGACGTATGCAATCCGGTTTTCGCCCAGATCGTGCACAACGGGCGAATTGTTGGGCAAAATCCCATAGAGGGCTGTTTAGGGGGGGGGATGGTGCGCGAGAAATAAAAAAAAGGAAAGAAAAATGCGTTTCAATGGCGTGCCTTGGCACAAAATGGTTTCCAAACCGGCACACACACACACAATCCACGCTACATTAAACATTCAATTGAGTGAGAAATGGAAAGAAATGTTACCCAATCTTACCAATCCACCATTTGGTTCTGCACAACCCGCACGCACACGGTGCTGCTCGTTGACTGAGCGAGGGAGGGAAATGTAAGGGGCGGAGGGGGTGGGAAAAACGAGGGATGTATGCTTATACCTTCGCCGTTTTTCAAACCATTTCAAAGCAAAGGCGGTGGAAAAAAAAGGAAAATGCCTCGTCATAAAAGCTCGTCCTGTGTGGAGGTTTGAAATTTAATATGAAAAATCTAAAGGGCCATCATTGCCGATGGGATTGAGAAAGCACAAAAATAGGAAGGAAACAACAACAAGCAAACAAACAACAAAAAAAAAGTAAAGCAAAGTACAAGTGTCAGAAGAAAAGAAAAGCGCATCTAACCGTCAGCAAAAGGCGGGTAGCTTGGTGCTGTGGAGTTTTTTTTTTCTTCCCTCGCTCCATAAAAAAAACTCTCACCTCAGTTGCAAGTTGTCAGGGTTCTGTGTTGAAAAAAAGAAAATAAAAGAGCAACCGTTTCCTGTAGGGGGTTTGAGCAAAAAAAACTCCCCATAACCCATAACCTTACACACATGATACCATTTTGGGGGCGAGGGGTATCTGCAGAAAACGTTTTGCAGAATGGTAGGTAGAATCGGTTGCTTTAGGTTGCTGTGTAACGGAATCGTGTTGTCCGCAAAGGCGATGCAAAGCTCCCGGAGTGGTTGAATGCCGTACACAGGAAGCTTTTAAAATTCACGAAAAGGGTCGACGAAAGGCCTTTACCCAATGCAATCACAGTACGGCCTTCACCGTTCGTTGTAAAAAAAAAAAAAAAAAAAAAAAAAAAAAGACAAACGAGAGTTCGCGGAAAACACAACTTCCCGATTAAGCTTTAAAAACGCGAATCACAGCTTCTCCTACGCGTGCTCGCGAAACATCAAAGACACGCGGAAAGTGTGTTTGTGTGTGTGTTAAAGTAAATTTGTAACCATTTTCCATGCAAAAGCAGAGACCCAACGAATTTTGATGCTTGGACGCAGCTCTGTCTTGTCTGGTGGCTGGTGGTTTAATTAGCAAACGAACGCATCGGTTGCAGATAATAGCTGCTTATTTAAGCTGGACCGAGTCCTGCTCGGTTCGATGTTGATTAAGTGACAGTTTAATGCGAAACCGGCCTGGGAACGGTGTTGACGGACAGATAAAAACCATTCGCAAGCATCATCACCATCATCATCATCATCTGCAGGGCAGTAAGGTTCATCCACGATAAAGCTTATCGGTTAATACACCGACTTACCGTACAATTGGATCAAAATCGTGAACTAACCTTTACAGGGCCCGGCCTGGTGGATCACGGTTTGAGTAGAAGACGGCTGTTTTACGAGCCGGCCAACCGCCCCCCGATAGTCTCAATGCCCAATGCCTGGGCGTGTACTTGAGCGCCATCGAATGGATGTGGTGGTGGAGAAAACTTCCGATCTAATCATGGTAATTGACAGTGATTAGCTTTTAATTTGTGTATCGATTGAATGGCCCGCCCCCGGTGGAATATTGGGCCATGGAATGGATGCGGACAGTTCACCGTACCTAGTGGTTTTCCCTCCTCTCTTAATTGGATGGGGTTGAATAACCCCATCAGGATGGGTGTGTACGGATTTGTAAAAGGAAGAGGAAGGGTGGAAGGAGGGGAGGGGGAGATGGGGAAGTGAGAAAGAAGGAGTAAGTGAAGGTGGGAGAGGTGAGGAAGAAGCACCAATAAACGAAAGTACCAGTCAAGATGTTTCACCATCAAGCCACTAGTGTTTGAAGTTCTGGCGAGTTATCTCATTAAGTTTGCCGGAAAAGCTTCGTTCACCATTCGTTTTACGATGGTGAAGGTCAAAAGGTGCACCAGGTTGTGTTTCTTATTATTTTTTTCCCTTCTTCTGCTTTTGCGTTGTTGTGGTTGTGCAAAAAGGTACTGCACAAAACTTTTACCACTGTTTAAGAGGTGATCTTTAGACCTGACCCCTGAAAAACAGATGCGGTGTGCTTAAGATTTATGGTGCACGTGAAGGAGGTATCCATTTCAAGTACGTGCTTGGGAGGTTTCATTGTGTCTTTTTTTTCACCTTTCTGGTGAAAAGTACATAACTTTCCCGAGCCATTCAAATGGCTGCCCCTTGAAGTTATGCAATTTTGAAAACGCTATGGTTTATTAAGATACGAATCACTGTTAACAGTGATCATGTAACATAAGATTGCATACTTGCAGGCGGAACATGACGCAATTATCTGATTTTGTGTGTTATAGCGCATTAAAGTAAATTTAATAAGATAAATTAAACACGACAGAAGCACACGCAACCCAATGTGTCACGCTCAGCAAGCCTGTCATTTGCAGTGTCGCTCCCGTGGGGATCGCTACGCAACCCCCAAAATGTATAGTGTCTAATTTTGTGGTACACTATGATGACATGGAAGTGTCACCGGGAGTGAACACAATACACATACACAACTTACCATTGTGCCGGTACACGTTGTTGGAAAAGAAAATAAAGAAGAAAAGAAAAATATAAAAAAAACTTCGAGAGAGAGAGAGAGAGAAAGAGAAAAAAAATAGAAGCAAAAGAAGAAATTGAATCTATTCCACCGAAACTGACACTCACATGGCTAGTTTGAATCTTCCCGGTTGTGTGTGTCCTGTTTTTTTTTTGTTTAAGCTGTCTTTCACTTCCATTTTTTCTCTTATTGTCATTTTTTTTGGCGCTGTTTTTACGACAACTTTGTTCAGGCTTAAGGATTGCTTTTTTTTTAACTCTCTCTCCATTTCTCTCCATCTCTTCCTTACCTTTCTAGTTTAGTTTCTTGGCACGGAATAAAAAGTAGTAAATTGTGAAGAACCGAAAATTTGCCTGTCTTTTTACTGGTTCACAGACCGTTTTCAACTTTGTTTTTTTTTTGCTTCATGTTTCTATCCAACTGCATGTCCTTGCTTCCGGGTTTCTCCCCTTTTTCCCCCCGTGTTTGTTTTCCTTCACCACTACACCACTGGCGGAAGTTGATTCAATTGGCCACGAATTTTGGGTTGTTTTTCTATTCTCTATCCCTGATTGCATTGGTTTATTCAGGATTTTATTTCTTTTCTGTTTCTGGTTCTGTTGTATCTGTTGATTTCTTTCTCCGGTTGGTTGTTTTTTTCTCTCTCTCTCTCTCTCTTTCGCTCGCCCTTCTATCCCGTTACCAGGATCGTTTTACTTTTCCTTTTTTTTGCCTTTTCCCTTTTTTTCTTCTTTTTCTCAGTGTCATTCTTTCAAACTTTCCTCCTTTTTTGTGTGTTGTGTGGTTCCCCGGTGCTGTTTCTGTACTATCTGAACCGAATGCGCACATCTTCCTCGACAAATTGTTGAAGTTGAAGAAAAAGTTTTCCCTCAACTGTCAGCCATCTTACCGCCCACTCGAAACCCCCCCCCCCTGTTCTTCCCAGTTTCCACACTAGAGTCCGAATCCGGGTTTGGGAATGTATGGAGCAGTGAGCAAATCTACCTAAACAAACACGACATCCCCAAAAACCGCCTCAACCCATCTGCCATATACACGTGTGTGTGTGTGTATGTGCTGACGGGCAACATTCGTACTTTGGATGTTGGAAAATAAAAGGCCCCCTCCCCTCCGCCCAAACCCTCCATTTCTTCACCTACTCATATTTTCTTGAGAAACGAGAAGAAACTCCACAGAGTCGCAAATAAATTGGCGAACAATCAAATGCGAGGCTCTCGGAGGAGGACGGTTTTTTGGGTGGGTAATGCTGCGTAACAGGCGCCTCCTGGGCGGAAGGACGAAACGAAACTTGACAAATAGCGAACGCAACAACAGCAACACATATTATCAACCAACCAAAAAAAAAGCATCACGATAGGATGCGATCGTTTGTGCTTGTCAGCTAAGAACGAGAGCAAGTTTGAGAATGTACGATTTGCAAGCAACAACAAAAAAAACCCCCGCCGTTAATAACAATGTGAGAAGAAGTTTCGAATGCGCGCACACGTGGCACGTGTGTGGGAGGGATGAATGAAAATCGTTCGCTGTGGCGGCCATAGGTAGAAATAAAAAGGGCTACAGCTAAAGTGTTCACCCGAGGCGGTAGGTGAACCACTTTCCTATTTTACCGAGAACCGGTTGTTTGATGGCAGGAGGCCATCCGTTATGTAATTTTACGCAGCATGCGCGTGCGATCGTAGAGCTGCTCGCTGCACGACAAAGATAAATATTCTTACATCGGTACATCTCGGTGCTGTGCGCCCGCGAAGGGTTGCGCTATCAACAAAAGCACGTGTCCTTCCACCCGCTCGGATGAGGAAGCTGTTGCTTTTGGGCCCGCGAGCTACGAATTGTGCCACTGTGCCGTTAGCTTTAGTGTTAGGTGTAGAAAGAAAGTGTTTATAGAAATAGTCGCGAGGACAAGATTTACCAGCGTTAGCGTACTTGACGATGATGATGTATCGAATATCATCGATATTATTGTTATATTTTTATCACGAAATATTTTTGACAGCTTCATGCGTAAAGCGTCAATAAAAAGGGGAACCTTACTTTGCCCCCGCAAGGTATGCAATGCGAATAACAAAAGCTTTTCATTAAACCTTCTCGCCTACTAAATAGTGCCGTAACGCTTCATAAAAAACTCAAATTCAATATTGTTTTAATTTATTAAATCTTTCTTTTTTTACTCTCTACTCTCTTCCATTACACATAAAGACAAAAAGTGTTTTTTTTCTCTACAAAAACCAATCCAATTTTTAACGACAACCCAATGTAAAGTGTCCTTGCAAGGTAAATCGCGGTTAGACCATCCCATGGTTCGCTTGCTGTAGCTTCACAAAACGGATCCTACCTTGCCCCGGGACGAGACTATTTTGAATTTAAAGGGTGGGAGAAGAAATTTGAAGAAAACGAATTTATTTTTCACTTGGCTTGTCGTCCACGCTTTGGGAAAGATCATACTTATTTCTTACGTTTTTGTGTGTGTGTGTGTGTGTGTGTTGCTGTTATCATGCTTCTCGTTTTCAGTGTTTGATTTGAGTTCATTTTCATCCCAGGTTTTGCCTCCAAGGCGTAATGGTAACGCACGGTGGGTGATGTTAAGGACAAAATATAGGAAAATATTTTTTTTTTAATTTTAATATATTTTATTATTTTTTTAATGTTTGGAACAAACGAAATGTATAAAAATAATATATTTGAAACTGATGTAAAAATTATTTTCATCTTTTAAAAATTAAATTACATGAATCACCACCACTGTGCCGATGGCATAAAGTACAAAGGCAAAGCGTGACCTGTGTCGGGTTCGAAATTTGTCGTGTCACCTCCGGAAGCGACAGATTATCCTTCAGGAGTAGTTCAATTCAAATACGAGCCCATCGTCGTGATCGTTTGTTGCGTTTGCTACCACAAATGGTGGGAAGCAAAATTCCCATCGCATCGGCCCCGGGTACGTCCGGAGCAAAACGTCCGGGAAGCGGTCGTACGGACGTTTCGTGTCTTGTACCCGTCCGCTGGCACATAACGAGTGAAATCTTAATAGTCCGGGCCAGGATTGCGGGACAGCAGATTTTGTGAATGGCCCGAAGGAACACCTTTCGTCTGCCGCCACCGATTGTCCACTGATGGAGGTATAATTGAAGGTTTGGGGCATGAAGAACAAATTACATTTTGATGAAGGTGAGATCCTCGCTGTTGGATAGACGCGAGCACGCTTTTGCTCATCGTAAGATTTGTACTTTCGCACGACAAAAGCCACACTAGTACGTTGTTAGTATAGGAAGGAAGCGGGATGAATAGGCCAAGTTGGGGAGGATGAAATGACGCCAACTCTGGTAATAGCTGGGATGACCTTTATGGTTTTCCATGAAGTGCTTGTTGGATAAAATGTTGGTCGATCGGTTTTTCGGGCCCGCCCGCCCCTTATGCGATTTCCGGGTGACATTGTTGACGGTTGGGCTGTGTTTTTGGTAGTAGCGTCGGCGTCGATTATCATTATCCATCATCGTCGCAATCATTGTGGCGATCCGCTTGAAACGTTCGCTTAAATTTGAAGCATGGTACCATTTGCATGGTAGCTGGAAACCTTGACGAAAAGTTAACGGCACGCCGAGGAAGGAAAACAAAACCCCTACAACGGGATCCCTTTTAATCGGTGATGTTTATTTCATCGGGGGGAAAATTGAGGACAAGTACTACTATTCTTCCTTCTACCTTTCGCACCGAATTACCTGAATGGTAAACGAACCGAACCGAGAGCTGAGTAAGAAAATAAGACATCAATGTGAGAGCAAAAAAAAAAAAGAAAATCATAAAAAAAACACATCCCATCGCTTTTCCGGCGCTAAAGGTGTATAATACAATAGAGTTTGGTTTTTAATTTTTTTGTTGGCAGTTTTTCATTTTATTTTATTTTATTTTGTTTTATTTTTTTCCCCCCAAATCATGCTGTGAGTCACATCATGCAGGGGAGGGGAGGGGAGGGAATGGAAAAGAGGAAAAACGGATGATAATTACCATAATCACTTACACACAAAAACACACGCAATACACACATGCACAGATGCTACCACCAGCTGTCAGCGTTTTGTAAGAATGTGTGTAAAATCGAGGGTTGTGGAAATGGGAGATGGGGTTGGAAAAAAAAGGAAAAGTTGTACGTTTGTGAAAAAGATGTACGCGTTGATGGGTAAAGCTGATGGAGTAAAATCGTTTTGTTGTTTTTTGTTTGTTCATTTTGAATATTTTTACTTCCTTTTTTCACCTCTGTCATCGCCATTTTGTTTCGTTATTTTAGTCTTTACCGCTTATTATTTGTTCGTATTATTATTTTTAATCTTTTACGAATTTCCCATTAACATAACAGAGTTACTATGGATGCATTATTCCTTCCACTGCACGCTTGATAAGAAAATATGAATATAACATACACGTACACGCAAGGGAAAGCTGATTGCTCCTTTCGTATCGAGCATCCGGAGGAAGTTCATCACTTGTGGGTGGTTACAAACCAGACTGAAGCAGTGTTAGCCGGTTTGTGGCTATAGATTATTCACATTCGGATTTTTTTTTATTATTTCACCAAAAAACCCAACCAAGCAAGGATCAAAATGTGAAGGCGAATGAGTACGGTTCCGACATGGGTTTGTAACCGAGTGTGTCGTGTGTGTAAACGATGAAAAGCTTATGTTGGCAGGTACGGTGATGGGATAGGAAACCTTCACATTAGAACCATACACACCCGAAAAAAAGGGGACCTGCACCTGTACAATCATCTAATGCCATGTATGTTGGGTGGATGAGTTAAGCCTTTAGTTTTTAGGGAAAATTTAGAATCAACTTTGTACCTCCGTGCTGGGTGAAGATGTGAATTTTTCGCTCATGCCCGGTTGGTTCGGGTTTACTTAGCTCAAAACCGGTTCACTCGAAGCCGGAAACGGAGAGTACCGGCATCACCTGCCAGAAGAAAGTTTGCGAAAGCCTCTATGCGGAGGCAAGGGTGGTGGTTTAGGGAGGGAAAATTTTAGGAAAAATGCTACCACTTTATACTTCAAGTGATCGGTGTGTGAAAAGCACCCAAGCGACGTACAGCCCGTTTTCCAATAATAACCTTCAATAAAGCTATTGGTGTAATGCGGATTGCCTAACCGGTTTACCGGAAGGGGGGTTTTAATGGTACAAGCGAAAGTATGCAATTCCCTTACCTGTATGCCTACAGTTATGCAATCTACCTCACAAGAGTAACCTTGTTATAAAGTTTATTAGCAGCTTATTTATACACCTTGTTACTGTCGGATGGGTTGCGCATGCTACGTGCTAACCACACACACACACACACGGTTGATATCGTTATCGCATTAACAACTGTATCAGAAGAAGGCTGGAGGTGCCAATGGTTTTTAATTAACATCGCTGTGTGCGAAGAGCAGCAACAAAAGAGAAACTCAACTATACCCAGAATGCGTAGCGTAAGATGAAATTTGATCGCAAATAATCTTTGTGCATGTGGATGTCGAGAACGCACCGACAAAAAAAGGTGCTAAATTTGGATAGTGAGAGTTTTTGTGTTAGAAAATCGGTCATAATAAAGAGAAAAAAAAGGTCCCGATTTGCTGTGTGGTAAACTAAAGGGGTGTTGACGGCTCACTCTGTGAGCTAAATTGTAGGAAACTATGAAATAATTAGGTGCAAAAACTAGCTCCATTCTAGCCCGGCCGGCTGACACGTTATCTCACATCTCGCTAGCGTTTGTTTCGGGAAGGATTCCGTATATCCGCTGTTCCGTTTTACCCGTTTCTATCCCACCGAGAATACTGGCGAACGAACGCGTAGACTTTGTGCGTCCTAGACTTTTTGCCAGAACTTCCCCGAGACGATGGTAGATATAGTCAGTAAGTCACGTTTGAATGAGTAAAACGACCGCAGCCGAAGGTGCGCTTGGTGCGTTTTGGGGAGAAAACTTTTTCCACTGCTTCCTGTGCTCTACCGTGTGACGTGGACAGAAGTGATGGAGCTATTCTTCGAGCCTTTCAAATCTTCATCCAGTCCGGCGTGTTTGTGTGTAACGGTGAGGTTCGAAATGGTACCAAACAAAGACGAGACGGTACCAGACAGATGAGACGCATTCTGAGCAGGTGGCCGGTTCAAGTTTGCCAACCGTTAGCTAGCCCCTCAGTATTGTGTAGATGATGTGCACTGAGAAAAAAAAAACTAAGAATAAAATGCGACAAACAAAACAAAAATCTAGGAACTAACTTATTTCTCCAACTCCCCGGTTTTCTACTCGCTTTCCATTATTTAGCATCCAATCTCGGCTCGGCGCGTCATTCAGTATTTGCCAATGTGTGCCCAGTGTGCGAAACTTTTGGACAAAACTTTTCGTTCAGGCATCCGGTCGTCGCTAGTTCCGGACGGCGAAAACAAAAAAACAACACCATAACGTCGTCTATCACAATCGGAACCATCCCAGAAAATGGGACGAGATAGTTGCTTGGGTTGCTTTTGGGGACCGGCGTGGACACTACCCAAAACTAGTCTCGCTCTAGTCATTGATGAAGATCTCGTTCGTTTGTACCGTGCTATGCCTCGTACCGTATGCATATGTGGTAGTATGCTTCCAAACTACACACGTACAAGCGACCAAACGAGCCTAATAAAAAATGATAATAATGGAGTCTCGTATGGAGTATTCCAAAAAAAAACCAAGATAAAGAAAGGGAAACGCCGCATCTCGTCAACATTCTACAGCGCAGCGAGCAAACCGCAACCGGGCAATGAAATGAAGTTTACCGTGTCAAGTATTTGAAACATTTGCCTGCCGCAGCCAGTGACCGGACACCGGGCCGTGACATAAGATAGCGTCGGGTGTATCCGGTCAGTGCTGGGCGTAAACTTTGTCCGGGATAACTAGCCTTTCTGTGTATGTATGTATCTGTGTGTGTGTGTGGGTGTGCAGCATAACTAGCCGTCTGTTGTTGGAAGGTTCTGTTTCTCGGTTTCGGTTGATCGTAGACAGTAAAGTTCCGAGCGAAAAGTTTTGTTAATACCACGTTGGGTACTAGGACTCGGAGCACAAGCTCCACTGCTCCGATACGTGACGGAAAATTTAATCGACAAAATGAAGGGATATTGTTTGGCCGCTCCCCGTTCGGTAGTCCGGCCGGTCAAGTTGTGATCAGGACAGCGATACACCGTAACCGGCTGCAAAGGTAACGGGACGTTTGAAGTGTTTCGTCCAAGTGGGTCAGAGTTCTGTCAGATATTGAGCTACGATTGAAGTTTTGGGCTCTGTGTGCCGGTAACGTACTCATAATGGTTCATCGTCCCTTGACGTAGTGATGTTATGTAATTGATGATCTCATCATCCCATCCAAGATGAACGGTTGGGAAGTTTTGGGAGGGAATTTTTGTTGGAGATTGTATTTTTCCTCGCACTTACGGAGAATGGTAAAATTGATGGAATATTTTTTAACATGTAGACAAGATAGGTAACAAGCTCATCATGTTGAGGTTGATTAGACGATGAATGTAATCGAAGTAATCAAAAGCTAGAACTGCGCATACTGAGGCATTTTACATAGGCATTTCAAGGAATTTCTTGGTTTATTTTAGAGTAAAGTTGGGAATCTTTGTAATTACAAACGAGAGTTCCTCTTGCTACACTTAGTGATGGCATGATCAGAATTTCATTTCTATTTCTTAAAGTCCCAAAACTTGAAGTCCCAAACATTGAAAACAACGCCGTTTCATCGTTATACTCTTAGGCACGTTTGCACTTGTTTCCAAGTCCAATATCTTGGAGTGTACTATACTCAATAAGATACTTCTTCTTGGCGTAACGACATCTGAGGTTCTTCCTGGCTTAAACGACCTTGCAGGTCACGCCGGCCGTTTCTTGCTGACTAGAATTATTTTACCACGTAACCTGAAAGTCAGTCCTTGCATAGGGGAGACGATGTGGATGAGATTTGATCCCAGGTCCTACCGTGTGGACTGCCGCCGTTTATCACATACACCACAGGGTCGTCCCTGATATCTGAAGATGTCTAACTAGTGACTGAGAAATTGTATTTCTGAAATATCTTCTTTAGTCTATTCTCGGTCTCTGAGGTCTCCAGGATTTAAGCATCTGGAATGAGCCTAACTTAAGATTCTTGAGAGTTATTGATTAATTTCTCCAACTCGTAGAAGAGATATGGGAAGATTACCATGCTGTTGATACGGGAATGGTATATCACCAATATCATTAGAATGGCACCAAGAACTGCCAAGTCTTTGAAGTCTTTTTAGGGCATGTATTTTTAGGTACTCCACACTCCACCGATAACATTATGGCAAACAACAACCAAGAGTTATCGCAAGATGAAAGCCTCTCGCTCCTGGGCGGTCTATAGAATTTCTACGGTAAAACTCGATAAGCGAGTTTCTTAATGTTCAATAATAAACAGAACATACACGTAATATGCACCGCAATTAATTCTCTCATTCCAAAAGCAAACAAAAGCCGTTCGGGCAGATTATGCAACTAATTAAAGTTTTGCAAACGGAATGGTGGGAAAAGCGGAAACGATACCCTCCAACGCGGTAGGTGTGCTTAATGAGGAGAGTGAATGTATGTATTGGCGCCTCGAGCAAAAATGCTTCCCAAGCGTTTGATTTCCGATGCGTCTTTCCAGGGGGGCCAGATCGTTCATAAAACAAAAACAATGGAAGGGAACGGTGTGGGCTACGGGCGCCCTCCCGTTTTGTTTTCTTGCAAACGAATGCAAGTCTTTTTATGTGGTGCACTTGCTACTTCAATCGATCCCAGCCACCACAGAATCGTGGCAGCATAAACTATGTTGCCTACATTAAACACACTCTCTCTTTCTTTCTGCATCGCATACGCCCCTCTTTCTATTTTCCTTCAAGCCCTGTAACTGTTATTTTCTCTCCCGCGTCTCCCGTCATCACCTTCACCGGGCCGAACTGCTGAAGAAGCGCATTCGGAAGCGCAGCGACCGTGATGCAACAACCTCTTTTTTTTGTTGCGGGCGCAATCTAGCGGTGCATGGTTCCGCGCGTGCGCCTCGGCTTTTGCAACCGGTACTGCGCGAACGGAAACAAGCTGCAACCGCAGTCAGTTCGCTTCCCGGCACGGTGCCGAACGGTTCGGGACGGGTTATTCGCGTCGAGCCTGTTAGCCTAACATTCATCGCACGCACGTGCGCTCGAGCCCTGGGAGGGGGGAAAACGCATTCTTGTGCTCCCGCGTGTGCATTGTGCGTCTGTGTATTCGTGTGCGAGATCATTTCCAGTTATGCTGCCTGTTCTAGGTAAAGGCCATTTGGGTTCGCGACCATCATCATTCGCACATAAAGTGACTTTAGGGGCGGCGAAAGGGGGGGCGGGTTTGCTTTCGACCCCACCAAGTGCAACCCACCCCCGTGTGATCAACGTGATTTTATCGATTGAGGTGACATTATTTCCTCTTTTTTTTTGAAGGCCACGAGAGAGATGAAGTTCAATGTGTGCGTAGTACGTGAAGATTGTTTAGCGAACGATAGCTTGAGTCAGTGAATTTTCCTTGAATTTTGTCATCACCCGTGATAAAAATGCGACGAAAGAGCGCTTGCGTGTCGAGGTATACAAATATGCCGTGCGTTCTTAGCGCTTGCTTCGTTTACTTGCGCCACATGGTGCTAAAGGTACCGATGGACGGCAGCAATCTACACTAAACGGTTGTAAGCCCGCTAGGCACAAAAAAGTTTTCGAATTGCTGACTGCCCTGTACTTAAAAGCGTCTTCATAGCGTTTATGAACATATGTTTATGTTCATATGTTCATATGTTTATGAAATTTAAGACCAGAAGCATTATTACTTGATTATTATTTTCCATATTTTATGCATCAGACTTATGTCTGATAAGAGGCTTTTTACAGCTTGTTCCAGTGTAAGATTTAAATCATTACACAAAACATAGAATAAGCATTCAATATTGCTAATACTTTTTAAAAAATCGAATAGAAAGGTTTAAGTCAAATAATGCCATTCGGGCCTGTGAGATTTTCAGGTAGAAAGCTTAAATCTTTAGATCCATTATTATCTGCGTTGGGTGGGGTTTAGCTTGAAAAATTGAAAAATAATTTGTACATGTTGTTTACGTACTCTTTTACACTTAAATAACACACTCTTGAATTTTCTTAAAGTCCAAACAAATGTTGAATTTTATTTCCTTCCGACTTGCCTTAGCCCGCAAGATAATTTTTGTTTGCAAACCGACCCGCAAACCAAAATGAGTTTGACACTACTGCTTTAGACGGTATTTGTCAAACAATCATGCTGCAATCATGTCATAAAACAGGATCCGCTTGAAGCGTGTGATCTTCTTTTATGTTAAAAATATTGTTTTTTTTTACATAGTTTTGCTACATTTTTATAAAAATTTTCATAAAAACATTTAAATCAAAATTTATATTAAAAAGTTTGTTAACATTTTCATATTGTTACATATCTGACGATATGACTGTAGCGAGGTCAGACCTGCTATAAAATGCTTTTTACAATAATAATAAAATATAATCTGAATGCAGCTTGTTAGTTGTCAAACGTCAAAAGTCATACAGAAAAAATAGTGAAAGGTGTCATAGATTCTACTGACGGATATTCCATGAACCTCTTCCATGATTCATTTGCACGAATTAGTCACATATATCATTAAAAGCATCTGTAAAGTCTGCGTATAGAGCATTATATTAAAAAGTATTTAAAAAATTTAAAAAAAAAACAATATTTTCAATACAAAAAAAAAATCTAATTGGACACCTTTCGTGTACGTGCACCCTGAGCACCTAAGCAGACCTTCTGTGTGAAGGAGACCGAAAATACCGGTTTTATGAATCATGTGCCTCCTCACATCTTAGTCGTGTAACGCCGTTCGCAAAACAACGGAACCAATTCGCAATGTTTTTTTTCACCCTTCCACCCCCCCCCCCCCCCCTTCCCTCCTCTCCTCCTTTTCTCGTTTTCCTCTGTCATCATGTCCACAAAAAAACGTGGTAAAATTGATCGTTAGACCAAAACACAAGCCGAGCGGGAAAACCGAAGCGCAACAGACCTGTCGCTGCCGTTTTTTTGTTTTTTGCGTTGTCGTTGCAACTGTCAAGTTCAAACCCATTTAGTGGAAAACCCGGCATCAGGTTGCGGGTGAACACGGACCTATCTTTGTTTTTTTTTTGGTGCGACGACTTCGACGACAACGAGTGCTTTCCAAATCGATCTATTTATGTGTTCGATTGGTATGGTTATGGGGATGGGAACTCAACGTACCTGGTTTCGGTCGAATTCGTTCGAACTGCACGCCATTTTGGAAAGTGAGGTAAGAGGTCGGTTAGTGCACACGCATCAGCTCTAGAACGTTCCTTGCTAGCGCTCGTAGACCACACCACAAGGACATTTATTCGTAACGATTTTCCCATTTTGCAGACATGGTTGTGCCACACACACAAGGGTACCGCTTACGACACGCCGACTTCGATTTTCCACTCGGCAAATGGTGGCTTTCCGACCCAAATTTTGTGGTCGAACTTTTTGTTTTTTCGGGGTGAATATTTCTCGCTAGCTCTAGTCGTAAAACCCGCCGAGGGGGGAACGCAACTCGTGTGGTCGGAAGAAGGAATTTAGGTCAGATCCTGGTCGTCGCTGTTCACGTTTCACAGTGGCACAGAAACATGACTTCGGCTGTTCGGATCAGCGCGTCCAAAAAAAAAACAAGCGCCGGGACAGAAAATTTGTCTCACTTGCATAAGTGCGCTCTGCCGCACGAAACAAACAGCTTTCGTGCGCATTAAAACACACCCGGTCGGTCGAAGTAATGTGGCCAGCTAAAGTGAGGCTTCCGCGTGTGTCGTTTGGAACACCTTTTTTTTGGGCGAAGGTGTCTAGGGCGAGTCACCGGAGGTTATGGCTCCTATCTTATCCTTCCGAAAAAAGGAACATAAAACGCGAGAGTTTTACCTTCACAACTCTTCAGAACTTCAACTAGTGATGGGTTCTCGGAATCGCACCCACGGCTCCGAACCGCTTCCGAGCATAGCAATTCCGGATTAGATTGCGGCTAGGTTAAAACCACGATTCCGCATGGAGCCGTCCGGAGCCGTCTGAACCTTCCGGAACCGTCTGGAGCCGCTAGTCGGCAGCCGGAGCCGTTGGAACCGTCCGGAGCTGTCCGGAGCCGTTCAGAGCTGTCCGGAGCCGTCTGGAGCCGTCCGGAGCCGCCTAGTTGGCCGTCGGAAGTGTCGGAGCCGTCGGAGGTGTCGGAGCTGTCGGAGGTGTCGGAGCCGTCCGGAGCCGTCGGAGCCGTCCGGAGCCGTCCACAGCCGCTGGACCCGTCCGGAGCTATATCGTTGTCAACTAGCGGCTCCGACGACTCCGACGGCTCCGACGACTCCGACGGCTCCGACGGCTCCGACGGCTCCGGACGGCTCCAGACGGCTCCGACACCTCCGACACCTTCGACGGCTCCGGCTGCCGACTTTCGGCTCCGGACAGCTCCGAACGCTCCGACGGCTCCGACGGTTCCGACGGCTCCGGACAGCTCCGAACGCTCCGACGGCTCCGGACGGCTCCGGCTGCCAACTAGCGGCTCCGGACGGCTCCGGGCGGTTCCGGACGGCTTCCGAATTCAGAGTATTGCGCCTACCTTCCGGAGCCACTTCCAAAATTTATGGAATCATTCGGAAGCGATTCCGTTTTTTGTCGAATTTACCCATCACTAACTTCAACGTGAATTCTGGTGTGTAACTTAACCACTAAAAGCGTTCTTGCAACCGTCCTTACAAACAAGCTTAAAAAATCAGTTACTTCTTTTTATGTCACCTCACTCGTCAGGTTGCCAACGTATCCTTGAATGTTCCACAGAAATAAACCAAAAAAGAAAAACAGAATTTCCACAAAACCTGGCAGCAATTTATCGTCCTTAAAATCCACCCATCACTTGTTACCACGTCAACAGCGCGGTGACAGTTCGCGCGCGCGGTACCAATATTCGCCCCAAAAATGTATCCACGGGGGCAAAGTTCGTTAATTGTTTGCACAGCTCTACTACACCCCCTACACCGCGGTGTGGAGAAAGATTTAATGAGACTCCTTCAGGTTGTGTCACCGTAATGACTTTCGAGGAAAGTCATCCTCCGCCATCGGAGGTTTGTTGTTTTATAGAGCCGATCCGTGACAGGAAGATTTACTCCAAAAATACACCGATTACCAGAGATTGAGGAGGGCGGTGGGGTGGAAAACACCGGTGAATAATTTGTTGTTTCTCGTATCAATTAGTGTAAGTCGAGTCTGTTTGGGCGAGTGCGTCTCTTAATTTAGGTATTTTTTTTTGTTAAATAAACTGTCAGCAAACAGTGTCCACCTAGCTAATTAGGATGTAATGAACTTTAAATTTGACATCTAAAAACAAATGCATCTCAACAAAAAAGGTAATTCCCCGGTGATGAATGGGGAACCATAATAAAATACGAATGACACATTTTAATATGTTTCACCCCCCCAAAAAAAAACGTTATCTTCTAAGACTGATTTTTGTTATCTTTTGGGGTGATGTTTTCGGTGCGTGTTTGATTTTTTTTTCGCTCCAAGAAATACCGGTGCCTCGCTGTCTCATCCATCAAGATAACGCACCGCAAATGTAGTTCGTGTTCGGTGCAGAAAGTCATCCAAAAATTCCATGCGCTTAGCGCAAGCACTTTCGTACTGAATCTGAACGTAAAGCGACCGGAGGGTAGAACCGTTTTTTAGCTGAAGTGCATATTGAAAGTGTTTTTTTTGGGTTGAAAAACGTGAAAAAGTGACTAGAATAAAAAGAAATAATGCCGCTTACATGGTTACCAAGCGTACAAGGTAACACGATCAACGATGAGCTAAACGCTTCGACACACTCCGCTGAATTCGGCAAAGGTGCAATGAAAAACAAAAAAGAACCAACAGTGTAACCTTCTCTTTTTTTTCCAACTCTCTATCCGGTTCTGTGTTAGTTCCGAAAAATCAAAGCTACAACTGCAATCAACGGTTCCAGGTTATAGGCACTAGTTGAAGGCACCCTCCATCAACCAAGCTGATCGCAAAAGCAAAGTCATCGCCAATCATGGGTAAATAATGTTTGCACAAAGAGAGAGAGAGAGTAGAAAAGGGGGAACACGGTGGTGGGTGAGATTTGTCAGGCAGGAGATTGAAAATTGGAAAACACGGTACGTGATTCAGCATTCGAATGCTAGGAAGTTGTCAGTTTTTCCAATAGTTTTCCGCTCGATGGCAATAAATAACAAACAAAAAACGAGCTTCAAAAATCTCGCTCCATCGAAGGGGTGAGAAGGAAGGAAAACATATTTCAAATGATACACTAATAGTCGCTTGAAACAGTGTGTAACATTTGTGCATTAATGGGCGACATATTCTTTACAGGCAAAAGTTGTATATCCGTTTTAATGGATGAATGGTTTCAATTCATTTCGTCGGAATCGCGAGTGTTCATTTTTTATCGATGGGGCTACGACACAGGACGCGTTTTTAATTTTTTAGTAAATAATTTTCCTGATCAGATTTTATACTACAAAAAATGTAGTAGCACGATGTGTAAAACAAAAGCTCTGTAGAAAATTGATTTGAAATTTGCTTTTGCAAAACTTTGGTACTTTTTTTCATTCACTAACCGTCCTATAAGCGCCTTAAAGAAGTATTACTAAACATCTCAATCTAGAAACATCTGATCAGGTCCAATAATTAAGAATCATATGATCCGGGATCACTTTTGTATGGCGATGTGATTCGTAATGATCCGGGATCACTTTTGAATCTTGCCTAATGATCCGGGATCACCTTCGTATGGCGAAGTGATCCATAATGATCCGGGATCACTTTTGTATGACGAAGTGATTCGTAATGATCCGAGATCACTTTTGTATGACGAAATGATTCGTAATGATCCGGGATCACTTTCGTATGGCGAAGTGTTTCGTAATGATCCGGGATCACTTTTGTATGACGAAGTGATTCGTTATGATCCGGGATCACTTTTGAATCTTGCCTAATGATCCGGGATCACTTTTGTATGACGAAGTGATTCGTAATGATCCGGGATCACCTACGTATGGCGATGTGATCCCTAATGATCCGGGATCACTTTTGTATGGCGATGGGATCCGTTATGATCCGGGATCACTTTTATATGTGATTATATGTGATTCGTTATGATCATGAATCTCCTTTGTATGGCGATGTGATTCGTAATGATCCTGAATCACCTTTGTATGGCTCTGTGATCCGTAAAGATCCGGGATCACTTTTTTATGGCGATGTGATCCGTAATGATCCGGGATCACTTTGATAACTTTTTTGATACCTTAAGTTCTGCACTAATAAGCCCATCTAGTGTATACCACGAAAATTGGAAAAAAGAAAGGAAAAAAAAACACTCAACTCAATCAATAGACTTTTTTTTCGGCACTCCATGTTTGTATGCTTGAATTTGAATTTTAATACAAAATGACCACACCCTATCCGTAGCTGCTGACCAGCTGCGTGTACTGTTCCCGAGCACGGAGAAGCGATACCGTAACAATGTCACTATGTGCGTACATACGAGTCAATGGAACGGTTGATTGAATCCATCCATCCACCCGTATGGAAGCTTGTTACGGTGAAAAACCCCTTCCTGGTCACTTTCCGGATGCAAACGAAACACGTTCGAAAATCATCAACAGCATCATTACCATCCGTACCGGGGGTTTTGCCATTGCATCGAAGGTTTTCATTCTTTCTTCCATTTAGTCTACGGCACAGCACACTGATGCTTGCGTACGAGAGTACGTTTTGGGGGTGGAAATCTCTAATCAACAGTACCCCAGCCCTTTAGTTTAGGGAAGTGATAGGCACGCATATTGATAACCTTTCCAACAAAGCCCCCGAGCACACACCGATGGCCCGATGGATGGGGTTTTGCAATTTCTTAAGCCGGCCACCAAACCCGGTCCCGGTCTTCTTCGGTATCTTCATTCTTCGGTTTTACATTCTCGAAGGGTTGTGGTTTTGTGTGGTTGGTTTCACTCAATTAAGAAACCTCGACAGCACCGGCAAGCGCCTGTCCGATGCAT
This sequence comes from Anopheles funestus, assembly GCF_943734845.2. Taxonomy (NCBI): domain Eukaryota; kingdom Metazoa; phylum Arthropoda; class Insecta; order Diptera; family Culicidae; genus Anopheles; species Anopheles funestus. The sequence goes on along the minus strand of NC_064597.1, from coordinate 4,423,424 downwards.
GAGACGGTTCCTAATGACCGGGTGCATCAGGATTTCGAAACGATTCACTCCCGGACGTCAGACATCTCGGGGGTTTTGTTGGAGATGTTGGTCTGTTTTTCGAAATAAATTTCAATCAATTGGAGGTTACTCCACGCACGGGAAGGGAGTGGGCTTTTGGACTGTAGCATTATTTGTCCGATGCACATAGACACACACACACATGTCAATAAGCAAACACACACACACACACGTATGTCGCTTGAGATATTTGCATCAGCTCAGGGAACTCCCCGGACCAAATTCCCGGGAGTCGGGGTTTTAGCGAAAACAGGACCATTCGGTCTGGTTGGCCGCCCGGTTCAAAACCCAATGTCAAGTTCGGCTCTTTGTTCATCTCATTCGATTACGATTTTGTTCAAGACTTGCTAGCGCACCGCACCGTGGGCCCGGGGTTAGGTGAGAGCTTACTGCGACACTTTATAGTGGCATGGGCCGTTTAGAATTTCAAATGAGCAACTACCACTCTCTCTCCTCCTTCCCTCTCTCCCTCTTTTCTAGCAGCAAAACCCACCACACACTGATGTGGCTTCGCAATCGATCTATTTTATCGTATGTTCGAGAATTGATTGAACGGTTGCCACCTATGTGGATGAGCACGTGCGCAGCTTGGGTGTTTTGTTTGGTGGGCGATGCGGTTCGATGTAAGCCGTACAGCTCTATCGCCACCCCTAAAACCGCTTTCGATGATGATACATTGTTGATGAAACGGGTTTTTTTTTGAATTTTTTTTTCAACTGCACTAAATTGTTTGACAGAAGCACGGATTGACGGTCGGACGCGACAACAATTTTCGAGCAAATTTCTTTACAACTCGTTGTGATATTACATTAGAAATATTTCTATTTATTATTCTCATTAGTGTTTTGTGCTTCATTAATAGTATAAAAAAAATAATTTGAATCTTCTGTGAAGAGTTACTCAAATCTGAGTCATGATTTGACATGATGACTCCCACATGATTCATGCATACTCAAAGAGTTATGAATCCTAATAGATTCATGAAGGAATTATCACCCATTTGGTCGTGTTTGGTTTCAGAACAATCGTCATTTTTATACAGATGAGATAAACCTTAGTCGACTACCAAAATATTCATGAATATTCAAAGAGTTATGAATCCTAATAGATTCATGAAGGAATTATCACATAATCATAGAGTTATGAATCCTAATAGATTCATGATTGCCTAAGGAATTATCACCCATTTTGTTCGTGTTTAGGTTCAGAACAATCGTCATTTTTATACAGATGAGATAAACCTAAGTCGACTCCCAAAAGATTCATACTCACTCTAAGAGTTATGAATCCTAATAGATTCATGATTGTCTGAGGAATTATTACTCAATTTTTTCGTGTTTAGGTTCAGAACAATCGTCATTTTTATAAAGATGAGATGAACCTAAGTCGACTCCCAAAAGATTCATGCATACTCAAAGAGTTATGAATCCTAATAGATTCATGAAGGAATTATCACCTATTTTTTTCTTGTTTGGTCTCAGAACAATCGTCATTTTTATACAGATGAGACGACGATTTATAAAATAGAGATTCAGAGTCATTCATTCAGATTGATGAATCTGAATCAGATTCACCCAACACTAATTCTCATCACACTAATACTAGAACTCCAACAAGAAAAAACAAAACAAAAAGAAAACAGCAACGTTTGACAGCTATTTTTCTCAACCGGATGTTAGAAATATTGTTTTACCCTCGTTTCACAATTCTGCCTTTTCCCCTACTGGGGAGGCAAAACTAATTACAAAACAAAACAAAAAAAAAACTCCCCAATTCCGTTCGTCGTCTTAAGTGATGGATGTGACTGCTAAGCAACATGCGTGCCGTGGAAAATGGTGTTTTTTTTTCTTTCTCTTTCTTTCTATTTTGCTTTCTGTGCGTGAAAGACAATATTTTTCTAACCCTTCCCAGTAAAAAAAAACTCCGCATTCCAAACGTGCCGTGATGTAATCGGTGTCGGTTGTGGAAAGCAGGAAAATTAAACATCATTTCCAACGGCACGTCAAAGCTAAGCTTCATCGTTTCGATTTCGTTAAACTATTTATTAAAAAAAAACAGAAGAAGCAAATGCATGATTAGTGGTAGTGTTGTTGTCCGTATGGTTGAACGGATCTCACGGGTTGGCGCTTCACCGCACACCAGCCGGATGGGAAAGATTCGGTACGGACGATAGAAAATGCCGGAACCAAGTATGCAAGTATGCCGCAACGTACCGGGAAGCGTTCGATTTATGGGAACAGGAAGTCACAACACATCGGGTGGGTAACGATAGGAAAATCACTTCATTCGTGTTGGAAATTTTTGGGATGGAGGGGGGAAAAGTTAGCGCCCACGACGATGAATAGTTTTCGGAGCAGTTTGAAACCGCCACAGTGGAACGGTAGCAGTGTGGCATAAGTCGTACAAGGTTATTAATTTTATCGATTAACACTACACGTGTTTTGTGTGGGTGTTGTTTCTTTCCTTCCCTTTTACAGGGAGTTAGTACCGTGCTCATTACTTAGGTAACACACCAATCACATTACCAATCTGGTTGCGTGTGGGTGGGTCAGTGACACGCTATCTGCCTTTGGCCTCAAACTGCTCTAGATGGATGGTGTGGGAAGGAGCGTAAAGCTTGCATTTCTCACCGGGATGGATATTACTGAGTGAAAAATCACGTGCCAAAGAGATATTCTTACGAACGGCGAACGAAAGCTATACTTATCCAACCAGTGACGTGTGTTGGGTGCGTTTCGTCCACTTTCCCGAATGACTGTTACAAATACAGTGCGTAACAAAACTATACGAGTGATGTTATTTTATTGGACAAATTGCCATATACATACTAGAGATGAGAAAAACAACTCTTTTTAGTGAGTCAGCTCAGAGATATTAGGAGTCGTTTAACGACTCATTTCGGAGTAATAAAATAAACCTGGTATAAACCTTCCTATAAATGTTTTAAAAATTGATATATTTTAATGGGAATTTGTTGCAATAAGTTTCTTTTCACTTAAATAGTGCTTTAAATTAAAAAAAGAATAAAAAATCAGAAAAAAAAATTTAAAAAATTTTCAACTCGAAAATTTCATAAGGGGTACCCCTTGCCATTTTTTTGAGAAATTTTGCAAAAAAAATAAATTTGTTTTATTTTAATGCCAATGGGTTGCAATGAGTTTCTTTTCACTCAAATAATGCTTGAAATAAAAAAAAGAGTGAAAAATAATAAAAAAAATCAAAAAATTGAAAAAAAATGAAAATTTTCCTCATTTTTGCACCAAATTTTGCCTATAACTCGGTCGGTATCCAACGAATCGCCAATCTTTAACCTGTGGTCGATAGATGGCATCAATGGCTACATTTTCTTCTTGGACGGCCATACCGTCAGATGTCTGTGCCAGAAGTTATTCAGGGAACCAAGTTCCTTACCCTGTTTGAGAAAATGTTAAATTTTCCTCATTTTTGAGCAATGTAGCAAAAATTTTAAATGTGATATATTTTGATGGGAATTTGTTGCAATAAGTTTCTTTTCACTTAAATAGTGCTTTAAAGTAAAAAAAGAATAAAAAATCAGAAAAAAAATTTTAAAAAATTTTCAACTCGAAAATTTCATAAGGGGTACCCCTTGCCATTTTTTTGAGAAATTTTGCAAAAAAAAATAAATTGATTTTTTTAATGCCAATTCGTTGAAAAAGGTTTCGTTTAGCTCAAATAATGCTTTAAATAGAGAAAAGAATAAAATATTATAAAAAATCGCACAATAGAAACACTATTTGTGGCTATTATTCGTTTAAAACATTTCTTAGAATTTAGGAAATATTTTTATGTAAATATAACATCCAGCATAGATAATTCAATCCATCTATTGAAATGTACTGAAAATTAACTGTAGTGAAACTTTATAGCTGTCTAGAACAATCCCTTTTTTCTATCTCTTGAACTCTGTCTTTAATAAAAAAAATTGCCAATGATTGTATAATTATGTTACGCACTGTATAAAATTTACATACATTTTCTTTTTTCCAAAGCAACTAGAAAACACTGCCTTTGTTTGACATTCTGTATGACTCATCGTGATAAATTAAAAAAATATCCTGCAATTATTCTAGACCTTCAAACACTGGCTTAGAATTAAGCATTATATTATTAAAAGCAGGAAGTGTGTGACGAAAGCATTATAGATGGCTACGCGCCATTGCCCTCAATATGTGCTCTTCAACGGCATAGCACGCGAAGCATTGCTGCCAAGGGTTTTTGCACCCTTTATTCTGTATGTACACCGCTTTGGCCGGTAATCTGGATGATAAATAGTGTACCTTTGGTGGGAAGTAAACATTATGCTACCAGGCAAGCATAAGCACACACTTAGACGTATGGAAAATTACCACGAAAGACACGAACCCCAGGCTCCGAAACCGAAAAATCCTTTCGGTAAAAACCAATCAAAGGCGCCGGAGAGGTTTTTGGGGCAAAAACTTCGCTCAATCATTAAACGGCTACATTCATTAACAAATTTAATTAAAGTTCAAACCCCATTTTTGCACGGTGTGTGTGAACACCACCCGTATTGGACAGCTGGGTCCGTTTGTCGTTTGGTTCGCAACACGGGAGAGGTTCTTTAAAGGTTCACCAATTAGCAAACTTCAGCGAGCGTTCGTGCAGCTATCCGAAAAAGGTTCCTTTAGCAACATTGAAACGTACGTGTATGCGTGTGTGTTGGAGTGCAAATTTTTCCACACCAAATATGGTTCATTTAATCGAAAGCGATATTTGCACTACGCGTGATCCAGTCGGGAAAGGTAAATAGAGCTCCAGAATAATAACTTCGCGTAGAAATATAGAACGCGCCTGAAGACGGTTAGGAGTCGATGGAGCAAATATTTACTTCAATTTTGACATTTACCTTTTCAGGAGAAGGTTCCTAAAAGGGTAGGGGAGGGTGAGGGGAGAGGTGAAGAGGGGGTGGGAGGGATGAGGGGAGGGAGGATGAGCAAAATGTCGCTCTAAAAGCACGAGGATTAAAGCTTTTCTTAATACTCGTTCACATGGCACAGTAAACGTGAAACCTACCCCCATTTATTCCTCAAGCGTGTCGTAAGGGGTGTGAGAACATTTTCACCCCCCTCCCACACACAAACACCAACTTCGCACGTGCTTTACTGCTTCAGCCGTAGCATTCGGGACTGACGAATGTTTTGTGCCGGGGGTGTGTGCGAAATTAGTTTGCACACCGCTTGTTACGGATCGAATTGCAATGCGCGTTGCCTACCTTTCAGGCGTATTGCGCCTATCCCGATGCCCGATTGATGAAATGCGTGTTGCGTTGGTTTTCCGAGGCGGACCAGTTGAAATAGGCAACAAAAAGGGGTTTGAAGTATAATTAATCGCAATTTCGCGTAAACGCCTCGATGGTGTCGATATCGAGTATCCGAGCCGAAAAGCCATCAACAAACGACGTTCGTGCTGCAACCGCACGGTAACCCCGGTTTGTGCCCGGTTTTGCGGTGGTGTGTACGTACGTTACAGATGAGTTACTTCGCCCGTTAACGCAGCAAAGAAGGTCGGCACCGTCGGTGTGCCTTTGAACTTTACCGGCAAAACGGGTCTCAGCTCTGGAAAGAGAGAGAGAGAGAATGAGGGAAGAAAGGACCAAAGACGCGGTGATAATTAATTCCATCAGTAGCGCAAACCAAACGCTAGCTTCCATTTACTGGGTGTCATCAGTAACCTGGGCCGGCCTGGGATGGGGAATTTCTTTACTTATTCATCAGCCGATCCGTACCCGACGGTCCGAGGGGCCACAGCCACTGGCCGGGAAACAACGCGATTCGTGTGACAGCTCGCCGTTACTCAACAATACCCGGTGACCGAATGTCAATCAAAAACCGTTCCCTGCATACTGTGCGCATCGGTATCGATGGTGGTGGCACGGACGGATGGAGCATGGTTCATAAATTTTGACTACCGCATAATTACGTTCCTTTTCCCCCCCGACTCGGGTAACAAATCTCGGACCCCGGGTTTCAGGCACACGTACGCGAAGGGAAGAAAAAGCAGTTTCCTTTCGCTCGAGGCCACCGGTCATTACCGGGTGTTCATGGAGGGAGAAAACATGAAAATCTCATCGAGCTAGTTGTGATCGTTGGGAGGTAGGAGAGGGGGCGGAGGGGGAATTGGAGGAAAAAAAACAACGAAGAGACAACACCATTCTTGGTGAATGTGTCCTGCTGGTTCAACAACGGCCATTAACCGACGTCTGGTGTCGGGTTCACATGAATCCTTAATGAAACATTTCTCCCAATTGTGAGACGTAAGCGACCGTTAACGTCTGCAATACGGCGAAATAGGACCATATGGGGTCTCAAATTAAGTTGTTCCGAATTGCGACACCAAAGAAAAAGAAAAAAAGGTCCTGAGTTATCTCCTCAGTGAGTTAATCTATTGTACTCATTTTTTTTTATTTATTTAAAACCACACAAAAAGATAAAAATAGCAAAATCTGTCTGTTCGTAAATTTTCCCATTAATGAATAAATGGCGTCTGAAGTAAATCATCCGGCCGACCCCCCTGGAGGGGGGGGGGGGCGGGAGGTGAATATAATGGCGTCATCAGATCGGTTTCTACCCCTTACGTCACACTCGGAATGGTGTTTCATTAAATCTGGTTACTGCGTAGTAACAACTCTTCAACAAGTCCACAAGATCCGGCCGGATATCATTATACACGTCACGGTGGGAACGGTTTTTTAGCGGTCGCTTGTTAAGCACCCGCGGGTGTACGTGTAACGCCTAGCGCGACAGTAACGTTCCCAGAGAAAGCAAACCATGCCGAGGCAAAGTCCGGCACCGAGCAGCATAAACGGTAGCAGCAAGTGATCTAACCGGAGCGTCACCTGCTCGCCCTGCTCTGGACGACCGCTACGGATGTAGCGTGCGTGTACCTTCAGTGCGCGGTTCATGGCAAGCAGATGGGCCGCATCCCGTTGCCATTTCGCGTACAGACCGTGCTGTAGAAAGTGTAGTATATGGTCATTTGCCGCACGGTACAGTGGTGAACCGCGTGGATAGAGGTAGGCAAGCGTATAGCTGCGGGGACATTCGCGCAAACGATGCAACCGTGCGATACCGTCCGCGCCCAGGTGTTTGGTGGAGAGACGCACAAAGTCCTGGTTTCGTATGAGACCAGCTGTCAAACCTGCCAGCACAGCGTGCGATGACGACCGGACCGGGGTGTGTTCGATAACGAGCCGTTGCTTGAGATTACCGATCGTACTGCCCGGTCGTTCCGTGCCAAACACATCCACAATGAGCGCCGGTGCGGTAACGGTGATTGTTAGTCCGCTGGCATCCAGTTCCGCGAGCGTATCTAGATTTTTCATTGACGTAGGCGTTGTGTAAACATCAACCAGAGATCCCTGAAAGGAAAGAGTAAACTTAAACTTTAGTAAAATTATTTCATTAATAAAATTTGTTAAAAACTGGCTACTGGCGAAACAATTGTATTTCTAGGCCTAATAGCTTCATTTGCATAACAATTGCATACATTCAGGCGATATTCGTTAAAAACGCCTATAAGGTATGCAATTTGCTCGACAAAGTAGTGCTGTTTTTTAAGCTTTTGCTCCATCAAAACTATTCCCTTTTTTTTACATCACAACCACGATTTCGACACTGAGGTGGAGTCGTTTAGCAACAACTCACTCATCTTACAGCTCACTCACCTGGAATGCGCCGGTTATCGTGAGTCCCCAGATCAAACCGAACGCCACGAACAGCTTCTGATGGGCGGTGGTACGTTGGAAACCGTTCGTCGGGGCGGTCAGCAGTGCACCGACGATCTGTCCCACCAGTCCGGTTCTGTCCTGCTGTGGTCGATCTGGCAAAGAGTAAACCTTTGGGTAGAGTTTAATACGCACCTCGTGGATTGATTCGTGCCTGAACTACCTTGTCGGTAGGTGTGTTCCGACCCTTTCTTTACGTGCTGCGAGATGGTCGGTCGGCATACGGCAATGAGCTGTGAAAGGGCTAGGTAGCACAGGCTTACCAGCACGACCGTACTCCAAACGATGATCCAAAGGGTCGGTGTGAAGCAGCGAAAAATGAGCAACCAGTTGGGTAGCTGCGAAACGGGCAGGGGTTAGATAAAAGTTAATTACATTACAATTGAATAATAATCATAAAGAAAAAAAAACATAACCTCACATAAATAGCCTGGTCCTATTTATTGTCGTGCATCTTGATAATGCTAGTAGTAAGCAGGCAATTCATTTGCTCATTTAGCTATTCCAGATTCTACCACAGCTGCTTCAGAAAAAGGGTATCCTAACTTTACTCAACACTCCACAGAACATGTATCGATCTATTTCTATTCCAGCGTACCGATGGCGCCGTACCGCTTCTTCATTTCCCTGGTTTTCCAACCGAGCCTCCTTGCAAACAGGGAGACTGGGTGCAATAGGGGGTTAAAATCAATCCCCGTTCGTACCCGCTGGGTGTGTTTTCTTTTCATTTTTGCCCTACGCTCCTGTTTGCCGGTGTACTCCAACAAGTGAGGCAATCGGTCGTCAACGGTACGATCGGCATAGATAGTGCATTCTTCTACGAGAACCGTATGGTCTGTGTGGATTGGTTGGAAAATTTTAAATTCCTTTCTTTAAGTCCTGTCCGCACCATCCCTATTTTCCTCTTTTCTACCCCCAATGTTTCAACCACTTCTGAAGGGGTGGGCCGGTTTTGTTTTGCTTCCGGGTCGTTGTGAGAAGTCGTCTAGAGATGTACCGGGATTGTTTGCGATGGTGGTTCGTTGCTTAAAGTCGCTTCTGGTCCCGTCAACCCAGTTGCTTGCAAAAGAACACACCACTTACCTTACCACCCCCCGGTAAGGGTAAGTACATTCACAAATCTCGATGATTCAATGAGTGGTGCCCTCGCCGGAACAGTTGATTCCTGCTCGCAAAAAACCGCAGCAATCTGGTATGGCTCAATGTTCGAAACGTTTCGTACAGCTTCGTCCCGTTTTTCATGCACTAGTTTCGCCTCTCGTTCTACCTCACCGGTTCAATATTAGTTCGAGCTAGCTGCCAACGAAAACGAGCACGGATTAAAGCCCGATCACAATCGGTCCGTGCGGTCACCGTGCTCGGTACGGCAAATGTTGAAATCCGGTGACGATGGGAATACAGGTTTCTAGTGCGTTCTGTATTGAAAATCGCACTGGAAATGGAACGGAAATGAAAACTGAACGTACGATGGAAATCCGTTTATTTTCCATTTTCCATCCCTCATGCGACCGGTTTTTGTGTATATGGGGCGGCTACTAACAAACGTAGCCACGTTAAGTTCGACCGAAGGGCTTAAGAAACGGTCAACAATTCGTCCCTGTGCTGGCTACATTTCGCTCTTTCTCTCTCTCTCTCTCTCTCTCACACACACACAAACACGACAAGAACAATATGTGTGAGTGTGTGTACGATTTGCTTAAAGCCGTTGATCCTAGCCTCAGGCAAAACGGTACAGATTGAAAGAAGCAGCAAATTCGGTACGGCACGTAATGCGCCTAGCGGGTATGCAATCTTCTGTCAAGTGAAGGTGCATGCAAAATTAACCATTTAACCAAAGTGGTTTGCCTGTTAAGCTAGTTAGGAATAAGTTTCTTACGGTTTTTGCTATCGATCCGATATTGAAGGATTTACAAATGGATCCCCACTCCCCTACTTCTCCTCCCCCTCCTCACTCCCGATCACTCACCATACCAGCCGCCCGGACGAAAACGCACAAGCTGTCCTGGTAAACACCTGCACTGAACTGTAAATCGCGCGTCTCGTAATCTTTCAGGAAGTACACGTTCATCGATAGCCAGGACTCTCGCGTCAGCAACCGTCCGAGCACACCGGTAAACGTACCGTTCGCCATCTTGAAGCCGAAGTTTGCCCGCGTATGGTAAACCCTTGGTGTGAAGTTCATACGCAGGGCGAGTTCACGCAACGCATCCACGTCCGCACCGAACAGTGTGTCTAGAAGGCCGGCCGAAGCATTGTGCGTACCGGGACGTAAAGTGGGGAAGGTTTGAGGCATCATGTCGATATCTTGCCGCCGGTATGCCATCGCTGCCTCAAACCCGTAAATATCGATGGGCAATCCTTGGAGATTCATGTTGCGCCCGAAACGCTCGAGATCGGTCGGTAGCGAACGGTTAAGATCGGTCACGGTGTAGAAGATGCCCCAGGTGGAGGAATCGTTCGAAGGTTTGAAGAGATCAAACAATCCAACCAACATTGCATTGAAGTTAGTGGAGCAACGGTACCAAATGGTAGCAATCCGGACAATATGTTCCCGCTGCCAGAGGTCGGAGAGTAGAGCGCTTGCGGTGTATAGGTCATCCTCAGCTGGACACTCTCCGGTGGGTGATCCATTAGCAAGTAGAATTAATTTCAATGCCAACGGGAATGCACGAACGGTGGAAGGAAATAGAATATCCGTACATGCTAGATCCGGTAGTAGCATAATCAACATGATACAACTCGAATCGTTACCAGCCGTTGTTCTGATGGAGATGACCATGTCCTCAACTTTTTCCACCGACTCCACCCTGTACACTACCCGTAGCGCTAGGCTTTGGCGTGTGAAAGTCGCGATTACTAGCGCGAGAATATCATCATCCACATCCGACGTAGTACGCAACTGCAAGAACACGATCAGCTGCCTATGCTCGGTGCAGGGATCTTGCGCCATCCTCACAAACCGCTGCTCCAGCACAATCAAACGCTCCCGGATAATGGTGTGCGCTTCGAGACTCGAAGGCGTACGGGAAATTAAATCAACACCCGCCAGATCACGGTCGGATTCGGCACACAGCTGATCAGCGGCAGCGTAGAGCAGCAGCACCAGAATCACCAGACAGCAAGGCACAACCGCTTCCGGCATTGTCCGGAAAGCGACTGGTCGTCTAAAATGGCGCAATGCATCCAGAGCTTTCTCCACACAAAACCAGAAAAAGCCAGAACGAGCTGATTTATTTATTTTCCCAGCACGGAAACGATCGACTCCCTCCAAACAAGACTCCCCGGCTCCCCTCCACATTTCGTACGGTGAAAGATTGATGGTTTATTTTGCTGTCATCAGAAATTCGTTGGGACTTCCCCAAGGGAAAAGCTGCACGCACCTCGAGAACCTTTTAGATCTCGCAACCATTCACCCAAGCCTGGTGAATGCTGACCGGTGCCAGCGCCGGTATTATTTGTTTGTCCCCTTCTCGGGGTACGCACTACATACGGGGTCCGGACTGCTCTTTTGTCCTTTTGTGGTTCCCTCTACTTTTTGGAGGCCACCATTCATATTTTCATTCTCCCTTCTACCACTTGAATGGCCAGAGTTTTGTTGATTTTTCGGGAAGGCGAACCTCAAATGAGTGGAGCGTTAGGGAAAGAGAGATTAGGGAAGGAATTGAGTTTAGATTTCTCCAACCTTTTCGAGTCGTCCGAATGGACAAAAGACCTTCCTTCCCTCCTTCGTGACAGGTTATCTTACGACCAATACCTGTCACCTCAGGTATTGACGAGCTGTGTGTGTTTTTTCATCTCTCTCCCAACCAACCAACGTCATCATCGCTGTCATCGTTAATCAATGTCGACACACTTTGACCGGTGTGTCGTGCAAAATGGCCAGGAAGGAAAGAAAAACTAGCATCCACAAAAACGAGGACACTGCGAACAATAGTGTCCACCACATTACCGGGGATGTGGATGTCCACTTGCGCGGGGCTATTGCAAACGAACCTCCGCTGACTCTTCATCGACCAAGGCTAGGTGTGCGTATGTGCCGAATCAAACATCTCAAATCTTGATGCCGGAGTCTGGGTATACTGCGTACACCAGTCCCAACAAACAAAACTCTCAGCCCGTACCATTCGAGTTGTGATGACCGATTTCACTATCGCGGTTCAACCATCTTAATATTGTTTACCTTCCACCGTTAAGGTGGAACTTCTTGCCGGAGTCTTGCCGGAAGATATTTTAGGTTTTTGGCCCAAACCAACGGTTTCACTGTCGCAGCTCGTTTTTGGGCGATAAGAAGTTCTCGCATAGTCCAGCAAGTACGGACGACACTTCCATTATGGGATATCGTAACGATAGCGCTACTGTTGATTCAAAACGGTCAACTGTTTCTGCATTCTTCTCAACCTTCAGGTCTTGGAAATATCTTCCTTAGGACGTGGTTATATGGCGCGCTTTTTTGTATCTCTCTCTCTCTCTGTCTGTTTTATTTTGACAGTAAGCGCACAGTGGGAGTGGATCACATTGATAAGTGGTCATAATTTATTTCAACTACAATGTAAAAAATTTAAAACTATTGTGATGCAATACGTCAATTAGTGTTAAACTGTCATGTGGAGTATAAGTACCTCCTCATGTCCTTTTCATACAAATACTCCCAAAACGGAGCATCATTTTGCCCAAAAACGTTTCACCCGCTTTCTTATTGATTGAATCGTTTTCAATTGTTTTGTTTAGCTGGAGTCCCTTTTTTTTGTTGTTTTGATGAACCATTTCCCCCGAAAGATTGAAACATTGAATCACTGGTTCATTCCATTTCTCGCCTCAAAATGCCTCGTACCCCCTTCCCCGTGCTAGGCTTCAACCTTTAGCGGAGAGAGAGAGAGAGATGCTGTAAGATTCAATTAGGGTAATGGATAGCGAAAACGGACCAAACGTGCAAAGCACCGTCAGCGATTGTTTCTGATAGATCCCAAGATGAAGATGAGCGTACAGGGAACCGCCAAACATTCCGCGTGCTGCATTCCGCGTACCGCGTGATGAAGTCAGCAGAATCTACCATCCACCATCGGAAGTCTACCGGGTCTAATGGATGGTGATGCACTTCGGTCGGTCAATTCCGCCCTTTGCCAACACGGTGGACCACCACAACCGTGAGCGTTCCACCGAGATTACGGTAAACTCTTCCCCGATGACATCCGTTGGCGGCATACACACGGCGGTCGGTTTACCACAACCGAACCCAAGCGTCTGACATTTGGTTGGGGCAGCATTTCCAAATCTTCGCAAAAGCTTTCCCTCAAACAAAGAGGTTCGGATGCAAAACATCTACCGAGACAGAGTGAAACAAACCGCACAAGAAATTGGTTCCTACCGGTGGGATCCTTGGTTTTTGGGGTGGTTTGTAAGGGTCAGAATTTTCTGGAAAGATGCAAGATAATCGAGCGCCCACCATGGGAAGAAGGGCGAAATCGTGTTACGGTGACGTTTGGTGGTAGGTTTTGTGTCCTTCGAGCAAGGAAATCGAAATCCCTATCGTCTTTCTGGGGCGCTGATTGCTGTTGCTTGGCATGAAATGAAAGCTTAAAGGTTCTAAGCAAAGCAAATTAAAATTGCATTTGCTGTAAAGGAAAATCATCCAAAAATTTTACTCTATATTTAGTTTGATTTTTATTTTCCTTTTTTTTTACTACGTTAGAGGTTAACTTTGTGAGATGAAAAAGACACAATAAAGGGTCACTTTTACCAATATAAATAATGTATTATGTGTACAATACACTCTCGTTCACGGGAGGAAAACTTCAATAGCAACAAGCAAACAATTGCAATCACATTTATCATGTTTAGATGAATCAACCCCTCTCATCTCCCCCCTTCCCCCCCTTTTCGGTTCGTGTGTCAGAAAAGTGGAAAACTTTGCCACATTTATCAGCGACAACGGTTACTGTCGTCCCCCTACCACCCCATGCCCTCCCCCTCCCCCCGGGCGCTTCGTAACTCAGTTCCCACTTCACACAGCGATCCAATAGAATGCCTGTTTCCTCATTATACTTCAACCCATTACCAATTTTTACCCCAAACCCGGGCTACTAACCTCCCGTTCGCTCTCTCCTCCCCCCCCCCCCCCCCCACCACCTTGAACCGTAGTAAGGGTTGGGAAAACTCAATGCGCTATTTGCTTTAGCGCTGTACGCGCGCTCGGACGTCGCGAACATCGAATAAGGGGGATGCCTCTGTGTGAACGGTCACACGGAAAAACAAAAACAAAAACTTGCTTTCCAATGGAAGGAGTCTTTCTACCCCTTCGCACCCTCTCGCATCCCTTCACAAATTTCCCCGGTTTCTATCAACCACCAGTCATCCTTTCATCCCTTTAGGTTGATCCTCAGCAGAAAAACCGCCCCCGTTACGATTGCATTTGTTCAGGCGGGGGATGAAGGGGGAAGGCGGGCGGTGGGAGGGGGTGGGAGAGGAAGGGGAGTGATGAGGAGGGGGTTGGGTTCATTCCTTGTCAGCTGGGAGAGCAGCGTTTTGTTTCCAAATTTACCCTCTCATTTCCCTCCCCCTTTCCCAGCCTCCTCTCCCCCCTCCCTCCCTCCCTCCCTCCCGCCCTCCTGTCTGCGAGTGGTACAATGGTGGGTGACTATTTGAAGGGCGCAAGCGTAACATCATATTTTACACCATCCTGTGAAAGCTCATAAATCATCAGACCCCCCTACCCCCCCCCCCCTCCTCGTCCTCCTTCCACCCTTGCAAACAGCTACAATACCCGTTCGTCTACCACGTTCAGCCGTTCCAATGAGTACCAGCGTGTCCGAACAGGTTCAGCCGGGGGGAACATTTTGTGCATCCTCTTGGTTCGTGCGCTTGGTGCCATGTGTACTCGCACGTGTTTGTATGTGTGTGTGATCATCCTCCCACCTCCCCTCTTTTTTTGGTGCCCATATCCGCACACCCTGTACCCTTTCTTAGGGACGCTTTTCCGGAGCTTTTCTCACGGAGTTCGCGTACACATAAAATTGCCACATGAACATGACAGTTTACAAAGCGTCCAATGGTTTTTTGCGCACAGTGGGATCAAAAAAGAGTGGACAAAATAAAACTAAAAAAAAAATCATTTTCACCTATTTCAATCGAAATTTTTTTGTGATATTAAAATGATGTTAAAAAAAATTCCTGATGAGAAATTATTTTCGCATCCATGAAGGGAAAGGGTTTTTATTTTTATAAATTTTTAATATTACCATCAATTTTTCCCAGTGTGATCTTTTAGATGATACCTAAAAACGGGAGAAATAAAGAGTGTAAATAGGGTAGAAAAACAGGAACAAGGGGGGTAAAACAGCGCGGTTCACATTTCACTGCTTTCGGTCGGAATAATGCTGAAGCTGCTTCATCCGTTCCATTTGTTCCCTTCTTCGCACCCACCGGAAGAAGTTTTTGCCCACACGGGGTACGCGATTTTGGAAACCAAAATCCTTTTCCTTTTCTCCCTTTGGTTTTTCTTCTCTTTTTTATTTTTTTTTTTTTTTGGCGCTTATAAGAAAAGCCATATGGCTCACCCCTTGAAGCCACCTTCGTATCTTCGCTATGGATCATGAATTGGACGCGTTGGTGTAAATATCGGTCCAAATCGCACAGCAAAGCGGGGCTACTCGGTAATTCTACCTAGTTTTGCAATCGTTTTATTTTTGCTTCCCTTTTTTCCGGAAGGAGGAGGAGGAGGGGGGGAGGCGGCCTGAGGACCAAACCCATCCAAAGCGATCGCTCATTTTATACGCCGTGTGTGTTTTTTTTTCGCCGTCGAGGTGGTGCACGTTTCGGTTTTGATTGAGTAGATTTATTGGTGTATTATTTACGAGCCCAAGTGCACCGCCTGGTGCCGCCTGTACAAATACACACACATGAAGGCTGAAAGTGGCAGTTGACGGACTGCCGTACGCCTGTTTTCCCGATACCATTCGGGGCACGTTCCTTCACTGTCACACGGTTTCGCTGCTCGTCTTGCGATATGTTTTATTGCTGCGTTGGATTACCGTAGTGCATGGTTAAATGTTTCATGATACATTATACGAGCGGACTGATTGATGTGAGGGATACAATGAAGCAATCGACATACGCGTGTTGGAGACGGTGGAAGGAGATCTAGAAATGCTTCCTACACATTAAATGCATTTTCGAAAAAAAGGGAATAATTTGAAATTAATTTAAAAAAATATTTTTTCTATAAAATGCATTCAGGATAAGCAAAGATTATTTTTGTGGTAAAAATCAAAATTATTTATCTCCTCAATACAAATCAACGCTGGTGATAATGTATTGCCGAAAAACCGCCTATCATGCTGAGCATCCACTAATACTAATCTAAACGGAGTTTCCGGCTGGGAAATGAACAGAAGAAAAAAAACAAACACTCACAGATAAAGCCGATAAATTCACGCCTCGCGCTTTCGCTTCTTTCAGGGGTTTTGTGATTAAGGATCGGTTGCAATAAACTTTGCACCATTTTTGAACGGCACGGCCCCAGAAGTTGGAGGTCAGCGCAATAGAAATGCACAAATGAATTGAAAATGTTACGGAAGAGTAGAGGCTTGACTACGAAGAACGTAGCATGAAAGTTTTTTTTTCTTGCGCGGAGGGGTAAGGGGGGTGTATGGGAGTGTAGGGGGGGGAGGAGAGGGTGGTGTTGCGAGAAAGTGCATAAATTTATCAATTCATTCGCGAGCACCCTTCGAGCAAGATGGAGGAAGGGAGGGGAGGGGGTGGGGGAGGAGGGAAAGGGAGGGTGGTGGGGAGGAGGAGGAGAGCAATGTGCGAAATGGTGGTTTCACTCAAATCCCGTTCCCACCTCTCTCTGTTCCTTCTCTTTTCCACTCCCTCATCCACCTCCCACCCTCTTCCATCCCCACCCCCTCCCCCCTTCCTTAGAGAAGAAAGTAGAAAGAGAAGGATTTAAAGATGGTAATAAATTTGAAATTCCCCAATCCGTAGGCTTCCCGTTCGTTGCGTTGTTCTTGCATACACACATACACATACACCGCTACTCATACAAATGCAACTGCCGACAGCAGCCGGGCGGGTTACCGATTCGATGCCGGTTGGAGTGTGGCATTCAATATTCATTCCAATATTCAACGGTAAAGCGTTGGGCGACCAGGCGTCTCCATTTCCGCCATACTCGAGCGCGGCGTGAATTATATTATATTGGCATGAATTTTCTTTTTTCCTTTTTTTTTGGCTTTTATTTCCACACACTTTAAAGTTGAATCATTGCACGCTTTCGCTCTCATTGCTTTATATTTTCTTGTTTAAGGTAAAATAAACGGGTGAGAAGGGGAAGGGGGT
The DNA here is from genome assembly GCF_943734845.2 of Anopheles funestus. NCBI lineage: Eukaryota > Metazoa > Arthropoda > Insecta > Diptera > Culicidae > Anopheles > Anopheles funestus. The sequence continues at coordinate 4,406,266 of NC_064597.1, read as the reverse complement.
GGAGGAAGTTTTCTTCCCACAAGTGCTCTTCTTTGATCGGGGGTTGATGGAAAATTTCATTTTCTTTCTAACCTTTCGCGCCAGTGACGATCGTGCGTGCGTGAAATAGTATGCTTTGCCAGCACTCGACCAAATACGAGGGCTTGTGGGAAATTTGCCAGGAACATCCATATCACCCCTTCGTCCCTCCATCCCCCTCTTCCCCCTAAAAAATCCTCAACAGAGGGGAAAAGGGAAATTCGAACCTCACACGTCACGAACCGGGATAGTGGGAGGAGAGAAGAGGGAAGGGGGGAGGGAGAGGGGGTGGGGGTTGAGAAATGTGATACGCCCAATTGAGATGAAAGCAGAGGGAAGAAGGATTAGCAAGCGGATTTGGTACAGCTTCAGGGTTACCGTTTGCTTGGTGTTTTGCTCGTTTTGATTTCAAAACCATTTCCCTTTTAGAAGTGGTGTACGAACCGACGCTCTTTCAAGTTGTGCTTTATTTTCAATATACAACGAAAAAAGATCGATGGCAAAGAAATTAAAGCAAACGATTTGAAATAGCTTCAAAGATCAATGCGTCAAAAGCGAGAGAGAAACGAGGAGGGTGAAAAAAACCTCCTTCAATCCGATTGCTTGAACCCAAAAACCTTCAGCTCGTCCTGATGAAGCTTTAACGGTTGCCCCCGCGGAATGGAATCGTAAGGAATGAATTAAAACGGCAGCCAAGGGTTGTGGGGGGCAAAATCAATGCAAGAAGTTTTGTCACAAGACGTGCCACGGTGCAGGCTTTTGGGCGCTTTGCTTTGCCACAACTTACCCTGTCGTGCCCGGTCGTGCTTTGATCTTCACGAAACAGTGCTCCGGATTTGTTTAGCTTTCTTTCCTTTTTTTTCTTCTTTTTTTTCGCAACTTTTTTTCCTCCCCTTCGGCTCGGGTTTCTTTTGCTTACTTTCTTTCGTCATGTTTCGTCTCGGAAACGGGGGGTACCTGCTCCGGGGGGAGGAGGGAACGCAAGCAAGTGAATTGAGCCGGAAAAATGAGCGAGTGAAAGCTGAGTTGGGGGGGAGAAAAAAAAAAGGAAATATAAATCCCAACATTCCAACTTCTCACTGATTCGCTTTATCGCGTAGAATTAAATCGCGCCTGAAAGCTCAAAAGAAAGGAAGTGTTCTTTTTTTCTTTTTTTTAATCTTCTTTTTGTTATTGTATTCTATCTTTCTCTCCTTCTCTCTCTTTCACTGGCACTTGGACTTCGTATCTGTATCTGAATGATAATTTCGGATCACTTCTAGAAGAGTCATTCACCGTTCCGTTCGATGAAAGATTTCTTCTGTTGGAAATCTGTTTTAAGTGAAAACGTCACCCGCAAAAAAGGATGAAATAAATAAGCCTTATTTGAAACGATTTTTGCAATATGTTGAAAGTGAATAAGGAAACATTATAAAGACGGGAAAAACCCCAACTCTCTCTTGTGCATTTATCATGCTAAAAAACATTTAATTTCATTTCATGATTTGCGATATAGAAGGGAAACACTTGCTTAACCCTTTTTCCGGTAACGCTTCAAAATTTTCTATGTAGAACACAAAAATAGCACACACATACACACAGTTCAATATTGACAGTGGAAAAACAACACAATCAACCAGCACACTTTACTGCCCTGCTTTACGCTGCACGGTATGTGCAATCTGTGCAAATATTTATCACCTCATGAGAAGCGTCTGTATGTGTGTGTGTCTGTGCTTTAACTATTGGGTGGAAAATTCAACGAAATAGCACTGCCGGACACGTCATCGATCGTCATTGCCCGGTAGAAGGGAACTGGTGTAAACTATGCTGAATTTATTGCAAGGCATCCGATGCCATTGCCGATCCACTCGGTCGTCAGCTTTCCACTACTTAACACCCTCCCCCCCCTCCCCCCCCCCCCCTTTTCATCTCCTTTCCTCTTCTTGCGTTCCGAACTCTTTCAGTAGAAATTTCTCTCCGATGATTGACATTCAGTACGGCGAAGCGTTGGCGAAGATATGCATCATCTGGAAGATGTGCCTCAAGACGAAGATGAGGAGTTTTTCATCTTACTCGAACTCTCCTTCTCTTTCTCTCTCTTTAATAAAACACACACACACACATACACATGAACAAATCAATTTTCAATCGACCAACAAAACGGGGTTTTGATGCAGAGTGCAGATTGCAGTTGATTAAATTCAGCCACACAGTCTTTGTCTTTTTACCCGTGCCGTGCTATTAGACTCCCTGCGCTAGTGCTTGCTTTTCCTAGGCGAAGAGTAGGGGAGGATGGGGTGGGGTGGAGCTTTTGGGTTTGATTGGCAAGCATCAAAAGGATACAATGTGCTGCCGGGGGGGGGGGGGGGGGGGGGGAGGAAGATGCCGGAAGAAATTGAAAGGAACCGAATGGTAAGACATGTTTGTTTTAATGTTCATCCGGTATCAAGTGCTCGTTGATGGGAAAACCAACCCGACGGAAGCCGTACGGAAAGCACCATTTCCTGGTCCTGGGAAAGTAAATCGTTGTGATTGTGTGACGAATAGTATCGGTACAATCTTAAGCATCGTTTCCGGTCGTCTTGTCTATCAATCATATGAAGATGATTTTATCTGCATCGTTTCTTTATGTTATTTGAAGACTTTCCAAGAACAGCAAATGTAAATATAGAACTTTACACTTTATTACTAAATCCGTCTTTAAAACCCACTTTTCCCCCGTACCGATGTAGTTCCGATGTGTTTGCTTATAGAAAAGCGAAGAAAAAAGGCATTAAAAGCAATCCGTCCCCCTTTTCTTGCATACCTTTAGGCGCAACGCAACCAACTTCTAATTTAATTTTCTGAAACCCTAAATGGGACTATTTTCGCCCATCATCCATCGCCAAAAAGTGGAAATTGCTTTCCACTTCCTGCATGCCAGAAATAGCATTAACCAAACTTGCGCTACCGTGTTTTCAATTTGATGCTGCAAAAGGAAATTTTTAAATTGCCTCCGTTTGGAAAATTTGCGGAAAAAATAAAAACACCCAGACGACGCTGATGTGCGTTGTCCAGCGCCATACCAAGCAAAACTTTGACGCGGTCCGGTGACTGTGATGTGATGTATTTTTGGTGGAACGTCCACGACGACGAGGTTTTGAGGTCTGTAGGTGTTTACCTTTGATTTACTTCACCCATTTTGGGCGCGTAAAAATTGGCAACCGGGGGGGACGGCTGGGCGAAGGCTGGGAGTTGGGGAATTGAGGGGAATGTGAACTTCGTTCGGAGGTTCATCTGGTTCGTTTTGCGTGTGCAAGCAACCCTGCGATGATAAATCGCTTAGCTCGACCCATGGAACAGTCTTGTTAATGCTGGAAATAAAAGCGAAATCTCATAATAAGGCATTTTTTGTTATGCGGTTTGTATAAATGTAGGCGTAATGATGTTAAGAAAATTGAAATTCTATATATGAGTTGTTCTCGAGAATTGAAGATTCGAAAATATCACTCACGAAAAAAAGATTTTTTTTGTAAGATTATCGCTTATTAGAGATTACTTGTATTGCAACGTGTCACGCCTAAAGTTATGCAATTTGATACAAAATTAAGTTTTTTATTGTTTTTAATCGCTTACTCCTGTTTTACCCTGTCTGTCAGCTGGGGACACTAGCGAACTGATAAAAAGTACAGTGAAAAGTCCATTACAGCTTCCTTTCTTTATAAAACTAAAAAAAACCTTCACCAATGTGAGTGAATCTTACCATTTCCCACCGTACCGCGTTCCCTGTCGCGTTTGTATCACCGAAAAGCAATCAAAAACTGACTGCTTGACGACTGGTGGCACCCGCACCAGACTACTAACGATGAAGCTGTCGATTTAAGCTAATTTCCTGTCGTCCAACTTTACAGCGAGTCCCAGTCCGTATGCATTGCTGCAAGGTTACTTTTTTCTTTTCTTTTTTTTATCGTTCCTTTACTTCACTTCGGTTTTGCACCGCGTACCATTCCATCTTGCTCCAAAAACCATTTTGATTTCCGGACGCAAAACGTGAGAGAATGGGAAATCCCTCGAAACCAGCAAAAAAAAATCAAAGATGGATCACCATTTTGGAAAAAAAACACACACACACCCTTACGCACACTTGTGTCACAATAAATATCGACCAAACTGTCACCGAGCCGCTCCCAAGCGTTAGCGGAGTTCCGATTGTTGCACGAAAAATAAATGTGAAAGAAATTCAATTAAAATCTCACGCGAAAAATCCTTCGTCCAAAAACTTATCCCCGGCACAGTTGTAAAGTTGCAGCAACAAAAAAAAAATACGATCGAACCATTGCAATTGCTCGACTTGATGGTGTAACGGGTGGCAATGGAAAATAAAATCCAGTTTTAGAAGCAATTCCTCACATTGACTGATAGTGAATGATCCGCTTAGGGGGTTCAGCTCACTATTTGCTGGCTTTTTTGGGGTCGCTTTGGTAGCATTTCGGCGCTACCGCGCATTTATAAATCTTGATTTCCACCCGGTATGTGTAACCGGAAACGTTCATCTATTGCAAAAATACGGAAACTGTACCAGCGAGCGCTCTCGGTGCTGGAAAGTAATAAAATTTATTTTGGAACTTTTGGCAAAATAAAAAAAAAACACCAAATGTGTATCTATTCGATTCGATGGATTCGATTGCAATTAGAATGATTTGAACCGAATGCAATTGCATGATTGGACGAATAGGACCAGTAACGTCATTTTCCTGGGGGGGGGGTCGTTGTTTAATCACTTTCCACCATTCTGAGCACTATCCATGAGTCAGTGCTTTTATTTTTGTTGTACCATCGGTCCGTATCAATGTCTCACTGTACTGCCCGCATACAACCATCAACGGAACACTGCACACGTCAACGGTAATTGTGAGTCACGCCGCTCGTAATGCAAAACCCCGAAGGTTTGTGGTGAGCTTCAGTTCGATACGGAATATTACGTCCGACTCTCTATCCTCTGGGGAATGGTTTTATGTTTTCTGTTTTTTGGATGTGCGCGGTTCATCCGGTCAACTAGAACGCGTATATAATTATGCGAATGGTCAGCGATAAATTCGATATCGAATGGAAGTAAATCGTAACGCGTGTGTGACGGCGACAAAAACCACAAGCGCGCACACTCGTTGGTCGTTGTATTCTCTGTTGGAGAGCCGATAGAGGCGAGGGAGGAAAATGGATCTGTCAGATAATTCGAACAAGGTTGACTAATGTGTGGTTTGCATCTCTGTTCTTTCGTTTACAGGCGATCAGCTCATCAGCCGCACCGGCGAACCCGAATGTCAACGACAATCATTACCTGAGCGAACTGAATCATCGTCACAACCGAACTCGTTTACCGGTGGTAAAAACATCACCGCACCGTGTAAGGGTGAGCCAGTACGTAAACCACCCCAGACGATAACCTTGTCTCATGATGTATCCGATCAAGCTGAGTTACGACCGCTAGTGAGTGAACGGGCCGTGATACGATCGAAGGGAAAGTCGGGTAGTAACGGTGGATCAAATACGACCGTTAGCTCCTTTCTAGCGGACAGCTATAACGCATCGGATAAGGTAAATATTTCCACCCGAAGCTCTTAAAATTAATCTCCTTCACTAAACACGCTGACACATCTCGTAACAGGTACTTCAAAAGCTCGTCCAAAGTCTTGGCCGATCGTTAAACACACGCAAACGCGATCGTCTGGAGGCGAAGCGAAAAGGTGGCTCATCCTGGTTGCGGCACGTGCCGGGTTGTTGTTCCGGTTCGGGAAAATCGGTCTCACCACCGGCCCGGGATTCGATCGTGTTGAGAACCGGCACCTGCTTACGCTACCGTAACGAACGTAACCGGTTACCGAGCGTTACTACTGATAATCTGCTTGATCGAAGCACGCCCTCTACCGGGCGGCAAATAACTTCAACGGACCAGGAAGACGAACGAGCGTTTGGAGGTGAATACGGTATAGCCGACGAGCGATTTTTACCACCAGCGGGAAATGGAACCTCCGATCGGTTTATATTCGATCGTTTGCAGCTGGAGTTTCCCGTGGTGGAACCGGCAGTAGAGCTTATCTGCTATCAGCATCACTCTACCGACGAGGACGACGACGACGACGACGACGACAGCTACGACAACGACACCAACGAATACGAACACGACGATCCGCGTGAACGAACGTGCGCACTGCAACGCAGTGCCAGTGAACGAACTGATCGTAATCGTCGCACCCGTACGAATATGGGAGCGAATGTGTCCTCATCTGCTCGACAGCATGCGAAAGGACTTACCAGTGGACGACGGGCCCAATCAATAGGTGAGTGAGGGTTTTTTTTCAATTTTAAAACAATCATAACAAAAGAAGAAAGCAGATTGCATATTGGCGCGGGGCTTCGATGATTCAAATACGCCTGAAAGTATGCAATCAAGAGACACGGGCAGCTTTTTTAACATTTTCTGTATAACTTAAGGTATAGGGAGTCTCCGAGGTGTACTAATCTCGTGCAACTTCGTTTCAAATTGACGAAAAAAGAAGAAGAAGAAGAAGAAGAAGAATTAAGCCTCCTGCTTTGTTCCTAATGTTTACCGCATTTTAGGTGATTTTTTTAATGGAAATCATTAACAAAAATTTTTTTAAACTGCTATGCAGTAGATATATGTTTCATTTTAATACACAACTCTGACCTATTTTCAAGCAGAGGTGTGTATTGAGCTGATTCATTGTTAATTTCTTTTAAAAGAATTCACTCACATGTGCTTCTAGTTCACGGCTTTCTACCCATCGTGAGGGCTCTATTCTTAGACGCGATACAATTTTGCTTGGATGTCCGCTAACCATTCTACTATAAAGTGTTTCATTTTACGTTCTTTGGATTGATTTGTTATCACACTCATAGTCATCTGTTATTTATAACTTAAAATTTTGCTATTTCAATCGACCCGTTGCAAGTAAACACAGCTATAAATATCTGATGAACAGCATCAGTACTCAGGCAGGTGTGGATAATGTTGACGATCACCTTAGCGTTTTTTATTGTACTGCAAAAGAATTTTCTTCTCCTCGAATTTATCACATTTAATGATATTTTTCTCCAATCGCCATTCCTGCTATAATCAACTGCGGGAGCTTTCGAAACTCAAGACAAAAAAAAAGGAAGCTATCCTGTATAATACAAGATTTCTCATCTTTTGCGCTTATTTCTTTGCTCCTTCTCGTTAGAATAAAAAAAGGAGAAGCCACATTGAAGCGCCATAAATGAATAAATAAAATATAGAATTGACCGGGGCAGACAAAAGCAGGCAAAACGGTAAGCGCCTTCGTACGTTTGGAATATGCCAGCAAAACGGTAACCGACAAGCAGACAGCCAAACACGGGTTTCGATGTCTCGTTAATGCAGGCAGACAGCATTCACCCGTACGGCTTGTTGTGTGTGTGTGTTGTCGAGAATGCAAGACGAACCTGGAACCAAACAAAAGAGCCATCTTTCCCATTGCGCCTTTTCCATGCTCTTCCCACCTTTCCCCGGTTGCCTGCCCAAAAAAAACCACCACAGAAATCCTTCCAATGCTTTTCGGAAAAGGGGAAAATCAGCTCAGTAACGGTGTTACGGCAACAAAACGGAAGCATGAACGACCGTGTACCGTGTCTTGCCGTTGGGATCTGAAGTACAACCGAGGCAAGTTCGTGTAATTGAATTTACATTCATTTACGGAAAAGCCAGCTCGTGCTTGAGCAGCACTTCGGGGTAGCACCAAACCACTACCAAATCGGTGTTCGGACGGTTTGCCCCTACTGCCGCCAGGCGGAGCTGGTGCGGTTCGAAGGATTTGAATGGTGGGAGAGCGAGGAGGAGAGGGAGAGTAAGGGAGGGGGGCTAAAATTGGGAACTGGGAACGCGATTTTCCATACCGAAGGGGTTTAGTGATGCTGCACGAACCAAAATGAGTCGACATATTTCGATTTATCGTCGATATTCACCTTTTTTTTTGGTTTCCCGAACAGTTTTCTGTCATTTTCCGTCGCTACAGTGCCGGGCGTTTGATGTAAAAATGAACAATTTTTTGGTAGCCATGCTGTTCTACGAACAGCTTATTGGGGAATGAGGGTGATCTGTTGTAATTTTTTTTAATTTAACATTTATAAATGTAACAAGATAGGAACGAAAAAAATCAATGAACCAATCAAAGCGTTCCAGGAATGGTTGCGGAAAAGTGGATTTACATTTTCTGGAAATCGAAAATTGTGGAAAATTCATGAAAATTATACACACGCACCGGCACAGGCACTGCATTTATTTCTTGCTGTTACTGAAAACTTGACATTTCACGGAAAACAAACGCTCTCGACAAGCAAAAAAAACGGAAAAGCTAAAAACACTAAGTGTTTCGTAGAAAGCGACATTTTGCAGTGTGCAAACAAAAAAAGAAAAGAAAAAAAATTCCAACAATCCGCACATTGTGTAAATATTTCTTTCCATCGACGCACACACACACAGCACATCCCTTTAAGCGTATTGAATGGATTAAATGCTAAAGCACTTGACATTCATTTTTGTTTGAATAAGAAAAAAAAGAAAAAAGAGAGAAAAAAACACGCAAGAGGTTAAGACCATGTAAAATCCTATTGATGTAAATGAGCCAATGAAAAATTAACGAATAAACTAATGGGAATAACAAAAAAAAAATAACCTACACATAGAAGGAAGTAAAAGAGATGCGAATAAGATGTAGAAGCAGAAAAAAGGGAAAAGCTGCTTCAAAATGCTTGCCCGACTGCTGAAGGTTAATGTTTTTGGCCGGCTTTTTTCTTTCTCCCAAAAACGGGAAAACCTTGCCCGGTTACAGGGTTTTTGGGATGAAATAGATATTTTCCAAATTGATCTGAAATCGTGGTAAATGTGAAATATTTCAACTTGTGTGTTTTTTTTATTGAAAAAATCAATACAGCTTTGTACAAAATTAAATTTATTTTGAAAACAAAACACAAAAAGTGTGACGAATTCAATATTTGCCGCAATACAAATTCTAGTTCAACTTGAAAACAATCCAAAAATGGTGGTCCTATTTCATCACTTGCTCTGTTAAAAACCCTGTAAAGCGTGGGAAAGCGTGTGACAACGGAAAAAGAGGATTACACGTTTGGACGTGTTTCCTTCCTTCCACCAAAGCAGCCGCCCCCCCCGCACCCCCTCCCCCTCCTCTTTTCTTAAGTAACCTGCCTTTAATCCGATGTTGCCATATTTACAAGCAACTTTACCCATGCTTGGTTGGCTTGAAAACCAGCACAAATAACAAAACGCAGAAAGGAGAAAAAAGGGGTACTTTACCTCGTCCTGCTGAAGGCAGCTACAAGTTAGTAAATGTGTGTGTGTATGCGGGAAAGATGAGAGAAAACAAAACAAAGTAAAAGAAAAAAAAGGAATTCCCAACAGCAAAGTACATGCTAATCCCGCCGACGGTATACACCGCTCGACCGATGGGCAAGCTTGTTTGCATTTCCCCAACCCCCCATCCCCCAATCTGGTATCCCGTGGGAAAGTGGAAAATATACCCGATCAGAAAGTGGGGTAAAATGGGACACAGGAAGAAAAAAAGTAGCAGAAAACAAGAATGGAATTCATTCCGCACGAAACCGATTAAAGACCGTGCGGATGGAGGAAGCGTGCGATGACATAGGATCGGAAGGACGAAAACAGGGTTGTTCAATTTCCGGATGAGTCCGGAATGCATCGCGCGTTCGTGTAATGGATGGCGCTTGACAAAAAAAAATTTTCCCCACCGTAGACCATGCTACCTTCGACTGGACAACAAGCTTTCCGTTTAAGTGCGCATATCCTTTCGATTGAAACGCATCGGTTCCATCCGGTAGTTCGCGCACCGAAGGAAAGGTTCTGGTTCGAACTTAAACGATTCCGTTAATTGGTCGGGTTGCCACATCCGGCAGTGTCACCGTTGAAGCATTAGCCAAACAGGTTCCATTGTTTGTGAGAATGGACAGGATGGGAAGAATATAATACGCAGGAAGTTTGTTATTCAGCACAACAGCCTATTAAACATGTTGCTCTAATGTATTTAATGCAATGGAAAACAACCGGGAAACATCGGAATGAGAGCACGAATAAAGCATTAGGTGTGGTAAAGCTTATTTTCTAATTAATCTTTAATAAATGAATTAATTACCAATTCCCTGAAGCAATATGTGTTTTAAAGCTACAATTCTGTTATGCTGATTGCCTACTTTTAGGCGGAATTTTAAAAAAATACTGAGAAGGAGCTCGTTAGTCCCTACAAAAACAAAATATTGACCAAAGAGTATTCGTTATTCTTACCTTTATTTTTTTAATGTTAATACGACATAATCAATCATATACACTTGATAATTTCCCCAGAATTGCGGCAATTCGAGATATCAGTTTTTTGTGTAGTACAGTTTACGGAGTAAAGAACCCAACATCGTAAAAGTGCTCATTTTGCTATGTTTTCAAGAGCTGGGAGTTGTGAAATATTTCACTGAAATCTTTCGTACAGTCAGCCATGTTCAAACAATATCAAGTGAGTTCAACAAAAGCTTGAGGAATGAAGTGAAGTTACAAGAAGTTGACATTCGGGATATTGAATGAATTACTTTTAAGTGAAGAGTCCACATTGAAAGGTGTCAAAGAGAGCCGCTGAGTTGAGGATATTTCTCTACAACAGCCACACCAATGAGGACCATTTAAGATACGGCAAACATTGAACATCGAATAGTAAGTGATGTCGATTTTGGATCACCTTTCCTGGGCTGGAGTGTGTTGAGGTAGCAACTCCCACTAGAATATAACAGTCAATTCCCAACCAAATAACCTTTTTTGCCTTTAACATCCAACACTTCATCTCCGTTTTCCGAATTGATAACTTCAATTGAACCTTTTGCTGAAAGGGGAAAGTTGGGCGATGAAGAAAAAATTCCAATATATTTCACCCTGAAGCATCTAGCCGGCCCAAAACTATTTCTCCAACAAACCGATACCACTCGGGGTCTTCCCCTCCCACCCCCTTTTTTGGCTTGGCCCCACTTTCGAAACCCCATTTTGGACAGCATCGGGTACAAAGAGCATCATAATGCAAAAAAAATATCAAACCTTGGAATGGCCGCTCCCTGGGCCTGGGATGGGTCGCACACAAAACACACACACAGCAACCATCTTTTGGGTCAGTTTTCACGAGATCGATTATGTAAACTGTGTCGGAAAAGTTTTGCCGCTCATAAATAAAATATCCCCTTGACCAGCGTCCAGAGCAGTCCGGGGGCATTACGCTTGCTGCGTAGCGTTCGTTTGGCTGTGTGCTTTTTCGTACTTTCAACTCGAGAACGGATCAGACCAGAAGTAGAAACAAATGGCAGAAATACGGCGGGATGGGGGAGGGATAAGGGGAGAGAAAATCGCCAAGCCGGAAGGTAAATTTCAATAGCAAATCATCCATGTAAAAGCGGCCCGGCAGCACGGCAAACATTGGGCAAAGTAAGCGGACGTGAAAGGCACCGTCGGAAGGTGTCTTGAATATTTTAATTCGACGTGGAGAGGGGTTTTTTTTTCTCTCTCGGAGGTTGTTATTTTTGCTGTCGCTCCTGCCGTTGTCCAATCAATTTTTGGGTATGCATTGTGAGGTAACGGGCACGAGGAAGGACAACATCTAGGAAAAAAGTATGCTAAACGAATGTTTTCAACATCCCCGGGCAATGGTCTACACGGACATTCCTGGACCGGAGTAGCTCTCGTTGACGGATGGGACGAGTCCAAAGCGAAAAACCTTTCGCAAAGTGACCTACAGTACCTACCAGGGACTGTCCCTTTATCTTTCCCTCTCGTCATCTCACATCTCATGGAACGAGTTTATTAATGCCCCACCGTGAAGGAAGCATCATTAGAGTTCCTGGAGCTTCACCAAAAAAAAAACAAGTTCAGAGACACGCTTGTTCCAGAGACCACTGTTCATTTACAGGTAGTCGCGTTAACGATTCACCTGCCTAATCCTGCCCGATAACCGATTCACGTAACGCACCTGGTGTGCTTACCGGGGTTCTGTGATACATTCCGATAAAGCCGGAAGCAGCATGTGAACCGTACAGCCGATCACTACATAACAAACCATTTGGGTGCCACCGTACCCATCGGTCGGAATAGGCGTCTAATACGCCTGCAAGCAAAGATGCCTAATGCCTGGAAAATCCCGGGCATCTCGACCTGGGGGGCGGGGGGCGATGCTTCGACGAATGAATAATTTAAAAGCACACCTACCCAATTACTGCTTTTCCCCGTTTTGCTGTCACGCTCACCTCTCCATCCGCCCACACACACACCCACAGGTGTTATACGTTCGCCTTATTGCATTCGGGCGAATTCCCGGGCATCGAATATCCCCCTAATGTACCGTGCCCAAACGGTAGCACCAAAATGAGGGTTAACTGATGGTGCTCTTACCACGAATGCGAGTCGTTGCCTTGTTGCTCCCTACTTGTGGCATTAATCTTCCAATCGAGATTGTGCATTCATATCCTATGGCCGAAACATGCGCCGGTTGCGCCGGTAACGGCAGCCAAACCCAAACCGTTCGGTAAATCTGTACGTTCGCTGACTTCTTCACGGCGCTTCGCCGTGAACTTCTGCCTCTGGCCCGGTTTCCGGTTTTCCCCAAAAACGATGGTTCGTCAACTTCCGAGGCAGATTCCGCTTTCGAAAGCTAATAAAATTTTATGCACAGCACTGGGGAAATAAGCTGGCTACTGATACTGCTATGAATATTAACTGGAATTACAGACATGCCGTTTGCAGACGCGCAGCACATCAGCTCCAAGGCAAACTGGTGCGAGAAGTGGGAGAGTTCGTCCGTCCTGCTTGACCCTCCACACTTCCGATCGATCGCGGAGGTGGAAACAATTTTCTACTACCGATGTTCAATATTTCGTCTGCCGGACGATGCGTACAGACGGTCTACGCACGACGCCTGCAGAACGATTATTGGAGAACCGAAAAGACCGATTGCGATTTTTGATCAAGATAGCAAATATTTGTTGATATACAATGATTGATACCGTTTATGCTATACAGACGAAACGAGATAAAGGTGAATTGCTGTTTTTTGGGAGGTTATTTTCTTGTTCGCCATTTGTGTTCACGTTAATGTTTTGGCAATTATTTACAGTTTAAATTTTTACTTTGTGGATATCGTAACGAGAGGCAACAAGAGAACATATGTCGACCATTACTCCATGGTTGCCTCCAATGATTTTGATTCAATTGCTACATTGGGTATGATATCTCCTACTGAACTCGCCTAAATGTCTCTTGAAAATATTGAGGATATTGGAAAATTATTCTTCAACTTGAAATATTCTCGGCGAAACCTTGAAGTCACCGTTTAATGATGGCTAAGCTTGCTCGTCTTCTTATCTGATGCGAATAAATGAATTGCTAATTTCTGTCGACAACTGCATGTCTGTGTTTTTCTGCAGGTACCTAGGTATCTTAGACATTAACTTCAATATTTTGAGGACACTACTGTCAAGGTGAAGTTTGTAGTTGTATAGTGCTATAGAAGTCACTGTTGCCCCTAACAGCCAGCGTCTGTTCTCCATGTTAGGGGCGGCTGGATGTCCCTTCTGCCCTGGCACCCTACGGGATTTTAAACAGCTAGGATGCGTAGGCCCTCCGACGAGGCAGGGGGTTGGGGGAGAGGCCTTGCAAGGCACCCCCAATACAAAGGCAACGAAAGTATATGGAGTACACAGGGGTATAACTCAGGAGTCACTTTTGATCGCAACCTCAACATTCACCAAGTTGAGTTAACTAGTGTCTAGTATTGTACTATCGTAGAACTCTCTCTAGCCCACATAGCTGGACATCGCAATAGCTCTTTTGAATTCTCTAGTACGTTCTGCGCTTGAGACCAGTTGAGTGATCTGTCGTCCTTTTTGAACTCTGTGGTCCAATAAGTAGGAATGCTCTATAGTCTATCACTGAAAGACTGAGGTGATGAGAAATCTGGCCAAAGTTGTCGAAAATGTTGAGATCTTGAAGAGATATGTCAATACAGTAGATTAGTCCAAACATTTTTCTCAGTATATGTATTCGACTTGTAGTAAATAGTATCCGAATAAATCATACACTCTTGCTCTATTTTACATCACAGATAATCTGAAGTCGGACACCACCCAATACTTTCATCAGTACCATAACAATAACAACGGCGATACGTTCCATCATCAAACCTTTCTCGCTGATACTGCCGGAAGTAATGCTGATGGCGAGGGATTGGAGAAGCAACCACCACCACCGGATTTGGCCTGTCTGCCCGGTACCGGTCAGATACCTCCCGAGCAACAGCAGCAGCAGCAACAGCAAGATCACGTCATCTACGTTAGCCGAAAGGATCGTAACAAATTCTGTGGCAGTTTGCCGAACCATCTCGACTTGGATGCGTCCACCATCGATCGGGACTGTGAAGCCATCGTTAAGCAGAACGGTAAGCGATTGTGGACAGTATTACACACGAACTATTGCTTCAAACTTTGACACCGGAATTTTTTAGGTGTCTCGCAATGTTGCATTGTGTATCACGCAACAAAGAATATAAAACACCACTTTGCTAACACTTAATAAACATGACATACTATCTGTCCGACCGACAGCTGCAAAACCAGTCCCGTGGGAGCAATTTGTCTCTCTATCGATCACTTTAAAACAAATTATTTATCCGTAATTGAATTGCTTCGTCCACTGCGCCCACGGCTGACATACTCAAGGTTGTGTCGCACTGGCCGCAAAAATCATACCCTCCAAACGCGTACACAAACCGGCCACGTACGCTAGTGTCCGGCTTTGCCATGTTGTGCATGTTTTTACCCAGTGTCATTGCGATGGGAATTGACATCGACAACGGCCCACTCCCGGGTATGGAGGCAAAATGAAGGCAGAAAAAAAAACCTCCCCAAAAACCGAAAACATACACGCGGGTGTATATGTTAATTTTTCGCACTACTCCACACAAAGGCACACTCCCGTCGGCACAGGTCAGCAGCAGCAAACGTGCGTAACACAACCGCACCGAGAACTATACGGGTCGGGGGCTTTTGAGCGACCCGGGGAAGAACTCCCTTTCCCCATTTCGAAAATCGTCGAAACATGTCGACAAACATTTTCACATTATAATTAAATTTTATCCTCCTTTTTCATACCGTCATCTTGCGGTACATTTCTGAACCGGATCCGCTCTTTATCACCAGATAAAGTGCCGGTAGTACTAGCCGGCAGAGGTTATCGAGTGTTTTTTTCTTCTCTCACTTGGGGAACTGTGGTCGAAAATTTGGACTTTAAGTTGTGTTTTTTTGTTGTTGTTCGGTTTTGCCCATCCAACAAACACTCTGTAATTGCTCACATAGAACTCATCACTTGAATGGATGTGTTAACTTTTTTCTCCACCATTTTTTTTTCTTGTCCTCCAGAGCTCCAGAGTAGTCGCTTCGCAACGTACACATAGTGTGTCCTGGTATTTGCTTTTTTGGAGAAACTTTTACCAAACTCGTTAAGCTGTTCATTTTGTTTTGCAGTACTCAACACAGCATCCTAAATAGCGGCTACATGTTCCACCCTAGTGTGTACATGCAGTAGCTTCAATTTCCCGCGCGCGCGCCTCTACACGATAAGCAACACGCACTGATATATGGTGAAACGGTGCTGGTTGACAGCAGCGGGTAACTTAACACCCATCGTCTAACAGGGCAAGGTCCTATAAATCGTTTCCCGGTAGGAAAGAAGCCACACCCATTGGTGTGGTGTAGTTTATTTTTTTCCCCCGCCGCTGCTTGTTTGCTTTACCAAGCGATCCCGGTACGGAGTGTCATGTACTTGGCATTAGATGGCTCTTGTACTCCGTTCACACAAAAAACACACACACAGGCTGTTGTTGAGATCCAGCAAACCCTTCGCAAAAAGGGACTGGACGCTTGGAGTAAAACGCCTATCAGCTGCATTTTCCATGTCTCTGCCTCTATTCTCCATTGTTTGCCTTGCCTCACGGAGGGGTACTTCGACCGTTTTGGAAACCGGGAGAGACTCTTAATTTATGTACAAAATATGATGCGCAACGCCTCCCGCGTACCTCAAAACCTCCTCTTCGTGGAAAAAGGGAGGAAAAAATAAAATCCTGCCAACGGATACGTTTGCTCCATTTCTAGGCGCTAGACACAGCACGACAAAAAACCCTGGTGAAACCCGTGTTCCCCGGCCACTATTGGTGGTGCTTTTCATGTGTTCTTAATTTAATAAACTACTAGAAATAATCACTGCAATAATAACGTCAAACGCAATCTAGGCCAAGGGAGGAACACAGATCAGCAAAAGCGATAGAAGCGTTCCCGGTGTATAACTCCACCTCGGTACCTTTCGTTCGTTTGTCGGAACTTCTGGTGACACGGTGGAGGAGTTCTGAGAATCACGTGTTTTTTTTTGTTTGGTAATGCCACTCTGTCATGCTGTTTGAGGCAGGTTCTTTGCGAGGATGGTGGAGTCTCTGCAATCGGGCGGCTTGTTGCGGTGGTAACTTTTGCCGTCGCAGGTTATTGTTTTGTTCTGCTCTATCTCACTGATAGCCGGTAGTACTGCTATAACGAGAGGTAGTGACAGGATCGCTTTAGCACAATGAAGATGTTGCTCGGTGTAGGCAATTCGCGTAGCAACTAGACGACATTTTCCAAAAGTCGCCTCCAAAAAGCCTAACCGCAACCTCAGTTCTGTGTGGACGTGATGGTGATGCGAAACTGGGGGCTTGGTGTGGTACCCGTTTCGAGATCCTAATGAATCCCGCAACGGGGCAACTGAGACAACAAAGTCTCGAATAAACAATCGTGTCTTTGCCTTACGGGGGTCAAATGCGCAGCTGGAGCTCGAGGAGGAAGAGCCTAACCTCCGTTCCTGGGGTGTTTTCCGCTTCCAATTACGGGGCGAGGCCGAGCCTAGTCGGCCTAGTCCCACTATCTATCTTCGGAATCGGTGTGCCGGGTAAGGCTTCTCTCTTTCCGGTACGGTCCGTGTGCAAATATTTAGCGGAGGCGGTCTGGTGGTGGATGCTCGACTCCAAAATCGCGTTTGGCGTGCGGCTTGCCTCTTGTATACTAACCTGTACTACGTAGAGTTATTAATATGAAAATAAAAAACACACACACACTTCTACTGCTGCGTGTGTGCGTGTGTTCAGTGTTGGAATTCTAATTACGCTTCCATCTTTCACATGTACTGGTCGTCTAACCGCGAGGACCTCGTAAGGTCTTCCGCTGGAGAACATTACCATAGACAGCGGTAATAGCACTACTCCCCATTTCTGGACGTGGCGGTGCGACTGGGAAGTGGAGAGACACTCTGCTAAGACAAATTTATTACACGCTTCATTAAAGACCATCTCGGTTGATCAGTTCGCCGACCCTCGGCTTGAAAGCTCCAGATGCGTGAGGGGGGAAAAGTTGTTTCACGGTCCAGTAAACAACCATCACGACATATTGGAAGGTAGATTTCCTTTAGACAGATAGCAAAGTATACACCCGCTACACTGCCCATGAACGTTGGGGCTTCCGCCTGCCACCCGTGATCTTAGGATAATTGATGCATATTGAATTCGAAATAGACAGTTCTGGTGTGCTGTTGGGCGACAGGCCCATTACCTTTGGGGATTCCCAGCTCGTGTACATCACCGAATTTTGCAAATAGGGGAAAAAATAGCGCAGAAGAATAGACGCTTGAAACGAAACGAAGAATGGAGAGGAAAAAAAACCTATCCTACCCATTTCGCACAAAGATACCCGGAGCTTCATTGCTGTAAGCATTAGTTAAACGACCGGAATGGTAATTATAATTATAGGGGTTGTCTAATTATAATGCCCCATTGACATTATCACACCATCGGCCCAACTAGAAAGTGAACCAAAACGCCGAAACAACCAATTGGAAGAAGAACTTTCGCTTCACTTCGATCGATGGATAGCTGGTTTGCTTTGCACGTCCCTTTAGCATCCTGGCCGTTCGCGTGCCGTCCGGTGCGTTTTGGTTAGCGTTCAGCCTTCAGCCTTTGAATGTTGCCATATAAATTCTATTTCGTACTGATACGCCCGGGATAAGGGTTTCTATTTATGTTTACCCCCCGTTTTTTTTTCATCACTGTGGTTTCACTCTACCCCAGTTCCCGTTTTTTTTCTTTTCACTAATCTTGCCGAATTATTGTTGTTGTTTGTTATCACCTCATTTATCGGGTGTCCCGAAGTTCGCTTCGCTTCTTCAACGCGCGTACCGTTCCCTCTCCGTTCCGCAACGCCTGTCAGTGGGCAAAATCCGGAAACCCATTCCCCCGGGGGTGTAAAACATCCAAAAGGTTAAAATATGAACTCTCGATGCCAATTTAACCAGTTAACAACTGCTTTTTCACGAAACCACGCATCCGGGTTTTTCCCATCCCACCACCTTCAAAAGCCCGGGCAGCTCGTGTATTATTGTTTCTTATTTTTTCGCGTTTATAGCCCTTCGTGAGTACTTTGTTTTTTTATTTCGTATTTTAAATACGAGTAGATGGAGCTTAGAGAGGGGGGAGTAAATACGCTCGAAAAAAAAAGAAGATAAATAGCCCCAACTCAAAAGCAAGTCACAAAACCTTTTCGCTGACCGTTCTCAAACTCAACTCAAGGATATGGTACAAAAACCCCAACAAAACAAAGCGTCGGTTATCAAACGTGTTGTTTTATGGGTTTTTCCTAACAGACCCCATCATCAGCAGGGGGAGCGGCAGGCAAGTAAAAGAAAATAAAGTAGCGAAGGTACTGCCGAAATGAGACAGCTGTGTGTTTTGCTTGCTTGAGAAAATACTCCGCCATGCCTCCGTATTGCCTTACAAAAAAAAACCCCTTTCCCCCTTTGCTTGTTCTCAGATTCTTCAACTTATTAGTGAGATCAGTTTTAGTTTGTTTAGGCAGTCGACTGTGTGTACACATCAGTGGTCTGATCTTTTTTTTTTTGGAACTCCTCCTCAAAGGAAGTATGTGCCAGGAGCACCGTAAGACAGGTGAAAACGTTACCGTTTTACCAATATAAAACCATGACGAAGGATATACTAGCTAAAATATGTGAGTTCGCTTCGATTTTCAAAAACACCGATACCGTGACGATTACCCGAAGACCCAGAGTGATCATTGAACGGACGACCGGATGAAATTTTCCTTCCTTCCAATGTTTGCAATGGGTTTGCAATGGGGAGAAAAAAAAACAACTCAAGATTTTGCTTTGGTACCTGTTCCGGGGGGGCAAGATGTTAATTGTTCCATCTTTTTCAATAAGGTTTTCACCCCAAAACTGTCGATCAATGTTAACGATCTTCATTTCACCTTTTGCACTAGACATCCTAACTGTCAGATTAAATAAGACGTAGTTCATGCGTAATCTCACAGATGGCGTACTTGCATGAACTGTCATCGGGAAGTGAACAGTTTAGGTTGAAATTTAATCCGATTCCAAGAGCAAACCTCTTGGAGCTGAATAAAAGTGTGGAAATAATTTTGTTTTTCCTTTAACGTGAGCAGAAATGAATCTGGGAAAACATACGGAAGGTGAAATTTTCATTTTTACTGTATAATATTCAGCAACAAAACATTCACCTGCCGTTCCTCTTTTTCTCTCTCTCTCCTACCTTGCATTTCCAGAATTTCTTCAGGCGAATCTGAAAAACGTACAACAGCACCAGCAGCAGCAGCAGCAAACTGCAACACGAACGGGTTGCAATCAAACGGGCGGCCCAAATCCATCACCACCGAACGGTTCCCAGCAACAGCTGACCTTCGGTGGTAGCGTCCCGGTCGATCATACAACGGCTGGTTCGCAACAACAGCTGCAGAATTTGCCTCCGCAGTTACCAACATATCAGCAGCATCAAGGTTCACCATTGCATTGTTCCAGTACTGCAACGCAGGGTCCACCGAACACTTCCGGGCCGGGTGGCGTTGGGCTGGTCGATGGTGTAGGAGGCAGTACATTCCGATCATCAGGTACGTCCATACCCACCCAGAAGAATGTATGTTATTTGGTAAAGCATTGGAATTTTTGAGGTTTTTGTTTTTTGTGTTACGGAAAATTCCCTGCACTTGACAGGGATGTTGTTGTTGCCCTGGTTGACCCCCCCTGGTAGAGGTTGGAATTGGAGGATGTTTGTTGAGGTTAGGAAATTGCAGCTAAAAAGCCTCTCCGAATCTGCTCTGCCGAGTAGATGATTGAATAATGTGCAATATTGATTTACTCACCCGGCACGCAAATAACCAAAAAAAAGGATGTTTTTAGCTATATAAAGAAGCGTACTGCTGAGTGGGATAACATTCGAAGGATGCTTTTCAAGAAGAGGAGCAGAAAATCTCTACTCGAGTCGTCGCAAAAAAAGCCTCTTACCAACCGCGCGTCGGAGGGCAACCGACGCAGTGTGTTCTTAATTAACACTGTACCATTTTCTTCCTAATTAAGTCACTACTCGGTTTTGCTTTAGCCGGTGCGGTCGCCTACGGCAACGGTCGCCGTCTTGTCATTGTTCTGCCTACCAAAACCCCCGTGCATCCAAGTGCAGCGACTGTTTCTCCGTTTCGATACGAAAGCCCCCAAAAGCTGGAGGCAGTTTGGGGGGAGTTTCGCTTCAATTCAGTCGCCGTACCAAAGGTTTGGTCCCTTGTCGCTGTTACGCGATAATTGATTTTGATTTTACTAATTGGGCAACGGCAGCGAGAGAGGTTTGGTGTGTCGATTTATATACTTCTTTTTTTCCTTTTTCCACCCCGCTTATGCGAGGGAGCAAAAGTGACAACGGAAGCGCAACGGAAATCCTTTCTGTCAATAGTTTGTGATTCACTCCATTTCGGACGACTACTGCTGTGGAGTGGAGTTTTCTTTTGGTGACTTAATTTTCTTTCAGATTTGTGCCACATTTCGCTAGATGGGTAAAGATGATGGTTATGATTTTAAATTCAATTTATAGGCAACGGTAGCGTGTTGGCCAGCTGCCACTATGCTCTACATCAGCTCAAATCGTTGCTAGATTAAATCAGGAGACCGAAAGGAGAAAGGAGAAAGAGAAGAAATTGAAGTTAGTTTTATTGTTTTTAACCACTACAATGTCCGGGTTCCTAGATTGGTACAAATTGAAGTTATTTGTTGTATTAAAGCATCAAATTGTATCACAAACTAATAACAATATCGGTGAGGCTTGAAATATTCCAATTTTCTTCTAAATGCCATTAAAATGAAAGTGAAATGACCGTATTCGCTCACGGTAAAAAAATCGATGGAAATTGAAATCAACATAACCAGCAGCTTACCAGGATGGGTTTATAAGCTTTCCTGAAGCTGCTCCCTTCACCGCCCTTCATGCATCATTGATCCGTCTTCAGTGTGCGACCATTTTCATTGGAAATCTCGTTTCCAGCAGCCGGTCGGGGGGGGGGGGGGGGGGGGGGAAGCGTATCGTTCAGATTGCACAACATCAGCCACAGGATGTGCGTCCACCGGAAACAGTGTATAGAGGAGGTTTTCGCTTTGAGAAAAAAAACTGAATATCTTCCGAAGCCATTCAACCCGTCCAACCACGACGAGCAGGAAGCTTACTATCCTACCAGGGCGAAGAATTGGAAATAGAATTTCCCACACTTGGAAAACCCCGGGAAGCCTTGGTACATTACTATCGACAGTGGCAGCAGTTACGCGTAAATGTGCCACTACCGGTCGGTATGGTTCAATATATATATAGGTCGACTACGGAGCGCTGTACTGTGGATGCTGATGCTATTTGTACTTCTCCACATCGTTTCTCCTGTCAATTCTGTGTCGTGCGGAAATTCCGATCACAAAACTAAGTTGCCACACAACGCGGCAGGATAAATAGTGCTGAATGCAGACATCAGCTCGTGCAAAAGTACCTTCCGTCTGGATGTGGATCATGTTTTTTTTCTTCTTCATCTACCCCCTGCGTAAGGAAGCAGTAATGGTGCTATTGACGTGAGCTTACCATGAACAGACACTTAAAAACTACGCTAAGGATTTAAAGAATCGTTACGTTGGGTAGAGAGCAGCTGTGAGTCTCTATACGACTTTTAACTCCTCGGGAATAGTTACAAAACACCCCGCCCGCGGTCCTCAAACGGGTACGCAATGAATGCTATTTGCTGCTCTAAAACACTGCCGAAGCACAGGCCACCCTGCCACATGAAGTAGCGAAAGTTCAAGTTCCGCAAAACGAAAAAAAAAATATGTTCATGTTGCTCAGTGCAACGGCACTGATATAATTTGCCGAATATTGAAAGACACTATAAATTTAACGTAACTGCTCACGTGCCCATTAAATCCAGCACGTAGGACAACGGTGAACGTTACGAACCTGGCAAAGGAATATACGTATCGTACCCGGTTTGGGCGAAAAGTTTCTCTGCCGGCAACTTCCACACTTCCAGCGCGATATACACTGTCACACTATCGTCTAACTGCTGAACCTACTGCTACTTGGCCATGGATTTTAGATTGTACCGTATCTGGAACCGTACTTTCCACAGGGTTACTTTTGTGCAGCAACGCACACCACACATTCCGCCGAAGTTTTAGCGTTTAGCCTGTGCCCACTCCAAGGATTTCGTGGAGTTTTGCATCCAGATAGTTCCAGGCGTGCAGGGTATCACTGACTCGCTCATTGCAATATCTCCACTTCTCCCAATTTCCCGAAAACTATCCAAGATTCTTCAACATATTGGCATAAGAATGGTAACTTGGACAACGTAGTCTCCCGGTGACTTGCCACTCGGCAACGGTTACAATGAAATGTTACATTACCAAAAAGTTTGGGGCGGTAATTTTGCCACCATTTTGGGCAGAATAAATGGAAACCCTAACCGGCTAACCCGAAGACCGGTGTACTGCGGGCAAAAGTTGCTGCCATTAGCTAAGCAACACGAGGACGGCAAAGTTTACATCCACTGGATTATGCTTCATTTTGTAGTTTTTGGTGTGTGTGGTGCACATCAAGCATCATTATCATCATTGCTTCATGTGACCGCTTAAATAGCAAACCAGAGTTCAATGTATCATTCTGTCCAACAGCTTAAAGCTGTAAGTTTAGCAGCTTAGGCATGCATGTCCTCAAAATATTGAAGATGTCTTTAAAATGCTGGAACTTTCTAATACGGTTTTAATCTTTTGGATTTTTGTTTTTCATATACTCTTACCTTTTCTTTTAGAAGCGTGTGGTAGCGGTCAGCAACAGCAGGTTGGTACGATTGCTGCAAATCTCCAGCTAAAGCTACCACTGCACCGGACGGCGATCGATGCTGGATGCGATCAGGGATATGGTAGCGAACGATCGCCGGAGGACGATCTACCACCACCATTGCTGCTGATGCACGAAACGCAGTACATCGAGATATTGGCCTCATCTTCCTCTAGCATCGGCAGTACGGCACCATGTCAGCAGCTTCCGGTGGAGTGCGTCGGTTCGTCCAATGCCGCACTGCAACAGGGTGAACAACAGCACACGCAACCGTGCTGGACGCACAGCACCAATACCGGTCAGCTCGTCGTCGGGCCGTACAGTTTCATTACCAAAGGTAAGAACTAGTGATGGGTAAATTATAAATTTTGCTGGAGTCGGATCGGCCCGACTCCGGCGACATCTGGAATAGGAATGACTTCGACAGAATTGGGTGGGGGATGGGGAGGTGGAGGACCGTGTCCTGCAAAATTTACTATTTACGAATGGTTGCCGAGGGAGAGGGGGGAGGGAGGGGGGTAAGGATCTAGTCCTGCAATTGACGCATTTCTAGTCGAACTCGGCCGGACTCGACCGGACTCCACAGGACTTGGACGGACTTCACTGGACTCAATCGGACTCGTCCGGACTCTACCGGACTCGACCGAACTCGCCCGAACTTAGACGGACTCCACTGTACTCGACCGGACTCCACTGGACTCGGCCGGACTCGACCGGACTCGACCGGACTTGACCGGACTCGACCGGACTCGACCGGACTCGACCGGACTCGACCGGACTCCACTGGACTCGACCGGACTCGACCGGACTCGACCGGACTCGACCGGACTCGGCCGGACTCGAGCGGACTTCACTGGACTCGGCCGGACTCTGCCGGACTCAGCCGGACTCGGCCGGACTCGACCGAACTTGGACGGACTCCACTGGACTCGATAGGACTCGACCGGACTCGACCGGACTCGACCAGACTCGACCGGACTCGACCGGACTCCACCGTTCTCGTCCGGACTCGATCGGACTCGGCCGGACTCAACCGGACTCGTCAGAGACAATTTTAGTTTTTAATCTGAGTCGGAATCAATTTTCCATACGCGGAGTCGAAGTGGATTCACGATTCCACTCCGGATTACCCATCACTAGTAAGAACACCTTTAAAGTGTCGTATCTTCGTCAAGCGCTTTTCAACATCCCGGGCAAAGGGAGAAGCACCTTCCTTTTTTTTTGGTTTGTTTAGTTTGTCTTTCTTGTAGTGATTGGATTGGCACGGTTCACAAGAACAAGAACACTCGCACAAAACGCACACTCGCACACCATAAACTGGATTGATTCTGAGAGCCTCGGGATAGTGGACGAAGAAAAAAACCATACCTAAAGGAAGACATTTGGAATTGAAATTGAACCAGAATTTTTTTTTTAGTTCCTTTCGTCCTTCCACTACTTTTTTTTCTCTCGTCCTTTCTTCCTTGTCAGTGTCGAAAGAAGCGGAAGCCTACAGCTTCGGTCCACCCTTGTAGAAAGCAGAGCCGCATCAACGTCCTATCTGCCAGATTCAACAAAAACCAAACGGTTTCGCATGCAGAACAGATAGCAATCTGCGTCCGCTGGTCTGTGCCGTTTGGTTTCAATTTTTTTGTGTGTGTATGTGTGCGCTTGTTGAAGTTCTTGGCGTCTTTCACCGCGAAGCACGTAGGAGAGACGGGCAGCATCAATTTTGTCCGCTCGACGAAAACGTTTGGAAGAAAATGAGATTCGCCAAACCAGCCGGTGGCATTGCCTTGACGCGCGTGTTTTCCTTTTTTTTGGGGTGGGAGTTGAGGAGTTGGTCTACATATATTTTGTGTATCCTCTCCCTGCCGTAGAGGAAAAGATGATCCAATAGGAGGAAGGGTGGTACGTACGCACGAAAGATCACCCTTCGTGCATGTGTAATTCAAACCAATCCAATTTATTCCATTCCTATAAACAGTTACATCCGTCAGATAAATAAAGAAACAACAAAATTTCACCAGCAAAAAAAACAAGCAAAAGTGCCCTGCCGGTGTGCCACCACATTTTAAAGGACTCTTGTTGAGACGTTTTCCTCTCCAAAAACCAAAAAACAAAAAAAAACCAGCACGAAACAGCCTGGAGTGGTGGTGTGGCTTGTTCGCGATTTCGGTTAGCCGTGATTTATGTTTGCGCTGCTGCTTCAAGCAAAAGCTCGCAACAATGGCAAAAGGAAAAGTGGTTGTATTGCACTTGGGGTTTTTATTTTTATGCTTGCTTGCTCTTTAGCGCATGTTCTTTGGAGGGGTTTTTTTTTGTAACCAAAAAAAAACTGTAGCTCGGTAGAGGGTAAGATTTGGGTGCAACAATACTCCAAAAGAGCGTCAACAAGTGTTACGGGGAGGCGCGCGAAACAGCGTCATTAACGACCAGACAAATGAGCAGTGTAAGAATGGAAGAGGAACCTGTAGCTTAGCTTTTTTTCTAGACGGGGAGGCTAGGCAATAATTCGAAAAGATAAAATGCAAACAACACTTCTATGGTGGAAGGCAATACCGATCCGTGTGTGGCGGGTTTGGGACGATTTAATACTTTTAATTGCAACCGTTCATCTAGCGGATAGAAGCATTGAATTCGCGCTTCGTAATGTATTTAATTTATCGCAAAAAAAACGCAACATCTCCTAGCAATTCATGTAAAACAAACCCGGACAAGCTTTTGGATCAACAAGAGCTTTCGTTATTTATATCATCCCCCTCCGCCAAAAACAACCGCATTAGAAGTTATAATCGTTCACCCTTTCGAGGGTCTGTTATTGTATTTAAACGAACCGGAGCTGTTTGCCATGATAAAGTTCGATCCGGCGGTATCGTAAGGGAGGGACTGAGCGGGGTAGATTGCAACCAGTGTCGGTTGGTTAACTTTGTGCTCTAGTCGTTAAACCAGACTTCGAGACTAATACTCTCCATACGCTTAAACGCCACAGCGTCATGTCCATTCATTCATCCACCGGAAAAAGGGTTGGAAAAGTTTGTGGCCCGTTTGAGGGGGAGAGGGAGGGTAGGGCAAGGTACACAGAGTGCTTTTGCATGCACCGAGCGTAAGTGTGTACCGGCACTCAGGTGCTCATGTTTTATGAGCAGATTTTTGTTTTTATTTTGGAACCATTTTGGTGCTCAACGTGCTCTACCCAGGTGCCAGTAATTTAGTGTGCGAGTGTTTCTGTATCCGATTTTAACTTATGCAATTTGCTTGTGTTTGAGTGTGAGTTTGAGTGTATAGTTTTTTTTTTTTTGGTTTTCGGGGAAAAAAAATCTCCACACGAAGAAATCTTCATTTCGTAGAAAAAATCCTTTTTCTCCAGTTTTTTCCATTTTTTATTTGTTTGCCAATTTTCCAACGACAGCTTGGATATAACCGGAGTGGGAGGGGGAGAAGAAAAGGATCTTTTCCACTGATGACACATTGTATGAATCTTTACTTAAAATTCATCCTTCCAAAAAAACGAATGCCTTGACGCGCTGAAGCACAGTTGCAGACAGACAGAGTCCGTCCACAAGAAATGCAATAGGGTTAACCACCGGAAATCGAATTCTTTCCCTCGGTGTACCTGGTTCAGGAAGTGTGTCGGCGCACGTGACACCGACACTTCAACATTCGCTAAAAGAAAGAACCAGAAAGCTCTGTGAAGCACCTTATCAGGTGACGCACCGTTCGGACGAGAAATTCTGGACAAATGTATCACGTTTGCCGGATGCAAAAGTTGCGCTAGAAAATGATGCGACTGTTCGTGATTGGACGAGTTTTGGGTGTCGCTTCAACCAATCGAGTGTTTCGGTTTGCCTGAGGAGTAGGGAAGGCAATTTTGCCTTTTTATGGTCAAGGGATTAGTGTCCTTTTTTGGAGGGGATAAGTTTTGCAGAATTGATGAAATCAATTTTATGTTCTTCCTTGTAGACGTAAAATTGTGACAGTAAGTTCTTCTACTGCGAAGACGTGATTCAAAAATAAATCTTCAACAAATTGAGCTGCTGTAAATACCTGTCATCACTATATAGTCTTGAGAACTCCAATTACCTCACGGCATTTATCATGCACCTGTGTAGGTGAGCTTAACAATAGCGCAAACGAACATCCCAAAAACTCTCGAGAAACAGCAAACAAAAAAATAAAAAATAGCGCTAATATAACGTTGGCTGCCTCCAAAAACCACAAATGTGACTGTCAACACCGTCGTGTGGTGTGCAAATTAAGACCACAAACCAGCAAGCCCAGGAAGTCTGGCGGGAAGTTATGGGAGTTATTATTGCTCCGCTTCATTCCGGTGTTCCGCACGAAATAGCACCAAAAAGGTTGTACCAATGTCTGGAGATGAGAAAGGTGATGTCAAAGTGGTTCGTACGTTTATAGGACGCCGTTCTGGAGACGTCTGGTGTTGGGGATTATACACCTTCTATCGACGAATACTGCTCTTTTATGGCAGCGAGCAGAAGTAATACCGCCGGCAGCATAATGGCGGTTCCCACCCGCCACTGTACATGTTTCGTGCGAATCCATTCATGATTCGTTCTTCGTTGTCGTCTCTCTCTCTCTCTGTCAGTAAAATACGCTTACGACAATTTTGTTTTTATGTCCGATATATCGTTTTGCGCGTGTACTCGGGTAATAACCGTTCCATTTTAAGTGACGCTAAGTGATTCTCGGTGGAGTTCCTGCTGGAATTGGAACTCTCTGGGGGGAGGCGTGTTGGGAATGAAGGTTGGGAAGAGATGTCCCCCAGAACTGCTTCGCTGGCGTGCCGTTTAGAAAGAACAGTGCAAGGATGTTTAGAAATGTAATTACTGAGACCAACGGATAATTCTTGATTCCAACAATATTCTCTTCTTGTTTCTATATGACTTAACCATCTGGAACTCGTTGCTTTTAGGTATATTCGCAATTCTGAGGACTTCAGTTTTTAACTTCTTTTTTATTTTTCTCCCATCGCCCAGATTCCATATTCTTCGTCCAGGTGTCTAAGGGTTCGCGAGGACTCGGCTTTTCGGTGTCGGGTGGAACCGATTCGTCCGCACCGTATCCGGGTCTGATACGTATCAAACGGCTCTTTCCACATCAGGCAGCATGGGCGACGGGGATGCTCCAACCGGGAGATATTCTTCTTGAGGCGAACGGTGTCCCACTAACAGGTCTCACAAACTACGTAAGTATCACGTCCGGCATCTTGCGCAATCGCACAGTATGTTTACGAACGCTTCCTTTCGATGTAATGCAGCTTGCCCTGGAAGTGTTGCGCAAAGCGACAAACGTCGTAACGCTCACCGTTTGCCGACCGAAGGACGAGCAGTATAGGAAACTATCACCTCCGACTGAACCACCGAGACCACCGTTACGGAATGCACTCTCGTACGAGCAGGGTCAGGGATCGAACTCGGTACCTCAGTCACCGCTTCCAGCTGGCATTCCATTTCAGCATCAGCAACAGCAAATCCATCATTTCTTCCCTCCGCCGAATGCTAGGAATCCGCAGCTGCAGACAGTGGGTGGCTATCTGCCCTCACTCGATCCAATGCAAACCAGCTTCAGTGGGGTAAGTGTATCAAAATTTGCAAACTATTCAGGTAGTATGAAAGAGTAGAGTAAACACTTCGATTCGTTTGAGTAGGAATTCGAAATCGTACTGACGAAGCAGCAGGGTTCGCTTGGGTTCACGCTGCGCAAGGAGGATGAATCCGTGCTGGGTCACTACGTGCGGGCATTGGTACGTGAGCCAGCGCTTAGTGATGGGCGTATTCGGCCCGGTGACAAGATAGTCGCCGTCAACGATGTGCCGGTTTCGTCCATGTCCCACGAGGAGGCTGTGATATTTCTACGTCAGGCAGCGGACGTCGTACGGTTGCGGTTGTACCGCGATCAGGCCCAAACGCCGCTATCCGCCCATTCGCCCATCGAGTCGAGCTTAAGGGGCCGGACGCGTTTGCTGCTACGTCCGGAAGCAATCAATCTGCTGACCGATCTTGCCGCCAACCGGTTCCATCGGGCTGCCGCCGGTTCCGGATCGTCGGTCGCTTCGAGCCATACGAACTCTCCGCGCCGTTTGCGTCGTGTCGGTGCACATCAAGCCGGCTTCGACAATCATGGTTTCCAGCAGCAGCAACAGCATTCCAACGACACGTTCAATTATTCCGACAGTTGTTCCAATGCATCCACTATCGTCAGCCAAGGTAACGCACACTCACCCAACAAACACACACGAACCCACTCACGCACACGCTCAAACCTTTCGCTTGTACACAGCCGTGGACGATCTGGATGATGCGTACTACTGCGATGAGGAGATCGATGCGATCGTCGCCAGCGAAGACAGAACGTCCGGCGGCGAAGAACACGGACCACGACCGCGCCCTACATTCCTAGATCTCGAGGCAGGCACCCGTTTTCAGCTCGGTAGCGGTGGTACCACCGTACAGCAGCTGAACAATCTCGATCGTGACACGCTGAACGCACCGTTACGGTACGGTTTGGGTGGTGGCGCCGGTACGCCCGGCCTGGCCGGTCCGGATCCCGACGGCGCTAACTTTGTCAGTCTGCCGTGTGAAACGTTTCTGGTGGCGTGCAAAACCGAACAAGATCTGCAACAAGCAGGTGACCAAACGGAGGCGATCTACGTCCAGCACTTTGCCCACAAATCGCCCCTCTATTCGTCGGTCAATGTACCGGCCCGTGTCGGTGCGGCCGAGCTGGTGGATGCAGTCGAACGTGGAGGTATGTTTTTGCAATCCGCTTGAGAAGCTTTTTCTCGCTGCATTACAAAACCTTTTTCCCATCGCGCAGGCAAGAAAAGTTTAATGAAATGGAAGGGAGCGACACTGTTGGGTGATGAAGAAGAGCAGCATGAACCACTGAAAGCGGCCGATCTTGTACAGGAACAGCAAGACACGCTTGTAACACCGGATGCGGATGATTCTAGTCTGGCAGCTACGGCTGGTACAACGCTCAGCACGGCCACACCAACGACCGAACGCGAACTGTTCGATCTGAATGCGAGCTGTGGCACGGACAGTGAAGGAAATCAGGTACTTCGTTGCGGAGATGAGAATATCAACTCTTTTTAGTGAGTCAACTCACAGTGAATGAGTCGTTATTAGGAGTCACCTGGTTTAACGACTCATTTGAAGTTGAAGTTGAACGAAAATGTGCGATTTTTTATTATTTTTCACTCTTTTTTTTATTTCATGCATTACTTGAGTGAAAAGAAGCTCATTGCAACCCATTGGCATTAAAATAAAACAATTTTATTTTTTTTGCAAAATTTCTCAAAAAAATGGCAAGGGGTACCCCTTATGAAATTTTCGAGTTGAAATTTTTTTGAAAATTTTTTTTCGATTTTTTATTATTTATCTTATTTAAAGCATTATTTGAGTGAAAAGAAACATATTGCAACAAATTCGCCTTAAAATATATCACATTTATAAATTTTGCTAAATTGCTCAAAAATGAGGAAAATTTTACATTTTCTCAAAAAGGTAAGGAACTTGGTTCCTCGAATAACTTCTGGCACAGACATCTGAGGGCATGGCTGTCCAAGAAGAAAATATAGCCATTGATGCCATCTATCGACCACAGGTTAAAGATTGGCGATCCGTTGGATACCGACCGAGTTATAGGCAAAATTTGGTGCAAAAATGACCCTTAGTAAATTTTCATTTTTTTTAATTTTTTGATTTTTTCATTATTTTTCACTCTTTTTTTTATTTCAATCATTATTTGAGTGAAAAGAAACTCATTGCAACCAATTGGCATTAAAATAAAACAATTTTATTTTTTTTGCAAAATTTCTCAAAAAAATGGCAAGGGGTACCCCTTATGAAATTTTCGAGTTGAAAATTTTTTAAAATTTTTTTTTTTGATTTTTTATCCTTTTTTTAATTCAAAGCATTATTTGAGTGAAAAGAAACTTATTTCAACCAATTGGCATTAATTTAAATCAATTTATAAAATATTTCAACTCACTCGTACATTTTCGTTTCAACTCACGTATTTACTCTTTTTGCGACTCGACTCACCACAGCTACATGCTTACACTCATGAGTGAGTAAGTGAGTAAAAGAGTCACTAAAACTCCTCGTGGTGAGTGAACGAAACTCGTTTCAATACAACGTTTCAACTCACTATCTCACTCTTACTCACTTTGCACATCTCTACTTCGTTGTAGTAATATAACAATCCAAAGAAATCCCCTAACCACTGCTCGATTTAATTACGCTAGATTTTCACTGTGGAGCTAAACAAAGGCTGGAACAGTCGACTCGGATTCAGTCTGAAGCAGGATACGGGCGCTAATGGTTCCATCCGTACCGTCATCAGTGCTATCTATCGCGACAGTGTTGCGGCACGCGACGGCCGACTGCGCGTGGGTGACGTACTGATCATGGTAAGTGTTTTACAAATTATCAAACAGCACCAACCAATGGCTCATCCGCTTCAACCCTCTTCCATAAATGCGTTCCCACACTCGCAGGTTAATGAAGAGTCGGTCGAAGCAGTACCAACGGCACAAGTGATTGAGTTGATGCGCATTGTACGTGGCGCCATCTTCATCACACTGTTACGACCGTCCGGTGCTGGCGGTGCTGAAGGAACGCTAGAACCAACGCCGGAAGAACCAACCTCGGTTGAACCGTCCGGTAATGTCACTCCGGTACTCTCGAGCGATTACGTGGCTGTTGGTAATAGAGATGCTTCTAATGTCACCTCCAGTACAGTGAAGAAGCAGGAGGAAACAAGCGATCCTACTGAAGTCAGTACGGAGGGCCAGTAGATGAAAAGTGGGACCCTGAAAGCGAAGCGAAACGATGTGATGGTTTCTTTGATTTACGTTTGCGACTAGGCAGGCGTGTAGATGAGAATAAAGCGCTGCGTAGACGGCAGATACGAGCAAGAAGAGTTAAAAAGAAAAAAAAACCACAGAGTGGTTCTGTTTGTACTTTTACGTTAGAACGTAACAGGTGATTTTAGAGTGTCATACGCGAAACAGTGAGACAGAGAGAAAGAGCAAAAGGGTGGGCAGAAGATGGCGATAATGTAGCGAAAAAATACGAGAACATATATGTTGTATGTAAGGGGTTATTCATTCCGTACCGGAGCCATAAGCTTCATTTCCAAAGATAAAATGCCAGAGAGAGAGAGAGGAAGGTATAGAGAGAGATAAAGAGAGAAAAGAGTGAGGAGAATAAGAAAAGAGAAAATGAAACATTAAACAATACAAAAAAAGGAAACAACTAAAGAAAAACTGCATGATATAAACACTCCTAGTGAACATCTGAACATCGATCCATGCCAGGATTGAACCGATAGTTCCATTTAAACCAACTCTAGTAAAAACAAAAAAACAAATGAACGATGATCTAATTAGCATTAGTCTCGAAGATGACTGTAATCAAATGTAATCAGAGCTAGTAATTTTAATCCTCCACCTACCCCTTCCTCAATTCCTTTTCCACGAAACCTTCCACGTGTCGTTTTACAACTTTACAACACGAAGTGAATAGAAAAAAAGACGAAGAAATTAAGATAGAGAGAGAGAGAGCGGTAAATAAGAAGTTGTTAATGTCTTTTCAATCCATTCTGCCACTGCCTTTTCCGTAACCAGCGTGTCTAGGAAAGGAAACCTTAATCCCCCTACCCAACCCAAACTCCAACCTTTTTTCCCCACTTTTCCTCCCTTCCAATCCCATCACACCTCACGATCGTTGGAGTATTTTAAATGTTGTTAGTGTAGCCAATGCGCAAAATACAAGAAGACAAAACAAGAAACAAAAAATGGAAACAATCCAAATAGAAGAAAAACGAGCTGTGTTGGTGACGTTCAGGGCTGCTGCGACAATTTCTGGTAGAGCAGCTGCCGGCGTGAATGGAAGTCTAAATAAAGATCATGTTTGTACTTTAATATGGTGAGTTTTTGTTCTAACTATTCTTCTTTCCCGAATTTGTTAAAGGAGAATGGAGGTATAACACATTTAAAGACGCAAAATCAAATTCTACACAAATCATCCGAACATTGTAGTAGGCTATCTCTTCAGGATTCCAAGTAAATCGCAAATAAAGAAACTTTTGAAATATTTCACTTCGGTTTTTTCGTAATAACTTTAGTACTAATGACCGGACGGGTAAGTATAACACATGCAACGATGCAGAATCAAATTCTACACAAATCATCCGAACATTGTAGTAGGCTATCTCTTCAGGGTTTCGAGTAATTCGCAAATAAAGAAATCTTTGAAATATTTCACTTCAGTTTTTTGGTAATAACTTTAGTACTAATGACCGGACGGGTAAGTATAACACATGCAACGATGCAGAATCAAATTCTACACAAATCATCCGAACATTGTAGTAGGCTATCTCTTCAGGGTTTCGAGTAATTCGCAAATAAAGAAATCTTTGAAATATTTCACTTCAGTTTTTTGGTAATAACTTTAGTACTAATGACCGGACGGGTAAGTATAACACATGCAAAGATGCAGAATCAAATTCTACACAAATCATCCGAACATTGTAGTAGGCTATCTCTTCAGGGTTTCGAGTAATTCTCAAATAAAGAAATCTTTGAAATATTTCACCTCGGTTTTTTGGTAATAACTTTAGTACTAATGATCGGAGAAGCATGCCAAACACATGCAACGATGCAGAATCAAATTCTACACAAATCATCCGAACATTGTTCTTGTCTATCTCTTCAGGATTCCAAGTAATTCGCAAATAAAGAAATCTTTGAAATATTTCACTTTGGTTTTTTCGTAATAACTTTAGTACTAATGATCGGATAAGTATGCCAAACACATGCAAAGATGCAGAATGAAATTCTACACAAATCATCCGAACATTGTAGTAGGCTATCTCTTCAGGATTTCGAGTAATTCGCAAATAAAGCAAATTTTGAAATATTTCATGAAATATTTCAAAAAAGTCAAAAGTGTCAGAGAAAAAATGAAACTTTTCATGAAATATTTCAAAGATGAAAAGTTTCACAGAAAAAATGAAACATTTCATGAAACATTTCATGAATATTTCATACGCTTCAAAATTTCAAAATCTGGTACCATCGATTAGAAAAAAGCAAAAAAAAAATTGGGCTCACGAACCGACGAAAATCTGAAAATCCAAAGTGTAAAAATACGTTTTGGTTTTTGAAGTGCTACCTCCTCGCCTGGTATGCTCTCCTGTTACTTGGTTGCTGCAACTGGTACTTTTTCGATACTTTTGGGTACTTTTGGATTTCGAAAACTACCAGGCGAAATGGTTTGAAGTAACAGGAGAGCATACCAGGCGAGGAGGTAGCACTTCAAAAACCAAAACGTATTTTTACACTTTGGATTTTCAGATTTTCGTCGGTTCGTGGGCCCAATTTTTTTTTTGCTTTTTTCTAATCGATGGTACCAGATTTTCATATTTTGGAGCGTATTATTTCACTTTGATTTTTCACATTTTCGTCGGTTCGTGGGCCCAATTTTTTTAAATTTTTTTTTTTCGGTTTTTCACCGTCGCACCCCCTCCTGCACCTGTTTGAAGCCCCCTAGACCCCTAACTTCAACTGTTTTAGACTCCTTGACTCCTCATTAATCTGACGGCACGAAAATTGATGAAATATTTCATGAAAATTTTCATGAAATATTTCATGAAATGTTTCATTTTTTCTGTGAAACTTTTCATCAATGAAATATTTCATGAAAAGTTTCATTTTTTCTCTGACACTTTTGACTTTTTTGAAATATTTCATGAAATATTTCAAAATTTTCTTTATTTGCGAATTCCTCGAAATCCTGAAGAGATAGACAACAACAATGTTCGGATGATTTGTGTAGAATTTCATTCTGCATCTTTGCATATGATTTGCATACTTGTCCGATGAATAGTATTAGAGTTATAACCAAAAAACCGAAGTGAAATATTTCAAAAGTTTCTTTATTTGCGAATTACTTGAAAACCTGACGAGATAGACATCAACAATGTTCGGATGATTTGTGTAGAATTTGATTCTGCATCTTTGTATGTGTTGGACGTACTTGTCCGAAGAATAGTATTAGAGTTCTGAACACAAATCCAAAGTGAAATATTTCAAAAGTTTCTTTATTTGAGATTTACTTGAAATCCTGAAGAGATAGCCTACTACAATGTTCGGATGATTTGTGTAGAATTTCACTCTGCATCTTTGCATGTGTTTGGCATACTTGTCTGATCATTAGTACTAAAGTTATTACCAAAAAACCGAAGTGAAATATTTCAAAATTTGCTTTATTTGCGAATTACTTGAAAACCTGACGAGATAGACATCAACAATGTTCGGATGATTTGTGTAGAATTTGATTCTGCATCTTTGTATGTGTTGGACGTACTTGTCCGAAGAATAGTATTAGAGTTCTGAACACAAATCCAAAGTGAAATATTTCAAAAGTTTCTTTATTTGAGATTTACTTGAAATCCTGAAGAGATAGCCTACTACAATGTTCGGATGATTTGTGTAGAATTTCACTCTGCATCTTTGCATGTGTTTGGCATACTTGTCTGATCATTAGTACTAAAGTTATTACCAAAAAACCGAAGTGAAATATTTCAAAATTTGCTTTATTTGCGAATTACTTGAAATCCTGAAGAGATAGACAAGAACAATGTTCGGATGATTTGTGTAGAATTCAATTTCGCATCTTTGCATATGATTTGTATACTTGTCCGATGAATAGTACTAAAGTAATAAATAAAAAACCAAAGTGAAATCCGATAGTTGCCAACTCCAATTCTTCTACAATTAGCCCAATTCTATCTTAACAATGCGAGAGAATATCTTGTGAACTTAATTCAACACCACAATGTCCCTATAGTAGTTCCACTCTTCCTGTTTTCTTCCCTTCTTCTGTCTGGAGTAGACGATGCGTTTAATTCACTTTGCTTTTATTAATTTTTCTTCCGTCATAGGACACTATCCTTTTGAGGACGTGTAGATAATTAAATGTGTCCGCAAATGATGATAATAAAGGAGACTGTACAGCCGTGGGACAGCTTGGAAAATGCAGATTTCTAAAGTGCCAGAACAGTGTCCGTATGTATCCGAATATCTAAAACAAAATAAAACAGAAAAACCTTTTCCGGATAACGGTGACGTGCGAGCATGATAAATGTAGCGCACCAAAAAATCTGAGAGTCCCACACAATTTCCCCGATGGAACAAAACTTGGTAGATAAACGGGGGCGGAGGAAATGCGAAAATAATTTGCTAGACAGCGGTCCCACGTGGGATGAAAGTTGGCGCGGCAAGATGGCGAACCTGAGATGGAGTGTTTCGTGGGAAACTGTCATCAACATCAACTTATCACGACGGGTTGAACTTTGCGGCCCACTTCCCAAAAGGGGTTTTATGTGCGAAGTGCGTGCGTGTATTTGTGTTGGCGGGTGTGTGTGTGTGTGTGGATTTCAAAAAGAAATGTGTAAGAGGAAAAGGAGTCTTTTTTGTGCTCCCACTTTCGAGGCGATGTGTCAGACATGCTTAACGAAAGTTTATACGGTTCCGTTCGACTCAAGGAAGTTCTTTTCGCATTTCTTTTTTAGCCAGCCCGCGTAGAATGTGATGAACGCCGAGGGGACAACCGTGAACAACTAATCTGCCATCCTTCGAGCAAAAGAAAAAAACAAAACAAGAAGAAGCAAATGAGATGATGGATCTCTGATACCGCAACGATCGTTCTAGTGCTTCAACAACAACAAAAAACTTTAATATAGATTAAGTGAATGGCGTAAAGGGAACGTAACGTGACAGAAAGGATTACTCTAAATGCAAAACGCAATAGCGTTCGGAGTACACAGTTTGCTTTCCGAATAGAAACACACCGAATAAGTGTTTCCGTCTTTAGCAATTCCGTACACATCCGCCACAGCACGCCCAAACTTGTATCGGAATATATTTTGTGTTTTGTATGTTTTGTTGCCTTTCAGTTGCTTTTTAGCCACAACACCAAACACAAATATAATACAGAGGAAGAAGACGGGGAGAAAAAAAATCTACCATCTCGACAGCATTCACCTCGAACGCGTCGAAACTCACGGGTGAATGTGTGTATGAGAGGTTACAGAACAGAACAAAATACACAAACCCCAATAGAGTAACAAGACGAAACCAGGCAGAGCTAGTTAATTATGCAAGACAGCGAGTCGGTACTACCGGAACCCGTGGAAAAATGGTACGCTTACCGCAATATCCTGTTCAGAACGGGAAAATGAAATCGGTGGTGGTTGGAATGCAACAACAACCAAAAAAAAATGCTTAAATTATAAAGCACATACGTGAGTTAACCGAGAAAGCAGTCAAAAAAAACGTAAAACAATTCAAAACAAAACATACCCAAACAACGGACGCAAACAAAAATGAAAATCCTGTCCAGAAAATGCTGCGATAGTGCGAAGCCCTATGCTCTCCCCCCACAACCCCCCCTCCCCCCAACCTTTCGTTGTAGCGAAATTGCAATCATTCAGTAGAATAAAAGTTTACCGAAAAATGGCGATGGCGACTCTCATCTCACTCGGACTCTCGTGTATCGCAAAACCTGTTCCATATTTCCCAGAAAACCCGAGATGCACTAATCGACTACTTGCATGTTCGACTGGTGACTCGTTCCATACCCCAGCGATACCAATCTCACGATGCGTTGCTAATTTAACTGCAAAACCACAAATCAATTCCACAATTCCACGTATGCAAAAGCATTGTAGAAATCGCATAAACCAATTTGGAGCCCATACGCACATACGGTTGACGGCACACGGTCGTAGGGAATTAAATAAAATCACTAATACGCAACGAAAAGAGGGTACCGACCGCATATCACCGTGCGCGGTACCAATATGCCGCGCTTAGTGTGGAAGCAGCTGAGTGTACGCCTGAAAGGTAGACTCAACGCAACGCACCATAGCAAAAGCTGTTGGTATGTCGGCTCTAGTGATGGGAACCTCCTTTGGCGTAGAGTCGAGTTTTAGTACGAGAAAATTCCAGTACCGGACTGTTCCAGAATGCTTTTGGGTTGGATCCCACATCAATTAGGTTCAATTAGGACAACATTTTTCAAGTAGAGATTTGCATCATTTTCACAAGGATTTCTTGCTAGTTTCGTTTTTTTTAGTTTTCCACAGATATTCAGGGTTTTCCAACTTAGTATTTCGCCTCTTTCAATGGGTTTATCTGTTCTAATTCGACGGAATTTGCTTCGCTCTCTCTCTATCTTTCTCTCTCTCTCTTTATCTCTCTCTATATCTCTCTCGTGACTTAATGTCCTCTAAGGACATGCTGGTCATTTCTGGATTACCACATGGTAGGATAGTCAGTCCTTGCTACGGAGGGACGTTCCGGTTGGGATTTGATTCCCAGTCCTGTCGTGTGGAACTAGGCTGAGAAGCTGGGATTAGTTAGAACCTATATAATTCCAGTACTCACATATGCCTCCGAGACATGGACGTTGTTCAAAACTGACGAAGATGATGTTCAGAAGGACTATTGGATCCCATTTATGTGGAAGGACAATAGAGGAGCCACTATATTGACGAGCTCTACGAGTTGTACGAGGATCTGATCATGTCATTCGAATAACACCGGACAACCCAGTCTGTAAAGATGTTTTGGGTCATCCAAACAAACAGAGGAGGCATGGTACTCCCAAACTGATATGGAGTGATGCGTCCACTAGAGTGAGTGAGTGAGGTAGAGACCTAAAGACTCCTGCAGCGGACGAAGTCTGAAGAAGCAAATAAGTCTCCTTCTTCTTTTCTGGCCTGCTCACGATCGAGCACGTCGCGTAGACAAGGTCAGGTAGCCAATCCGTTTCCAGGAAACTCGGTCCAGGACTGCAGTCCTCCATCCAAGGCTGCATCCGATCTCCGATAGGTTTGACTCCACCTGATCCAGTTATCAAGCTCGCTGTGCTCCTCTATGTCTCTTGAAGAATGAGTGTCTGACGAACATCTTCCTGTAGGGGTCTGAGGTCTGAGGTCTGAGTTCGGCATCTGAGTCCGGATGAGTG
Source organism: Anopheles funestus (assembly GCF_943734845.2). Taxonomy (NCBI): domain Eukaryota; kingdom Metazoa; phylum Arthropoda; class Insecta; order Diptera; family Culicidae; genus Anopheles; species Anopheles funestus. The sequence continues at coordinate 4,366,920 of NC_064597.1, read as the reverse complement.
CATTGGCAACTTCCATTAGCAGAGTCCAGGACTCATACCCTCAGAGGACTACGGGACGTATCAGTGTGTGATATATCGTACGAAACGATTGCAGGAGTTTGTGGAGGTCGTAGTAAGCACGGTTTCCCTGAAGAATTCGCCTTCGGAGTTCGCTACTGATGTTGTTGTCCGAAGTTACGATCGTACCAAGGTAGCAGAACTCCTCTACCACCTCGAGGTCGTCGCCGTCAACTGATACTCTGCTCCCGAGCCGGGCTCTATCAGGGTCAGAGCCTCCGGCAAGCAAGTACTTTGTCTTCGTCGCATTGATCCTCAATCCAATTCTCGGACACCGCCACAGATGTTCGTCCGATGATGTCGTTGCCATTCGCGAAGCCGAGAAATGGGAACGAACCGGAGCTCCGGATGTCGAAGCCCGGGTCTCGCATGACACCTTCCAGAGAGATGTTAAACAGCAAACAGGAGAGTCCGCGTCCTTCCCTCAGACCTTTCTCTGAAGTTCAATGATTCCGATAGGATATTCGACACTCCGTCCACAGTGGCCTTCAACAGCCGTACCAGCATAGGTGGAAGCAAATAAGTATCACCTCCAATGTTCAATTTTCCAAAGATGTTTCACCAACTTTTCCAAAGCATTTCCGTGCAAATAGTTCACGAGTCCTTTGCACAAATTTTCTTGAGGTTTCAAGCAGTTCCGCAGTGGACTCCGGTAGACACCAAAGTTGAATAGATCCAACCCTAGCGAAAGCATCCTCAGTTTTACCCATCGCTAGTGTGCACATTAAAACTACCGTACGACACACCAGCGCCGAAAAGTGCCCGCACCAGTACCAGGGAACGGGGCAAATAAAACACACGGACCACACACTACGGCAGTGTCCGGCGGGCGTCGACGATTGCTCGAAAAAGGGTTTTGCCCTACTCGTGCGCTGAAAGCCCCCAATTAGTTAGCGATTATTGAGTTTAATTAAATCTATTGTTTTTCACGCACGGTCGTAATTAGCAATGGTGGCTAGAAAATGGTATTTGTTGCTGAACAGTGCCGTGCCCGATGTGATGTGATTTTGTATTTTACCAACCAAAAACAATTTAAAAACACACAAAAGGACGCGAAACAGACATCGGTGCGTTTGCAGGCTGCGGCAAATGATTTAAAACTTTGCCCAGTACCGCATAAGCGCATTTTCCCGTGTACACGAGATATGGAGGGGGGAGTTTGGGAAATGTTTTCCACCTCGCACATCTCGCGGAAGGTGCGGTTTGAAGAACGGGAAAGGAAAGGCATTTGCCGTGGAAAGCATACAACCACTCAGAGAGCTGTCTACCATGCGTGTGGAACAGGATTTGTGCCCTTTTTTTGCTTTTCCTCTTTTTCATAATGTACGTAGTACGCACCTGTTGAAAATGATATCCATTGAAGCAATCGGGAAAGTCAGATGAATAAGAATTGCCCAGCAACGAACGAAAAATACTGTCCATGTTATGGGGTATGAACGTGTGTGAAGGGCTAATGGGGCGGAGGAGGAGAGTGGGGTGTAGTAGCCAGAGAATGGAATGGGGGAGTAATACAACGCGGTATACTGTTGAACCACCATAAAATATGCGGGAACGCACATCACACCGGGGGCTTGCTTGTCGGGTAAGTGCAAATGGGAAGCGAGATTAGTATTTACGATTCACCGCACGGGTTTTATGCTTAATTCGACTCGCATCGCGTGTGCCTCGTGTCGTAGGGCATCCCCTTTTTTAGATCATATACGAACCGACTAACAGCTATTCTACAAGGGTCAGCATGCGGAGAAGGAGAAAAAAAAGCTGACCGGAACTGGCACTAATATATGACCTGCATATGAGCCGGCAAGCACACGTTAACTGAAAGGTTAACGCGGCGCGCAACGTACCCATCTGCACAAATGAGAATTAATGTCAGAAAAAGAATACCGCTTTTTTGCTGCTGCTGCTGCTGCTGCTGGGGCTCAACCGTTCTCTGAACCGGCCGTAACGCGGAAGATTCTCGGGCGTACCTATCAGTTACAGCGTTCAAAAAGACCTCGCAGAAATCTAGTGGCTGCCCCCGGGTATTGGGATGATACTTTCAAGTATTAAAATTAATTTTGATTCAATCATGCGAACGTATTACTCACGCATCGATAATGAGCCCTTGTGATGGAATTTATTTGCATAAATTTAATCTTCTCATTTTAAGTAGAAGAACAACCTGCGTTTGTTCCTACAGCAAGTAATAAGTATCCATTTAATACGAAACTCTTGCCACAGATTTCGTCGGAAGTTACCACCGATCGACCACTGATCAAATCATAACTCTACGGCAATTCCCAGGGAAACTGATACGGCTGTTGAGAGCCACAATGGATGGAGTGGAATGCATGGTGAGAGTGTCGAACATGCAGTCAGAATCGTTTGAATCTGAACGGGGTCTGAGGCAAGGAGACGGCCCTCTGGACTATTTCACTCGAATATAAAAATGTTGATTAATTTTCATGGCAACTGGTTGAAATAAGTTTCTTTTCACTCAAATAATGCTTTACATTAAAAAAAGCATAAAAAATCTAAAAAATTTTTAAAAAATTTCAACTCGAAAATTTCATAAGGCTTACCCCTTACGTTTTTTTCGAGAAATTTTGCAAAAAAAATTGTTTTATTTTAATGCCGATAGGTTGCAATGAGTTGCTTTTCACTCAAATAATGCTTAAAATAAAAAAAAAGAGTGAAAAATAATAAAAAATCAAAAAATTCAAAAAAAATTAAAATTTTCCTCATTTTTGCACCAAATTTTGCCTATAACTCGGTCGGTATCCAACGGATCGCCAATCTTTAACCTGTGGTCGATAGATGGCAACAATGGCTACATTTTCTTCTTGGACGGCCGTGCCCTCAGATGTCTGTGCCAGAAGTTATTCGAGGAACCAAGTTCCTTACCCTGTTTGAGAAAATGTAAAATTTTCCTCATTTTTGAGCAATGTAGCAAAAATTTTAAATGTGATATATTTTGATGGGAATTTGTTGCAATAAGTTTCTTTTCACTTAAATAGTGCTTTAAAGTAAAAAAAGAATAAAAAATCAGAAAAAAAATTTTAAAAAATTTTCAACTCGAAAATTTCATAAGGGGTACCCCTTGCCATTTTTTTGGCAAATTTTGCAAAAAAAATAAAATTGTTTTATTTTAATGCCAATGGGTTGCAATGAGTTGCTTTTCACTCAAATAATGCTTAAAATAAAAAAAAGAGTGAAAAATAATAAAAAAATCAAAAGAAATTCAAAAAAAATTAAAATTTTCCTCATTTTTGCACCAAATTTTGCCTGTAACTCGGTCGGTATCCAACGGATCGCCAATGTTTAACTTGTGGTCGATAGATGGCAACAATGGCTACATTTTCTTCTTGGACGGCCGTGCCCTCAGATGTCTGTGCCAGAAGTTATTCGAGGAACCAAGTTCCTTACCCTGTTTGAGAAAATGTAAAATTTTATTCATTTTTGCACCAACTTTTGCCTATAACTCGGTCGGTATCCAACGATCGCCAATCTTTCACTTGTGGTCGATAGACGGCACCAATGGCTACATTTTCTTCTTGGACGGCTATGCCCTCAGATGTCTGTGCCAGAAGTTATTCGAGGAACCAAGTTCCTTACCCTGTTTGAGAAAATGTAAAATTTTCCTCATTTTTGAGCAATGTAGCAAAAATTTTAAATGTGATATATTTTGATGGGAATTTGTTGCAATAAGTTTCTTTTCACTTAAATAGTGCTTTAAAGTAAAAAAAGAATAAAAAATCAAAAAAAAAATTCAAAAAATTTCAACTCGAAAATTTCATAAGGGGTACCCCTTGCCATTTTTTTTGAGAAATTTTGCAAAAAAAAAATTGTTTTATTTTAATGCCAACTGGTTCAAATAAGTTTCTTTTCACTCAAATAATGCTGGACATGATCAAATGTTAGCTTCATTAATTATTAAACAATTTGTCATGATGTACTTCTGGAAAGTGTTGCATAATCTCGACACAGTTATAATTAACCCAGGTTGTTTCCCACTTCAAGATATGCAATGCCAAGTTGAAAAAAGCTATTGCAACAGAAACAGATGCCAGCATTCGGAATAGTTCACTAAAGGCAAACAACCAAAGTTACCGTTGGCAACAAATGAACTACCAGTTATTAATTAGATTGCAAATAAATTGGAACAAAGCTTGTACGTCCGCTTTAACGTCCGCTACAACTCACCATGGTATCCGTGACCTTCCCTACCTTCTTTTAAGCTCGTCTAATAGTAAACGGAACTGTAGCTATTTGCTGCTGTTGGAACCTACTGCATTGGATAGTTGGGAAAATCCAAGAAATCGTAACGTTTCGCTTTGGAATGCTCAACAATCATTGGTTCGTACCACGGCAAAGATGGTGAAGTAACGTGCAGTCAATGTCGAGGACATATCCGGCCCGAGTGACTCACCAGACACGCTTCCACATGTGAAAACATAACTACCACTACACAGCATACCTTGGCGACCTTGTCCTACCCGGGCATTCGAGGCATCCGGCACTCGGGCAGGTCATCAGCCTTCCGGCAATGCTAAACGAAAAGCGCATAGCAAAATTTACAAAAAAAAAATGAATAAAATTGCGGCTAATAAGACGCAATGACGGTGATCGGATTTCGGATGCCTGATACGAATTCAAGGGCACACAAATCACGACTCTTTCGCCGTGTCGATGACATCTTTCTCCCGCCAGCGGACGACACGACGCAGCGGTACGGCCTTGAACTTTCAGCGAAAGAAACGCGATTACGTCGCTCGGCAATCGACTGCTAACCAAGCGCATATGCGCACATGGGCCTGTAGTTCCGCATGAAGTTGAACGAAAAATATCGTTGCAATTTAAATGAAAAATAGAAGAACAAATAATAAAACAAAAAAACGTAGGAAGTCATATAAGTCAGCTTCATAACCTGTCGCTTCCTCTGCGACATCCAGATTTGTGCACGTTCGTAGCATAGCAGCCCATACCAGCCTTCACCCACATAGTTCGCCGTAAAATCAAAGATGCGCGCCAAGAAAGAAAAAAATTGAGCGCCATTACCGCGAATCAATCGGACGTAGTACTAGCAACAGCCACGCTTGTACAAACCTTAAGACACTCCACGATTCTCTCCGCAACGTGCGTTGTTCATCGCCACGAAACCGCTAAACTTGTGGGGTTGAAGAATAAAAATCGTTTGTACCGGTCAGCTCGCAGCGCATTCATCGTTCGCGCTGCAGTTGCGCAAGTTGCTAGCGTGTGTTAGAGTTCGTGGACCAAGATCAGTATCTGGCGCAAAAATACAAAACAAACCTACAGTGATAGTGTTGCGACAGCTAAATGCAACGATAGGCGGTTGTGTTGAAAGCTTGTTCTGTAACTTTTTTTGTTTTTTTGGTGTTAACAAGTTCCGCGTAAACATCCCGAATGGCTGGAGGATTCTTCAGGTTGGTGGTAGCATTGCTGGTGCTGGGTGTTGTGATCGTTCCCGTACCCGCTCAGCTCGATGGTAGCTTTTGGTGGATGAACACCAATCTGCTGAAGCAGGCGGAAGCGCTACGGGAAACGAAAGACGTTAAGGCGATCGTAATAACCAAGGATTCGGAACTGGACGCGGTTCGGGTCGGCGGAAATTCGCTCGTCGACAGTGATTCGCCGGATTGCATATGCGTACCGTTAAATCGTTGCCACAATCAACCGACCGGAAGGTAAGCCACTGTGTTCACAACAATCAATTCCGTTCGCCCTGGGGGGGAAATCCTAGACGTGACTGATTTCCCTTGAGCAAATAGACATTAACACTAATCCGGCTAGTGCCGAACGTACCCCGATCAGGCAGCAATAGATGATCGATTGCACATTAAAATTCCCCGCGAGTTATCGCAATGTCCTCCAAAACAAAGTGTTCGGTCGGTGTGTGCGTACGTGTCTTCCGGAGCATAGTTGAGCATTCTGTCTCTCCTTGTCGTAACTACGCACGATCAACATGGCAGAATACAATTAATCGAGATCGTTAACATTGAGAGATGACTGTACCGAAAGTTTACCTGACTCAGATGAGGTGCGTCTTGAAGTTTCCATCAGTGTGACCAGATTGTTTTCCTCGTTATCGGTAGTTGTCGGTATGATCCTAATTCTGTCGTTTTCAGCGGCACAAAAAGAGCCAAAACTCGGTCTCTTTAAAAATATGCAGTTTTTGATTGTCTGTAGACAATTCATTCTTGACATTTATGACTTCTTCAGTAATATTAAGAAAAATCTGTGATTTTCGGTAGGACTCATGAAAAATCGGTAGTTTCAGGGTGCTCGTCTGCGAATCGGTAGGCTTATCAAAAATCGGTAGGAATACAGATAAATCGGTAGTTCTGGTCACACTGGTTTCCATTGTCAAGTCGTTCAATGTTTGCCGTAAAGTCCTCGTACAACACGAGGATGTTTACTACTTGCGAGAATTAAACGCAATAGGGCAAACACTACTTCTCTCCGGTAAGGCCAAGACCGCCCTGATAAGCTCACAATACGTATTAGTGCCCGTTATGCTGTATGTTGATTTGTTTTGATTGCTGAAATTGATAAACGGATCGGTGACTGTTTCAGATTGATTGTGTTTGACCGCCATTTTCTGGATGTATGCGTTGAAGTATCATTCCGTGCACATGTTCTTACAGTTTCTGGGGGGTTTTTTTCTTCTTCCGTTACGCGTTTCAATTTTATTTTGCCTAACCACCATTCGCTTTGCTCGGTGTTTCAGGCTCGAACGAGATACCTAAAAACACTAATGTAACGTATCGTTTGAAAAACGCGCTCCCAAAACACTTCCCAGACTTCGAAATGGCTTTCGATCGTGTCCGTTCCCTTATTTCTATAACTTTAAGCTTTCTGTGCAGGTGTTTGACGGTGGGCCGCTTCCATTGCCGGTTCGGTTCTTTCGTGCGTCAACTTCCGATAATTACCGTGGTCGCGGTAACACCTTCTTCACCTCTAAAACACCTAAAACTGTCGCCAAATTTCACACACTCGCACAAACTCTTATATAAACTCATGCATACCCGGGGTACCATCTAAAATGGCATTTGCCGAACGCGAACACAAAAGATGCGATCACAGCTGAGAAAGGAACGTCTGTCGCATGTGCTATTTCAAGGGTGTTGTGTTCGCGCTTTATTCTACATTCACATACATACACGCACATTCACGCACTAGCGACCTTGTTGACTGGGGGGGAGGTAGTGTCCCACAAGGGAAAAAAAGAAGGGATTTTACACGAACTGTTCCGTGCTGTTGGCCGACATCTCCATTAATCGCCAGGCCGCTTTCGGGTCTAGCTCGTTCGGATCGCGGCACAGCACCCACACATGATGGCATCGCATTACCTTTTCCGGGTCACCCTCGATCACCGCACCCTTGCCGTCCCGCACGCACATGATCTGCTGCGTCTGGAAGGTGACAATCAGTACCGGGCCCTGCTCCATCACCTTCCCCATGGCCAGGTCCACGTTTTCGATGTCTAATATCTTGGAATCGAGCCGATAGCCGGCTTTCTGTGCCATGGAAATTGGTGTCGCTATAATGTTGTACGTGCTTTCAAAGCACCAGTCGCGCAGCACCGCGAGATCGCCCTGCACAATCGATTCCAGCACGTTCGGGATGATGTCGTTCTCGCAGTCCCGCAGGAACTGTTTTTGGTCAAAGTTCGGATCAATCTTGCAGATCTCGGTCAGCGTTTCAGACAGTTCCGTCTTCGAGAACAGATTCCCCATGATGTCGCTAACCTTGTCCGTCAGCAACCGGGACGCCCGGATCATTGGGTTTTCCGATTCGTCGTACTTCATCTTCCACGTGAGCACCTTGTTCACGTACTGATTGTTGTTCTTGAAATCTTCCCACGACTGATAGAACTTGCTGTCTTTGTGCAGCTCCACCCCGGTTGCTTCCGCATTCGGTTCCACCACCCGAGACGGATCGGTCGCCAGCGATACTTCCACACGCTTTCGCAACTTTTCCGGACTGCGGTATACGCGCGCTTCGATGCTTTGGTTGTCCATTTCCTGCCGTACTACCTTCGCCGTTTCACTGATCCCTCGAAACGCACCCGACTGGCCCAACACTTGGCCCTTCTCCGCCAGCGTTTCACCAACACCCCGGGCCGTTTTGCTTAGCTCCTCGCCCAGCTGACCCGCTTTACGGGCCAAATCCGTTTTGGCCGCCTCGTCCAACGCTTCCGTCATGCGGTCGCGTATTTTGTCCAGATTGTCCTTCAACGCCTCACCACCCTTGGAAGCTTCCGATTCGACCGTGTTAAACTTTTGCCGGGCAGCTTTCAGCGCATCCGACTGTTCGAGCTTTTGCGCTTCCTCGCGGAACTTTTTCAAATTTTCCTTCATCTCCTTGTTCTTTTCCATCTCCTGCTTAATATTATCGATGACCTGCGTGAAGAAGCCGGGCCTTCGGGCCGAGTAGGTACGCTAAAAGTAGGTTAAACGAGATGCTTTATCTCCACCCACTGCTGGTTGGAAGGTTTGTGCGGCTTGCATACTTACCAGCGCACATGGTACCGCTCGGTTTGCAGTACGGGATAATAAAACTGGTACTATTCGACCGGTTGCGTACAACTGTTGCTGAAACATACGAACGAACCGATCTGTTACTGCACGAAACTGACCACTTTTCAAGGTCCTCTACCGTATTAGACGGTGCACGATTAGACGTTAGGCGTGTGGATGAATACGTACCATTTTGACGCACGTGGATGTTGTGAATCTATCAATATTGTAACGATAGTATGTTGATTGGTGTGGCTTCCCTCAGAATCAGTGTACTATCAGTGTTTTTCGCTGAAATTTCATCGTCTTACGCCATACACCATCGCACTGTGTGTTTCTCGCCAATATCCGTTCGTGTACCAGCAGTTGCGTATGACGTAAGAACCACCGCGTTTGACATGGGCTGTCAAAGCTAACGTCACCCATGTGTACCATGATTTTTAAATATATAAATCTTAACAATTCCGAAGGACACAATAAATTGCGGAAATAAAATGGGATTTTATATATATTTTTTTCATCCTGCAGGGATGGTTTATGCGGTCCGGAAAGTGTTTGTTGCCGTCGTTCACAGTTAATTGCACCCGAATCAACAACCGCATCGACAACCTCCACACCAACCACGTTGAATATCAGCACCAGTACCATTTCCTCAACAAAACTAGAACCGGTCGATAGTTTGATTTTCGATTCCGATCCGATTCTTCCCGTCCTGCCACCGAACATATCATTTAAACCGATTTTATTGAATGAAACGGAGCATGATCCTAACCTTCTGCTCGAGCTGTCTAATCTTTTGCTTAGCCACAGCCTGGTGGATATATTCGAGCCAATCGATACCAATTCATTGCCAGAAGACAAAGACTCTATTAATGAATCTTCGCAGACTGTAAGTTCAACTACGCCGAAAACAAGCCCAACTGGTAGCTTCAGCAATGCTAGTCGTACCAAGGATTACTGTGGCAGACGGCAGCACTCTGTAAGCAGTCGTATATTCTTCCAAGACGAAGATGATGATCGTTTACGTGAGGTTCCATCCGGAACGGTAGGATTCAGTGAATTTCCCTGGACGGTCGCCATTTATCAACTCATACGGAATGGATCCTTCGTTTATCATTGCGGAGGAGCCATCCTGAACCGAACCGTTGTCGTAACAGCAGCACATTGTGTATCAAAGTAAGTGGCACCACGGGACTCGTTTTACCGGCATGGTAGTAACTGTCTTTCCTCTTGCAGCAATCGTTTGCATCCGAATCGTTTTATCGTGCACGCTGGTGACTGGGATCGAAGACACGCACAGGAACGACTCCCACACCAGGAACGAACCGTCAATCGGATCGTTGTACATCCCAACTATTACTCAGGTGCCCTGTTCAACGATATCGCTCTTCTATTCTTCAACGAACCGTTCAACGACACGCTTCCTAACGTCGAGTCAGTGTGTCTTGGTGGGCCCAAAGATACATACACGCACGACAACTGTTTCGTCACGGGATGGGGTGGCTCTCCGAAAAGTAACCGGGCGCAAAGCATACAACAGTATCACAAACTTACGATCCTGGATCGATTCCGCTGTGAAACGCGGTTACAAAATCAACCAACGCTGGGGTCAAAATTTAAACTGCATCAAAGCTTCATTTGTGCCACTGGTAATGGTACGGACGTGTGTCAAGGATCGGGCGGTAGTCCGCTTGCTTGCGAACGGAATGGACACTTTTATCTGCTCGGAATCGTTTCGTGGGGAATTGGATGTGGAGATAACATTCCAGCAGTGCTAACCAACGTGGCGAGCCTGAGCGAATGGATCGCTTCTCAGCAAGCAATTAGCTAAACGTTATGTTTGTATCTTCGATATCATTCACACCAAAATTTAGAAGCAAGAGTGTTACTAACTGCTAGATATTTTTGCTAGAAAGTAGGTTAAGTATATAATATAAATAAATTTTTTTTCAAATTTTTAAATACTACAATTGTTTTATGAATCGCAACGGTTTTTACGAATCCCGACTCTAGGCGGATGACAGCTGCTGTCAAAGGGTGGCTGACAATGTCAAAGCTGGATTGTTTATTGTTGTGGTTGTTGTCGAAGCGCTACGGACGGTTTGCTTTATTAGCAGTTTTGATTGCAAACAATGCAAATCCTCCTTTAATTGGTGCTAGCGTTTTGTGCATCTGTAGTGTAGTAGTAAGGTGACGAAAAGACGGAATAAACACCCCTTCTTCGATATAAACTTGTACCTTGTTTTTAGCCGAATACCGTTTCGCAACAAAAAGGAAATCAAACCAACGAGAGAGTAGCATATATAGAGTCCGTGTCGAAAGCATAATTTAGCATAGCAAGCTACGGGAACGGGAATTTGGGGGCTCGGTGTAGGAGTGAACTGCTGCGCGTGTATGTGTAGCTGCGGTCATGCAGTCGATGTGCAGTGAATCATTACGTAGCGAACGGACGGGCTACGGGTTCGAATCACAAGCGTAACGAAACCGAATTCAACCAACTGTTTCAGGTGTGTACCTGAATCCTCCCCGTAGCGTACAGTGTAGTACTGCCAACTTCCGTCCCCACCAGCCACCATTCATTCCACCTCGATGTCCACGATGCGTCTGCGCGGTGCCACAGTTCAATAAAGCACAGACCCCTTTCCGACGTACAAAACGGACCGTGTTGCGACAAGGGCAGCGGTGAAAATCGTTCCCCGCACTGGTACGGGCGGAAAATTGGCCATCCCTGGGCTATCGGCGCTGTTTCGGGAAAAAGGCACATCAACCGCACGTGTCCGTCACACGTTCACCACGTACGTGAGAGAGTATTCAACCCGATCCAGCGCTTGACACAGTGAACTAGAAAGCGTCCAAGGGTTAAACTGCAGCGGACCTTCAACGGCACCGATGTAAAGCACCGTCCATCATCTGCCCCCCTCAACGCCGGAAGCATCACGCGAACAGAAAATGGCCGATCATACACCGTCACCGGAAAGTGAAGAGTTTCCCGGCAGGTTGCTGCATCAGGTAAAGTGTCCTCTGCCCAGCACGATCCCACGGGACTATCGATCCGACCGTTTGTGTGTACAATTGTGTGTGTGTGTTTGTGTGCGTTTTTTTTCGGGTTGAATGGTGTTACGCCTGCTTTCACGTGGGCTGCTTTGCGTAACGCGCAAACGAGCCACTTTCTCCGATGAATTAAACAAGCAATTGGCCTACCACCGTTCCTTCCCACCCGCACAGAAATAGTTTTCGTGTACGGGGGGGGGCCTCTACCTTGACCCTGAGCAGTTGGTTCGATTCGATGGTAACATATTTTTAGCAACCCCTTTCCATCCACGCGTTGTTTTCTTGCGCCACCCCCTGTACCAGAAACGCAACAATCAATCGAAGGGAAAGGAAATGCTGCTTGTGGGCAAGCAATCAACCCGTCATCAATCAAACCGGACGTTCCTGCATTGCCCTTGCACGGCTTTTCCCTCCCCCAAAACCATTTTTATTCGCCTCCCAAGGATTTTGTACCGTCGCCCCATCGGGAACCGAAACAGGAAGTGGGCTAATGTAATCTAATCAACGCTTTCATCCGACCCACGGATCGTTCGGTGTGCGCTTCGGGCTGGGGGACAATTAAAGTGAAGCGTTTTTTTCGGTTTGGTGAGCGTTTTGCGGGCTACCAATGGCCACCAGCAGTCGCTTTCTCGCTTCTGTTTTTCGGGGCCACACGTAATTGACCATTCGCATCCCCCACTGCGAGCAAATCCGTGCCGGCAGTTGAGCAGTTGGCTACGGTTATGTCGTGGGATGGTCACAAGAGCGCAATCATCCATCACACGATCGAATTCGCGGCGAGATATGAGACGACGACCGTGGACAGAGCGCAAAACCACAAACATATTGGTACAGAATGAAATTGCACTGCCGGAATATGAAACTGCCGGCTTCCCGTTTAAGAACAGCATTGGCTTCTCTACTGATTGTGCGTGTTCCTTCTTTTCTTTTTAGCTTAAACAGTCATTTGGCTTCCGTGACCGGTTTCCCTTTTTTTACCAAGCGACGATCGCGAGGAAGCGAGTAATGTTGGGAAGTTAATCGAAGAACAGCTGCCTGTATTTGAATTTGACCATTCAAGCATTCAGTTCGCTGCCGGTGCTGCGTTCTGTGCGGTTACCGAAGTAATCCGACACGGGTTAACTTTTTTTTATCGAAGAAGAGGAGGAAATATCGTTTTATCGATTAATTAAAAGCGAATTTTTTTTGCTTGGCACGCCTCATAGTTCGGTTGATCGCATTCATTAACTTTCTACGCCCGGCGGCTTTTGCAACCGAAACATGCAACCATATTGTAACGGCGTATGCAAAGCGAAAGCTTCCGTGTATGGATTTTATTTATGCTGGGCGAGGAACCATATTTTCCTGTTACGGTTTGGAAAAATGTATGTTTCATCACGATGAAAAATTAACCACATTGCACATCTTAATGATTAGCAGCAGTAGAGAAAGCGAAAGCAACACTAGGTAGTGACGATCGTTTCCATTATTATCGTCGTTTTTTATGCAGCCAATCTTCGCTCTGTTGCTTTCTTTTTTCATTCGAAGAAGCGTTTTTTTAATAATAAAAAAAGAAAGGATATTTGGGATTAATGTTTTTTTTTGGAGCGGACCGGTGGTGCATGTGAAAAACGGCCCCGGTCCACAAAGCAGGACCTGGTTCAAATACCATCCGGACCTGCTACGTGGTAAAATAAGTCTTGATACGGCCAGGCCGTTCTAACCGAGCAAAAAAAAAATAATGTTTTTTCCTATTTTAGGATCGTCTTAAACCAAATGGAATCCGTGAAGGAGAGTTCACATGACTGCCCATTCCGAGGATGGGTTTTAGTGCGTTGCCTGTAGACTACTAAAGGCTTTCTAGTAGTGGTACGGGATTAAGCGGAATCGTGGCTAAACCAGCGACCATGTCGTAAATTGATACGAATGTAACGAAACCTAATCGCTTCGTACTTCTATTCGCGGTTCCGCTTGAAGCGTTCCATCCGCCTTTCTGGACGACATTAGGTTGCGCTAGAGTTGAGGCCCGCGTAACGCGTAACGTTTGTAGATCGGCAGGCTTCGTCGGTATCCCATTATCCCAACCCACACACACACACACACACATACATTCACACAAACGCTTAGGGTGTAAAAGTGTACGAGCTAATTGTATTTGACGGTGGGTTAGGTTCTGAGAAGTAAAACTCCCACACTGCCCACACGTGGAACATCCGGAACGGTGGATAGAACCAATCCTGTGCGGTTTGAGGTCATTCGCCTCGAATTCGCAACCATTGTCACCGTGTGTTTGGCACGGTGACACAGTAGAACCGCGACACTGTCCGGTGTAGGTCGTGAAACGTGCTATTCGGTTTCGGATGGGATTGTTTGAGCGTAACATACGCGAACTGCGCGTACTGAACAAGCTACATAATCGCAAACTTCGTATCTTAAAGGCGGCGCTCTGGGACAATGTGGAGCTGCTGGAAGATCTGCTGCAGGAGGAGGTCCATCTGATCGACTGTCTCGACTCGTGGGGAAGGGCACCGATCCATGCGGCGGCCATTACTGCCGAATCCCGATGCCTGCCGATGCTAATCAATGCGGGGGCGAACATCAATGTGACCGCTGGTTGCCGGTGTGATAACAAGGTATGGTAGACAGTTTTGTCTGCGTCGTGTTTGCGGTTTGATAAAGCTTTTTTTTGTATTTGTTCTTTTATTCTTTTGTAGACTGCCCTCCATTTCAGTGCCGAGCATGGTCATGTGAGTAATATCAAGGTGCTGCTAGACGCGGGTGCCTCATTTATTGCGAAGGATCGCAACGGATTGACGGCACTGGATCTGGCGGAACGGAGCGGACATGAGGCTTGCGTACAGCTGCTAAAAGATGCGGCCGGTGAGTAGAGCAAACCGAGGCGACGACACTAGTTGCGCCTTTATCTTTCTTGCAACTCATCCCATCGCTATCTCGTCACTGTTGCAGCTAGTGCACAATGTTTATCATTTAATTCGTAAACAGATGGAACCAGTCAAGGAACAATAACTAATTAATTTAATCTAAGCGATAATGGAATCTGTACGGCTTAGAATCGCTTTGTAGGTCAGTAGTTAACATTACCCGTACAATGGGCGCCTGTAACGTTTTTTTTTTGCTGCTGCTGCTGCTGCTGTTGTTGCGACGCGTGCTAATGCCGAACTCGTTCACCATCGGGACGCATGGTTTCGGGATTATCAGGGCTGCCAGACATTCGCCACACAAACCGGTTTCATCCCTTACGTTACAAAAGCCCAAGCAACCGAACGCGCTTCCGAAAAAGGGACGGCACATTGCTCCCCCCGTCCCTTGGCTGGCTTCTCACTGCTGGCAGCTGGCGGACATGCGCATCGTGTGCGCAGGAAGCAAAGCAAACGTTAGCTTCCGTCGATACTGCTTCGGCGCTTGCGAAACGGGAAACGTGACCCCGTCGGTTGCCTTTTTTCTTTGTTCTATCTCTTTCGCCCTAACACTACTGGAAGGGAAAACGTGAATTGAAGCGTGCTCGACGATGAAATTCATCGAAGAAGGGATATCTCCAGGAATCTAGATCCAGATATGCAACTTCAGCACACATACACGCAAAAGATCCTCAAGTCCTTGTCCTTACGCTCGTGATAATGTCAAATGTCTTTCATTGGCGAACCTTGGAGAAATATTGGAATTGGAATTGGAAATATTGGAGATTTACTTAAAAACCCCAAGAAGAATCCTGGGTTGTATCATTTTCCGCATTATTCACTATATTTCCATGGTGAGTACTTTACACGTTATCTGCGTGTTTGTCTCTCTTTCTCTTTGTTTCTCTCTTTCCTGCACCGGTCGTACTGCATCGGTGTGGGAATGCGCCGTCGTGTCGGCGGTGTGGATAATATTGTTTTGCACACGAGAAACACAAAAAAGAGCAACAAAACCGCGACTCAGCTCGCAAAACCCCCGAAAGCCCTCGGGTGGACCGGATTGCATGTTACGGAACGGTAGTGGCAAACAAAATATAGGGGTGGAACAAAAAAAATAAAACAAGTAGTACTACACACGACACCGCCTTTAGTAGGTTCGCCTGGTAAACGAGATACGATGGTGGTTGGTGTTGCGGTGGTCCTCGTCAGTGGTAGTCTGGCCTCGTTACCGTGTCGTGCAACGGCAGCCACTAGTTGGGCCCGTGTTGGGACGGTGTGATTTTCCCGGCTGCGCCCTTTTTTTAGATTCATTCTCATCGTGCTGAAGTTGATTAGAGTGGGTTTTGTTTTACTGTTGACTGTCCAGTTGAACGTCCCTTCAAGTGTGTCCTAAAAGAAGAAACCAAAAAGTCGTCTGAAGGGGTTTTTTTTCCTGGTGTGATTGTTCGTTTCTCCGGCTATTCGGTACGCTGAGAGGATGTGTTTTCTGTGATAAAACATTGCAAATTAACGCAAAAAACGTTAGCATCAGTGGCACACCAGTGTGGTTTCAGTGGTCTTCCAGCTTTCAAGAGGTTTGACGTATCAGATTACTGCTGTGCCGGGGGTTCACTTCACTACTTCACCTCCACAGCATGTCTTGGAAATTCGGCGAAGTTCCAAAACCCGGTGCCGAACAGGCGTTTGATGCGTGCGATTACTTTGTCGACGAGGTAATCGAACCATGGAAAATACCAGGTAACTAACGAAAACCAAAAATTATATCTTCTCGTCCCAACTTATTGATTGCGTGTACGGCTGGTACGGCTGCGACTGTAAGGACACCAATCGGGGTTCAAAGGTTAGGGGGAGTTATTTTTAGTATTCGCGCCTCATACATCCGCAAAACCACATCCACAATGGGGAAAAAAGGGGAGACATTTATGGCGAAATGTTGCGTGTGCCGCGTGTGAAGCAAATGGACACGAAGGGTATTCTACGCCGACACACTACTCAAGCAGGCGCCATCAAGCAATGAAGACCCCCGTTTTCAGTGAACGAAAGGAGAATATTTTTTTTGCCTCACATAAACACTACCCGCAGTTGCACGTGGCACAAGAGATTCGTTGCACATGCATACTTAATTTTTGCCTTCTTCTGCTTGTCCACCGACTCGTCTAGCCAGCAGTGAATTAAAAATTAAATCGATTTTTATTATAATACTGCACAGCTAGCGTTTCCACTGGGAAATTGGTTTAATGTTGTGGCAAAACGGAACACAAAAGAACATAAACCATGCCCCACCTAGCTTTAGATGTGAATGTGTGCACTCTTTTGATCAAATTTACAACATTTATGTATATGCTTGATTGCTTGATTCCAAAATCTATCACAAATCTATCCTAATAGCGATAGATGCTTCGCGTATTGCCTACTGTTAGGCGCAACCAGTATGATGATCGCGAATTTTATGATCAAATCGATAAATTCATTTGACCGGAAAGCAATATCGTTTGCTTTGTGTTTTTATTCCGGTACAGCGTGAACAATTATGTCTTAAGTTGTTTCTTTCCCATGCCCTTTCGCTAAACCGCAGGTTGTACGCAGTGTGCATGGAAAACTAGAAATAAAAAACCAGTTGCTACGTTGCGGTTTTTTGATCGTGTGATAGCTTCCGTGAGCGCATGGTAGCGAAAATAAAAATGCTTTACTGTCAAAAACAATCGAGTCTGATGATGTTAATTTTTATTATTCCTTTCCCTTTTTCCCGTGTTAGATACTCGTGAACAGATTCGCAGCCAGAAGCATCGAGCACTACGGGAGGCTGTTACGGCGTCGGATGAAGCAGCCGCTCAGCTGCTGCTGGAAAACATTGGCACCGATCGAGAAATCATCGTCAATATGGCTCCCGGTGGTGCAAACACACTGCTGTTCATGTAAGCTGCAACTAAGCAAGAAGTTCCCGGTTTTGAACTCGTTTTACTTATTTCTGTTTGCTGTTTCTATTTTGCAGTGCGGCTCAAAACGGTTCAGAGCGCATTGTGCAGCTACTGTTGGAAGCTGGTGCGGACGGACGGGCACATGCGGTCACGAAGTACTCGCCACTGTACACAGCGGTTCACAATGGTCATACCAAGGTGGCTTCCTTGTTGTTGGAGCGATTTCCCGAACTAGTGCAGCAGGTAACGGTGGAACGTTGGTTACCGTTTCATGCGGCCTGTATCAACGGACATTGTGCCGTGGTGGAGCTGCTGATCAAACACCCGTACGTGGACGAACTGCTGAGTGCGTACCGTAGCCCGAACGGTGAGCTTGAATGGCGGCTTGCGTTCGATCCGAACGCACAGGACGTGGCCGGCCAGACGGCCCTATACGTTGGCTGTCTGCTCGGCAATCCGCAGCTCGTCGAAACGCTACTCAAGTGGCGTGTAAAGTGTGTAAGACATACGTTACCCACAGCATCGAGCACAACTAGCAGTGGAGGAGCGGCGACAGTAACGTCACCGAGATTAGACGTAGAAGGGGACGTCACCAACAGTAGCAGCAATCCACTCAGCCCAACAAGTCGCAAAATTTCGTTCGGCATACAGTCGATCATGTCACGGTTAAGCTTAAGCGGTCGAACTGATCCTTCCGATGACGGTGAGGGACTGGACGGTGAGACACGCTGTCCGCTCGATCTGGACGTTCTATGCGGGGCGGCTCGGGAAACAGCCCTGCTAGCGGCTGTTCGGGGTGGATTTCTTGATGTGGTTACGATACTACTGGAAAATGGTGCCGATCCGAACGTGATTGCACGTGCCGTTGAAGATCAAAATGATCCCAAGTAGGTGCAAACCTTCCTATGTCTTATTCTTTTATTGTGACAAACAAAATCTTGTTTCCTTCCCTTTCTTTTTCTCGCAATAGATCATCAGATGAAATATATGGCTTTTCCAATGTACCGCTTGCGGAAGCGACACGTCAAAAGTCGTTACCGATGGTGGAACTACTGCTCAAACATGGTGCACGTGACGATCAGTCGGTTGCGCTCGGTATCGCGGTACAGAATACGGACGAACCGATCATCTGCCGGTTGCTGTCGATCAAGGCACACCCGGACCCGGACTACAAGATAAACAAACGCGCCTTCACCGGACAGGAACCGTCCGCTGCGGAGTACAGTGCCTCACCGCTCGCCTTTGTCAAGATGGGCGGCAACTTTACGTACAGTTCGCTCTTTCCCAGCACCGCCACGATGATTAACTGGCACAGCAACAACTGCCGGCTGGGATTGATACGGATGGCCTGGTTGAGTGAGGCGGTGCTGCAGTGCAATCGGAAGCTAAGGGCACATCCCAAGTGCAACCAGCTAGCGCTTGCCGCCCTGACGCGGATCGATATATCGCACAACACGCTGACGACGTTGCCGGCTGAAATTTTTACGCTGGGTAGCTTACGCTACCTAAATGCCGCTCAGAACAAGATCGAACGGTTGCCGCTACCGGAGGACGACATCGAGCGGTTGGTGGGAGGGCATCGTACGGAAGGGAAGCGGCGCGGTTCGGCAAAACCGGTCGAGTATCAGTGTCCGGTGCTGGAGGAGTTGTATCTGCAGGACAACCGGCTCGAATGTGTACCGGCGGTACTGTTTCGTATGACCAATCTTACCATACTGGATGTGTCGAACAATAAGCTGCAGGAGTTACCGTTCGAGATGTGGAAAGCGCCCAAGCTGAAGGAGTTGAATGTGGCGTTTAACTTCCTGAAGGATTTGCCCTCGCTACCGATCACCGATTGTGGTACGGGGCCGGGTATGGATGGTGGACGTGTGGAGCTTCCTTCGCCGGTTACGATCGGTGTGGAAAGTGGTGGATGTGGTGGTAGTGCTGCATCGGCCGCCCTCTTCCATCTGTATACCGGCACGAGCGCATCGTTTGATGATGGTACGGAGGCGCTGGCACGCAACCGGCATGTCACGAATCTGGAACTGGTCCGACACCACATCTGGGCCCGTTCGCTGGAGGTTACCGAGCAGGAGCTTCGTTTGGCTGACTCGCGCAACGATAGTGCACTGTCGCAGCTGAGCAGCCTCAATCTGGCGAACAATCTGTTCACGAGCATCCCGCTAGCGTTGCCCTGTCTGGCGGTGAATCTGACACGGCTCAACATGTCCTACAATAGCTTACGTTCGATGGGGCACGTTACGAGCTATCCGGCATCGCTGAAGCAGCTTGATTTGGGCCACAATGAGATCAGCTGTTGGCCCAGCTTACCACGAATAGCGGCGTCCGATCCGCATCTGATGTGCTACAATCCTCAGGAGGGCAAAAAACATCATACCGATAGTAGTGGAGCACCTAGTGGTACGGGTAGTGGGGGAGGTGGTGGAGGAGGAGGAGGAGGTGGAGGAAGTACGGGCAAATCTGGTAGCAGGGGTGGAATCGTGTCGTCCAGTGGGACGGGAAGCAATGGTGGACCTGGTGGGGATATAACACCTTCATCCAGTACTTCTGCATCGACTACGTCGTACGGTGGTACGGAAATGACGACCGTCGTAAAGTCATCCACTAGCTCCAATAGCATCACCTCACTACGGACGGCCGTCCTGAAGAGTGTCTGCTGTCACCGGCGACATTTACGGCTGGAGTCACTCCGTACACTAGTGCTTGCGGATAATACACTCACACGCATCCAACTCTCCACCGACGATGTAACCACCTTGGGTGAATCGGACGACGCCGAATGGAGTCTGATCGGGATGGCAAAATCTCGGCTTATCTTTCCAAATCTTTCAATGCTTGACATTAGCAACAACTGTCTGAAGGAGATACCGCCCTCAATCCACGAGTTGACCAATCTGAGCGTGCTAAACCTGAGCGGTAACATGGACATTACCGAGCTACCGCCTCACATGGGTTTGCTGTCACGGCTCTGGAACCTAAATACGCGCGGTTGCTCCCTACAAGACCCGCTGCGTTCGATGATCGAGAGCAAAAAGTACAAAACGATGGATATCGTCGGTTACCTAAAGTCGGTGTACGAGGATGCCCGGCCATACGCACGCATGAAGCTGATGGTGGTCGGTGTACAGGGTATCGGCAAGACGAGCCTGCTCGAACAGCTACGAAGCGAGGGTTCCTCGCGTGGCAAGAAACCGGTCGATCACTGGGCAAAACGGATGGGTCACCGTAACATTAACCAGAAAACGTCCCGCGGCATCAACATGTCAACCGTCGGTGTCGACATTGGCGATTGGGTGTGCGAGAAAAAGGTACGCGGCCAATCGCACCACGGTCCGGTTGTGTTCCGCACGTGGGACTTTGGTGGTCAGCGCGAGTACTACGCCACGCACCAGTACTTTCTGTCGAAGCGCAGCCTCTACCTGGTGCTGTGGCGCATCATCGATGGTCGGCGCGGTTTGGCCGAGGTATTGCAGTGGCTCGGCAACATACAGGCACGCGCACCGAACTCGCCGGTCATCATCGTCGGCACACACTACGATGCGGTCGGTGAAACGCTACCGGCGAAAAAGGCGGAAGAACTGCAGCAGATCATACGCGACCGTTTTATCGCGGTGTCGGATGCGGAAAAGATTGGACTGCCGCGGGTGCTCGATTCGATCGAGGTAAGCTGCCGTACCGGGCACAACATTAAGCTGCTGGCTGGGCTTATCTACGACACTGCCTTCTCGCTTCGGCCGCCCGGTTGTAAGGAACCGCTGCTGTATCAGCGCGTCCCAGCGAGCTATCTGGCGCTGGAGGATGTCGTGGCAAACATTGCGGCTAGCTTGCGTCAGCACGGTGCCGATCCGGTACTGGATGCCGATCGGTACCGGCAGACGGTAACGCACGAGATGCAGCTGCGCGGTCTGAAGGGGTTTCGCGACTGGTCGGAACTCAACCAGGCGACCATGTTCCTGCACGACAACGGTGTGCTGTTGCATTACGATGATGCGACACTGCGCGATCTGTACTTTCTCGATCCACAGTGGCTTTGCGACATGCTGGCACATGTTGTGACGGTGCGTGAAATTAACCCATTCGCCCGTACCGGTGTGATGAAGATGGACGATCTGCAGCACGTGTTCAAAAGTTCCTGTCTCGGTAGCAACAATAATCGAGGGTAAGAGATCTGATTAGCTCCTAATACATACCGTAACGTACCAGAGTAACGCAACGTAACGTTTAATTTTTTCTCTTGCCTTCCTATCTCCCTTTTTGCAGCTACATAGTGAGCCTGTTGAATAAATTTGAAGTAGCCCTTTCTTGGGATGCCCGAACACTACTGATCCCGTCCCTGCTGCCAACCGAAGAGGATAGCAGTTCGGATCGTATGGTTACAGTAAAGGTAGGTTGAATGCTTTTACCTACTTATCTCTCTTCTTTCGAACGCTTACTCACTTGTACTCACTTGTAGATTGCAACACGTTCCAAAGGTTGGGTAAATCGGGCACGTCGTAATCCACTAGGAAACACTGGCTTTTCGTTACCTTCCTACGATCACCCACTTCAGACGGTTGGTGGTTCCGCTAGTCTAGATCACTCACCGGTACCGACACCAACACCAACAGACACCAGTACGGGTACGGTTTGCGACGTACAGATGGTACCACATCCCGATCGTTCGATCGCCCGACTACTGCTGATGTCATACTTTCCGTCCGGATTTTGGTCGCGGCTCATCACGCGCGTACTTGCCGACGATCAGGTGGTAGAAGCTGTACGTGGCCTTTACCCACTACCGAAGGAGCTGCTGGACCATAGTAGCGGGTTGGAAGATGCACCCGCCCTGTCGGCGCACTGGGCCGTATGGCAGACGGGTCTTTCCCTACATTTCGGCACGTCGACGGTCGTGTTTAAGATGCGTGAAATTTCAATCACCTGCCCAACGTCCCCGTATCGCAATCCGATGAACCGGTTCAAGCTGAAACAGGACGGCATCTGGTGTGATATCGATCTGACCGCTAGCTCCATACTGGAGATACATTTCCCGTGCAATGCACTACGCGTACAAGTGCCGGCCGGAAGTGGACATTCAGCCGAGACCAGTCGAAACCCAGTAGCGTATGAGATCGAACCAAACATTCAATGTCTAACGCAGCTGCTCGCCCTCACAGTAGACCACATTGATTTACTACTCGAGGATTGGTACCCGACGCTCGGCACTCGTTTCGTCCACACGTCCGAAGGTCGGTTTCTAGTAACGCGCCTAGTACCGTGTCCACGGTGTTTGCGCGATTGTGAGGACCGTCATGCACCGAATCTTCCGTCGCAGGTTAAACCCTGCTCGGCGTTAAATCAGCGCGCTTCGTTCGCAGCGAACGGTGTCCATCGTCACCGCTTAAGCATCGGTGAACGGCGCACGGACGGTGGTGGTGGTGGTTCGGGTGGTGGCGTTGAAACGAGCGGCGGTTTAAATGAGTTGCCCGGCATACTGCACGACACGATGGCCGCTGCTGCTGCTGGCCGGAAGTCGCAGGATTCGCTCGGCTGGTCCGACTGTGATTCGGGCGTCGGTCAGGAAACGGCTGACAGCTCAAGCGAAACGTCTATCGAGGGTTATACGCTCGCCATGGCAGGTGACGGTTCGCCGAGCTATTCCTGGATGGTGGAGGAATGCATCCTGGCAGCGTACGATCGAAAATCGGTCTCGTGTCCGATACACGGCGAGATTGAACTAGGTCGCATCACTCCAGATGTGGTAAGTACTTCAATCTAGTCTTAGGCTTAGATTAGTCTCATGAGCTTTTTTAAAAGTCTTGACTTTTGAAAGTCAAGTAGACGCAAAGTATGCTGACAGAGTACTTGGAGGAAAGAATGGTTTAGACGAAGACTGCATCAAGAGCTCTGCACCTGATTTCCGCAGAGTCATCTCAAATACCTAAGAACTCTTTCCGTTTTTAATCCAGTCTGGGAAGGTCACTGAGACATTCATCCCTTGAGTGACTTAGAACTAATCTCAGATTCACTATATTCTCATATTAAATTATTTTCCAGGGAGTAATTCTCCTAGAATTCCATCTTAATCATACCTCATCTTTCTTACCCTTGTTCTTTTTGAAAAAAACCAATTTTGATCTTTTTTTCTTGCAGAACTTTATGGACCTTCCCGATCACTACTTAATCCGTTCTTGTGATATTAACCGAGGACCATTGCTTGGTCGCGGTGCGTTTGGTTTCGTGTTTAAAGCAACGTGTAAATCGACCCGTCACACCACCTCGTCCATCACTACCTCGGGTGCATTGGCAGGGCGCCTATCGTCCCTGTTAGGCAACGGTACCAACGCCACCACCAGCGGACTAACAATTAACGTAGCGATGAAGATGCTTCAACCGGTGGCACCGGGACCACGGGCACGCCAGAGTGCCATTATTGCGTACAAGGCTGCACTCGGCAAATGGGAACGGGATCCGTTGCAGCACGCCTGCAAAGCGTACTGTACCGCCCGGCAAGAGTTGGCCGTGCTGCTAACGTTGCGCCATCCGCACATTGTGCCACTGATCGGTGTCTGTACGCAACCGTTAGCGCTCGTGCTCGATCTCGCACCGAAGGGTGCGCTCGATGCGGTACTGCGTCATTTCCGGCGCAGCGGTGCCCGCATCGGACCGTACTGCTTCCAGGCGCTCGTACTGCAAGCTGCGAAAGCGATGGAATATCTTCACCGTAGGCGGGTCATTTACCGTGACCTGAAGGCGGAGAACATACTCGTTTGGGAATTTCCGGAACCGCATGCGTGAGTTGGAAAGTTGGATCAACCATCATCGCATCGTTTACATTTTTTTCTTCTTCTTTTAGACATGATCATCCATCGAACGCTGTACACATCAAGGTGGCTGATTATGGCATTAGCCGCATCACGCTACCGTCCGGTTCGAAGGGTTTCGGCGGCACGGAAGGGTTTATGGCGCCAGAAATTATGCGTCACAACGGTGAGGAGGAGTACACGGAAAAGGTGGATTGCTTTTCGTTTGGCATGTTCCTATATGAGCTGATCTCGCTGCGCCAACCGTTCGAGGGTCACGAAGCGGTGAAGGAATGCATCCTGGAGGGTGGCCGTCCGGTGCTGACCCATCGGGAAACGCACTTCCCTTCGTACTGTCTCGATCTGATGGTGCTGTGCTGGGATCAGCAGCCGAAGTTGCGACCATCCGCCAGCCAGATTGTATCGATTGCGACGGCACCGGAATTTACGCATCTGCTGGATGTGATTTCACTGTCACATGGTGGGAGCGTAATGGATGGTATCGCTTGTATGATCTCTAGTGCGGATGGTGAGGAGACGGGGATGGTGTCGGGGTATGAGCTGTGGTTACCGTGTTCGAACTCACGCATCGATATATTGGGCGGTTCGGCCAAGGGTTGGCAGCAGTACCATCGAATCTTGTGCCCACAGGTGAAGGGTGGTGGAGGCGGTGGTGGAACGAGCGGGCAGAGTGGACAGAGTACCGGGACGGGTAGCGGAACACCCGGTTGCGCCGGCACCTCCACCACGATGAGCGCCGGTTCCGGATCGTCCGGTTCACAACCGACCACACCTCATCTGCTAAAAACGATCAAGCTGACGACGGCGTGCGCCGTCGAGTCGGCCGTCTGGATCGGTGATGCCGAAGGCAACATATACGCATTTAATGCGGCCGACTGTGTCCATCTGTTTTCGTACGCACTCGAACCGTCCGCCCCGTCACCGGTGGTGGCGCTCGTCTACCTGAAGAAGTTCCACCGTGTAGCGGCCGGGCTGGAGAACGGTCGGCTGTTTCTGCTCGACTCGACGCTCATCCCAAGTACGTACGTGTCGGCGGAGGGTAGCTTCGTGCTGTCCGAGCTTGGTTCCGGTGAACGGCTCTGCTCCGTGACGGCGCTCTGGCTGTCGGAGGATGAGTGTGAGCTGTGGTGTGGTGAACGGGACGACGCGATCAGTGTGTTTTCGCTGCGTAACTCGCACGTGTCCGGTCAGCATCATTTAACGCACTTCCCAGCACCGTTGCCAGTGCGTGGGCTGAGCGTTGCGTTGCTGTACGCATCCGGCGATGACTTCGTGTACTCGTATCTTTCACCAAGCTACATCCTTTACCAGTGGCGGTCCTCGACGAAGCGGGTAGAGAACAAGCTCGACTGCTCCAAGCTGGTACCGTGCTCGGAAAGCCTGAAAAGCATTGCGATCGACGAGCGGCTCAGTCCGGGCAAGTGCCAGATCAGTGCGCTGGCAGTGCTCGGCAACGAGCTGTACGTCGGCACAACCTGGGGCTGCATTATCGTCGTGGAACGGGGCAACCTACGGCCCACGACCGTCTTTCGACCGTACGAAGAGGACGTACGGTGCATTATTCCGGTCGTACCCGTCGCAACCGGGCACGACGCATCCGGCAGCTACACCACGCCGCTAATCGTGACGATCGGCCGCGGCTATCGGTCACTGATCGAGCGCTACACGGACGTGACGGTTTCGGCGGCCGGGACGGCAAGCGCTGGACGCCAAATAGCCACCACACCGACCACCCAGGACAAACGGCTCAAGGAGGCATTGTTGCGCGACCGGTCCAACCACATGCATGCGCTGATCTGGTCCGCGGAACATTGGGCTCCGATCTAGGCGGTGACACGAATGGAGATTTTATCTTGTCTGTGATTTGATTTACCTTGATTTTAATAGCTTGCGGGACGTCGCGTTGAAATGAAGTGAAAACAAAATGGCGAAAATGGCTCTTAATTTATTTGGCAAACCATGTTTACCTTTATTGTAATATATCAATCACCCTGTACGCTGTGTAGAAGGGGGGGATTTGTGTTTGTCGCAATGTAGCATTAAGCGAAGCCAGATGCAATAAAAACGGAACGAGCGTAATCGGAACGAGACAGAGCATTATAATTGGATATTAGCAAATAATTAGAATAATAAATTTAAAACACTTTTAAAAGCCGAACGCGGGAAAGTGAAGTGTTTTAAGGGTGAAAATAAAATATATTTTAACGCGTTTTGACACGTGTCCCAAATCGCTGTCCGGAATAAATGCGTGTTAAAAGTGTAAGTGTAAAGATGACTCCTCAGTACGCGTTTTTTGCGCTTTAGCGAAATCAACTCGGCTGTCCGGCATTAGCGAGTGCCGTTTGCGTTGCACGCGTTGCCAGATCCAGTGGTGTTTTGTCGTCCCGATTCTCTACGAAGGTGGAGGCACCGCCCTTAAGCAGTCGCAGGGCACAACAACGTTGGTCTTCCTCGCAGGCCAAATGCAGCGGTGTGTTGCCGACGCTGTTCTGTACGTTCGGGTTTGCACCGTTCTCTAGTAGCAGTGTTACGAGTTCTTCGCTACCGCGGGTAGCAGCACGGTGCAGAGGTGTTTCATTTAGACCGTCCAGTACGTTAACGTTCGCACCGAACTCTACCAGATGCTTGGCGATCGGTAAGAACCCTTTCGAGCAGGAGTATTGCAGGGCTGAATGGCCGAGCTTGTTGCGATGGTTGAGGTTAGCGCCGCGTAATGTTAACAGCGTCACCACCGCCAGATGGCCACCGAGGGTGGCCAGTATAAGTGGCGTGTACTTGGAATCATCTTCCGCATCCAGCTGAGTTGGATGCCGGTCCAGTGCACACTGTACAAGCGCCTCCCGTCCACCGAGTGCTGCCCAGTGGATTAACAACCGATCACTCTGCAAACAATGTAATTTGGTTAGGAACCGAATACAAAACGGATCTGAAGCCTTACCTCGTCCTTATCGGTGAAAACATTTGGCGTTTGTTTCAGCGTCAAATCTATCTCATCTTCCGTTTTGCGAACCAGCTCGTAGAAGTACGTACTTTGGCTACTCATCGTGGATTGTTTTGGTTTCGAACCGCTCGCCGTGACTGTGGACAAATTGTGGCTTGTCAATATTTACCAGCGACGTTCACCTGTCACCCACGTGCGAGAAAAATAGCGCGCATCATGGCATTCGTACGCCGTGCAATTTGTTCCTATATATGTATGAAATCTACATAAAGAAGTCGAATGTAGGTTTTCCAATTACAATTCTCTATTAAAATTAACCAATCTAATTCACCCGTCATGATTTTCGACAATAATCGGTCTGTTTGAAACGAAATAGTTCTTGCTGTCAGTTTCAAAAGACAGCATTGGGAAATTGTGACTTTTCCCTATAAGAAAATTGTTGTGGCCAACTGGAATGTGGAATTAAGGTATGTTTGCAAGAGAGCGAATACCGAGCAGCGAGATCGCAAGTAGAGATGAGAATAGCAACTCTTTTTAGTGAGTCAACTCAGAGTCAATGAGTCCTTATTAGGAGCCAGCTCGTTCAACGACTTATTTGAAGTTGTTGAAGTGAGTCGAACGAAAATGTGCAATTTTTTTTATAATTTTTCATTCTTTTTTCTATTTTAAGCATTATTTGAGTGAAAAGAAACCTTTTTCAACCAATTGGCATTAAAATAAAACAATTTAATTTTTTTTTGCAAAATTTCCCAAAAAAATGGCAAGGGGTACCCCTTATGAAATTTTCGAGTTGAAATTTTTTTGAAATTTTTTTTCCGATTTTTTATTCTTTTTTTAGTTTAAAGCATTATTTAAGTGAAAAGAAACCTATTGCAACAAATTCGCATTAAAAAATATCACATTTAAAAATTTTGCTGAACTGCAGAAAAATGAGGAAAATTTTACATTTTCTCAAACAGGGTAAGGAACTTGGTTCTTCGAATAACTTCTGGCACAGACATCTGAGGGCATGGCGGCCTAAGAAGAAAATGTAGCCATTAATGCCATCTATCGACCACAAGTTAAAGATTGGCGATCCGTTGTATACCGACCGAGTTATAGGCAAAACTTGGTGCAAAAATGAGTCTTGTGAAATTTTTAAATTGTTATAATTTTTCAATTTTTTTCGAATTTTCTATTCATTTTTCAATTTAAAACATTATTTGAGTGTATAGAAACACATTGCAACCCATTGGCATTAAAATAAAACAAATTTATTTTTTTTGCAAAATTTCTCAAAAAAATGGCAAGGGGTACCCCTTATGAAATTTTCGAGTTGAAATTTTTTTGAATTTTTTTTTCCGATTTTTTATTCTTTTTTTAGTTTAAAGCATTATTTGAGTGAAAAGAAACCTATTGCAACAAATTCGCATTAAAAAATATCACATTTAAAAATTTTGCTGAACTGCAGAAAAATGAGGAAAATTTTACATTTTCTCAAACAGGGTAAGGAACTTGGTTCTTCGAATAACTTCTGGCACAGACATCTGAGGGCATGACGGCCCAAGAAGAAAATGTAGCCATTGTTCTCATCTATCGACCACAAGTTAAAGATTGGCGATCCGTTGGATACCGACCGAGTTATAGGCAAAATTTGGTGCAAAAATGAAGAAAGTTTTACATTTTATCAAACAGGGTAAGGAACTTTATTCCTCCAATAACTTCTGACACAGACATCTGAGGGCATGGCGGCCTAAGAAGAAAATGTAGCCATTAATGCCATCTATCGACCACAAGTTAAAGATTGGCGATCCGTTGTATACCGACCGAGTTATAGGCAAAACTTGGTGCAAAAATGAGTCTTGTGAAATTTTTAAATTGTTATAATTTTTCAATTTTTTTTCGAATTTTCTATTCATTTTTCAATTTAAAACATTATTTGAGTGTATAGAAACTCATTGCAACCCATTGGCATTAAAATAAAACAAATTTATTTTTTTTGCAAAATTTCTCAAAAAAATGGCAAGGGGTACCCCTTATGAAATTTTCGAGTTGAAATTTTTTTGAAATTTTTTTTCCGATTTTTTATTCTTTTTTTAGTTTAAAGCATTATTTGAGTGAAAAGAAACCTATTGCAACAAATTCGCATTAAAAAAAATCACATTTAAAAATTTTGCTGAACTGCAGAAAAATGAGGAAAATTTTACATTTTCTCAAACAGGGTAAGGAACTTGGTTCCTCGAATAACTTCTGGCACAGACATCTGAGGGCATGGCGGCCCAAGAAGAAAATGTAGCCATTGCTGCCGTCTATCGACCACAAGTTAAAGATTGGCGATCCGTTGGATACCGACCGAGTTATAGGCAAAATTTGGTGCAAAAATGAAGAAAGTTTTACATTTTATCAAACAGGGTAAGGAACTTTATTCCTCCAATAACTTCTGACACAGACATCTGAGGGCATGGCGGCCTAAGAAGAAAATGTAGCCATTAATGCCATCTATCGACCACAAGTTAAAGATTGGCGATCCGTTGTATACCGACCGAGTTATAGGCAAAACTTGGTGCAAAAATGAGTCTTGTGAAATTTTTAAATTGTTATAATTTTTCAATTTTTTTCGAATTTTCTATTCATTTTTCAATTTAAAACATTATTTGAGTGTATAGAAACACATTGCAACCCATTGGCATTAAAATAAAACAAACTTATTTTTTTTGCAAAATTTCTCAAAAAAATGGCAAGGGGTACCCCTTATGAAATTTTCGAGTTGAAATTTTTTTGAAATTTTTTTTCCGATTTTTTATTCTTTTTTTAGTTTAAAGCATTATTTGAGTGAAAAGAAACCTATTGCAACAAATTCCCAATAAAATATATCACATTTAAAAATTTTGCTGAACTGCAGAACAATGAGGAAAATTTTACATTTTCTCAAACAGGGTAAGGAACTTGGTTCTTCGAATAACTTCTGGCACAGACATCTGAGGGCATGGCGGCCCAAGAAGAAAATGTAGCCATTGTTCTCATCTATCGACCACAAGTTAAAGATTGGCGATCCGTTGGATACCGACCGAGTTATAGGCAAAATTTGGTGCAAAAATGAAGAAAGTTTTACATTTTATCAAACAGGGTAAGGAACTTTATTCCTCCAATAACTTCTGACACAGACATCTGAGGGCATGGCGGCCTAAGAAGAAAATGTAGCCATTAATGCCATCTATCGACCACAAGTTAAAGATTGGCGATCCGTTGTATACCGACCGAGTTATAGGCAAAACTTGGTGCAAAAATTAGTCTTGTGAAATTTTTAAATTGTTATAATTTTTCAATTTTTTTCGAATTTTCTATTCATTTTTCAATTTAAAACATTATTTGAGTGTATAGAAACACATTGCAACCCATTGGCATTAAAATAAAACAAATTTATTTTTTTTGCAAAATTTCTCAAAAAAATGGCAAGGGGTACCCCTTATGAAATTTTCGAGTTGAAATTTTTTTGAAATTTTTTTTCCGATTTTTTATTCTTTTTTTAGTTTAAAGCATTATTTGAGTGAAAAGAAACCTATTGCAACAAATTCGCATTAAAAAAAATCACATTTAAGAATTTTGCTGAACTGCAGAAAAATGAGGAAAATTTTACATTTTCTCAAACAGGGTAAGGAACTTGGTTCTTCGAATAACTTCTGGCACAGACATCTGAGGGCATGGCGGCCCAAGAAGAAAATGTAGCCATTGTTCTCATCTATCGACCACAAGTTAAAGATTGGCGATCCGTTGGATACCGACCGAGTTATAGGCAAAACTTGGTGCAAAAATGAGTCTTGTGAAATTTTTAAATTGTTATAATTTTTCAATTTTTTTCGAATTTTCTATTCATTTTTCAATTTAAAACATTATTTGAGTGTATAGAAACACATTGCAACCCATTGGCATTAAAATAAAACAAATTTATTTTTTTTGCAAAATTTCTCAAAAAAATGGCAAGGGGTACCCCTTATGAAATTTTCGAGTTGAAATTTTTTTGAAATTTTTTTTCCGATTTTTTATTCTTTTTTTAGTTTAAAGCATTATTTGAGTGAAAAGAAACCTATTGCAACAAATTCGCATTAAAAAATATCACATTTAAAAATTTTGCTGAACTGCAGAAAAATGAGGAAAATTTTACATTTTCTCAAACAGGGTAAGGAACTTGGTTCTTCGAATAACTTCTGGCACAGACATCTGAGGGCATGGCGGCCCAAGAAGAAAATGTAGCCATTGTTCTCATCTATCGACCACAAGTTAAAGATTGGCGATCCGTTGGATACCGACCGAGTTATAGGCAAAATTTGGTGCAAAAATGAAGAAAGTTTTACATTTTATCAAACAGGGTAAGGAACTTTATTCCTCCAATAACTTCTGACACAGACATCTGAGGGCATGGCGGCCTAAGAAGAAAATGTAGCCATTAATGCCATCTATCGACCACAAGTTAAAGATTGGCGATCCGTTGTATACCGACCGAGTTATAGGCAAAACTTGGAGCAAAAATGAGTCTTGTGAAATTTTTAAATTGTTATAATTTTTCAATTTTTTTCGAATTTTCTATTAATTTTTCAATTTAAAACATTATTTGAGTGTATAGAAACACATTGCAACCCATTGGCATTAAAATAAAACAAATTTATTTTTTTTGCAAAATTTCTCAAAAAAATGGCAAGGGGTACCCCTTATGAAATTTTCGAGTTGAAATTTTTTTGAAATTTTTTTTCCGATTTTTTATTCTTTTTTTAGTTTAAAGCATTATTTGAGTGAAAAGAAACCTATTGCAACAAATTCGCATTAAAAAATATCACATTTAAAAATTTTGCTGAACTGCAGAAAAATGAGGAAAATTTTACATTTTCTCAAACAGGGTAAGGAACTTGGTTCTTCGAATAACTTCTGGCACAGACATCTGAGGGCATGGCGGCCCAAGAAGAAAATGTAGCCATTGTTCTCATCTATCGACCACAAGTTAAAGATTGGCGATCCGTTGGATACCGACCGAGTTATAGGCAAAATTTGGTGCAAAAATGAAGAAAGTTTTACATTTTATCAAACAGAGTAAGGAACTTTATTCCTCCAATAACTTCTGACACAGACATCTGAGGGCATGGCGGCCTAAGAAGAAAATGTAGCCATTAATGCCATCTATCGACCACAAGTTAAAGATTGGCGATCCGTTGTATACCGACCGAGTTATAGGCAAAACTTGGAGCAAAAATGAGTCTTGTGAAATTTTTAAATTGTTATAATTTTTCAATTTTTTTCGAATTTTCTATTCATTTTTCAATTTAAAACATTATTTGAGTGTATAGAAACACATTGCAACCCATTGGCATTAAAATAAAACAAATTTATTTTTTTTGCAAAATTTCTCAAAAAAATGGCAAGGGGTACCCCTTATGAAATTTTCGAGTTGAAATTTTTTTGAAATTTTTTTTCCGATTTTTTATTCTTTTTTTAGTTTAAAGCATTATTTGAGTGAAAAGAAACCTATTGCAACAAATTCGCATTAAAAAATATCACATTTAAAAATTTTGCTGAACTGCAGAAAAATGAGGAAAATTTTACATTTTCTCAAACAGGGTAAGGAACTTGGTTCTTCGAATAACTTCTGGCACAGACATCTGAGGGCATGGCGGCCCAAGAAGAAAATGTAGCCATTGTTCTCATCTATCGACCACAAGTTAAAGATTGGCGATCCGTTGGATACCGACCGAGTTATAGGCAAAATTTGGTGCAAAAATGAAGAAAGTTTTACATTTTATCAAACAGGGTAAGGAACTTTATTCCTCCAATAACTTCTGACACAGACATCTGAGGGCATGGCGGCCTAAGAAGAAAATGTAGCCATTAATGCCATCTATCGACTACAAGTTAAAGATTGGCGATCCGTTGTATACCGACCGAGTTATAGGCAAAACTTGGTGCAAAAATGAGTCTTGTGAAATTTTTAAATTGTTATAATTTTTCAATTTTTTTCGAATTTTCTATTCATTTTTCAATTTAAAACATTATTTGAGTGTATAGAAACACATTGCAACCCATTGGCATTAAAATAAAACAATTTTATTTTTTTGCAAAATTTCTCAAAAAAATGGCAAGGGGTACCCCTTATGAAATTTTCGAGTTGAAATTTTTTTGAAATTTTTTTTCCGATTTTTTATTCTTTTTTTAGTTTAAAGCATTATTTGAGTGAAAAGAAACCTATTGCAACAAATTCGCATTAAAAAAAATCACATTTAAAAATTTTGCTGAACTGCAGAAAAATGAGGAAAATTTTACATTTTCTCAAACAGGGTAAGGAACTTGGTTCTTCGAATAACTTCTGGCACAGACATCTGAGGGCATGGCGGCCCAAGAAGAAAATGTAGCCATTGTTCTCATCTATCGACCACAAGTTAAAGATTGGCGATCCGTTGGATACCGACCGAGTTATAGGCAAAATTTGGTGCAAAAATGAAGAAAGTTTTACATTTTATCAAACAGGGTAAGGAACTTTATTCCTCCAATAACTTCTGACACAGACATCTGAGGGCATGGCGGCCTAAGAAGAAAATGTAGCCATTAATGCCATCTATCGACTACAAGTTAAAGATTGGCGATCCGTTGTATACCGACCGAGTTATAGGCAAAACTTGGTGCAAAAATGAGTCTTGTGAAATTTTTAAATTGTTATAATTTTTCAATTTTTTTCGAATTTTCTATTCATTTTTCAATTTAAAACATTATTTGAGTGTATAGAAACACATTGCAACCCATTGGCATTAAAATAAAACAATTTTATTTTTTTGCAAAATTTCTCAAAAAAATGGCAAGGGGTACCCCTTATGAAATTTTCGAGTTGAAATTTTTTTGAAATTTTTTTTCCGATTTTTTATTCTTTTTTTAGTTTAAAGCATTATTTGAGTGAAAAGAAACCTATTGCAACAAATTCGCATTAAAAAAAATCACATTTAAAAATTTTGCTGAACTGCAGAAAAATGAGGAAAATTTTACATTTTCTCAAACAGGGTAAGGAACTTGGTTCTTCGAATAACTTCTGGCACAGACATCTGAGGGCATGGCGGCCCAAGAAGAAAATGTAGCCATTGTTCTCAT
Source organism: Anopheles funestus (assembly GCF_943734845.2). Taxonomy (NCBI): domain Eukaryota; kingdom Metazoa; phylum Arthropoda; class Insecta; order Diptera; family Culicidae; genus Anopheles; species Anopheles funestus. Next base: position 4,332,630 of record NC_064597.1, on the reverse strand, counting down.
CTATCGACCACAAGTTAAAGATTGGCGATCCGTTGGATACCGACCGAGTTATAGGCAAAATTTGGTGCAAAAATGAAGAAAGTTTTACATTTTATCAAACAGGGTAAGGAACTTTATTCCTCCAATAACTTCTGACACAGACATCTGAGGGCATGGCGGCCCAAGAAGAAAATGTAGCCATTGTTCTCATCTATCGTCCACAAGTTAAAGATTGGCGATCCGTTGTATACCGACCGAGTTATAGGCAAAACTTGGTGCAAAAATGAGTCTTGTGAAATTTTTAAATTGTTATAATTTTTCAATTTTTTTCGAATTTTCTATTAATTTTTCAATTTAAAACATTATTTGAGTGAAAAGGAACTTATTGCAACCCATTGGCATTAAAATAAAACAAATTTATTTTTTTTGCAAAATTTCCCAAAAAAATCGTAAGGGGTAAGCCTTATGAAATTTTCGAGTTGAAAATTTTTTAAAATTTTTTTCCGATTTTTTATTCTTTTTTTAATTTAAAGCATTATTTGAGTGAAAAGAAACTTATTGCAACAAATTGGGATTAAAAAAATCAATTTATAAAATTTTTCAATAAACTCACAAATTTTCGTTTTAACTCACGTATTTACTCTTTTTGCGACTCGGCTAACCACCGCTGCATGCTTACACTCATGAGTGAGTAAAAGAGTCACTAAAACTCCTCGTGGTGAGTGAACGAAACTCGTTCAATACAACGTTTCAACTCACTATCTCCCTCTTGCACTCACTTTGCACATCTTTAATCGGAAGTGTCGTTACAATCTAAGAAGGGAAGAAGGATTTCCGAGCTTCCAGACTCAAAGCACGACACCTGGACTCGTATACGGGTAGGACAGAAGAATGTTCACCATAGTATTTGTGGAAAACAAATCTAGTAGGAGTCCTCTAAACCTATTCGACATGATCGATGTTGATCGGTACTACTGAAGATAAGTCTCAACCTGACTATCAAGCAGAAGCGAACCTTAATGTCTAAGAGGTCTCTCAGGGAATTCTTTTGAAGAGGTCTAGAATTCTTCTTGCTTACAATGACATCATTGACGGTTCTCATCCAATTACGTATTCTGCCATTTCTGGTGGACGCTTAATCTCCCTTTCTCCCTTCTTGGTGTAACTAATTATTAGGTCATGCCAGCCATATTGTATCCCGTGGGATATTGTGACCAGCCCTGTTGAGTTAGAGACGACTAACCTCCCGTACTGTACGTTATCGGATGTATATAATTCCAACATCGACCGTCTCGACAAGTGTTTTGAGAGAAGACATTCCCTCTGACTCAAAACAATCTTATTCTTTTCAATTACATCGCATCGCGTTAAAAAATTAGAGAGTTTGACAATAAAAGAGCTCTTGCTAAAACATCGTAGAACATGAAAAGTACTACGTAAATCCTGAATGGAAAAGCGACATTCGTTTTGTCCGTAATAGCCAGCATACTGAAATGTTTATGCGCTCTTCGTCGATAGCACACTGGGTGGGCTTTCCCGGCAACGGATGTAAACAATCTTCCTCCCTACCCGCTATTGGAGGATTTGGAGGGCTTTTTTTGCAGACTGGTCGCAAAACGAACTTATGTACTCGGATTGCTACACCATTCCATTCTGGATGCGCGCGAGTGCAGTGCTCGGTGTCAGTTGAAATCCGTCGATTGGTGCAGGTTGTTCTGCTGCTCGATTTCCGTCCATTGGCGTGACACAATCTTTGGAAGAAGTGTACCGTGTTTCGTTACCGTGCTGCGTGGTCCGAGTGTTAGTGAAAAGATAAAGTTTGTGCGATTAAAGACATCGCATCGATCTCGGCGTGATCTATTCCTGCTAGGCAATACACAACCAAACTCAAACAGATAAACCATGGCTCAAGAAATGCTGGTGATCATCAATCAACTGGCTGCTTGTTAAACTGATTCCTAGTGCACGGGACACTGTGGACATATTGGACGCGACTCCTCCTGCAGACTTTTCTGGTGACTGAAGAACTGACCGCAAGACATGCTATCTCCCGCAAACCTGGATGAAATCAAGGAACGCATTAGCAAAAATGAAGAGAGTAAGTAAGATGGTCAATTTAGATTATAAAGGATTTAGAGTTGGCAATTCACATATTCTGGACTTTAGGCAATCAACAGTAACAAGCCTTTAAACTTCATTATGTTGTATATGCATGATGGATCAAACTGTCTATATTGAGCACCAATTTGTGTCTCAAAAGGTTCCAATGAGTCTGCGGTGTCCGCAGTAAGCTCATGATAGTGTGCTTCAGGGTAGACAGGCCCTCCAAAAACGTTTGTTTGTAGGTTAGATATACACATGTATATATGTGTGTTTTGCTTCCGCATCCAAACTATTGCCTTTTGTCATTGATCTAACAAACATCCAGGGGGCATCTCGGTTAACCTAGGTACAACGCCACGCCAGGAAATCCGAGTCCGAGCAAGCTGTGCCTGCGAAAAAAAAGGAGGTCAGCATGGTTGGGGTAGGAAGGGTAAACGATTTGAACAAACATTCCCATACAATTGCTAGCTCGGTAGTACCGACGTCGCGTGCGTATTGTGACTGTAGGTATTCTTCAACGTTATGTGAAATGGTCGTTTCCTTTTCGGCAGAGTTCTCGGATAAAGGAAGTAAATATGTAAAATATTGCTTTGAGTCTTGAGGTTTTTGGACGACGTATCTCTCAAAAATGGCTTAGTATTTAAGCATCTCTTAAATTAACACTTAGTAATTCTAATGGAAAATACAGACATCCTTTAATGGAAGATGTACTCAAATTACTAGATGTAGTTATAAGCAAGAACTCCAGCTTTAAGGTTGGGGCTAATAATAAGGTTACGAGGTCAACCTGGCGATCAAGCAATATAGTATGGTGGAACGAATGTCTAAGGAATTCAATTGTTGCCGTGTTATCCCGTGTCATAGAGGGCCAACATGCTAACTCCATGAATGGGAACTATGACGAGGCAGGTAGGAGTTGTTACAAAAAAAAGATAGGCGTATATAAACCTCTTTGTGTGCGGGTGTTGGGTAAGAATCTGTGTTGCCAAAAATAGAAGCAGATTTAGGCGGGTGGAAGGGAGATTACGCTTTTGCGCGATTTCCAAAATTAAAAAGGAGAACTAGGGCAACGATGTCATCGAACTGGGTTACTATCAGTGGGATTGCTATAGGTCAATGACAAATGGGGTGCTGCATGTAGCAGTGATGGTACAAAACAATCATGATTAACTTTTTCAACGTAGAACAACTTCTTTTAGTGACATCCACTACAAGGAAATCTTGTGTATATTTTGTTGAAGTTATGACGAACTTTGATAACAATGGAAAATGATAATTCTGATGTATTCCTCCATACAGTATCATTGCCAAAACTCGTCCATTCTCCTCGTAAACATGACTGACTATCCTAACTCGCTATATACAGGTATAGCTAACGAAGTTCAGAAAAAGATGATGACCACCAGAGTTTGTAGAGCGAATAAGAGGAATGCTCATTCTCATACAGCCTTCAAGTTTTACAATAGCTAAAGCCTTTGTACTCATTTTTTTTTACAGAAATCAATGTCCTGCAGGCTATCAACAATGTGCTGAAGGAGCGTCACGAGATCGAGTCCAATTACAAGAATCTAGCACATAAGTTCAAGGAGATGCAGGAAGAGGAAGCGTTTCGTCGAGCGAAGGTATGTAGTGTACGTGTATAAACGTTCCAAGTCCCAGTGGAAGCAAGCGATAGTAAAGTCATCCATTTTTCGATGCTCTCCTTACGGTTCTCAGTTTGATGAAGCGCGCAAGAAGCAGCTGGCGGAGCTGCAGGCAAAGGGTGAGGCACTCTGCCGGGAGAAGGCAAAACTCCAGCATCAGATCGAGCACGTCACCTGGCATCTGGAGGGATGCCGCAGGCGTCGCCCGTGTTTGGCCCGTCTACCCGAGAACTGCCCATTGAAAGGAGACGCACCGAGCTGTTTGCCCCATTCGCCAGAAAAGTTAAAGATCATGGTAACGCATCGTACGCTGGTGGTTTAAAGTATGTCTGGATGTTTCACAAACAAAACCAACTTGCTGGTTCTTTCCAGGCAAACATGAAAAGCACTGCCGATCATCTAGTGCGAGGTATTATGGACCTGCGAAAGAAGATCCACATTGTGCAGGATAAGCTCGAGCATGAAGTGGCGGTAAGTGTTTGGAAGTTGAGTGTGTTTGTTAACCTCCATCTTACTGGATATACTTACCTTACGCCTTCCAGCGCAAGAAAGAGATGGAAAAGAAGCTAGCGGAGCTGCGTAAAGAGATCTGTCGCCATAACAAGTGTATGCAGCAGCAGCAGCAACAACAGCAGCATCAGCAACATCAGCAGCAGCATCACCATCATCAGCAGCATGGTCATCATCATCACCATCATCATCATCATACGGTTCCAGCCGTCGGTGGTGGTGGTGGGGGCGGAAACGGTGGACACGGTACGACGTCACTACCACCGATAACGAAAAATTGTATCGCCACCAAATAGCAGCGGGTGAATTCCGAAAGCGTCAAGCCCGATCGCCACCAGTGTCCACACGGGAAGTACATCAAACTGCCGAGAGCAACTTCCAACACGACATCGTGAGAACATTTCGCATGCTGGTTAAGTCGCCGAAAGCAAAACGGAAATGGCGAACGACGGGCATACTTAAGGCATTCTATTCGAACTTTGAACATTGCCTGTGCTTTTTTGGAATTCGAAATCAATGAGTCATTTTACACACTTTTTTCTATCTGTATCGTACGTACAAAGCAAACATTTTACGACAGGCAATCGCATTGAAAGTGAGTTGTGTGTTGCCCTCCCCCGCCACTGCCACTGTCTTGTATTGTTTGTTGTTCATTTAGAATGGCTTTTAGCTGCTAAAGGATAAATGCGTCCTGTCTTTACTAATCCTCCACAACTAGATTCTGTCGTCGTTACCGTTGTCGACGTTAACAAGAAATCAAGTATAATGTGTTAATCGGTATAGTTACCAATAGAACTATTATCTAGCCTCAATTACGATAGTCGTTATTGTTTTTGTGCTCAAAGTCATACAGTTATAGCACCGATATATTAACCTTACGATGCATTTAATGCAACTCACTGCAGAGGAGATCGATCTAGACATGCATATATACCATATACGCTTAGCTGGTTATTATCATCTATCGCACGAAGAATGATCGCCATGATTTGTGAGAAAGTTTTGTTTTTATTACCAGCGCAGTCTCTCTACCTTTTGCGAGGATTGTCTATCCGGAATGCAAAACACGTAGTGTAGGACAGGCATTATATAATGAGTAAAGATGAGCCTGTAGAGATTCGAGGCAATCGAACGGAATCTGCAATATTAAAATTGTTGATTACACCTTGCGCTAGTGTCTCACGATTTGGCTGTTTACTTCTTCGTTCGCTCTATTTATATAGTACCCCTTCTTGTTTATTCATGTTATGCGAAATCGTTTTTATTCTGAATAAATGGAAAGAATGTTTCACTGGAATCCAATTAATCCAATTTCTTGAGGAATCGAAACACGTGCCAAGTTTTACACCGTTTGCGCTTAATTTGAACGTCCCTTTTAAAAATTCCTCACCAGATGTCGCGTTAGTGAGAAAGGGCGCCGTTGTTCTCACGGGAAAGGGGTTTTCATATGGCGCGCTCCCGGCATTGGGAATGCATAAACCTCGAACCTATAAAACACAGTACGCAGCCTAATGTCAGCTGTCAGTTACGTACGTTCGCATTGCACGTGTCAAACGTCAAAACCGGAAAGAGATAGGAGATAGCGTTTTTTCATCAAAACAAATGCAGCAACAAGGGGACAGTCTCATCACAACGTAGAGAAGTGGCGGTTAGCTTGTTGTTTTGCAAATAACCGTTGTTTAGTTTGTTGCGATAGAAAAAAAGCAGCATTACACAAGTAAACGAAAACAGACAGTTTGGTGTGCCGTCGAGGATCGACGGCAGTCGGTGAATCCCCGCAAAAACTACGATGCGCAGGCTAGCGTAACGCGCTAATTGCCATTTGTCGGTCTGCGAAGAAGAACTGCATGAGTCAGCTAACGCACACACGCTGATGGCAAAGTGCATACGGCATTAATACGACCGTTTTGGGTTTTTTCTTCCGTTTTGTATCGATTGTCTTCGTTTTTTGGTGGCGTGTTTCCGACGCAGAAACGTTCGCGAGTTGCAACCCTGCTGGGTGTTCCCAGTTTCCTTCCCCCTCCCGGGTTTAGTTCTTCCTGGTGAATCGTGTTCGAAGAAAAGAGCACCATGTCGAAGCTGTACTTACTTCCAATCACAGTGTTTTTGCTGTTTAATTTCACCTTCATCGGCACGTAAGTATTGCGGTTCTTGGCAAAGATTGGCCTCGTGCTAACACACTTTCCTTTTTTCGACGTTTTAGGTACATTGCCGCAGTGCTACAGGGCCATGTCGTACCGACCGTACCGTACATCAGTGATGCGGCCACCTACTCACCGGAAAGCTGCGTATTTGGCCAGTTCATCAACATAGGCTGTGTGCTGCGTAAGTGAATTAAATAAAAGTTCGAGCCGTTTGCTTGATTTAAGTCGCAATTTCTTTCCTCCCAACTTACTTTAAAGTCCCAGCAAATTGATTAACTGATGTAAATGCGTTCCAAATAAAATGATTCTTTCCTTCTACTAGTCGGCATTACAATCTACGTCCGCTATCGACAGATACAGGAACTTTCGTATCGTCACAGTGACGTCCGGCAGGCGCTTGGTCGCTGCAGTGGCATCTCCTTCTGGATCGGTATCGGCTCCTGTCTGGGCATCAGCATTGTCGGTAACTTCCAGGAGACAAACGTGCGGATCGTCCACTATGTCGGTGCGTTTCTCAGCTTCGGGCTCGGTACGATCTACTTCTGGATACAGTCGTACATCTCCTACTACATCCAGCCGTACATGGGCACGATGCAGAAAGCAAACCTCCGCATGGCACTGTCCGTCGTCTGTACCATCTTCTTCATGATTGTCGCTGTGACGGGTGTCATCTCACATATCCTGTTCCGTGGTACGGATCCGCGCAAATGGTACCCATCGGACGGTGGCTGGGAGTATCATGTGGCCAGCTCGATCTCCGAATGGATTGTGGCGACCGCTTTCTGTTTCTACGTGCTAACGTTTACGGACGAGTTCCGTACAATGCAGTTCGACCATCCGCCGGTATGTGTGTGTGAAACTTCTTCCATTTTCCTGTCTGATTAACGCTTTGTTCACTTGTTTTTTATTGCTTTTTTAGTTGATACTGCTTGAAATCGATTCATCTCGTACGTACGAACCGGTGATTAGCGATACACCGGTAGCCGTTATCTCGTGATTTGAATCGCTGCACGAAGACGGTGAGCACGATGGCAACGGGCAATCCATCGCGCGAGCATCAACACACAGCCTTAGCCGAACCGTACCCGATCATGAGGATGGACAGGAGGGCGATTACGATGCTTACCAACATCACCGCCCGGTACGATCGTTCAGTGAAACGGATCTGAAGCTACTGTGCCGTCGCTGCTCGGAACCCGTTTCGCTCAGCGGCCGGAAACGTTCACCGGTGCGGAACGGTCGGGAAGCTTTCCCACTACGCCAAAGTACGCGGACGGCGACGACAGCCGGTCTTATTGTGCGCCACGCGAGGGCTTCCGGACGGCAGAGCGCTCGTCCAAACACGTCCACGGGCGGGAAGTTTGGTTCGCTTACGCTGTCGCTGATGCTCGTTGCACTGATGGAAGCTTTGCACTCCCTAACCCTTTACTTTAGTGACAGCTTGCGTCAGAGCTACATATGATTGCACGTTGCAGTCATTTTTATCGATTTTCCCGAATTATTTGTAAAAGAATTATCGTTTTTTCTTCTTCTTCTTTTTTGTTAAATATTATAAATCAGTAGGTTAAATATTTGATACATTATCATATTGTTTTGCAGGAATTTGATGAGTCCATTTTGTTACATCTTGACAACACGTTCTTTGTATTATATATCGCACGTGCAAAAAGCTTTAAGTTAGACAGATAAAGGTGTATGGAACTATTGAAATTGAGGATATCGGTTAAACTGTAACTGTGAACTGTGGTATAGCAAGTAGCAAGCGGAAGAATTATGCATCAATTTACAAAATAAACAGTACCCTGGCATGAAACAAAAATCCCTTGTCGATGGTTGATGGTATTCCCCGCATTAGATGCTGCTCGGTAAGCCGCCGATAAGACGATTGCTCATTTATTGTGACACGGCGAGATGACGTGTCTGCTTTGTAATTGTGTTGTTAGATTGATGAGATCATCCTTTTGTTAATATCGGCTCGTTTGAAGAAGAATTTATAAAGTAATCGTTTGTATAATTAAACTTGAAAAGTAATACGTTAAGCTATCAAAACAATCTTCTGACGAAACGGTGTACAGTTGTTTAGAAATAAATTCTGTACCATGTAACTGTCTTGCTTTACAGCCGTTTACATAGTCAACGTAATAGATAACCTTATCGCAGGTCCCATTCACAATCTGTTTCACGCTAGTCAACAACTAATGGCGTCTCTGTCACTTTCGAGTGTGACATTTTTGTCCATTTTTTTGTTTGTTTCCCTATAGATCAGCTGATAGTCGCCATTGTATGGTGATCATATGATCTTCAACCGTCACTACTACACCTGCTCTAGTGGCAGGATATACCGCACCAAAAGGTGTATGTGTGATTACGCGTATTCTACCATGAGATATGCAAAATCGTATCTTTGCTCCTTGTTTTTAACTCTCGTTCTACCAAAGTGTGCGTCATACCGTGCGCGTCAGTCTCACGTACGAGATCATTTAAGCCGGTTCGTTTTGCGGTAGGGCAGTAGCACAAAAGAAGAAGGTATCTCACAGTGAGAACACAGGGTTCAGTTGCGACAGTGACCGAAGCCGCAGTAGGCCGCAGTTATCGTTATTGTGCAGTGAAGTCGAATACGATTTGAGGCAGTTCTGTGCGTGTTTTGCGGGAAGCAGAAAAAAGGTAAGTCATTTGTTTAATTTTTACTCTCTTCTCGTGTGTTTGTGTGCGTTTGGGGATGGATTTGTATTTCATAATTGCGTTCGAAATGTGCGTGAATGAAAACAATGGCGATAAAGGGTGCCATTTTTCTTATCAGACATTATGATTCTCTTTCGTCTCTCTCTCTTTCGCTTTCGTATTCTCTGTTTTGGTAGTCTCTAAAAAGAATCTTACATAAAAGTGAAACATTACTGGAGATGCTTTAAGAACTCTGCAAAAAAATGATATCAAAAATGCGTCAAAATTCTGAAACTCGTTCGTAATCTGTTCGCATTAGTGTGTGAGAGAGAGAGAGAAGGATGGAGCACGACACAAATGGCGCTCATTGTATAGAACCTGCGCAGTGGTGTTAAACCGCACAGAATCACAAGCTGAGTACGTAAACACATGGGTTTAGTAAAGAGAAGAAAAAAAAAACGCGATGCGCATCTTCAACGGCGTGCCGTGGATTTATATTTATTGCTTTTTGACAAACTTGTTTTTTTTCTCGCTCAATTCTTCTACGTCTCGTCAATCTTTACGCTTTACCTTTTGCTCCATCCTGCTGGAGTTTTATCACATTCCAGAGATGTGCGTATGGATTGTTTTTTATTCTTCTCTTTTGGTCGTGGGCGTGTGCAGGGAACGAACTTGTAAGTTGTTAATTTAATCAACAATTCTCTTTTAGCGCTAAGGAATGTTGCCCAGGCGTATCGTGTTTTTTTTCATTTTATCAACGAATGGTCAACGATGACGTCAAATGTTGAGCATATTTTTATCGCATCAGAACAGCACAGATGCTTTATTTTGCGATGGTGGGTTTAGGAGCATGAAATGGTTTTTTTTGCATTTTAAATCTGATTGACTTCTGATTTGAAGTTTCTGATTTTTAGAATAAAAAAAACTATCTTTGAAAAAACTTGATATTTTCAATTTTCCTTATTTTAAATCAATAGATTAAATGCCTGTATTTAATTTGCTTATTAAAAAAATGTTTTCATGATTTTTATCCCATCAAATGCCCATTGTGCAATGTACACTATACTATATTTAATAATAATATTTATTTTATTGAGGGTTGAGGGTTATTATTGTGGCTTTATCTCAAGAATCGTTTGTTTTTCCTTTCCTTCCGTATGATAAATAATTTCCGTTTTTTGAACGGAGCTCCAAACTAGATTCGAACCGATCGGTCTATTGCATTGTTTAGTTTCGAGTTTATAGAAATTCATCAGCACGTATGATTACGATGGCGAGTGCACGTTTTTTTTGTCGGGAAAACAAAAATAAAACAATTTTGCCCGTTTTTCTTACCTTTAGGTTCGGTATGACGGTTTGCTATCGTCAGCAGAATGTACAGTGGACGTGCCCTTGCAATATATCTGGAACCGAATCATCTGCGGCATCATTTACCGGGTCGCTCAGTCGAAATTGTTGAATAATTCAACAGCTGATTCGAAACCGTCCCCACGTACAGATGGTTTCATGGGATGGTTGCCAAAAGCGTCCGGCATCCGGCTACCGGTGCAACGTTGCTCGTAAAGTTAAACATGTTTCATTTCGCTTCCCCGCCGTCCCCCTTGGCGCAGATCTACTGATTCGCGTAATACTTCAAGGGCGAAAGAAAAAAGGGAAATTGCAACGCGAGGGGCGAGCTTTTTTTCTTCTCTCTCTCTCTCTCTCTCTCTCTCTCTCTCTCTCTCTCTCTCTCTCTTGGTTACCATTCCATCTAGCTACTAGCACTTGGTAAAGATGCCCGGGAAAACGTGTCGGGCATTCGGAAAGTGAATTTCTTTTCTGCTCACAACTTTTAGCTGACGAGAGCAGACGTACAGAAAACACTTTCCCATCTTGCGAACAAATCACTATCGGAACTTGGTTGGCACCGTACCGTGCCGTCCGCCTTTACCAATGGAGATGGATTGAGTTGTCATAATTTTGAAGTTGCCGTTTGATGTAGCGTTTGTTATCCGGTCGCAGTGGGGTTTTTTTTTGGGTCGGTAACAAAAACCCATAATAAATATCCCACGCTAAACCACACGAATTGTTAGGGAGGGCATTTTCGTACACTTTTTGGTGGTGCCGTGAGAAAAAGGGAGTATAAAACACAAGAACAAAACACATTTGATTGGTGGCTGTAAAATGATACCGTTGGCAGTGGGAAGATAAGTGAATTTTATTCATCTTTAAATTTCTCCTCCCTCAAGCTTTAGTTCCACAGCAAAAAAAAAAAAAAAACGGTAAAATATTCTTCGAAAAATGTAATTATTTTTCCACGATTGGAGTTTGGGATTTAGCAATCAAATCTTTCCGAAAGATAGAGCATCTTCTTCCTGTGGTAGTTGGAAGCGAAAACAGCTTAAGAAAATCAATATGTGTTTAACAACAGAAATTGTAAGCAAATTCCGTTAAATGCTCAAGACGCCAGAATTCGATTAAACAAAAACGGAATTTGTTCCAATAAATGGCTTTAAGATTTGAAGCGAAGAAAAGAAGAAGAGGAAGAAGAACTTCTTAAGAAATCGAAGACTATTTTTCCTTCATGAGAGACGTCTTGACGTCGGCGTCTTGAGAGTCTTGGCTTGGCAATAATATCGTTGAAAACCCTGTATTCCTGTGTGCCATAAAAAAAACCTTTTAAAGAAATTTCCTACCAGATGGAGAATTTTATTTAGTTTTCCTATATTTTATAATATTTAAATCACAAATTGTCTATTAAAGCAATTTATGAGGATAAAACCGAAAAAGAAGTATAATGGAGCCGCCCAGTAGTTTATACTTTCAGTGCAAAACAGTGATACAATCTCCATTTTTAAGTTGAATTAATATAAAAACAAATTATTAAGTCATTTTCAGTGTTGCAAATTGTTAGAGGGCGATAAAATAACAACAAAATGAATGATCTCAGAATTTGAGTTTTCAAAATGGCGGCATGTTTTTTTTTCTTCAAAACTAAGTTAAGTTTGGATAAGTTTAACACCATTTGGATAAGAAAAAATGATAAAACACCTTAACAGCCAAAAGAATTGAAGTTTGGCAGGCGCGCTACTCAGTCTACTATCTTCAGTTTCACACCTTTGCATCCTTATCATTTTCACCGGCGCAAGTATATGAATTAAAATCAATAATATGCTGCCGCTGGTTTGCTTTCACTTTTCACTCTCACCCTGTTAGGAACGGGAGGGTGGGGGAAAAAGGCATAAAAATGAATGAAAAATACAGTTAAGAGCTGTTAGTGCTTAGAGGAAGTAGAAAGGAGACTAGACGGTAGAACATGGCTGACAGTTACAGCAAACCGTAGATGATACAAAGTGTACAAGAAGTACGAAGGCTTGAAGCGGGGTTGGGAGGTGGGAGGGGGGTAGTAAGGTTCATCCCAATTCATCCAGATGCGTATCGAGTGTTCCGTATCATCTGCGGCTGGCAGTTGATAATGGTAATAAAATGTCAATTTCTCGCTTCAGTTCGCTTTTTCGGTTGAAGGTGAAGGTGTGGCGTGGAAGATAAAAAGGATAAAAAGGAAGGGGATGGCATGGGGGAGAAGAGAGCTCGGTAACGAGTACACCTGTATGCGAATGAAGCGGGGGGGGGGGCAGCATGGTGAAGAATTTTAACGCCACCATTTCAACTTCGAACGAAGAGAAGCTTACCGAGAGTAATTTAAAACCAATATTGTGCCACATTTTAAAGCTCCCACGGGCAGGTAAAATTATTAGAATGAGGATGAAAGGTTTAAGGGAGTGGGGGGAGGCTGAGGGAGGGATTTTTAGGTAAAATTTAGGTGATGGTGGTACTCACATCGACCGGTCCTATTTCATCCGGATCCGGAAATCTAGTCAAATCCGTAAACTAATCATTCGTTTTTTGGACATGGTTTAATAGAAATAAAAATCTCCCACTCGAGAGTCGATCCCAGTTTTTGGCACTTAATTATCGGTCAATCTTCCAATCGCCACTGTTGTAGGCGTGGTAGGATGAAAGGTTTCTTTTGGGGATATTTTGTTTTTACTTCATCTCTAGTTCGAATTCGGGCGAACTTTAAGGTGAGGAGATTAAGTAAGCTAGCTCGTCTTCCTTATCACCCCTACCAGAACACGTTCCCTCCCTTCATTCACTTGGATAAATGCTTTTTGTACGTCAGTCGTTCATGCTGAGAAGGGACAGCAGGTGGAACGTGTTGCAGCAAAAAAAAAGTGCAGAAAGTTGGGGTTTTATCGCCCCAGAATCAGAAATATCGATCGAAATCCTTTTGCTGGGTTTGGGGGGGAGGTTCTTCGGCCCAGGGTTCTTCGATGGTTCCGGTTTTGCGTGCGTGCCCTTGTTTCGGGTGTTTACCGTGTGGGAAACACACATATACGTGTGCATGCGTGATTTTGGGATGCGTGCCGAGAAGTTGTGAGCGCCTGGGAAATCTCAATATCAGCCGCCCAGCTCAACAGGCCCCTTTTTTACGATAATTAGATGTGGTGGCAGAAGCTAGAGAGAGAGATATAAAGAGAAGGAGAGAGAATTCTTCTTGAGAAATGTTGGGGAACTTTTGCCTTTTCCTTCAGCAGATAGGTAGACAGCTTCCTGTTGCATGGGCCACAGTTAACCGGTCCGTCACGCAGATGATTTGACCTGGCTCTGTAATATTGAACCTGAAAGGATTGATTAGAACCCGTGGGATAGGCTACCCTTAGCACCTTCAATCAACCGCCTGTTCCCGCACAATATTATACTTTGATGTTGTCTTATGCAGCAAAAATGGCGCCACAGGACCAAGCGAAAAGCGATTGGAGCGAGTTTGTTTTTTGCTTGTTGTTTTCGAACAAGCACCAACCAGGCCCGTGTATTCACAACTTTGATTGTGGATAAGATTGGCTACCTAAACTTTAAGGTAAGCTTGCTGCGGGCAACGAAACCCACCGCGTGAAGGTCATATTACGTCGTGGCGAAATATTTCACTGAGGATGGCCTTCCCTTGCGGCTAGCTCGATTTGCATTGTATCGAGTAGATATAATTTATCTTCTCTGCACTTCGCTTTTCGGCCTTAAACTTGGCTTAGAGGTGGGGGATATTTTATTTAAAATTATTATTTCAATAGTCCAAAGTGTGGCAATTGAGGTGAGGAATTGAGGCGAATGGTCTAGAATGGATGTAAAGCTCATCAGGAAACTCTCGTCCATCGTTACTGGTGATGGTTGGCGAAAGCTGGAGAGAGAGGAAAACAAAAACAAATATACACCGCACTAGAGAGTTTTTGTTGCGTTGGTATTTGCATTTGCTTTGTTCCAAACTTTTAATTAGATCTACATTTAGTTTAAATCCCTAGCGGCGGTCTGTTGTACAGGAGAGGGGAGTTTTAGTAGATGAAACCCCAGAAAATACCTATTACCGAGAAGTTCGTTCAGCGCAATCGGGATGAATCTGATGCAAATTCATAAATCAGAATAAATCTGGAAAGTGAATTATTGACTCAAAATCAGTATCTTTTGAAGATTCATGAAGTTCTAAGGATTTGACATTCATGAGTTCCAAGAAATGAGATGAGGATTCAGGAGAAGAAACCCGGGAATTATTGACTCTGAATCTCTCTTGAATCTCTTGAAGATACATGAATATCTAAACACTCATTAATTTGTACTGATGAACATGAATCTTCTAAGGATTTGACATTCATGAGTTCCAAGAACTGAGGTGAGGATTCAGGAGAAGAAACCCAGGAACTATTGACTCTGAATCTCTCTTGAATCTCTTGAAGATACGAATATCTAAAGACTCATTAATTTCTACTGATGAACATGAATCTTCTAAGGATTTCACATTCATGAGTTCTGATGAACATGAGCACTGATGAACATGAATCTTCTAAGGATTTGACATTCATGAGATCCAAGAAATGAGATGAGGATTCAGGAGAAGAAACCCAGGAACTATTGACTCTGAATCTCTCTTGAATCTCTTGAAGATACATGAATATCTAAAGACTCATTAATTTCTAGTGATGAACATGAATCTTCTAAGGATTGTCCAAGAACTGAGGTGAGGATTCAGGAGAAGAAACCCAGGAATTATTGACTCTGAATCTCTCTTGAATCTCTTGAAGTTACATGAATATCTAAAGACTCATTAATTTCTACGGATGAATATGAATCTTTGTAGATGAACTCAGGAATAGTCGAATCAATATTCGAATGACTCTTTTTAACTGATTCTTTAAAAGGCATAGCCCACATAAGACATGCATCATTACACCTTATAAGAGGATGACAATATTCGCTAGCAGTCGAGTAGCGAATCAGTTGATTGATCGGTCTTACTCGTGCTGTAAGCAAGATAGTAAAGATCCGAAAAGACCTTTAGGCTACCGGATATGGTATAGCGGTACGTAAGTACGCCGGGTTCTATAATTCAACCCCTCCAATCTACGGCCCATTAGCGGGAAGTGGGACAAAAAGAGAAAAAAAAAGATCGCGGCAAAGATTGCTCATAATTAAATTGTTTGCACTTCTCCCGCGCCTGTGCACCCGTTGCGTGGTTGCGTGGTTTTGTGGAGAAAGATTGTGTTTGCGAAACTTTCGCATCCGATAGCGTATGAAATTGAATCCTAGCTGTGGGTGGTGCAGCAATGGCGCCACCGGGCCAACAAGGGGAAGGTGTAATAATAAGTCAACCCTTTTTTGGGTGCGAAAGTTCGATCGGAAATCATGAATTACGGAACCCGGATAGTAACTGAGGAAGGTTGTTTTTACCGTTTTGGGAAAAAGGTTCTTAACGAACGGGTTAAAGGATTTTTGGTAGCGTTTTTTTGAGAGTGAATGAACATTGTTAAATTATGAAATATTTAAAACTAGAATTGAAGTTTTATACTGTCTGTGTATTGTAATTAATTATTGCAATAGATTTTTAAAGTCAGGAAAATATTTCACTTTCCCATCAATACTACCAAAAAGGGTTTAGGTTAGCTGGCAGTTGACAGTTTTTTCCACCCGATCCCAAGCAATTCGCTTTCTTGATGGTAATGCGCAAGAATGTTTCTTGTGTCTGGGAATAAAATTTACTGGGCGAGGAAAATTCAATTACCTGATAAGGTCAACCCAGCTGTCAGGACAAGTAACCAACGACGTCCTTTCTGTATTTCTTTCAACCCGGGCGTTAGACATCTTTTTCTCGGGCCTGTTGCCAACGCTTCCGTCGGTCGCACACTTATAAACATGGACATAAAACAGCAACAAAAAAAATCCCACATAATAATAAACGATAAGCTTGCGCTGAAGAGTGGACGACATCTGGCGAAAGGAATATATGCACAGCACAAGGGATAGATACACGGCTAGACGTAAATAAAACGCGAGAGAACTAAGAAGTTGTGTACAAAGTGTTTCTTGTTTTGCTGTTTGCTACAGTAAACATATTTCACATAAAATTGAAAAAATAACTTCACTTGTATATGTCAAAAAATCACTTTTATGTGTGACTTTGCTTTGGTGCCGTGACCAGGATATAAGTGAGGGAAAAATTATTTAAAAACACCTTTCTTTCTCTCTTTTTTTGTGCACCCTAACAGTTGATCCGTATCCAAAGGTTTTAGATGAAAATTTTCGGCACAAAATGTCTTCACGCACCTTGCCCTTCCTTGCCCCGCACCTTGACCTTCGTCTCCCCTACCCGCACATTTGATGTTTCATCGTTCTCTCGCTCCTTTATTTCCACCCAGTTCTTTTTTTTCCTTTCGTTAACGGGACAACGGGGCAAGGTTCAAAATTTGCATGATTAATGAGTGTGCAAATATCTCATTTCTTGGCTCGGTCTTATGCGGCGTGTCTAGATTCTGTCCTTTCGTGGGCAGCAACCGGGGGGAGGGTGGTAGTACGATTTGACGCATAAAATGAAGGATGCTGTGGAGAGAAAAAAGAAACGAAATATCGAATCGCCTAACACACTGTCGGAGAAGCAAATCGGGTAAGGGAATAATGTTGATTTGTGTGTGTGTGTTTTTTTTTCTTCGTTCGTTTGGCCACTGTATGTGTATGGTGGTGTACTGTTTTGTGGTTTATTTTTTGGTTGTTGCTCCCGTGCACGAGGGTTAGCGTTGGAGACTCATTTTTCATTTCCCTCCCCACCCAACGCTCGGTTGCCGGGCCCGGTTGACGGTTGGAAGTCAGCAACAGTTGGTGAAAATGATTGCTAATTTGCCATCGCGACACCGTCACCCTGCTGGTGACTGTTGAGATTTTGTAATTATTTTTTGTTTGGGGGAGTTTTTTTGGTTTGCTTGGAAAATTGTGATTACCTCATTTATCGACCAGTCATTTCGATTTTATCTGTTCAAACACGGTTTGGTGTTCATCAAACATTGACTTTTTGTTTGATGAAACAATATTTTTGATTTAAAATATTATATAATGATATAAATATAAATAAATTTATAATGTAAATAGATATTTTTGATTTTGTTGTTATAATAAACTAAAAAAAAGGAAAATTTAAATGTTTTAAGAAAAAAGTTATGGCCCACCGGTACCCTATAGTCTTACCTAAACACTAAACGATCTAAAAATAAGTTACAACTCCATAAAACAATCATTAAAAACGACGGGAAAAATACCGTCTCCACCATATACGTGCGCAACGATACAATGTAAGCATCGGCAACATGGCACACCAGCAACTGAGCGTGTACCGTCCATATTTGTTGTTTGTATATTGATTCAAATCAACCTACCATTTGAAGCTACACCAAAAATGTTACCACATAAGTAACAAAAGCAAAAGAAGAAAAAAAACACATCCACCCCAGGAAAGTAATGGATCGGAAGCTGCAACGGGTGCTAGGAGTTTATAAATGTATTTTTCTTGCTGCTTTGAAGACGGGCCAGCAGCAACGTTTGCCGCTTACCGGGAAACTCGGTTGGCCCGGTCATCAACTGGGAGTGATTTGTCATAAAAATTTATGTCAATGCACATAAATCTCCGGTTGTGTTATGCCGCGATGCTGCGATATGTCTGCCCGCGACTATGGCACAATGGGCAAATGGGGGGTAAAAAACAAACAGGGGAATTATTTTTAAAAATTAGCGCACATACGTGAAGTGAATTTTTGTTGTAAAATTTAAAAATATTTTAATGGTTTTTATTTAAAAAATATCTTTTTTTACCAAAATTTATATTCCTCCACATAGAACCCACTGTGCATGGTGGAATGAAATTTGAGTGGATCAGGTTTATTTATTGTTGCATCGTTTTTTCTTCCCACTACCATCTTCCCACTCCCCTCTTTCCATACGGGTTACATCATCTAGCTTCGCACTTCGCTTCGCTCAGTATTTAGCTCTAAAACCTAGCCCCGCCAGGTAACTCATCAGGCACGGGTGGATGATCTTCAGTGTCGTAAATTTTATTATCCTTCACCGTGTATAGAGAAAACGGAGGGGGAAGGGGGGGAAATTATTACAACCCACCAATACCGTCATAACTGACCTCATCGTGCGGGGTTTGTTGGACGTGCCAGGGCATGGTCCAATGCTGGAACGACTTCCGGGATCTGTGCCTCCGTGGGTCGGTAGCTAGGTTAAGTGAATTTTTATTCCACACCTGCCATCGATCCAGTCTGCGGCTGAACGTAAGCTCTGAAACTTTGAGGATTACATTTTCCGTGTAAAAAAAATAGAACAATAAACCAAATGGTCAGACAGTGGAAGTCGATAGACACTAAAGGATTCCTTGATATCTTCAATCAGCTTTTTTTGTATTTTGAATATTTTGTACATTATGAGGGTGAGGGTATTCCAACTTTGCATACATATAATAACAAATCAAACTGATTTGTAACATGCAAATAATTAGCTAGGATCACTTCCTGGACAGATGTCCTATGTAGCTCGAATTCTAGAAATCCTTGAAAGTAACATGGTTATGGTTAATGCAGAAATTCTGCAAGAAATTGACTTGAAGAGGTCGTCGAGATATTGGTTGTAGGATCGAAAGAGTTCCTTAAGAAAGGTATCTTTTATTATCAGTTTACAGTCCGATATCTTATTGATTGTTTTACGGATTGAGTCTTCAATTTTTAGCTTCTCAACTTGAACCATTGCAGATCTCAATATTTGGAGATTGAAGTTCAGTTTATGAGTTACTTTACATAGGCGAGAATGAAACGCGATTCTTGGCTTGTTGTTTAGTGGGAGATTTATGGATAATATCCATCTAGGAAAATACATTCGCTTCACAATTTTATGCTTTCAAATATACAATTACGTTTCGAAAACGTCAAACATCATTCTCCATTTTAGACGTCCGTATGATTTCACAATGTTGTTATTTTCTGGTCTCGTTACATACCTTGCATCTGTTTTTTTGTCTCTCTCTCTCTCTCTCTCTCTCTATCTCTATCTATCGCTCTCTTTCTCGGAATGCTTCGCCCATTGTTTTTTTTTTTTTTTTTTGCTCGGTTAGAACGGCCTGGCCGTATCAAGACTTATTTTACCACGTAGCAGGATAGTCAGTCCATGCTACGGGGAGACGGTCCGGATGGGATTTGAACCATCGCCCATTGTATAATGGTATAAAAAAATTTCAAATTAAATTTTACTCTCGCTGTTGTTTATTGCTAGCCTGATGTCCCGCGGCGATCCCGGTTACTTCGTGCAGTAATTTCCCGCGTACGCTTTGCTAAGGTGTCGTTTTTTTCTTCTTGCTTCACTTTTCCTTTTTTTTTTATTTTACATGCTGCTTGCAGGTGGATGTTTATATATATATTGAATTGTTGGAAGGTTTTCTCAAGTTTATTTAACATCGCAGTCAGGTCTTAATGTATTTGCATTGCAGTTCGGTTACAATTTCCACCAACGAACCCTGGTACTAGATAACGAAAAAGGAAGAAAAAACAGATTCTTTTGGAGTATAAATACTACTGGAAAAATTGAATTAAAAAAGAAATAATAAGGTGAAATAAAACCCACACCAACGCACACTATTTCAGCAGCTTCGAAGCGGTTTACAGTTTTGAAATTGTTTGCTTAAGCTGGGGCAACCCGAAACCGTTGAGCCGCTTACCATTAACATTTTTGCTAAAAGAAGTTAATAAAAACAAAAGAAAAAAAAAGAGACGAAGTACCACATCACAAAACATCAGAAAATGGCGATGAGACCAAACATTTCCGCACGTTTCATGCCGTTTCTGCGTGAACGGAATGGTTTTTGGCCCAGTGCGCCCATGAATAAAAAATGAGCACCTCTCAATGGGTAGGATTGCCAGGGTGGCCAGGGGTGGCTGTGTGTGTGAACCAGATGAGACGGGCGCCCAACGCATTCGAAGTACGCGCGATCCGGTACGAACGGATCTACAATCATGGTAGCGGTCGAGTAGGATTTGTCCTTGTTAAGATACATTTAGTATTTGTTGTTTTGTGGTGTTGTGCTTTTATTTATTGTAAACTGGGTTTTGAAGTACGAACGGAACATATCAGAGATAAAAGAAAAAAGCGCCCAAACAGCAGACTATATATTGCCAATATAAAGGGAAATAAAATGTCCTTTCATTTCTGATGGTGGTGGTGTGTACGAGATTCAGAACGGATTTTCAATGCCACCTACACCCGCACATACTTAAAGAGATGTGTCGTAATATTATCCGTGGTATGTGTGTGTGTGTACATGTGTGGGAAAACCAGAGAAAAACAACCCCAACGTACGCCATGTGAGCTTAAAATGATGATCACGTACGAAACGTCGACTGCAGCGACCTCTTATACATCGTGGCAGGTTATTGCTCGGTTCGGTTTTCGCTTATTCAACCACACCGACCATACCCCACCTGTAGATTCCTCAGGTGTTTCCCCCCCCCCCCCCCCCCCTTAGGTACAGACGGGGGGTAGCGTGGTAATATTCAAGCATAATTTAGCCGATCGTGCCGATGAAGCTGCACGTACATTGGTGCAGTGTCGGTAAGAAGCCCTGACGTTTGCTTAGCTTAGCAATCCCGTGCAGCCTCTCGCGGTAAGCTCGACATCCCTTTACCAGGCAATCGTCAAACAAAACAAGAAAAAAACACACCCTTCTCAAACACACTAAGCCTGGTGCGTGTAATATTTTGCTATGGTTTATTTTTCGTACGTGTTTTTCTGCTCGACGAGTCCGGGCAAATCGAACCAAACATACAAGCGAAGCGAATGTTATCCATCGGTCAATCGGCTGCTAATGGAAGTGCGCCAGTGCCCAGGCTTGGTTACTTTTGTTTGCCGCCCTTTTCGCTTTTTTTTGGCTGGGTGGGTAACGATGGGCAGGAAAGCAAAAGTTTTGAAGGAAAAGAATGAGTTAGACGCTTCCGACCAAAGAGATTATGGGGGTAGAGGTTGAGGATTTTTTTCTTTCATTCTCTTGGGACCGGTTTCCATCTGGGCTGTGGGTGAATAGAAGATACCATGTCGGTGAAAGGCTTTTGACATCACTCTTTGCGTTATGGGGGGTTTTTTGGGACGGGATTTTGTTGCGTATGGCTTTATGATTCTCAAGTTTTTTTATGTTTAAAGCTGATGTATGTTTTTTAAGTATAAACTGACATTTTTTTCTATAAACATAAGTTTAAACCAAGTGCGCGGTTCTTAAAACAATTAAAAGAACAAGTTTGTCATGCGAATTGCATACCTTGCGGCTGCTATGATCATGCGGAGTTACGTATGAATTTCCCGTGTTACGTAGTTAGGCTTTTACATATTAAAATATAGACAAAAAACGAGTTAAATTTAGTTATTCTTCTACTTGGCCTGCTCACGGTCGAGCACGTTGCGAAGACATGGTCAGATTGCCAATCCGTTTCCAGGAAACACGGTCTAAGGCTGCAGTACTCTATTCACGGCTGTATTTTGTTTGGGAAATTTAGCAAAATTGAAAAATGTGATATATTTTAAAGCGAATTTGTTGCAATAAGTTTCTTTTCACTCAAATAATGCTTTAAAGTAAAAAAAGAATAAAAAATCAGAAAAAAATTTTAAAAAATTTTCCACTCGAAAATTTCATAAGGGGTACCCCTTGCCATTTTTTTGAGAAATTTTGCAAAAAAAATAAAGTTGTTTTATTTTAATGCCAATGGGTTGCAATGAGTTTCTTTTCACTCAAATAATGCTTGAAATAAAAAAAAGAGTGAAAAATGATAAAAAAAGCTCAAAAAATTGAAAAAAATGAAAATTTTGCTCATTTTTGCACCAAATTTTGCCTATAACTCGGTCGGTATACAACGGATCGCCAATCTTTAACCTGTGGTCGATAGATGGCATCAATGGCTACATTTTCTTCTTGGACAGCCATGCCCTCAGATGTCTGTGCCAGAAGTTATTCGAGGAACCAAATTCCTTACCCTGTTTGAGAAAATGTTAAATTTTCCTCATTTTTGCGCCAATTTTTGCCTATAGCTCAGTCGGTATCCAACGAATCGCCAATCTTTAACTTGTGATCGATAGATGGCATCAATGGCTACATTTTCTTCTTGGACAGCCATGCCCTCAGATGTCTGTGCCAGAAGTTATTCGAGGAACCAAGTTCCTTACCCTGTTTGAGAAAATGTAAAATTTTCCTCATTTTTGAGCAATGTAGCAAAAATTTTAAATGTGATATATTTTGATGGGAATTTGTTGCAATAAGTTTCTTTTCACTCAAATAATGCTTTGCATTAAAAAAAGTATAGAAAATCAGAAAAAAAATTTTAAAAAATTTTCCACTCGAAAATTTCATAAGGGGTACCCCTTGCCATTTTTTTGAGAAATTTTGCAAAAAAAATAAAGTTGTTTTATTTTAATGCCAATGGGTTGCAATGAGTTTCTTTTCACTCAAATAATGCTTGAAATAAAAAAAAGAGTGAAAAATGATAAAAAAAGCTCAAAAAATTGAAAAAAATGAAAATTTTGCTCATTTTTGCACCAAATTTTGCCTATAACTCGGTCGGTATCCAACGGATCGCCAATCTTTAACCTGTGGTCGATAGATGGCACCAATGGCTACATTTTCTTCTTGGAAGGCCATGCCCTCAGATGTATGTGCCAGAAGTTATTCGAGGAACCAAGTTCCTTACCCTGTTTGAGAAAATGTTAAATTTTCCTCATTTTTGCGCCAATTTTTGCCTGTAGCTCAGTCGGTATCCAACGAATCGCCAATCTTTAACTTGTGATCGATAGATGGCATCAATGGCTACATTTTCTTCTTGGACAGCCATGCCCTCAGATGTCTGTGCCAGAAGTTATTCGAGGAACCAAGTTCCTTACCCTGTTTGAGAACATGTAAAATTTTCCTCATTTTTGAGCAATGTAGCAAAAATTTTAAATGTGATATATTTTGATGGGAATTTGTTGCAATAAGTTTCTTTTCACTCAAATAATGCTTTGCATTAAAAAAAGTATAGAAAATCAGAAAAAAATTTTTAAAAAATTTTCCACTCGAAAATTTCATAAGGGGTACCCCTTGCCATTTTTTTGAGAAATTTTGCAAAAAAAATAAAGTTGTTTTATTTTAATGCCAATGGGTTGCAATGAGTTTCTTTTCACTCAAATAATGCTTGAAATAAAAAAAAGAGTGAAAAATGATAAAAAAAGCTCAAAAAATTGAAAAAAATTGAAAATTTTGCTCATTTTTGCACCAAATTTTGCCTATAACTCGGTCGGTATTCAACGGATCGCCAATCTTTAACCTGTGGTCGATAGATGGCACCAATGGCTACATTTTCTTCTTGGACGGCCATGCCCTCAGATGTATGTGCCAGAAGTTATTCGAGGAACCAAGTTCCTTACCCTGTTTGAGAAAATGTTAAATTTTCCTCATTTTTGCGCCAATTTTTGCCTATAGCTCAGTCGGTATCCAACGAATCGCCAATCTTTAACTTGTGATCGATAGATGGCATCAATGGCTACATTTTCTTCTTGGACAGCCATGCCCTCAGATGTCTGTGCCAGAAGTTATTCGAGGAACCAAGTTCCTTACCCTGTTTGAGAACATGTAAAATTTTCCTCATTTTTGAGCAATGTAGCAAAAATTTTAAATGTGATATATTTTGATGGGAATTTGTTGCAATAAGTTTCTTTTCACTCAAATAATGCTTTGCATTAAAAAAAGTATAGAAAATCAGAAAAAAAATTTTAAAAAATTTTCCACTCGAAAATTTCATAAGGGGTACCCCTTGCCATTTTTTTGAGAAATTTTGCAAAAAAAATAAAGTTGTTTTATTTTAATGCCAATGGGTTGCAATGAGTTTCTTTTCACTCAAATAATGCTTGAAATAAAAAAAAGAGTGAAAAATGATAAAAAAAGCTCAAAAAATTGAAAAAAATGAAAATTTTGCTCATTTTTGCACCAAATTTTGCCTATAACTCGGTCGGTATCCAACGGATCGCCAATCTTTAACCTGTGGTCGATAGATGGCACCAATGGCTACATTTTCTTCTTGGACGGCCATGCCCTCAGATGTATGTGCCAGAAGTTATTCGAGGAACCAAGTTCCTTACCCTGTTTGAGAAAATGTTAAATTTTCCTCATTTTTGCGCCAATTTTTGCCTATAGCTCAGTCGGTATCCAACGAATCGCCAATCTTTAACTTGTGATCGATAGATGGCATCAATGGCTACATTTTCTTCTTGGACAGCCATGCCCTCAGATGTCTGTGCCAGAAGTTATTCGAGGAACCAAGTTCCTTACCCTGTTTGAGAACATGTAAAATTTTCCTCATTTTTGAGCAATGTAGCAAAAATTTTAAATGTGATATATTTTGATGGGAATTTGTTGCAATAAGTTTCTTTTCACTCAAATAATGCTTTGCATTAAAAAAAGTATAGAAAATCAGAAAAAAAATTTTAAAAAATTTTCCACTCGAAAATTTCATAAGGGGTACCCCTTGCCATTTTTTTGAGAAATTTTGCAAAAAAAATAAAGTTGTTTTATTTTAATGCCAATGGGTTGCAATGAGTTTCTTTTCACTCAAATAATGCTTGAAATAAAAAAAAGAGTGAAAAATGATAAAAAAAGCTCAAAAAATTGAAAAAAATGAAAATTTTGCTCATTTTTGCACCAAATTTTGCCTATAACTCGGTCGGTATCCAACGGATCGCCAATCTTTAACCTGTGGTCGATAGATGGCACCAATGGCTACATTTTCTTCTTGGAAGGCCATGCCCTCAGATGTATGTGCCAGAAGTTATTCGAGGAACCAAGTTCCTTACCCTGTTTGAGAAAATGTTAAATTTTCCTCATTTTTGCGCCAATTTTTGCCTATAGCTCAGTCGGTATCCAACGAATCGCCAATCTTTAACTTGTGATCGATAGATGGCATCAATGGCTACATTTTCTTCTTGGACAGCCATGCCCTCAGATGTCTGTGCCAGAAGTTATTCGAGGAACCAAGTTCCTTACCCTGTTTGAGAACATGTAAAATTTTCCTCATTTTTGAGCAATGTAGCAAAAATTTTAAATGTGATATATTTTGATGGGAATTTGTTGCAATAAGTTTCTTTTCACTCAAATAATGCTTTGCATTAAAAAAAGAATAGAAAATCAGAAAAAAATTTTTAAAAAATTTTCCACTCGAAAATTTCATAAGGGGTACCCCTTGCCATTTTTTTGAGAAATTTTGCAAAAAAAATAAAGTTGTTTTATTTTAATGCCAATGGGTTGCAATGAGTTTCTTTTCACTCAAATAATGCTTGAAATAAAAAAAAGAGTGAAAAATGATAAAAAAAGCTCAAAAAATTAAAAAAAATTGAAAATTTTGCTCATTTTTGCACCAAATTTTGCCTATAACTCGGTCGGTATTCAACGGATCGCCAATCTTTAACCTGTGGTCGATAGATGGCACCAATGGCTACATTTTCTTCTTGGACGGCCATGCCCTCAGATGTATGTGCCAGAAGTTATTCGAGGAACCAAGTTCCTTACCCTGTTTGAGAAAATGTTAAATTTTCCTCATTTTTGCGCCAATTTTTGCCTATAGCTCCGTCGGTATCCAACGAATCGCCAATCTTTAACTTGTGATCGATAGATGGCATCAATGGCTACATTTTCTTCTTGGACAGCCATGCCCTCAGATGTCTGTGCCAGAAGTTATTCGAGGAACCAAGTTCCTTACCCTGTTTGAGAACATGTAAAATTTTCCTCATTTTTGAGCAATGTAGCAAAAATTTTAAATGTGATATATTTTGATGGGAATTTGTTGCAATAAGTTTCTTTTCACTCAAATAATG
The DNA here is from genome assembly GCF_943734845.2 of Anopheles funestus. Lineage (NCBI taxonomy): Eukaryota > Metazoa > Arthropoda > Insecta > Diptera > Culicidae > Anopheles > Anopheles funestus. The sequence goes on along the minus strand of NC_064597.1, from coordinate 4,306,370 downwards.
CTTTGCATTAAAAAAAGTATAGAAAATCAGAAAAAAAATTTTAAAAAATTTTCCACTCGAAAATTTCATAAGGGGTACCCCTTGCCATTTTTTTGAGAAATTTTGCAAAAAAAATAAAGTTGTTTTATTTTAATGCCAATGGGTTGCAATGAGTTTCTTTTCACTCAAATAATGCTTGAAATAAAAAAAAGAGTGAAAAATGATAAAAAAAGCTCAAAAAATTGAAAAAAATGAAAATTTTGCTCATTTTTGCACCAAATTTTGCCTATAACTCGGTCGGTATCCAACGGATCGCCAATCTTTAACCTGTGGTCGATAGATGGCACCAATGGCTACATTTTCTTCTTGGACGGCCATGCCCTCAGATGTATGTGCCAGAAGTTATTCGAGGAACCAAGTTCCTTACCCTGTTTGAGAAAATGTTAAATTTTCCTCATTTTTGCGCCAATTTTTGCCTATAACTCAGTCGGTATCCAACGAAACGCCAATCTTTAACTTGTGATCGATAGATGGCATCAATGGCTACATTTTCTTCTTGGACAGCCATGCCCTCAGATGTCTGTGCCAGAAGTTATTCGAGGAACCAAGTTCCTTACCCTGTTTGAGAACATGTAAAATTTTCCTCATTTTTGAGCAATGTAGCAAAAATTTTAAATGTGATATATTTTGATGGGAATTTGTTGCAATAAGTTTCTTTTCACTCAAATAATGCTTTGCATTAAAAAAAGTATAGAAAATCAGAAAAAAAAATTTAAAAAATTTTCCACCCGAAAATTTCATAAGGGGTACCCCTTGCCATTTTTTTGAGAAATTTTGCAAAAAAAATAAAGTTGTTTTATTTTAATGCCAATGGGTTGCAATGAGTTTCTTTTCACTCAAATAATGCTTGAAATAAAAAAAAAGAGTGAAAAATGATAAAAAAAGCTCAAAAAATTGAAAAAAATGAAAATTTTGCTCATTTTTGCACCAAATTTTGCCTATAACTCGGTCGGTATCCAACGGATCGCCAATCTTTAACCTGTGGTCGATAGATGGCACCAATGGCTACATTTTCTTCTTGGACGGCCATGCCCTCAGATGTATGTGCCAGAAGTTATTCGAGAAACCAAGTTCCTTACCCTGTTTGAGAAAATGTTAAATTTTCCTCATTTTTGCGCCAATTTTTGCCTATAGCTCAGTCGGTATCCAACGAATCGCCAATCTTTAACTTGTGATCGATAGATGGCATCAATGGCTACATTTTCTTCTTGGACAGCCATGCCCTCAGATGTCTGTGCCAGAAGTTATTCGAGGAACCAAGTTCCTTACCCTGTTTGAGAACATGTAAAATTTTCCTCATTTTTGAGCAATGTAGCAAAAATTTTAAATGTGATATATTTTGATGGGAATTTGTTGCAATAAGTTTCTTTTCACTCAAATAATGCTTTGCATTAAAAAAAGTATAGAAAATCAGAAAAAAAAATTTAAAAAATTTTCCACCCGAAAATTTCATAAGGGGTACCCCTTGCCATTTTTTTGAGAAATTTTGCAAAAAAAATAAAGTTGTTTTATTTTAATGCCAATGGGTTGCAATGAGTTTCTTTTCACTCAAATAATGCTTGAAATAAAAAAAAAGAGTGAAAAATGATAAAAAAAGCTCAAAAAATTGAAAAAAATGAAAATTTTGCTCATTTTTGCACCAAATTTTGCCTATAACTCGGTCGGTATCCAACGGATCGCCAATCTTTAACCTGTGGTCGATAGATGGCACCAATGGCTACATTTTCTTCTTGGACGGCCATGCCCTCAGATGTATGTGCCAGAAGTTATTCGAGAAACCAAGTTCCTTACCCTGTTTGAGAAAATGTTAAATTTTCCTCATTTTTGCGCCAATTTTTGCCTATAGCTCAGTCGGTATCCAACGAATCGCCAATCTTTAACTTGTGATCGATAGATGGCATCAATGGCTACATTTTCTTCTTGGACAGCCATGCCCTCAGATGTCTGTGCCAGAAGTTATTCGAGGAACCAAGTTCCTTACCCTGTTTGAGAACATGTAAAATTTTCCTCATTTTTGAGCAATGTAGCAAAAATTTTAAATGTGATATATTTTGATGGGAATTTGTTGCAATAAGTTTCTTTTCACTCAAATAATGCTTTGCATTAAAAAAAGTATAGAAAATCAGAAAAAAAATTTTAAAAAATTTTCCACCCGAAAATTTCATAAGGGGTACCCCTTGCCATTTTTTTGAGAAATTTTGCAAAAAAAATAAAGTTGTTTTATTTTAATGCCAATGGGTTGCAATGAGTTTCTTTTCACTCAAATAATGCTTGAAATAAAAAAAAGAGTGAAAAATGATAAAAAAAAGCTCAAAAAATTGAAAAAAATGAAAATTTTGCTCATTTTTGCACCAAATTTTGCCTATAACTCGGTCGGTATCCAACGGATCGCCAATCTTTAACCTGTGGTCGATAGATGGCACCAATGGCTACATTTTCTTCTTGGACGGCCATGCCCTCAGATGTCTGTGTCAGAAGTTATTGGAGGAATCAAGTTCCTTACCCTGTTTGAGAAAATGTTAAATTTTCCTCATTTTTGCGCCAATTTTTGCCTATAACTCAGTCGGTATCCAACGAATCGCCAATCTTTAACTTGTGATCGATAGATGGCATCAATGGCTACATTTTCTTCTTGGACAGCCATGCCCTCAGATGTCTGTGCCAGAAGTTATTCGAGGAACCAAGTTCCTTACCCTGTTTGAGAACATGTAAAATTTTCCTCATTTTTGAGCAATGTAGCAAAAATTTTAAATGTGATATATTTTGATGGGAATTTGTTGCAATAAGTTTCTTTTCACTCAAATAATGCTTTGCATTAAAAAAAGTATAGAAAATCAGAAAAAAAATTTTAAAAAATTTTCCACTCGAAAATTTCATAAGGGGTACCCCTTGCCATTTTTTTGAGAAATTTTGCAAAAAAAATAAAGTTGTTTTATTTTAATGCCAATGGGTTGCAATGAGTTTCTTTTCACTCAAATAATGCTTGAAATAAAAAAAAAGAGTGAAAAATGATAAAAAAAGCTCAAAAAATTGAAAAAAATGAAAATTTTGCTCATTTTTGCACCAAATTTTGCCTATAACTCGGTCGGTATCCAACGGATCGCCAATCTTTAACCTGTGGTCGATAGATGGCACCAATGGCTACATTTTCTTCTTGGACGGCCATGCCCTCAGATGTATGTGCCAGAAGTTATTCGAGAAACCAAGTTCCTTACCCTGTTTGAGAAAATGTTAAATTTTCCTCATTTTTGCGCCAATTTTTGCCTATAGCTCAGTCGGTATCCAACGAATCGCCAATCTTTAACTTGTGATCGATAGATGGCATCAATGGCTACATTTTCTTCTTGGACAGCCATGCCCTCAGATGTCTGTGCCAGAAGTTATTCGAGGAACCAAGTTCCTTACCCTGTTTGAGAACATGTAAAATTTTCCTCATTTTTGAGCAATGTAGCAAAAATTTTAAATGTGATATATTTTGATGGGAATTTGTTGCAATAAGTTTCTTTTCACTCAAATAATGCTTTGCATTAAAAAAAGTATAGAAAATCAGAAAAAAAATTTTAAAAAATTTTCCACCCGAAAATTTCATAAGGGGTACCCCTTGCCATTTTTTTGAGAAATTTTGCAAAAAAAATAAAGTTGTTTTATTTTAATGCCAATGGGTTGCAATGAGTTTCTTTTCACTCAAATAATGCTTGAAATAAAAAAAAGAGTGAAAAATGATAAAAAAAGCTCAAAAAATTGAAAAAAATGAAAATTTTGCTCATTTTTGCACCAAATTTTGCCTATAACTCGGTCGGTATCCAACGGATCGCCAATCTTTAACCTGTGGTCGATAGATGGCACCAATGGCTACATTTTCTTCTTGGACGGCCATGCCCTCAGATGTCTGTGTCAGAAGTTATTGGAGGAATCAAGTTCCTTACCCTGTTTGAGAAAATGTTAAATTTTCCTCATTTTTGCGCCAATTTTTGCCTATAGCTCAGTCGGTATCCAACGAATCGCCAATCTTTAACTTGTGATCGATAGATGGCATCAATGGCTACATTTTCTTCTTGGACAGCCATGCCCTCAGATGTCTGTGCCAGAAGTTATTCGAGGAACCAAGTTCCTTACCCTGTTTGAGAACATGTAAAATTTTCCTCATTTTTGAGCAATGTAGCAAAAATTTTAAATGTGATATATTTTGATGGGAATTTGTTGCAATAAGTTTCTTTTCACTCAAATAATGCTTTGCATTAAAAAAAGTATAGAAAATCAGAAAAAAAAATTTAAAAAATTTTCCACCCGAAAATTTCATAAGGGGTACCCCTTGCCATTTTTTTGAGAAATTTTGCAAAAAAAATAAAGTTGTTTTATTTTAATGCCAATGGGTTGCAATGAGTTTCTTTTCACTCAAATAATGCTTGAAATAAAAAAAAAGAGTGAAAAATGATAAAAAAAGCTCAAAAAATTGAAAAAAATGAAAATTTTGCTCATTTTTGCACCAAATTTTGCCTATAACTCGGTCGGTATCCAACGGATCGCCAATCTTTAACCTGTGGTCGATAGATGGCACCAATGGCTACATTTTCTTCTTGGACGGCCATGCCCTCAGATGTCTGTGTCAGAAGTTATTGGAGGAATCAAGTTCCTTACCCTGTTTGAGAAAATGTTAAATTTTCCTCATTTTTGCGCCAATTTTTGCCTATAACTCAGTCGGTATCCAACGAATCGCCAATCTTTAACTTGTGATCGATAGATGGCATCAATGGCTACATTTTCTTCTTGGACAGCCATGCCCTCAGATGTCTGTGCCAGAAGTTATTCGAGGAACCAAGTTCCTTACCCTGTTTGAGAACATGTAAAATTTTCCTCATTTTTGCACCAAATTTTGCCTATAACTCGGTCGGTATCCAACGGATCGCCAATCTTTAACCTGTGGTCGATAGATGGCACCAATGGCTACATTTTCTTCTTGGACGGCCATGCCCTCAGATGTCTGTGTCAGAAGTTATTGGAGGAATCAAGTTCCTTACCCTGTTTGAGAAAATGTTAAATTTTCCTCATTTTTGCGCCAATTTTTGCCTATAACTCAGTCGGTATCCAACGAATCGCCAATCTTTAACTTGTGATCGATAGATGGCATCAATGGCTACATTTTCTTCTTGGACAGCCATGCCCTCAGATGTCTGTGCCAGAAGTTATTCGAGGAACCAAGTTCCTTACCCTGTTTGAGAACATGTAAAATTTTCCTCATTTTTGAGCAATGTAGCAAAAATTTTAAATGTGATATATTTTGATGGGAATTTGTTGCAATAAGTTTCTTTTCACTCAAATAATGCTTTGCATTAAAAAAAGTATAGAAAATCAGAAAAAAATTTTAAAAAATTTTCCACTCGAAAATTTCATAAGGGGTACCCCTTGCCATTTTTTTGAGAAATTTTGCAAAAAAAATAAAGTTGTTTTATTTTAATGCCAATGGGTTGCAATGAGTTTCTTTTCACTCAAATAATGCTTGAAATAAAAAAAGAGTGAAAAATGATAAAAAAAGCTCAAAAAATTGAAAAAAATGAAAATTTTGCTCATTTTTGCACCAAATTTTGCCTATAACTCGGTCGGTATCCAACGGATCGCCAATCTTTAACCTGTGGTCGATAGATGGCACCAATGGCTACATTTTCTTCTTGGACAGCCATGCCCTCAGATGTCTGTGCCAGAAGTTATTCGAGGAACCAAGTTCCTTACCCTGTTTGAGAAAATGTTAAATTTTCCTCATTTTTGCGCCAATTTTTGCCTATAACTCAGTCGGTATCCAACGAATCGCCAATCTTTAACTTGTGATCGATAGATGGCACCAATGGCTACATTTTCTTCTTGGACAGCCATGCCCTCAGATGTCTGTGCCAGAAGTTATTCGAGGAACCAAGTTCCTTACCCTGTTTGAGAAAATGTAAAATTTTCCTCATTTTTGAGCAATGTAGCAAAAATTTTAAATGTGATATATTTTGATGGGAATTTGTTGCAATAAGTTTCTTTTCACTCAAATAATGCTTTGCATTAAAAAAAGAATAGAAAATCAGAAAAAAAATTTTAAAAAATTTTCCACCCGAAAATTTCATAAGGGGTACCCCTTGCCATTTTTTTGAGAAATTTTGCAAAAAAAATAAAATTGTTTTATTTTAATGCCAATGGGTTGAAATAAGTTTCTTTTCACTCAAATAATGCTTGAAATAAAAAATTGAGTAAAAATTTTTTCCACACACATTTACAAAGTCCTTGATAAGAGAGCTGAGTGTGATTTCTTGAGGTACTCTGCACAGCTTCGTCAGAGCGATAGTCTTTGATTCTGACTGTATAAGAACTCCTAAATGAAGTATGATTTGTGGTCCAACGAGGTATGAAGGTGACTCCCCAAAAGCCAAGACTGTCGAGTTCCACGAGCAATCGATCATTGGGGATTCAGTCGAGAGATACCTTGAAGTATGAGGACGCCATATGTATACAGACAATCGAACAAATACTTTTACAGAGTTTTTTTTATAAGTCAAAATTTTAGGTATCATATTGTTCTAGGTCATTTCGAATATCTTTTCCAACAAATAAATGTAAAACAAAATTAGTTGCCTAACATTAAACAAATTTCAATTCAAGCACGTCCTTAAAGTTCACTTCAATGCGGTTGTGTGAATTAGTGCCTCACCCAAGTACCCGTCCGGTGATCGTTTTGAGTGTGCGGGAAAACAATTCCCTTTCGCAAAACTGTACAAGCACTCGCCCGTACACCACTTGTAGGAAAAGTTTAGAAAATGAACCTTAATTTTTTGGACCGTACCCGAACCATTGGTCGCCTACCGGATACCGGAAGAGCCCATCATCAGGGATTGGGCACCATCATCGTACCTGGGTGGATTTTTTTTGTGTTTTTTTGGTTTGGACCCATCCCTGCCCTGATGATGATGAAAATGGGAAGCTTTAAAGTTATGTCATCATTACCAGTCGGAAAACAGTGTGCTTGTCGATATTGTAACGGGACCAAAAAACCCGCCCCCGGTGCCCTGTGGGCTACGGACGTCAAACCACCGTGGTCCTAGGTGGATAGGGGAACCACGAAGCACGAAAAGTCAAATTCGAAATGCGAGAAAAACCCGAGCATTTGATGTGGAAGGGGGGGAGGGGGAGGGGGGAGGAAGTGGTTTGTGTAAGGGTTTTTGGATGCTCCTGTTTGACTGTGATAAGGAACGTGCAGGGAAAATCATTGTGGGAAGGAAGTGGGTCGGGAGGGGGGGGGGGGCGGTGGTGGAGGGTTGATGATGTTGACGAGAAGAATGCTTAAAAGGGATGAAAACAAGTCGGTGTGTACACAGGGGGGGGTACATGTGAATGGAAGTGGGGGGAGGGGAGGGAGGAGGGATGGAAAGGAAGGGAAGGAAACGAAGGAATGAGGGTAAAGGTGGATTCGAGGAAAATGCCACGAAACAATGCTAATAGATCCGCTTCTATAATAGATCCGCCCTTCAGATCCCATAAGCATTCAGTTGTTTCGAAACAGTGTGCGTGTATGTGTGGCTGTGAGAAGGGAACAGGCGGGAGGGGGGAGTTTGTTGGGAAAATGTCTTGCCGCGGAAAAATCGATCATACACTGTTGCGGTACCAAGTGTGGTGCCTGGCATCGCGGCAAGATAGTGAACCATTTTTCGGGTTCGAAGCGGGTTTTTAGACTCTGGTGCAAAACATCAGCTCAACATTCAATCCCCCATCACGCTGTCTTTGGTTCACGGCGCAAAAAAAAACCCGATTTCCGAGCGTGGAGAGATCAAAAACGCAGCTCAGCTTATTTTAGTCTCACATTGAAACACGCACATTTTCGTCCCGGGGAACGTCCAATGATGCGTTCGCATTGCTGTCTCGGCGGAATGGAGAATGAGGTGGAAGGGGGAGGTGGGAGGGGGGGGGGGGAGAGGGTGATGTTTCCATCCTGGAAAATACGTGAGTAAAAAATCAATAATCATCAAAAAGCCTCTAAAGATGTAAAGCCCTTACCATGCATGTGTCCCATTGCCCCATTCCGGGATGCGATGGAACAGCGAAGCCCAAAGGATGGTAGGGGGAGGGGGGGGGGAGGGGGGTAATGTACCGTCAGATGCCGCACACCTTTAAGCTTACTTTTATTGCCGGCTTTTCCAGGAGGGGAGCCGAGTAATGCGAAGATGCTGGCAAAATCCCAGGGAAACAACCTTTCCCTTTCTATTTCTTCTTCACTCCCTCGCTCTCCCTCTCTCTTCTGTTTCTATTCTTTGAGAGCTTCTTGTTTTCGTCCTTTTATTACTGTTTTCATTGTTGTTGAGTTGTTGTGCGACAAAAAAAGAAGCCCGTTTCCTCAAGGTCCGCTGATTAGTGTGGACCATGTTTTACTCCTGTCACCTGACCGAACCACCACCGGACCCCCCCCCCCCCCCCCCAAAAAAAACGAGAAGAGCTTTTTCCAATTTGTTTTGTTTGCTGCTGTTACGGTTGCCGTACACTGTCTTGCCCCCCGGTTTTCGTACTTCATGCTCGCTGTGAAGGAGAGTCGAAAACAAAACTTACGTACATTGAAATACAAAGAAAACCGAACGGTTAAAGATATTGTCCGATCAATTGGGTCGAGTTGTTTTTTTTTCTTTTTTTGTTTTTTGTTTTTGGAAAGGAATTGCTTCCATCTATGGAACTTCACGTTAAATGTGGCAGTGCTATACAGCGAAAAAGCAAGCCAACTGGGAAACAATACGAGCCGCCACAACTTATTGTGCGGTTGCTCGTATCGTCCATTTTGTGTTTTTTTTTTGGGGTAGTATTGTTGTGCCTTGTCAGCACTCGGGTCAGGTACTTCTGGGCGAACGTTCTGCAACAAATAAGCTCTTACGGGAAGGATTCGGTTCCTGCGGAGTAAAGAACAATGGATCGTTTTTTGTTCCTTTTTTTCTTCCGTTTTTTTTCTCTTTCTCTCCCACACACACACACACACATACATACACTCTCTTATCATCTCTACCTTAGCTAACAGCTTTTCGTCACGTGTTCTAGCACAGCATTGACGAATGATGATGATTGAGAATTGAAGGGGACAAATGTTGAATGGGATGGTCCGCTCGGTTGGCAACAGTTCTGGAGCCTGTAGGTTCGTGTGTGAGTGAGTAAATGAGTCAATTGTTTGAGGATATAAAGAAGATGCGTGCGTCTTTGTGGAAGAAATTGATGAAATTACAAATGTGTGCTGCTGCGACGAGAAGTGACGAGGAAAATGATGATGAGCGACTAATAAAATGTCGAATGCAATCAGTAATTTAATTTATTAATTTAACCGCACGAAGAAGAGACTTTGCTTTGGAGAATCTGGAGAATCCTTGGGGAGTTATGGAAAGGACTTTAAGAATTTCCAAAAAAAAAAACGAAATAATTTTACTGTTCATGAGAATAGAAATTGGGAACAATGGTTTCGCTCACAGACAAATGAATGAATTGAAGGATGCTGTACCCAGTTTCATCCAGCTCGATGAAAACCCAGCTGGGAAATAAAACGACAACGTGGCAGTGCGATATGCCTCGTGTTTTGCCCGTGTTATCTGCATCACTCCATTCGTACAATTTTTCTCAGTACCAGTGCATCATTACAGGAAAAGTACTTGTGGAACGTTAGAAAAAAAAGCTTCCAGACACAAAACGGGGATACCATCCAGCATCAGTTTTTCCCTATTTTCGGTACGGAGTGTAATGTCTCTGTTGCATATAGTACGTTCGCCTTCATATACACTCTGGCAGCACTCGTTCTAGTTTCACACACAGTGATGAAGAAGAGCGAAAAAAGAACTCCTCTCCATAAGGGGCTAAAACGGTGGGCCGGTCGATTACGGCTGCTGGAATCCGGTTCACCATCACTTTTCCCACAAAACTGTCCTCTACGGCGTACGTGCGTATGTGTGCGATTATGCGATTACCAAGCGTACGAGCAAGCTTGAGAGAGGGGGGGGGCGGGTACTTAGGAGACACACGAAGAAGAAGAAAAAATATATATAAGAAAGGAAACGCAGCATTGGAACACCAAATCCTGTCGATGTAGAAGTACAAATCATCCGGCAGTAGGTTTTGCCCGACACACCGCATCCGGCCATTCCTTATCTCAGGGAGTTGAGAGGGGAATGAAAAATAGGGATCATGATGAAGAATAAGTCGATTGCGATTGACGTTTCGCTTTGTGTGTGTGCGTTTTTTTTGTCGTTGCTCCTCTCAGTTACCCCAGTATAACGAAGGCATATAAAATCTAACGGCAATGGAGAGCACTTTTATTGGGGTTGAGGTTGGAAAATCGATGGCAAAATTGAAGCAAAACAAAAAAAGAAACGAAAAGCATTGTTTTCCAGCAGAAGAATGTTCATCTCCCATTCATTTCCCATCCTATTGACATCTACACGTGCGGTACAGGGGGCTTTTCACATCTGAAGCATCTTAAAAGTGATACTTTGTGTGGCAAATTGCATACTTTTAGGCGGTTAGAGATATCTGTGATCATCAGGTGACCCAATAATCGTTTATAATGTGACATCCGAAACTTTGATGGTTTAAGCTATAATTTTGTATATTTTTGTGTGATGTTGTATGTTTTATAGAAGTGTATATTATAGCATACAAATGTGTGAATTTTATACAAACTTTTATGGGAAAATATTCTCTATTATTGACGTGGTTTTCTATCAGATTGGTCAATCAAAATTAATAGTGATTTTTTGTCTCGTTTCTTTCCCTTCTTTCCAACACTTTTGTAAGGTTTTTTTTGTGTCTTCGTCTGTAATGATGTTCACATTAAGAGATACGAATTAGTTGTGCGTTGTACCCTACTGCAGTGAATACCTCAAGTGCTAGCATCAACATCCACACGATGGACAACTTTGAACGAATACTGGTCGATGTCGACTGTAGCCGGTACGAGGAGGATGCGTTTTCGTTGCTGGACAAATCGCGCGACGTCAACATTGTGCGCGATCTTCGTTCGTCCACCGTGTCGGCGTTCGATCAGTAAGTTGCTTACACCCAACTTGGTTAATATCGGTTTATGGTGCTTCATCTAACGCTTGGTTATGGTGTGGGGATGTGGTTTGCTGATTGTGTTCCTTCTGCCTTACGTCCATTTTGTTTTTTTCTCCGCTCCGCTAACACAAGAACGAGCTTCCCGCAGCTCAACATCTCGTCCCGGACGCAACTCAAGCAGCAACTCTTTCGCGAACAGATCAAGAACAGTGAGTCGGGCCCAAGGTCCATGGTGACCTCACCGGGTCCACCGGTACTGTCCGTGCGTTTACCGCTCGAAAACATTGACATTGAGCTGCCGAAAAAGGTGCTACAGGTGGAGACAAAACTCGAGAACCCGACGCGTTACCATGTGATCCAGAAGCAGAAGACGCAGGTGCGCGAGTACGTGACGGCGGCACTGAAGCTGACGAAGCAAAACCTTGTCCGGGAGTCGTGTCGACATACGCGGCTCATGATACTCGGTCGGCTGTACGATTCGTTCATTAGCACGAAACCATCGCAACAGGCGGGCGGTGGACAACCACCATCTGTTGCCGGTGCTAACGGAACGGCTGGCAGTGGCGTCCCACTATCCAGTGCCGGTCTGAATGGACAGGGCAAGGTGCTGAGCGCATCCGGCACATCGACCGTATCCTCAATGTCGACCGGTACACCTTCGGCGACGCCCACCATCGAGCAGCAGCAAGAGTGGCGCCTGGAGATGAAGCTATCCTGTCGCTTCGGCAACAAGCTGTACAAAACATTCGTCGACGAGTTCGACTACGTCCGGGATCTGCTCGGGTTGATTCGGTTCGAGATACCGAAATGGGTATTTGTGGTGTCGGAGTTTGAGGACGAGATCTCGTCGTACGAGTGTAACCGAGCGGCACGGGCAGCCCAGCAGGCGGCAGTCGCTGCCGTCGCCACCGATCAGGAATTTCTCGTACGTCCCACACTGACCGGGGAGAAGGGTTCCAAGCATGAGAAGTTTATCGAACCGGAGGTGCGCGATCGTATCAAGAAGGATAATCACAACTGCAGTAGGTATTCGCAGCGGAGGGGGTCGCGTCTGTTATCGAACCACTTGGTAAAGTTTTACCGTGTTGTAACGTATACAGCTGGACAACTGTTTGAAGCAAACTTGATGATGATCTAACGATTTTACCGCAACTCATCCAGAGCTTTTATATTGAAGTGTCTTTTGAATTGATTTTTTTTTAATCAGAATAAGCAACTAATGTCTTACTAAGCGGCCAGGAAGGATTCCTTTCCGGCCAGCGGTGCATTTTATTCTATTTTATTATTTTGATATCGAAGGAAGTCTCTTCCCTGGAGCAGCTGTGAGGATCTCTTTTGGTTTCTCGGCGATTCTCTGGATCTCTTTGGTTTCTCGGCGATTCTCGGGATCTCTTTGGTTTTTCGGCGATTTTGCTCCAGAACACTTCTCTGATGAAGGACAAAGTGCATGTATGGCTACAACACATCAACTAAGAGGAGTTCTAGTTCTTTGGATCTCTTTGGTTTCTCGGCGATTTTGCTCCAGAACACTTCACTGACGAGGGACACAGCAGCTAGCAGTTGATGTTGATCTGAAATTGTAAATAAACCTTCTTCAAAACCACCAGTTATATCGGTTACTGTACATGTGTGTGGATTCATCGCCGAAGATAACCTCAGTAAAGTGTATCAATACAGAAATATTGTTGGGACTCGTCCGCCGTTGTTTATTCTCTTTCTACCCCAATGCCGTTGGTTCGTTCGCCAAACTGTTTCCCGAAAAGTGGTTGATGTTATCTTCCCTTCATTTTCCCAGTTATTACTGTCTATTGTTGGAAGTGCAATTTCCAACAAACCGTTTTGCGTCCCCACACGGTTAGAGATCCAGTTTCCCACTTCAGTTTCGACATTTTTTTTTCGACTCATTTTTCTGAAGCAGAAAGACCATCGCGTAACGCGCGTTTTATTCGCTTGTGTTGAAGTACATTTTAAAATAAGCACAGAAAAAAAAGATGGAAAACAACTTCAAACCACTGCTACTGCTCGCCTGCCAAAGATTAGGGAGGGAGGGAGGAGTACCAAAAAGAAAAAAAGCAAAAACAGAACAAAATGAAGGAATGAAGAATTAGAAAACAACTTCAAAAAACCAGATTGAAGTTCAAGATGAAACATGCCAATGTAAATATACTTTTCCGTGTTTGCCAGATCGAGCCAACCGTGCTAAAGTCCTTGTTGATGTGTGTGTGTGTACGTCTTTTTCCTTTATCTCTCTCTCTCTCTCTCTCTCCCCTTGGAAAACCCTTTTTATCGATTTCAAATTTGGATTTTTTTATCGTTCGGTTTTGTTGCTCTCCTTTCACAAGCACACACTTATGCGTGCGTGCGTATTTCGAGTGAAAAACAAACCGAAAAGTGTTTGTGTGGTGTACTACCCGGGCTACTAAGTGATTCGTTCCGGTTGGTTCCGGATTCGCTTTTGCCCGGGTTACAATGTATGCGAATAGGATAGAGGACCAAAAAACCAACGAATGGTCGATACGTGTCCGATCGGGGGTCCTCCATACCCATGTCCGGAGTATCATTGGAGCGGCCATTGACTTGGCTGTAGACGAGCCGCTGCCCAAAGTTCGAGTGGTTCGGGTGTTACCATTTTCCAAGATAAAACATCACCGTTGGGAGAGGGGAGAGAAAGGGGGAGAGGGGGTGGTGGTCGCGCAGATTGGGTTACATTGCTATTTCATTATCGCGTTTCATCGTGTCGCCTCGAATGAAATGAAACGAGCTTCGAGCCGCAATCCATTCGCCTGTCAGTTGACACCGCTCCACGCTACAAGGTGAAGGTATAGGGCGGAAGGGTTTCGAACGATAATTCCTACAATTTTCCCCGCTTCGCCGTATGCTTGCAAGCTGTGCACCGGGCTACGATGGGTTTCATTTTCGCTTCGGTTTCAATCTTAAGCTCTCGTTACATTTAATTTGCTTTTTTTTTTATTTTCCCTGTACAGCTGCTGCGATGAAGTTGGCCCGTTGCCAACTGGGTCGCAAAAGCAGGGAACGGAGGGGATTGTTGAGAGGAGAAGGAGGGGGTGTGTAGAAGTGTCACGTTACATGCAGAGGGGGGAGGTTTTCTTTAGCACGATTTGAATCAGTTGTTGGTGATTTTATTGAAGTCTTTTTTTTGGCACATCCCCATACATACCCATTTGCTTCAATCTTAACAGCATCAGCATTGAAAGGTTTTATTTTGTTTTTGGTTTTTAAAATATTCACAATATTCGCCACCGGTAGCCACTTCTAACCTCACATTACATTTGTAATTTATTCCCAACAGCACCAACAATGCCGCCATATACACATACCACCCATTCACCATCGCATTTGCAGAAACGCGCACACAATGACGCGACACAGCTTGACAGCGCGAGGAAATTAATGTGTCCCTAATGAAAGGGAGGACCGGAGCTGTTTCGCTGTTTCGCGCCCGCTCTCTTAATGGTGGTTCGCACTTTTACGCGATATTGTGGCTGTGGTATTTTGCAATTTGTGTGCGATCTCCAGCGTACCGTAAAGGAAATGGTTCCACACACACATACACACACAGACTCACACACAAAAAGGAAAGAAAAAATGGCTCGGAAAGTAAGGTTAAAAAAAGGATGCGAAGTGTATCGTGTTGGGTTCGGGGTGATGTCCGTCTGATATTACTTTATCTTAACACTGTCCCTTTCCTGGCCCATGGTTTCTCCCCCCCTCCCCCAACATTCGAGGACCATTTGTACTGTTTTCTCCTCTTTTTCTCCGTATATCCTTCCGATGCGCCATATTGTGCCCATTGCTTACCCGTCCATCGTACTGACCGAGAGCCGTACCGTACCGTTTTCTTTGGAAAACTTCGAGTTTAATTTCTAACCATCTTCGTGTCGTGTGCACCGACGGGGTGTGTTAGCAGCTGATGTGTCGCTTGCACCATCCGGCGTTAGTAGTTGCGTCCTCTCGCCGATTTTATTTCTTTTTGTTTTATTGAGCCAGCCGGAATGGTACGGTTTAAAAAGTGGGCAAATAAAAGACATAAATAAAACCGTGTTTGTCAGCGAAATAGCGAAACACACCCCTCCCAAACGGTTTGACTGCAACGAGTGGGAGACAAATTGGAGGGCGAATTGTTTCCCAAAACCTCTGGCACATGACCAGACATTCTGGACGTTCCTTTTTTGGTGGACAGTTTGCTGTGTGGGGTGGTGGGTTTTTCGGCAAAAATTAAATTACATGTGGCAATGCGATTTGGAAAATCACTTGGGATGAATTGTTATCCTGAGTGCGCTGTTTTCTATTATTACTGAGCTGCTTCTTTGGAATTTATTTAATGATGGAGAGATCCCAAGTTTGAACTCTACATAGAGATGAGATAATCGAGGTATCTCGTGATATTTGTCTTCCCTTCGATTTTGTTGAATATCCCAGACTCTTTCCCATAAAAAACTCCTTTTTTGAATTGCTGGTCAATAGATCAAATTCTCCAGCCTCAACAAAGATGGTCAATTACTGGAGAGTTTCATGCCCTATCACAAACTCAACGTTGGATAGAAGGACAAGGATTCTAGTGACTAACATTTAGTGACACTAAGGAAAATGAAGAAGAGAGGAACAAAAAGGATCACCAACAATAGACTCAGAGCATCTGTAAACCCAGGGATGTAAATCACTAATGAAGTATTGAAAGATTTCTTGGTGAGGCGAAGCAAAAACTCCAAAGATACCTCTACAGGGAACTCTGGTTAAGTACTCTTATATATTCAAGATTCTAGTACAATTTCCAATGCTAGAGAACCCCCGAACAACGCCAGAATCTTGGAATATAGAGCAGGAATTTCAAAGATATATCCAAGAATTCCTTATAAGAATTCGGGAATAGATAAGATATGAACTCTTTTTCCATCTCTAATGTGCAAGAGTACGATGGGCAACATTTAGCAGAGCATGACGATACAACGACACCGGATAAACCCTGTTTACTTAATTAACTTAGTTTTAATACGTCTAACTTGAGGAGTAGATTCAACCTGAGATGTTTGAGTCATTCAAATCAAGTCTTCCAGTTAAAGCTTTACTTTGCTTATGATGAATCGGTTGTCCAAGTTCTCTTGGACCAGATTATGAGATATCCAATTACCTACTCTGATTACCGCCTATCTATCTGTGGGGTCTGATAATTCTTTCTTACAAATTATTCTGTGATTGTCTAATATTGGTTGAGTGATATTAACATTTCCTTGATTCCTCCAAATGACACTATCCTCAGATGTTCTAAATAGACATTAGGAAATACTAAGCATGGGAAAAGAATGTCCTCATATCAATCACTTTATTTCAACTGTCAGTTTAGACATGAGGCATACCTTTCATATCTACCCCCCCCACCCCCCCCCCCCCAGTCTAGATCCTTCAATTTATCATATAAAAAAGACAGACACACACTGAACAAAAGTATCTAATAGAAATCTTTCCGTTTCGAGCGATGGCACAGCATCTAGCACCGTTGCTGGCTGTGGAACGCCAACGAGATGGTAAGATTTATAGGATGCGACATGATTCATGAAGTCGCGCGTCCTTTTTTGGACGAGGCACGGTGCGTGAACAAACCACACCAGGCGTCTTAGCGTTTTCTTTCGCTGCGTGTCTTATCCGCGCGGTCTGCAACCGAAACGACATAAATCCAGTGGTACGAGGTATTCCCACCTGCAACCGGGGGTGGTATGGCTTTTCTTTATTTATTTGCTCATTTTCCCATTCTCATTCCAAACACTCCACCTCTCCCCTTTGGTTTCGTGTCCTCGGTGCCAAAGAAAGGTGAAGAAGGCCAATCCTCAATGGGGAAATAATTATTTTTAATGATGATCATATTTTACCATTAATTATGTGTAATTCATTTTTCCTTTTGTATGAATGGGAGAACGGGGTGTTTGTTTTTTTTGTTCGTGGGACAATGCTACATGGTGAGCGTGATTGCGTTTTTCCTTTTGCTGTGTGATTGAGCTTTTCCATAGCGAGGGTTGGACTTTATCGTTGGTTTGTGTTGTTTTATGATTGCTTGGTGTCAATTGGTCAATTCTGTTACCGGCTCTGCTGCATTGAGGTGAATAATTTATGAAGTGTGATGATCTTTGTAGAGAGAAAGTTTGAATAGAAGCGTCATGGTTGTTGGAAGTTTTTTTTGCAAAGGGAAAAATATATAAAGGAGTGAAAGGAAAGGGAATCAATTTGTATGCCACAGTAAGAAACATAATCAGATAAAGTACACTGTTGTAAAGCAAATGGGAAAAATCCCAAACAGAAAAAAAACATACACAACGGAATCAACTCAAAGCACATAATCAAGTTGGAATGATGGCTAGGGATACGAATATTTACACCCCCGCCAGAACCGGTCGTGGGGTTTGAGAGAAAAAGAAACTTTTTTCAAACAATCATGATCCGTTGAAGCAAAGTCACCACTTGTTGGATGAAAGATAAAATAAAATCGTTACTGCATGTCAGCATTCAACTGCTGGTGTTCGTCGGCCCACACACTATAGTGGTGTTTTGGGTAAAGCCGTTGAACTTCGGCGGTGGGGAATAAAGAAGTGTAAAAAAAAAACAAATAACCGACCTGGAATAAGGTACAAACGAGTGAATTCAAGATGAAGGGGGTTTTTCCCGTCTTTTTACGCTCTTGTTTAATACCTTCACCAAGCAGGGTTTTTCTTTGCTATTACTATTTATGCGCAGTAAAAGTTACCGCCTAAAGGTATGCAATGTGCGATACAAATCGAACTTTTTTTCACGCATTTTATGGAGTTGAGAATTAAATTATATTTTAAGTAAGATTCAACGTGGATTATTATTTTAAAATACTTGTTTCATTTAAAAAAATATCAGCACATTCATATAAAAATAGATACCCATTACTTGGGACTCTGTGAACGCCAAACCAGCGTTCGTTTCCAGCTTCACACACAGTGTCTCAATCGATCATTTTTCCGCGCGGTCTCCGACAGGCAAGCCACGATGTGTGCGTGTACGCGTTTTATTGTGATTCCCGCAAGAAACCGGGGCATCTTTTTCCCCCTTTTTTGCCTTTAACCGACATAAAAGAAATGTGATTGCGCGCGCTTGCTGTTTAGGCGGTGCGATGTTGCGGATGCGAGAGTGCCCGAAATTGAATTATACCCTTCACCAGCTCCCCACTACACGTATGCCTTCCCTTCGCTTCCTCTCTCCCTCCCTTCACAACCAGTTCAAACTCATCATCTTCCCGTAGGCTAAGAATAGGCCCGGTACGGTTACTAATAAAGAAAGAGAAAATTCTTCTCCCCGTCTTCTCCAGCTGCTTCCTCCTAGCACACCCCACCGACACCGGCGTCTCTCATCCCCCGTTTTGCACATTCAACTCTGGGTCGATTCGTAACGAGTGTGCGAACGTATATACGAGTGCAACGGTAAAGGAAAGGTCAACTCAAACAAGAAACGATATTTACAAAACTCGTCTTCTCGGTCGGTATATACGGCAGACGGGCAGACGGGCAGACGGGTGCAGGTATCGTAAGAAGCCATGATGCTAAATCCTCCACACTCTCTCACACACACACGCCCTATTTGCCAGGATGGAATGGAGCGAAATTGTTCGCAAAGGTTCTCCGGGATGTTGAATGTATATGCCGGTGGTGGAGGGAGGCCCACAACAACAAAAAAATAGGTTTCAATGGTGGCCGACGAGGTTGATGAAAGACGTTTCCATGGTGTTGTGACTTTTTGCTTCAACCTTCATAATGAACGCGTATCGTTGCACGTCAGTAAGGAATTTGCCTCAGCGCAAAACGGGATGATTTGTTGTAGCTGGAGCAGTATTTGTACCGTGTTGCGAATTGCTAAACTGTACAATCGTAAAATCGGATTGGGTAGAACGCAATGTGTTATTGCTTGAGATAGGTAGAAACAAATTACGATCGACTAAAAATCGATTGCAAACAGGATTTTCATTGGAAAGAACCTGCTTCCAACTGATAGGTTCAATAGCAGCACAAAAAATTCTCATTGCATACCTCTAGGCGCATTCATTCAAATACGCTTGAAGGTATGCAATATACGTTACAAAAGTGGTTGTTTGCCACTGCCACTGTAAATATAATTTGTATCTAACTTTTCCAAAGCAATTAAAGCGGAAAAATGTTTTCCAATACCAAACATGGATGCGTATGGGAAATCCATTTCCCAATACCGTTCTGCAATTAACGACACAGCACAGTTGGTAGCACATTTCAGGTTAAATCGCACGGCTCAACTTAAATACATTTGTAAGCGTAAATAACACATTTCATGTTCACATCAAAGTGGGCCAAACCAAAAAAAATAAAAATAAAAAATAAAAGCCTCCCGGTAAAGATGAAAGTCTCAGCATGCAATGAACAATTAGCTTCGAGTGGTAATGTTTCCTTCCCTTTTTACCCACAAGGCAGTATCATCAAATGATGCTGCAAAACACTGTAAAGCACCTGTGGACTTTGTTGTTGAATGTGTATTCTTTTCTTTTTTTTGGCTTTGCTTTGCTACTGTTGTTGCCGTTTACTTGCAGCCGATTGAAATCAGCCAACGGTGTTGTGGCCCATTAGGGAGTGAGTCGCTGCTGTGTTTTAGCATAATTAAATGTATCAGCCCAGAAGCAATTAGAGCGACCACTTGACACATTGCTTATCGATGGGTGGGTCGGAGAAAAAAGGGGAGGCGTGAGAGGATGAGGGGTGATAGGGGGGATTGGGGGAATGGTACGGTGGGACGCATCTTGAAAATGGAACGCATTAGCAGTTGGCTTTCCTTACCGGAAAGCTTACCGGCACTCGAAACTGACCCACCAAGCGTACAGCACCGACCAGACGAGGGTGGGGGGGGGGGGGGGGGGGGGGGGGTTGAAGTGAATAACACGGAACGAGATGGAGGATGAAAATTTGCATCCTCCAGCTTCACCTAACCTCCCATCAACCCTCCCATAGCAATGTGCCAGTCTGTGTGTGTGTGGCTTTACCATCAGGGTGATGGTCATTATTTTGAGCTTTTCTGTTTTAGCTGTTCCGGCTGTTCCAAGCGCGGGAAAGCGGGCGGGAGGATAAATTAATGCTCCCTGGCATCAGGTGGCAACCGGTGTGTGCTGAAGCTGTGCCACCGGAAAATTGGTGGCGGTGGTTTTAACTTTTACCCACGTCATCAACGCTCGATGTACGGCTACGTGCTCGCACTGGTATGACTGTTCACCCATCGGCCATTTGCAGCAAAAACCCGGAGCATAGTGGGTGAGTTTAAAGTTTGTAAGCGGAAAAAGAAAAAGGAAAATTGTTTAATTTTTGCTTCACACTAGTGATGGGTAATTTATAAATTTTGCCGGAGTCGGATCGATCCGAACGGTCCGATGGCTAGCCGGATTCATTCGGAATCGATCGGAATCAACCGGACTCGTTTGGACTCTGAATCGACCGGACTCGTTCAAACTCGGAATCGACCGAACTCGCCCGGACTCGGAATCGACCCGACTCGTTCGGAATCGACCTGACTCGTTCGGACTCGGAATCGACCGGACTCGTTTGGATTCTGAATCGACCCGACTCGATTGGAATCGACTGGACTCGATTGGAATCGTTTGGACTCGTTTGGACTCGGCCGGACTCGGCCGGACTCGTTCGGACTCCACCGGACTCGTTTGGACTCGGAATCGACCCGACTCGTTTGGGCTCACTCGGAATCGATTGGACTCGCCCGGACTCGCTGGAGTCAATTTTGTTTATTAGTCGGAGTCGGAATCAATTTTTCATACGCGGAGTCGGAATGGATCCACGATTCCACTCCGGATTACCCATCACTACTTCACACACAGCAAATGGAGACAGGGCAGGGAACGAGATTTCTTTGTGAACAGCCACGCTTGAGCGTTAATTCCATCAGTCAGTGGATGTCCATTCTTTTGGGCAAACATGAAACATGCCCGAAAAATCGAATGTCATTGCGAATGACTGTCAACATCGCTGCACACGCTGTCATGTTTGGTGTCATGTAAGATTGACTTGTATGTTTCATTCTTCCACCATCTCTAGCAGCCATCGGTCCAGACGTTGCCGATACGGTACCAACAGGTTCCCCCGGAACGGTTTTAGCATCATGTTCGTTACGTCCATTAAGCCAGAAAGCAGGACGATTGCCGGCTTGACTAAACCATCAACCCGGCAGAATGTAATGTAATGTGTGAACCGTGCACTGCTGGTACGTGCTAATGAAATCAGTCACCGGTTCCCGTCGTTTCGATGCTGGTCCACCATTACCGTGTGTGCAGTGCGACACAGGAGGCAACCATTTTATTTGAGCACCGGTTTCGGAACAGGCGATGCGCCTTTCTGTCGCATGCGCTTCGGTCGGTTGCCCGCTGGAAGCTTCGGGGCGCGCGTCGTAACGGTGCCGGGGCAAGGCAATAATGTATGCTGATAGATAGAAGGAAGTATAAAATAGAACCTGCTCTTTTTGCAATTGCAAGCCCTTATCGTGCCCGTCACATTTTCTCGGTTGCTTTCAAAACCCTATCAGACCGGTTTCGATCAATTTCGTTGCATATTTGCATTTTGATTTCGGTGAAATTGAATTCGCAATCATTCGCAATCCGGATGATTGGATCGGTTAAAGGTGGTGGGAAAGGTGAAGCGTTTTTTTTCCATTCTTTAACCATCATAATGCACCGTAGCAGATCGTATGGAGGAATGCAAAAACGTAGAAAATTTAAATGAAAAGCAACTTATTTCAATCAACTAGCATTAAAATAAATCAATTTATAAAATTTTGCAAAATTACTCAAAAAAAGGTAAGGCCTTAAGAAATTTTCATGTTTTTATTTTTTTTTATTTTTGTTTCAAATTTTTTACTCTTTTTTTTGTTTAAAGCATTATTTGAGTGAAAAGAAACATATTGCAACCAATTGGCATTAAAACAAATCAATTTAAATTTTTTTGCAAAATTTCTCAAAAAAATGGCAAGGGGTACCCCTTATGAAATTTTCGAGTGGAAAATTTTTTAAAATTTTTTTTCTGATTTTTTATTCTTTTTTTACTTTAAAGCACTATTTAAGTGAAAAGAAACTTATTGCAACAAATTCCCATCAAAATATATCACATTTATAAATTTTTGCTATATTGCTCAAAAATGAGGAAAATTATACATTTTCTCAAACAGGGTAAGGAACTTGGTTCCTCGAATAACTTCTGACACAGACATCTGAGGGCATGGCTGTCCATGAAGAAAATGTAGCCATTGGTGCCATCTATCGACCACAGGTTAAAGATTGGCGATCCGTTGAATACCGACCGAGTTATAGGCAAAACTTGGTGCAAAACTGAGCAAAATTTTCATTTTTTTTTTTTGAATTTTTTGATTTTGTTATTATTTTTCACTCTTTTTTTATTTCAAGCATTATTTGAGTGAAAAGAAACTCATTGCAACCCATTGGCATTAAAATAAAACAATTTTATTTTTTTTGCAAAATTTCTCAAAAAAATGGCAAGGGGTACCCCTTATGAAATTTTCGAGTGAAAAATTTTTTTGAATTTTTTTCTGAATGTTTATTTTTTTTTAATTTAAAGCATTATTTGAGTGAAAAGAAATCTATTGCAACAAATTTGCATTAAAATATATCACATTTATAAATTTTTCTAAGTTACTCAAAAAAGGTAAGGCTGTAGCCTTATGAAATTTTCAAAGTTTTAGAAGTTTGAGAATTTTTTTTGTATTTTATTCCTTTATTTATTTAAAGCATTATTTGAGTAAAAAGAAGGGCGTCAACCAGTAAAAATGAAATATTTCACTTCAGTTTTTTGGTTTTAACTTTAGTACTAATGATCGAACAAGTATGCAAAAAACATGCAAAGCTGCAAAATCGTATTCTACACAAATCATCCGAACATTGTTGATGTCTATCTCTTCAGGATTTCAAGTAATTCGCCAATATTACAAATTTTGAAATATTTCGCTTAGGTTTTTTATTTATAACTTTAGAACTAATCATCGGACAAGTATGCAAAAAATATAAGCAGATGCAAAATTGATTTCATCACATTTCATGTAAACACTGTTGTGGGCTATCTCTTCAGGTTTCCAAGTAAATCGCTAAATAAAGGAATTTTTGAAATATTTCACTTCAGTTTTTTGGCTACATTTTTAGCACTAATGATCGGACAAGTATCGGATCGGAAAGACGCGGAATTAAATTCTACACAATTCATCCGAACATTGTTAATGTCTATCTCTTCAGGATTTCAAGTAAATCTCAAATAAAGAAACTTTTGTAATATTTCACTTTGGATTTGTGTTCAGAACTCTAATACTATTCATCGGACAAGTACGTCCAACACATACAAAGATGCAGAATCAAATTCTACACAAATCATCCGAACATTGCGTTCGCCGATCTCTTCGGGATTTCAAGAAATACGCAAAAAAAGAAATTTTTGAAATATTTCACTTCGGTTTTTTGGTTATAACTTTAGTACTAAGCATTGAAAAAGTATGCAAGTGATATGCAAAGATGCAGAATCAAATTCTACACAAATCATCCAGACATTGCTAATGTCTATCTCTTCAGGATTTCAAGTAATTCGCAAAGAAAGAATGTTTTGAAATATTTCACTTCGGTTTTTTGGTTATAACTTTAGTACTACTGATCGGACAAGTATGCAAATCATATGCAAAGATGCAGAATCAAATTCTACACAAATTATCCGAACATTGTTGATGTCTATCTCTTCAGGATTTATAGTAATTCGCAAATAAAGAAATTTTTGAAATATTTCACTTCGGTTTTTTGGTAATAACTCTAATACTATTCATCGGACAAGTATGCCAATCATATGCAAAGATGCAGAATCAAATTCTACACAAATTATCCGAACATTGCTGATGTTTATCTCTTCAGGATTTATAGTAATTCGCAAATAAAGAAATTTTTGAAATATTTCACTTCGGTTTTTTTGTAATAACTTTAGTACTAAGCAACGGACAAGTATGCAAGTTATATATAAAGATGCAGAATAAAATTTTACACAATTCATTCGAACATTGTTGATGTCTATCTCTTCAGGTTTTCAAGTAATTCGCAAATAAAGAAACTTTTGAAATATTTCACTTCGGTTTTTTGGTTATAACTCTAATACTAT
The DNA here is from genome assembly GCF_943734845.2 of Anopheles funestus. Lineage (NCBI taxonomy): Eukaryota > Metazoa > Arthropoda > Insecta > Diptera > Culicidae > Anopheles > Anopheles funestus. Next base: position 4,282,095 of record NC_064597.1, on the reverse strand, counting down.
TCATCGGACAAGTATGCAAATCATATGCAAAGATGCAAAATCAAATTCTACACAAATTATCCGAACATTGTTGATGTCTATCTCTTCAGGATTTATAGTAATTCGCAAATAAAGAAATTTTTGAAATATTTCACTTCGGTTTTTTGGTAATAACTCTAATACTATTCATCGGACAAGTATGCAAATCATATGCAAAGATGCAAAATCAAATTCTACACAAATTATCCGAACATTGTTGATGTCTATCTCTTCAGGATTTATAGTAATTCGCAAATAAAGAAATTTTTGAAATATTTCACTTCGGTTTTTTGGTAATAACTTTAGTACTAAGCATCGGACAAGTATGCAAGTTATATATAAAGATGCAGAATAAAATTTTACACAATTCATTCGAACATTGTTGATGTCTATCTCTTCAGGATTTCAAGTAATTCGCGAAATAAAGAAAATTTTGAAATATTTCATGAAATATTTCAAAAGTGTCAGAGAAAAAATGAAACTTTTCATGAAATATTTCATTGATGAAAAGTTTCACAGAAAAAATGAAACATTTCATGAAATATTTCATGAAAATTTTCATGAAATATTTCATCAATTTTTGTGCCAACAGATTAATGAGGAGTCAAGGAGTCTAAAACAGTTGAAGTTAGGGGTCTAGGGGGCTTCAAACAGGTGTAGGAGGGGGTGCGGTGGTGAAAAACCAAAAAAAAAAAAGCAAAAAAAAAATTGGGCCCACGAACCGACGAAAATGTGATAAATCAAAGTGAAAAAATACGCTTCAAAATTTCAAAATCTGGTACCATCGATTAGAAAAAAGCAAAAAAAAAATTGGGCTCACGAACCGACGAAAATCTGAAAATTCGAAGTGTAAAAATACGTTTTGGTTTTTGAAGTGCTACCTCCTCGCCTGGTATGCTCTCCTGTTACTTCAAACCATTTCGCCTGGTAGTTTTCGAAATCCAAAAGTATCCAAAAGTATCGAAAAAGTACCAGCTGCAGCAACCAAGTAACAGGAGAGCATACCAGGCGAGGAGGTAGCACTGCAAAAACCAAAACGTATTTTTACACTTCGAATTTTCAGATTTTCGTCGGTTCGTGGGCCCTATTTTTTTTGCTTTTTTCTAATCGATGGTACCAGATTTTAATATTTTGGAGCGTATTTTTTCACTTTGATTTTTTACATTTTCGTCGGTTCGTGGGCCCAATTTTTTTTTAAATTTTTTTTTTTGGTTTTTCACCGTCGCACCCCCTCCTGCACCTGTTTGAGGCCCCCTAGACCTCCAACTTCAACTGTTTTAGACTCCTTGACTCCTCATTAATCTGTTGGCACAAAAATTGATGAAATATTTCATGAAAATTTTCATGAAATATTTCATGAAATGTTTCATTTTTTCTGTGAAACTTTTCATCAATGAAATATTTCATGAAAAGTTTCATTTTTTCTCTGACACTTTTGACTTTTTTGAAATATTTCATGAAATATTTCAAAATTTGCTTTATTTGCGAATTACTCGAAATCCTGAAGAGATAGCCTACTACAATGTTCGGATGATTTGTGTAGAATTTCATTCTGCATCTTTGCATGTGTTTTACTTACCCGTCCGATCATTAGTACTAAAGTTATTACCAAAAAACCGAAGTGAAATATTTCAAAATTTCCTTTATTTGCGAATTACTTGAAATCCTAAAGAGATAGCCAACTACAATGTTCGGATGATTTGTGTAGAATTTGATTCTGCATCTTTGCATGTGTTTTACTTACCCGTCCGATCATTAGTACTAAAGTTATTAACAAAAAACTGAAGTGAAATATTTCAAAAGTTTCTTTATTTGCAAATTACTTGAAATCCTGAAGAGATAGACATCATCAATGTTCGGATGATTTGTGTAGAATTTGATTCTGCATCTTTGCATGTGTTTTACTTACCCGTCCGATAATTAGTACTAAAGTTATTAACAAAAAACTGAAGTGAAATATTTCAAAAGTTTCTTTCTTTGCGAATTACTTGAAATCCTGAAGAGATAGACATCAACAATGTTCGGATGATTTGTGTAGAATTTTATTTTGCGTCTTTGCATGGGTGTTGCATACTTGTCCGATCATCAATACGAAAGTTATAACCAAAAACCGAAGTGAAATATTTCAAAAGTTTCTTTCTTTGCGAATTACTTGAAATCCTGAACAGAAAGACATCAACAATGTTCGAATGATTTGTGTAGAACTTTATTTTGCGTCTTTGCATGTATGTTGCATACTTGTCCGATGAATAGTATTAGAGTTATAACCAAAAAACCGAAGTGAAATATTTCAAAACTTTCTTTATTTGCAAATTACTTGAAATCCTGGAGAGTTAAGCGATATATCTTATTGCTAAAGGATGATCGAAGTAGCAGAGCACATGGGGGTGTAAATATAAAGGTATTCGAGCCCAACAAACATCTCGGCGTGCGATAATTTACGACTTCAATAATTAAAACTTTATTAAAAATCATATAATTGCTTCTTTCAACGAGCCGCTATTTTGAATTCTGTTTATGGCTTTCTTATTTATTATCTTAGAATTTATTGTATTTTCCGTTGCTGTGTCAGTGCTGCCAAATCTGCTCGTAGCAGGTATACACTATATACACTGATTATTGAATTATTGCAAAGCCTCTACGTACTCCTCAACAATTTGGACTAGCTTATGTTTCAAACTCTTTCAAACTTTCAAATTCACGTCTCCAAACCACTGACTCAATAATTAATGTTTCTCCTCGATAATCCCTTTATTTGAAGTGTATACAGCAATTATTGGTTCGCCTGCTACCCAGATTTATATCGCACTGCATTATAATGTTAGAAGTTCCATCCTCCCGTCCGAGTAGATCACTACGCAACCACGCCAAAAATTTAATGTTCGACAAGGAAGGTCGAAGGTCGGTTTTTGGGATGTGTAAAATGTTTCCATCTATGAAAGTAAAGAAGCAAAACAAAAAGGTAAAAGGTTTTGAAACAAGAAAAGAGCATCCTCCGTGCGTTAGTGTTAGGTGTGAGGTATGGTTAGGCGAAGGAGAACGAAAGCCCAAATACGAACGAACATCTAACCGGTACTGGTGTCCGCATCGCATGCTAATAAAGCCCGTGTGGCGTTTTATTTTATTTTCTAATTTATTTTCCCAACCTAGTAGTCCGCAGTAAAAGGGAAGTTTGTGCTTTTTTTGGCTGCTTTTGTTGTTGCTGGAGGATGTAAATTTGAAGGGTGCCAACCCCTTAAACGAAATGTAAATGGTATAAACCCGTTCCGTCTCGCGCAGTGTTCCTTACCCTTCGGTTTTCGGCACCGGGTTTTCCCATCGCTTTTTCGCACTCGGAAATGATGATTTCCACGCGTAACAGCGGACAGGAGGCTATCTAATATATAAATATTTATGTTCAATGGTGGCAAGAGTCATGTTTTTGTTTACTTTTTTGTTGTTGTTAATGTTTGTTGCTCGGTGGTGGTTTTGTCTTTTCTCTGGTGGCGTTTAATTTCTTCCCATCGCCCGTTCCGTTGCAACATTCGGTTTTATTTGCATACGACGTGTAGTTGCTATCTTCCATGGAATCTTCCATGTTGCCATGTTGTTCCGCAACGGTACAAAATCAAGAAGATTGTTTTGTGCAACACAAAGATCAGGTTTGAGATATTTCTATTCGTTTTACTGAAAGGAAAAAAAGAAAATGGTTTGTGTTTTGCAAAGGTCTATCGATCGATTATTAGAAGCACATTTTTATCTGGAGTCTAGTATATCTTGAATACCCTCAACTTGAATGAACCTTCAGTGCGAACCTTCGCTTGTACTTTATACAAGGGTCACAGAAGTGATTAGCCTTCGAGCTATTGTGAAACGCGAGTCGGGAAACGATCATCCATTCGTCACTTTAATTTGGACGAGCTTGCTTTATGGGGAACCTGTTCCGGTTCTATTACCGTTTCGCGGTTGAATTGTTCGCGAGCTTAGGTACCCTTTCGCGGGAATGATAGAGAGATAGAGAGAGGGAGAGAGAGACAGAGAAAACAACGCATAATAGTACTAATATCGGATGAGCAATGAGCCGCTTGCTGATTCGCATGTACTGCTGGTGACTTTTACCATATTCGCTAGGATAAGTCCGGACGGAATGTTTGCTACCACGGCACTGATGGGAATTTCTCCAGACGGTACGTAAACGCGACCCTCTCGTAGCTGGTGGTGAGCGCGTGAGTTGGTAAAACGCGGGACGTTGTTTTGGAGAATGTCCGCCGGAATGCCACGAATGCCGACGTGCATCGATGCTAACCGTCGATACGCACGGTACAAAAGCGCACGGTGAATGAAGGAATTTGCACCTGTTTTGTACCGTCGCACCGGTCGTCCTTTTCCGCGATGGTAACGTTTTATTCAGCCAGGAGTGTTTACCAGCGCATGGATGGGTTTGTTGGTAGAAGTATAATCGTGAGATACCATGCGTCTCCATGTGTTGATGGGCAACCAGGCGTCTCCATTTAGACGAAAACTTTCCAGTGTTATTTTTTTCTTGCCAAATGTGAATATTTCTGAAAAGAATATATAACAGTACAAGAAAACATTGTTATTAAATGGTTTATGGGATGTTAAATGGTTAAAAGGTTAATTAAATTGAATAAAAATAAAAAAAAATAATGTTTTGTTAACACATACCATGCGTCTCCATGTGTTGATGGGCAACTAGGCGTCTCCATTTAGGTGAAATCTTTCCAATGTGTACTTTTTCTCTCCAAAAGTGAATATATCTGAAAAGAAAATATCACAGTACAAAAAAACATTGTTATTAAATGGTTTATGGGTTGTTAAATGTTTAAAAGTTCAATTAAATTAACTAGAAATAAAAAAAAATTGTTCTGTTAACATATACCATGCGTCTCCATGACGTGCAAGATTCATGCTTAAATTTCGAATGACTTAAGCGTACAATTTAACCGTGAAGGTATGATAATTAACACTTAAAAGTCGTTTTATTCCATTTACCATTGGTCAACGGACCTTGTCCGGTTTGGCGACAGAAACCTTATTGCCAGCCCAGGAAATAACATCTTTGCAGCAAGCAAACAGTCCCCAAAAGGGACAGCACAGCTGAGTCATCCATGGAAGGGGATTGAAATTAATAGTTGCAGTCGAAAGTAGTGAAAGCGTACGAGAGCGAAATCAAGAAACAAAAGGAGCCAACGTAAAGTGACAATGGACGCGTGAAAGTAAAGTGTGAGATACGGACGGAGCGTGAAAAATGTTGTCTTTACGAACCCTTCAACCTTTACGGTGTAAAGTTATGATAAAGGGAGAGAGAGAGATAAAGCGAGAGAGTACAATTGCGAGCTGAAAGAATAGCAAAATTATTTTTATCGCGTTTTTTTTATTTTATTTTTAACACAAATGCGAATTGCAATGAATTCCACCACGTTGCATGAGCAGGTGAAGACCGCCATTACCGTTCCGTAATGAGGCTAACGCTCCCTCTGGTGAGCGTATTGATTTTCCGACTTTCGCGAGCAATGGTATGAGCAGTACGCTTTCTTATCGTACCTTTCTAGGGTGTTTACTTCGGCTACTAATCAGCTGGACGAGTGCCGTATCTAGTGATGTGCATACTGAGTGAAAATGAGAAAATGAATTAAATCTTTCGAATGAGTTAGTTAGTGAGTTAGAGACTCACTAATGAGCTAAATAAATCATTCATGAGTCAATGAAAAGAGTCATGACTCATCAGTGAAATAATTCTTTCATGACCTGTTTCATACATAATTCCTTGTAATTCATTCGCGAGTGAGTAAATTATTGACGCGAGTTAGCGATTCACCATTGAATCATTTTTCAAAGAGTCAGCTTAAGAATGAACTCATAAGTTTCACTCACTCGGAGTAAATTTACCTTCGTGAGTTGTTATTCCCATCACTACGAACGGCACAGGGATGGACCGGGTTATTATTCAGGACAGGCAATGGAGGGAAACGTAATTGTTGAATGTCTTGGAAAACATTTTTCCCATGACGTTTCATAACATGATGGTTTCAAACCGCAGGCAGAGGATGAAAGGTTAAAGCTTGAAGCACGAGAAAAATCACTAGAAAAGGGGTTATCCTGTTGGTACGCCCTTTTTTTTACTTCCTTTGCTTTTGCGTTCTACGCTCTCCGGTTCTGGGAAGAATATTGATTTTCATTTTCTCTTCCCTTTGTCATATAGTTTTGGCCCTTATTTTTGACGCTAACGCTTTGGAGCTGTGTGCGTATCTCGCTATCGTGACCATCACCTTGATATTTTGGATGCTGGTTGAAAAACCGGTTGCGAGAAGGAAGGACGGTAGAACGGGAAATGGGATAAGCTAATCACGACCAATTCCATCGCCATTTCGGTTTAACGTACCCAGTCGGCCATTGGGCAACTAAATTGACCCGGAAATGGACTCGGAAATGGGACACATCTCTGCTCCCCTTTGCGTCGCATCTCCGGGACGTATCCGTGGGAGCATAAAAAAAATAAAATAGCAAACACACATACACATATTTACGCATCCCCGCAGTGGGGCACATTAAGCTATTACTGCTGGTCTGGTAATCGTTGTAGTGGGAACAAAAAGCAAAAGGAAGAAAACAAAAACAAAATCAAACCAAACCATTCGTTTATAGTGCAATCGCCATGGTAAGGGATAATCCGAATCCCATTCGCTTACGAAGGAATGAGCACCGGATTGTCTGGGTCGGTTTGCATTTGCTCACACCCATCGAAGGGCTCGTCCTGTGGCGTTTTTATCTTGCCTTACCCTTAGGTTGAAACACATAACCTTAACCGGTACCGGGCTAGATCGGGTTCAGTTAAATAAGGGAAACGGCTGCGATAAAACGAGGAAAACAAAAAAAAACTCCCCACACAAGGGTAATTGGCAAGGCAGAGGGGGAGTGGAAGAGGGAAGTAAAATCAAATCAAGATTTCGCATCATGTTTTGCCGCTTCGTTTCACCTAAACGATGGTGCAAATTAACTGACGCTGGCGTTAAACGTAACGAGCTGTGTAAAGGATGTGTGCCGAGCGGAAGCTAGAAGTGAAAACGGAAGCTTCTGCAGGACGATGAACAACAAAATGGGAATGGGGTTTTCCACGAACCAAAGCGAGGTAAATGGTGGTGTGTGATGTGACACAGACCGCAATGATCGTCCGGTTCCAATTACAGGCTGATGATTGCATATTAGGTCGGTCGCTTATGAGGGGGGGGGTTTATTTTTTGGTCGCTTAAAGAATTTTATTTTTTGGGTCGAAAAACAAACAAAAAATTGAAACAAGAAACGCATCGGTAGCTGTAAACTAGAGATGCGAATAACAACTCTTTTAAGCGAATCAACTCAGAGTAAATGAGTCGTTATAAGGAGTCAGCTCGTTTAATGACTAATTTCGGAATCATAAAAACACCCGGTATAAACGTATGAGTTTGGGTTCGGTCATTCTACTCACTAATGATTGATGCTACTTTGTTGCAATAAGTTTCTTTGGCTACATTTTCTTCTTGGACGGCCATGCCCTCAGATGTCTGTGCCAGAAGTTATTCGAGGAACCAAGTTCCTTACCCTGTTTGAGAAAATGTAAAATTTTCCTCATTTTTGCACCAAATTTTGCCTATAACTCGGTCGGTATCCAACGGATCGCCAACCTTTCACTTGTGGTCGATAGATGGCACCAATGGCTACATTTTCTTCTTGGACGGCCATGCCCTCAGATGTCTGTGCCAGAAGTTATTCGAGGAACCCAGTTCCTTACCCTGTTTGAGAAAATGTCAAACTTTCCTCATTTTTGCACCAAATTTTGCCTATAACTCGGTCGGTATCCAACGGATCGCCAACCTTTCACTTGTGGTCGATAGATGGCACCAATGGCTACATTTTCTTCTTGGACGGCCATGCCCTCAGATGTCTGTGCCAGAAGTTATTCGAGGAACCAAGTTCTTTACCCTGTTTGAGAAAATGTAAAATTTTCCTCATTTTTGAGCAATGTAGCAAAAATTTTAAATGTGATATATTTTGATGGGAATTTGTTGCAATAAGTTTCTTTTCACTTAAATAGTGCTTTAAAGTAAAAAAAGAATAAAAAATCGGAAAAAAAATTTTAAAAAATTTTCAACTCGAAAATTTCATAAGGGGTACCCCTTGCCATTTTTTTGAGAAATTTTGCAACAAAAATAAAATTGTTTTATTTTAATGCCAATGGGTTGCAATGAGTTTCTTTTCACTCAAATAATGCTTGAAATAAAAAAAAGAGTGAAAAATAATAAAAAAATCAAAAAAAAAAAATGAAAATTTTGCTCATTTTTGCACCAAATTTTGCCTATAACTCGGTCGGTATCCAACGGATCGCCAATCTTTCACTTGTGGTCGATAGATGGCACCAATGGCTACATTTTCTTCTTGGACAGCCATGCCCTCAGATGTCTGTGTCAGAAGTTATTCGAGGAACCAAGTTCCTTACCCTGTTTGAGAAAATGTCAAACTTTCCTCATTTTTGCACCAACTTTTGCCTATAACTCGGTCGGTATCCAACGGATCGCCAATCTTTCACTTGTGGTCGATAGATGGCACCAATGGCTACATTTTCTTCTTGGACGGCCATGCCCTCAGATGTCTGTGCCAGAAGTTATTCGAGGAACCAAGTTCTTTACCCTGTTTGAGAAAATGTAAAATTTTCCTCATTTTTGAGCAATGTAGCAAACATTTTAAATGTGATATATTTTGATGGGAATTTGTTGCAATAAGTTTCTTTTCACTTAAATAGTGCTTTAAAGTAAAAAAAGAATAAAAAATCAGAAAAAAAATTTTAAAAAATTTTCAACTCGAAAATTTCATAAGGGGTACCCCTTGCCATTTTTTTGAGAAATTTTGCAAAAAAAATAAAATTGTTTTATTTTAATGTCAATGGGTTGCAATGAGTTTCTTTTCACTCAAATAATGCTTGAAATAAAAAAAAGAGTGAAAAATAATAAAAAAATCAAAAAATTAAAAAAAAAATGAAAATTTTGCTCATTTTTGCACCACATTTTGCCTATAACTCGGTCGGTATCCAACGGATCGCCAATCTTTCACTTGTGGTCGATAGATGGCACCAATGGCTACATTTTCTTGATGGACAGCCATGCCCTCAGATGTCTGTGCCAGAAGTTATTCGAGGAACTAAGTTCCTTACCCTGTTTGAGAAAATGTCAAACTTTCCTCATTTTTGCACCAACTTTTGCCTATAACTCGGTCGGTATCCAACGGATCGCCAATCTTTCACTTGTGGTCGATAGATGGCACCAATGGCTACATTTTCTTCTTGGACGGCCATGCCCTCAGATGTCTGTGCCAGAAGTTATTCGAGGAACCAAGTTCTTTACCCTGTTTGAGAAAATGTAAAATTTTCCTCATTTTTGAGCAATGTAGCAAACATTTTAAATGTGATATATTTTGATGGGAATTTGTTGCAATAAGTTTCTTTTCACTTAAATAGTGCTTTAAAGTAAAAAAAGAATAAAAAATCAGAAAAAAAATTTTAAAAAATTTTCAACTCGAAAATTTCATAAGGGGTACCCCTTGCCATTTTTTTGAGAAATTTTGCAAAAAAAATAAAATTGTTTTATTTTCATGTCAATGGGTTGCAATGAGTTTTTTTTGACTCAAATAATGCTTGAAATAAATAAAAGAGTGAATAATAATAAAAAAATCAAAAAATTGAAAAAAAAAATGAAAATTTTGCTCATTTTTGCACCAAATTTTGCCTATAACTCGGTCGGTATCCAACGGATCGCCAATCTTTTACTTGCGGTCGATAGATGGCACCAATGGCTACATTTTCTTCATGGACAGCCATGCCCTCAGATGTCTGTGCCAGAAGTTATTCGAGGAACTAAGTTCCTTACCCTGTTTGAGAAAATGTCAAACTTTCCTCATTTTTGCACCAACTTTTGCCTATAACTCGGTCGGTATCCAACGGATCGCCAATCTTTCACTTGTGGTCGATAGATGGCACCAATGGCTACATTTTCTTCTTGGACGGCCATGCCCTCAGATGTCTGTGCCAGAAGTTATTCGAGGAACCAAGTTCTTTACCCTGTTTGAGAAAATGTAAAATTTTCCTCATTTTTGAGCAATGTAGCAAAAATTTTAAATGTGATATATTTTGATGGGAATTTGTTGCAATAAGTTTCTTTTCACTCAAATAATGCTTTGCATTAAAAAAAGTATAGAAAATCAGAAAAAAAATTTTAAAAAATTTTCCACTCGAAAATTTCATAAGGGGTACCCCTTGCCATTTTTTTGAGAAATTTTGCAAAAAAAATAAAGTTGTTTTATTTTAATGCCAATGGGTTGCAATGAGTTTCTTTTCACTCAAATAATGCTTGAAATAAAAAAAAGAGTGAAAAATGACAAAAAAAAAGCTCAAAAAATTGAAAAAAATGAAAATTTTGCTCATTTTTGCACCAAATTTTGCCTATAACTCGGTCGGTATCCAACGGATCGCCAATCTTTAACCTGTGGTCGATAGATGGCATCAATGGCTACATTTTCTTCTTGGACAGCCATGCCCTCAGATGTCTGTGCCAGAAGTTATTCGAGGAACCAAGTTCCTTACCCTGTTTGAGAACATGTAAAATTTTCCTCATTTTTGAGCAATGTAGCAAAAATTTTAAATGTGATATATTTTGATGGGAATTTGTTGCAATAAGTTTCTTTTCACTCAAATAATGCTTTGCATTAAAAGAAGAATAGAAAATCAGAAAAAAAATTTTAAAAAATTTTCCACTCGAAAATTTCATAAGGGGTACCCCTTGCCATTTTTTTGAGAAATTTTGCAAAAAAAATAGTTGTTTTATTTTAATGCCAATGGGTTGCAATGAGTTTCTTTTCACTCAAATAATGCTTGAAATAAAAAAAAGAGTGAAAAATGATAAAAAAAGCTCAAAAAATTGCAAAAAATGAAAATTTTGCTCATTTTTGCACCACATTTTGCCTATAACTCGGTCGGTATCCAACGGATCGCCAATCTTTAACCTGTGGTCGATAGATGGCACCAATGGCTACATTTTCTTCTTGGACGGCCATGCCCTCAGATGTATGTGCCAGAAGTTATTCGAGGAACCAAGTTCCTTACCCTGTTTGAGAAAATGTTAAATTTTCCTCATTTTTGCGCCAATTTTTGCCTATAGCTCAGTCGGTATCCAACGTATCGCCAATCTTTAACTTGTGATCGATAGATGGCATCAATGGCTACATTTTCTTCTTGGACAGCCATGCCCTCAGATGTCTGTGCCAGAAGTTATTCGAGGAACCAAGTTCCTTACCCTGTTTGAGAACATGTAAAATTTTCCTCATTTTTGAGCAATGTAGCAAAAATTTTAAATGTGATATATTTTGATGGGAATTTGTTGCAATAAGTTTCTTTTCACTCAAATAATGCTTTGCATTAAAAAAAGTATAGAAAATCAGAAAAAAAATTTTAAAAAATTTTCCACTCGAAAATTTCATAAGGGGTACCCCTTGCCATTTTTTTGAGAAATTTTGCAAAAAAAAAAGTTGTTTTATTTTAATGCCAATGGGTTGCAATGAGTTTCTTTTCACTCAAATAATGCTTGAAATAAAAAAAAGAGTGAAAAATGATAAAAAAAGCTCAAAAAATTGCAAAAAATGAAAATTTTGCTCATTTTTGCACAAAGTATTGCCTATAACTCGGTCGGTATCCAACGGATCGCCAATCTTTAACCTGTGGTCGATAGATGGCACCAATGGCTACATTTTCTTCTTGGACGGCCATGCCCTCAGATGTATGTGCCAGAAGTTATTCGAGGAACCAAGTTCCTTACCCTGTTTGAGAAAATGTTAAATTTTCCTCATTTTTGCGCCAATTTTTGCCTATAACTCAGTCGGTATCCAACGAATCGCCAATCTTTAACTTGTGATCGATAGATGGCATCAATGGCTACATTTTCTTCTTGGACAGCCATGCCCTCAGATGTCTGTGCCAGAAGTTATTCGAGGAACCAAGTTCCTTACCCTGTTTGAGAACATGTAAAATTTTCCTCATTTTTGAGCAATGTAGCAAAAATTTTAAATGTGATATATTTTGATATATTATATATATTATATATTTTGATTTGTTGCAATAAGTTTCTTTTCACTCAAATAATGCTTTGCATTAAAAAAAGAATAGAAAATCAGAAAAAAAATTTTAAAAAATTTTCCACTCGAAAATTTCATAAGGGGTACCCCTTGCCATTTTTTTGAGAAATTTTGCAAAAAAAATAAAGTTGTTTTATTTTAATGCCAATGGGTTGCAATGAGTTTCTTTTCACTCAAATAATGCTTGAAATAAAAAAAAGAGTGAAAAATGATAAAAAAAGCTCAAAAAATTGAAAAAAATGAAAATTTTGCTCATTTTTGCACCAAATTTTGCCTATAACTCGGTCGGTATCCAACGGATCGCCAATCTTTAACCTGTGGTCGATAGATGGCACCAATGGCTACATTTTCTTCTTGGACGGCCATGCCCTCAGATGTATGTGCCAGAAGTTATTCGAGGAACCAAGTTCCTTACCCTGTTTGAGAAAATGTTAAATTTTCCTCATTTTTGCGCCAATTTTTGCCTATAGCTCAGTCGGTATCCAACGAATCGCCAATCTTTAACTTGTGATCGATAGATGGCATCAATGGCTACATTTTCTTCTTGGACAGCCATGCCCTCAGATGTCTGTGCCAGAAGTTATTCGAGGAACCAAGTTCCTTACCCTGTTTGAGAACATGTAAAATTTTCCTCATTTTTGAGCAATGTAGCAAAAATTTTAAATGTGATATATTTTGATGGCAATTTGTTGCAATAAGTTTCTTTTCACTTAAATAGTGCTTTAAAGTAAAAAAAGAATAAAAAATCAGAAAAAAAATTTTAAAAAATTTTCCACTCGAAAATTTCATAAGGGGTACCCCTTGCCATTTTTTTGAGAAATTTTGCAAAAAAAATAAAGTTGTTTTATTTTAATGCCAATGGGTTGCAATGAGTTTCTTTTCACTCAAATAATGCTTGAAATAAAAAAAAGAGTGAAAAATGATAAAAAAAGCTCAAAAAATTGAAAAAAATGAAAATTTTGCTCATTTTTGCACCAACTTTTGCCTATAACTCGATCGGTATCCAACGGATCGCCAATCTTTAACCTGTGGTCGATAGATGGCACCAATGGCTACATTTTCTTCTTGGACGGCCATGCCCTCAGATGTATGTGCCAGAAGTTATTCGAGGAACCAAGTTCCTTACCCTGTTTGAGAAAATGTTAAATTTTCCTCATTTTTGCGCCAATTTTTGCCTATAACTCAGTCGGTATCCAACGAATCGCCAATCTTTAACTTGTGATCGATAGATGGCATCAATGGCTACATTTTCTTCTTGGACAGCCATGCCCTCAGATGTCTGTGCCAGAAGTTATTCGAGGAACCAAGTTCCTTACCCTGTTTGAGAACATGTAAAATTTTCCTCATTTTTGAGCAATGTAGCAAAAATTTTAAATGTGATATATTTTGATATATTATATATATTATATATTTTGATTTGTTGCAATAAGTTTCTTTTCACTCAAATAATGCTTTGCATTAAAAAAAGAATAGAAAATCAGAAAAAAAATTTTAAAAAATTTTCCACTCGAAAATTTCATAAGGGGTACCCCTTGCCATTTTTTTGAGAAATTTTGCAAAAAAAATAAAGTTGTTTTATTTTAATGCCAATGGGTTGCAATGAGTTTCTTTTCACTCAAATAATGCTTGAAATAAAAAAAAGAGTGAAAAATGATAAAAAAAGCTCAAAAAATTGAAAAAAATGAAAATTTTGCTCATTTTTGCACCAAATTTTGCCTATAACTCGGTCGGTATCCAACGGATCGCCAATCTTTAACCTGTGGTCGATAGATGGCACCAATGGCTACATTTTCTTCTTGGACGGCCATGCCCTCAGATGTATGTGCCAGAAGTTATTCGAGGAACCAAGTTCCTTACCCTGTTTGAGAAAATGTTAAATTTTCCTCATTTTTGCGCCAATTTTTGCCTATAACTCAGTCGGTATCCAACGAATCGCCAATCTTTAACTTGTGATCGATAGATGGCATCAATGGCTACATTTTCTTCTTGGACAGCCATGCCCTCAGATGTCTGTGCCAGAAGTTATTCGAGGAACCAAGTTCCTTACCCTGTTTGAGAACATGTAAAATTTTCCTCATTTTTGAGCAATGTAGCAAAAATTTTAAATGTGATATATTTTGATGGCAATTTGTTGCAATAAGTTTCTTTTCACTTAAATAGTGCTTTAAAGTAAAAAAAGAATAAAAAATCAGAAAAAAAATTTTAAAAAATTTTCCACTCGAAAATTTCATAAGGGGTACCCCTTGCCATTTTTTTGAGAAATTTTGCAAAAAAAATAGAATTGTTTTATTTTAATGCCAATGGGTTGCAATGAGTTTCTTTTCACTCAAATAATGCTTGAAATAAAAAAAGAGTGAAAAATAATAAAAAAAATCAAAAAATTAAAAAAAAAAATGAAAATTTTGCTCAGTTTTGCACCAACTTTTGCCTATAACTCGGTCGGTATCCAACGGATCGCCAATCTTTAACCTGTGGTCGATAGATGGCACCAATGGCTACATTTTCTTCTTAGACGGCCATGCCCTCAGATGTCTGTGCCAGAAGTTATTCGAGGAACCAAGTTCCTTACCCTGTTTGAGAAAATGTCAAACTTTCCTCATTTTTGCACCAACTTTTGCCTATAACTCGGTCGGTATCCAACGGATCGCCAATCTTTCACTTGTGGTCGATAGATGGCACCAATGGCTACATTTTCTTCTTGGACGGCCATGCCCTCAGATGTCTGTGCCAGAAGTTATTCGAGGAACCAAGTTCCTTACCCTGTTTGAGAAAATGTAAAATTTTCCTCATTTTTGAGCAATGTAGCAAAAATTTTAAATGTGATATATTTTGATGGCAATTTGTTGCAATAAGTTTCTTTTCACTTAAATAGTGCTTTAAAGTAAAAAAAGAATAAAAAATCAGAAAAAAAATTTTAAAAAATTTTCAACTCGAAAATTTCATAAGGGGTACCCCTTGCCATTTTTTTGAGAAATTTTGCAAAAAAAATAGAATTGTTTTATTTTAATGCCAATGGGTTGCAATGAGTTTCTTTTCACTCAAATAATGCTTGAAATAAAAAAAGAGTGAAAAATAATAAAAAAAATCAAAAAATTCAAAAAAAAAATGAAAATTTTGCTCAGTTTTGCACCAACTTTTGCCTATAACTCGGTCGGTATCCAACGGATCGCCAATCTTTAACCTGTGGTCGATAGATGGCACCAATGGCTACATTTTCTTTTTAGACGGCCATGCCCTCAGATGTCTGTGTCAGAAGTTATTCGAGGAACCAAGTTCCTTACCCTGTTTGAGAAAATGTAAAATTTTCCTCATTTTTGAGCAATGTAGCAAAAATTTTAAATGTGATATATTTTGATGGGAATTTGTTGCAATAAGTTTCTTTTCACTTAAATAGTGCTTTAAAGTAAAAAAAGAATAAAAAATCAGAAAAAAAATTTTAAAAAAATTTCAACTCGAAAATTTCATAAGGGGTACCCCTTGCCATTTTTTTGAGAAATTTTGCAAAAAAAATAGATTTGTTTTATTTTAATGCCAATGGGTTGCAATGAGTTTCTTTTCACTCAAATAATGCTTGAAATAAAAAAAAGAGTGAAAAATAATAAAAAAAATCAAAAAATTAAAAAAAAATTAAAATTTTGCTCATTTTTGCACCAACTTTTGCCTATAACTCGGTCGGTATCCAACGGATCGCCAATCTTTAACCTGTGGTCGATAGATGGCACCAATGGCTACATTTTCTTCTTAGACGGCCATGCCCTCAGATGTCTGTGTCAGAAGTTATTCGAGGAACCAAGTTCCTTACCCTGTTTGAGAAAATGTCAAACTTTCCTCATTTTTGCACCAACTTTTGCCTATAACTCGGTCGGTATCCAACGGATCGCCAATCTTTCACTTGTGGTCGATAGATGGCACCAATGGCTACATTTTCTTCTTGGACGGCCATGCCCTCAGATGTCTGTGCCAGAAGTTATTCGAGGAACCAAGTTCCTTACCCTGTTTGAGAAAATGTAAAATTTTCCTCATTTTTGAGCAATGTAGCAAAAATTTTAAATGTGATATATTTTGATGGCAATTTGTTGCAATAAGTTTCTTTTCACTTAAATAGTGCTTTAAAGTAAAAAAAGAATAAAAAATCAGAAAAAAATTTTTAAAAAATTTTCAACTCGAAAATTTCATAAGGGGTACCCCTTGCCATTTTTTTGAGAAATTTTGCAAAAAAAATAGATTTGTTTTATTTTAATGCCAATGGGTTGCAATGAGTTTCTTTTCACTCAAATAATGCTTGAAATAAAAAAAAGAGTGAAAAATAATAAAAAAAAATCAAAAAATTCAAAAAAAAAAAATGAAAATTCTGCTCAGTTTTGCACCAACTTTTGCCTATAACTCGATCGGTATCCAACGGATCGCCAATCTTTAACCTGTGGTCGATAGATGGCACCAATGGCTACATTTTCTTCTTAGACGGCCATGCCCTCAGATGTCTGTGTCAGAAGTTATTCGAGGAACCAAGTTCCTTACCCTGTTTGAGAAAATGTCAAACTTTCCTCATTTTTGCACCAACTTTTGCCTATAACTCGGTCGGTATCCAACGGATCGCCAATCTTTCACTTGTGGTCGATAGATGGCACCAATGGCTACATTTTCTTCTTGGACGGCCATGCCCTCAGATGTCTGTGCCAGAAGTTATTCGAGGAACCAAGTTCCTTACCCTGTTTGAGAAAATGTAAAATTTTCCTCATTTTTGCGCAATGTAGCAAAAATTTTAAATGTGATATATTTTGATGGGAATTTGTTGCAATAAGTTTCTTTTCACTTAAATAGTGCTTTAAAGTAAAAAAAGAATAAAAAATCAGAAAAAAAAATTTAAAAAATTTTCAACTCGAAAATTTCATAAGGGGTACCCCTTGCCATTTTTTTGAGAAATTTTGCAAAAAAAATAGAATTGTTTTATTTTAATGCCAATGGGTTGCAATGAGTTTCTTTTCACTCAAATAATGCTTGAAATAAAAAAAAGAGTGAAAAATAATAAAAAAAATCAAAAAATTAAAAAAAAAATGAAAATTTCGCTCATTTTTGCACCAAATTTTGCCTGTAACTCGGTCGGTATCCAACGGATCGCCAATCTTTAACCTGTGGTCGATAGATGGCACCAATGGCTACATTTTCTTCTTGGACAGCCATGCCCTCAGATGTCTGTGCCAGAAGTTATTCGAGGAACCAAGTTCCTTACCCTGTTTGAGAAAATGTCAAACTTTCCTCATTTTTGCACCAAATTTTGCCTATAACTCGGTCGGTATCCAACGGATCGCCAATCTTTCACTTGTGGTCGATAGATGGCACCAATGGCTACATTTTCTTCTTGGACGGCCATGCCCTCAGATGTCTGTGCCAGAAGTTATTCGAGGAACCAAGTTCCTTACCCTGTTTGAGAAAATGTCAAACTTTCCTCATTTTTGCACCAACTTTTGCCTATAACTCGGTCGGTATCCAACGGATCGCCAATCTTTCACTTGTGGTCGATAGATGGCACCAATGGCTACATTTTCTTCTTGGACGGCCATGCCCTCAGATGTCTGTGCCAGAAGTTATTCGAGGAACCAAGTTCCTTACCCTGTTTGAGAAAATGTAAAATTTTCCTCATTTTTGAGCAATGTAGCAAAAATTTTAAATGTGATATATTTTGATGGGAATTTGTTGCAATAAGTTTCTTTTCACTTAAATAGTGCTTTAAAGTAAAAAAAGAATAAAAAATCAGAAAAAAAATTTTAAAAAATTTTCAACTCGAAAATTTCATAAGGGGTACCCCTTGCCATTTTTTTGAGAAATTTTGCAAAAAAAATAAAATTGTTTTATTTTAATGCCAATGGGTTGCAATGAGTTTCTTTTCACTCAAATAATGCTTGAAATAAAAAAAAGAGTGAAAAATAATAAAAAAAATCAAAAAATTCAAAAAAAAGAATGAAAATTCTGCTCATTTTTGCACCAAATTTAGCCTTTAACTCGGTCGGTATCCAACGGATCGCCAATCTTTCACTTGTGGTCAATAGACGGCACCAATGGCTACATTTTCTTCTTGGACAGCCATGCCCTCAGATGTCTGTGTCAGAAGTTATTCGAGGAACCAAGTTCTTTACCCTGTTTGAGAAAATGTCAAACTTTCCTCATTTTTGCACCAAATTTAGCCTATAACTCGGTCGGTATCCAACGGATCGCCAATCTTTCACTTGTGGTCGATAGATGGCACCAATGGCTACATTTTCTTCTTGGACGGCCATGCCCTCAGATGTCTGTACCAGAAGTTATTCGAGGAACCAAGTTCCTTACCCTGTTTGAGAAAATGTAAAATTTTCCTCATTTTTGAGCAATGTAGCAAAAATTTTAAATGTGATATATTTTGATGGGAATTTGTTGCAATAAGTTTCTTTTCACTTAAATAGTGCTTTAAAGTAAAAAAAGAATAAAAAATCAGAAAAAAAATTTTAAAAAATTTTCAACTCGAAAATTTCATAAGGGGTACCCCTTGCCATTTTTTTGAGAAATTTTGCAAAAAAAATAGAATTGTTTTATTTTAATGCCAATGGGTTGCAATGAGTTTCTTTTCACTCAAATAATGCTTGAAATAAAAAAAAGAGTGAAAAATAATAAAAAAAATCAAAAAATTCAAAAAAAAGAATGAAAATTCTGCTCAGTTTTGCACCAACTTTTGCCTATAACTCGGTCGGTATCCAACGGATCGCCAATCTTTCACTTGTGGTCGATAGACGGCACCAATGGCTACATTTTCTTCTTGGACAGCCATGCCCTCAGATGTCTGTGTCAGAAGTTATTCGAGGAACCAAGTTCTTTACCCTGTTTGAGAAAATGTCAAACTTTCCTCATTTTTGCACCAAATTTAGCCTATAACTCGGTCGGTATCCAACGGATCGCCAATCTTTCACTTGTGGTCGATAGATGGCACCAATGGCTACATTTTCTTCTTGGACGGCCATGCCCTCAGATGTCTGTACCAGAAGTTATTCGAGGAACCAAGTTCCTTACCCTGTTTGAGAAAATGTAAAATTTTCCTCATTTTTGCACCAATATTTGCCTATAACTCGGTCGGTATCCAACGGATCGCCAATCTTTCACTTGTGGTCGATAGATGGCACCAATGGCTACATTTTCTTCTTGGACGGCCATGCCCTCAGATGTCTGTGCCAGAAGTTATTCGAGGAACCAAGTTCTTTACCCTGTTTGAGAAAATGTAAAATTTTCCTCATTTTTGAGCAATGTAGCAAAAATTTTAAATGTGATATATTTTGATGGGAATTTGTTGCAATAAGTTTCTTTTCACTTAAATAATGCTTTAAAGTAAAAAAAGAATAAAAAATCAGAAAAAAAATTTTAAAGAATTTTCAACTCGAAAATTTCATAAGGGGTACCCCTTGCCATTTTTTTGAGAAATTTTGCAAAAAAAAATAGAATTGTTTTATTTTAATGCCAATGGGTTGCAATGAGTTTCTTTTCACTCAAATAATGCTTGAAATAAAAAAAAAGAGTGAAAAATAATTTAAAAAATCAAAAAATTAAAAAAAAAATGAAAATTTTGCTCATTTTTGCACCAAATTTAGCCTATAACTCGGTCGGTATCCAACGGATCACCAATCTTGCACTTGTGGTCGATAGATGGCACCAATGGCTACATTTTCTTCTTGGACGGCCATGCCCTCAGATGTCTGTGCCAGAAGTTATTCGAGGAACCAAGTTCCTTACCCTGTTTGAGAAAATGTAAAATTTTCCTCATTTTTGCACCAAATTTTGCCTATAACTCGGGCGGTATCCAACGGATCGCCAATCTTTAACCTGTGGTCGATAGATGGCACCAATGGCTACATTTTCTTCTTGGACGGCCATGCCCTCAGATGTCTGTGCCAGAACATGTTATACATGTTCATACATGAACTGTTATACATTAGTCAAGAGTCTGTCTTAAAAAAGAAAACCCTTTAAAAGGTGTTCGAAATTCGTTCAAAAACGCCATAAAACTTCGAAATCGAAGTTAAAGTTCATTTCTAAGATGCGTTCTTTCAATGATTCAATGATAATTTTTTATCCCCGGTGGAGGTGCAACGACAACGCAACAAGCTCTTGGAGAAAGGGTACGAGGGTAGTGTCTATTTATCAGCTGCCGGCGATTGCGATTGAAAAATTACCATCGATGAGAGGATGGGGACACGCACACACTCGCATAGAAAAGTTCGTTCGAGGTGTATCCCAAAAACACTCGAAATCCCAATTTACAAGGCCAACAACAAGAGAATTGTTGCCTTCCACCCTCACACCCCAACCCTATCACTCCCCCCTTCCCAACCCTTATTATAAGCTTTCCGATCGTCATCACTCGTTCGTTTCGAACTTCGCTTCTTCCCGCCTCCCGGTCCATCGCCCATTTTCATGGTAGTAATTTATTTCTGTAAAAAAATGTCCGGCGTTTTTTTTTTGTTACATTTCTCCCGCCTATTTGCTTCCCATTTGCACACTTTTATTGCACTCTACTTACGCTGCATGGTTTGACCAATGGGCAGAAACTCGCTACCAAACAAATTCGTTTTCCTGTTCGTTCTACGACCAAAAAGAAAAAATCAAGCAACGAAAAAGAAAATGGTTGACAGAGAAAAAGTGCCCCCAAAACCGATCGAATCAAAAGCCAAGCTTTTATGTCATTCCTTTGGGGAGGGGTAAAGGAGTAGGATGTGGGTACGGCGCAGCAGTCGATGGACAGAACGGAAGACTTATTTATGAGGCGAGAAAAAGTTATTTACATATACGACATCCACTTCTGCACCTTGATGTAGTGTTTTTTTGGGGTGGCGGCGTTTTCCCGCTTGTTTCATTCATCCCACTTTTGGGATTTTGGTTGCCGGAGATGTTGTTGCTTCTGTTGTGTTTATGTTTTATTTTATTTTTTTTTTCAAGACTGTCGGTGAGTTGATTTTATCCATGCTTTTTTATGTGTCAACAAAAAAAAATCATACACACACTCACACATAATACTGGAGACAGTTCAAGGGGTGGGAAGATGCATGACATAGCGCTAGTGAGGGATGGCAAACCAACACAACCTCAACACGTTTCACAACAGCACCTATCCGGCTGTGGGATCTTTTTCTTCTTTTCCTTTTTTTTTGTTTTTTTTCAATCTCTCGCCCATTTCCTGCCTACCATTGGAAGGTCGTTGTGTGTTGCGTTTGCCGCTGGGTCAACATTATTTATGTCGATCCCATTTCCCGATTTCAGATTCGCGCCACTTTCTCCCATGGGGAAGAAGAGATACGGCGGGGTGGGAGGGAAAAAAGGAAGGGTGAGGAGTGGGGGGGGGTGTTTTTTGGGGCTGCAAATGGAATTATCTTCCCGATACTTGACCGTAAACGTAAGCGAGGAGATGACGTGCTTCGACAGGGTCTCGTTTGCCACGGACGCAATGCAATTAACTATCCTTTTGATGATGCTGATAAAGATCAGCGACGAGGGTGATGGTGGGTGATGTGGTTAAAAGGAAGGTGTTTTGGGAGGAAGGAATACGTAGATAGGAGATTGGGCGATAAAGGGAAGCTTCATAATATTGTTGTGTCAATGTGTGTTTGTGTGTGTGTGCAAGAATGAAACCAAAAATGTCCCCACAAAATATAAGCGATATTTTTTTTGCTTCCTCCATATCGGTGTGAACGGGGTTGTTACAGTGGGTGCCATAAAAATAGAATTATTTTTTTTCGGAAAAAAAATTACAGAGAAGATATTGATCACAACAGGGGTTGTTTTTTAAATGTGATTTTGATGTCTCTAAAATGGTCTCAACACTGCCCGAATAGATAAATTACCGATAATTTACCCTTAAATAATAGGTAATTTTACGGTTATTTAATGGCTAATGAATCCAATTTTTTAGACCGAGCCGGTCGTTTGTCGCACAGACAATTCTCAACGAAGGGAAGCGTAATTTTTGTTTTGTTTTAAAATATGTTTGTTTTCCTCTTTCTTTATCACATCATAGTACAGCACACACTGTAAGTGTAATCGCATCGCAAGGCAAATGGTATGGAAGAAATGATACGGTTGGTGGTGGTGTATGAATCCAATAAATTGGATCCATTTCGTTTTCGTGCAGATAAATATTTAATTTCCTATTAACTGCGTATTGGTTGTGCATCCAATTTCTCTTTCCGGCCACGGCACCACCATACCGTTGCCGTTGACCTCTCGTTTATCTTTTGCCAAACCACCAGTTTTAGCC